>NC_077227.1:14630598-15258098 GCF_027887165.1 Monodelphis domestica | reverse complement strand
GACAAAATGCTAAGAATCCATTGAGGATGCTGTACATCACAGGTATGTCTTATAAGCAAGCCTGTGGTTTGGGGAGGTAGGAAAATTCTAAAACTAGTTCCGGAAAATTTATTTCTGGCCTTTTCTAGATAAGGATGGAAGATTAGTATAGCATTAACATTCCCTTCATGGTCCCACAGGTTTTGGGGTTACATGTATGCTTCATCCAGAGTGTGTTTATGTCAAATATCTGCATTTCTAAGTAGGTAGATGAGCTGGTCTTAAAATTAGAAAGCAGCGACCTTTGAAGTGTTTGTATATGAAGCTCTTACATAGCACTGGGATAAAAGCCAAAGGTATTTGGAGTAGGTCACAGTTATGGGCATATAGTTTCTTCTGGGGATTTAAAAATTTGTGCACTAGAAATCTAGAAGCTGATATAATTCCCATCAAATATATAATGCCTAAAATGAGAGAAATAGGAAGGAAGGGAGGAAGGAAGGAAGGAACGAACAAACAAACAAACAAACAAACGAATGAATGAATAAATGAACGAATGGAATGAACGAAGTAGCCAGGGAGGCTCACCATAGTTAATTTTATAAAGTCATGTCTCTAATATTTTATCAGTGTTTGCTATAGATCATAGAAGTCAAGAAGGACACTTATACTTTGCTATAATATTCATGCCGACTGTTTCCAGAAGATCCTGCATATTTTCCATGACAGACATTTCTCCAAAGTGCCTCCCCTTTTCTATGAAGGATGTTACACAGTGGGGGCCTCCTCAATAGCAATGCAGTTTAATGATTTCACCTTCTGTCACTTGCCTCTTGACATCCTGATTAAATTCCTCCTAGATCTTGAGCCATTTCAACTTCCTCATGGATGCCACTAGAGAGATATTTATAGGCACAGTATGGAAATGTTCATGATATGATTAGATGATTCTCCAGAGATAGCATAATCTCCCAAAAGGCTAGATAAATTCTGCAGTAGCTTTTCAGGGAAGAGGCACCATCCCTGGAAGCCTGCTCATAAGTACATGGCACAGAGTCAAGTGTCTTTGAGTTGACTGTTAAAATATTTACAGAAGCCTGTTACACTTTATTACAGGGATTTTTCGTTATTGCTACTTGGGAAACTATGTCTTTATTTCATTCCAAAGCATAATAAAAAATGTCCATTCCATTATTTCAAAGAAGTAGAAGTCATGAAAAAATGCAGAGGGAACAATTTCTATGCAATAAACTTTGCTTTAAAGAGTCCATTTGAATATTATTTTCTACAAGAAAGGGAATAATGCCAGTTTCAGTCATAAATAAAAAGCCATCTATAACTTTTGTGATTACTTCAACATTTTGAGGCTATATGGGTGTCATTGGGAAAGGCTTTCTTCACCTAAGAAGAATATAACTTCTCTAAATGGCATAGTGGAAATGACATGGAATTTGGCATCAAACCACCTTGGTTCAAATCCCAGTACTGACTGTATGTCCTTGGACAAGTCTTTTCATGCCTCTGGGCCTCGGTTTTCTCATCCACGAACTGAATTGGATATATTAAATGACTTTGTTATTGAATATCTCTTCTGGCTCTATTTGAAATTAAAAGATAGTCCTTGAAAATTTTTGACACTGAAATATTAATCACCTTGCCATTGAGTAGATCATTACCTTCTCATAACTTCATTATGATAGTCTTTAGACAAGAGACATATTGTCCATCCGAGAACCCATATTTAAAGACTTTCTGACTTAATGAGTTCCACTGATATTGGGCTCATCTGGTATGACTTTCTATAAACCAGTGAAACCCACAAACCTTTATGAATAAGATTTTTTATAATGCTCTATAATTCTTTAGATTAAATATCAATAAATCTAAATATCTTTATGTCTGAATGCTGGCCGTAACAAAACACCTTCATTCCTGTTAGTGTAGTACACATATCGAACTAATATAGAATTATTCTAAACCAGTAAAAAATAAAATTTAAAAAAATGTACTGTTTTGTATCACATACAGTTATCAAAGTTGGACATTAGCTTTGGCAGAATGAAACAATGGAGTTATTAACTGTACTTGAAGACAACAGAGGTTTAGGCTTACATACTGAATCTTACTTGATGGCAGCGATTTTGGGAAAGTCACAACTTTTCTGAACCTTGCTTGCCCCTTTGGTAGGAGTCGGACTTTTGAGTTTAAATTTGTTTGAATCAAATATTGCATAATTACATCTTCCAGTGTCTTTCTTTTGGACTTTTTTGAAGTATACTAGAAACATGGGATCATAAATTTAGATCTGGACTGGAAATTTAAAGTTATTGAATCTGAATTCCTCATTTTAAAGATGAGGAAGTCAGGCACAGAAAAAGGAAATGATTTGTGTAAGGTTACTTAGAGAGTACATTACAGAAGTGGGATTTGATCCCAAGGCTTTCTTATAGATTACATCTCTCCAAGAGAAGGTAGACTCATGGAAGCTATATGTGTATGTGTGTGGGTTTGTTTCGACTCTGTTTCCAGATTTTCTGTTATGATGCCTAGCATACCGCTGAGTCTTAAAGAATTAATTTGGAATTGAGCACAATTGAAATGAATTGGAAGTCAGTGGTCAGCAACAGAAAGAGCTGGCTTTTGAAAGGGCAAGAGACCTCAGTTTTAAACCAGGACCTATCATAAATCTTAGATACACCACATCAGTTATCTCTCTATAAATTTTCCCCCTTTTAAAAGGGAGTGGGACATATCTTAATCCAAATTTCTTCTTCTTTGTCAAAGGTTCACAATCCAGGTTTTAACTATTACAATTGTATTCCAATGTAATTTTAGTCTTTTATAATCCTATTTATTTTATTTTATACATTGAAAAAACATCTTTGGGGAAAGGGATCCATGCTGTCCACTATACTGCCAAAGGGGTACAAAATATAAAAAAGCTTAAGAACCCCTAATTTAAATGATTTATAAGGTCTCATTCAGTTCTCAATTTGTGATGATTTTAATACATTATTAATATTCCCCTCTCCAGCTTGTTCCTGCATCAGATTTTCTGAACAATTTTCCTGGTTAATTAAAATTGGAGTATTTTCCTCAATGTCCAGCTCTGGCTAAATAAGGGTAATTGTTGGTTTGGGTATTTTTTTAATCAGTGCAAATGAAAATTCACCATCTTCTACCATTTTTCCTCTCTTTTTAATTGCCTGTCTCCACTAGAAATTGCTCACATCATTCTTCTTCCTACTATTTTCAATAGGGAAAAATTATAGTATAATTCAGCTAAAGTAAAGGTTATGCCAAGCTCATCATAATTTGTAGAATTGTATCTCTAAACCTGCTCACAGCAGAAAGGTAAGATGGTGTTTTTTCCCCTTAAATTGAACACCTGAGGTACTTAGTACATAAATGTATGACTCTTAGTCTATTGTGGAGGAGCTTTTATGATAATGACCAATTTTGGAGAGGACAGAGTCAACATCTCCCCCCACACACACATCAAATATGTTGCAAGTAACTTAAGTTGCATGGAAAACCTTAATTGACTGAATTATCTACAAAAGAGAAGGGAATATTAATTGCTGAAGGAGTCTTTGTTGATTTCCAATTCACTGAGACATAGATCAGCCAGGACGTTTATCCTGGTTCTATATTAACCAGTATTGGCTATGGACATACCACTGAATCTTTCTGATTCAACTTTTCAATTTCAAATATATTTGGCCTATCCAGATCATGGACTGATTGTACTCAATTATATTCAACAAATTGATTAACCTCCTACTTGGTGTCAGGAGCTCTGCTAAATGATAACAATACAGAAAAAATAAAATTGTATCTGCTCTCAAAGAGCTTATATTCTAAAGAGGATTCAGCATTCTACTGTCAGGACTGAAATGAGAGAACCAGTGGAAAAGTACCAAATTTGATGCAGCCTTTGTGAAATAGTTCTGTGAGTGACTTCTATATCTCAATTTCCTTAACAGTAGGGGAGGAAATTAGCCCTGATCAACTTCAGCATCATCACCATCATCATCTGCATAAAGTGTATAAAGCACATTCCTTAAGTTGCTGTTCAATCGTTTTAGTCGTGTGTAACTCTCTGTGACCACATTTATTGTTTTCTTGGCAAAGATTCTGGAGCAGTTTACATTTCCTTCTCTGGCTCATTTTACAAATAGGGGAACTGAGACATACAGGGCTTGACTTACCCAGGTTCACACAGAGATGAAGCATCTGAAGTCAAATCTGTGCTCATAAAGATATCTTCCTGACTCCAGGATCAGCACTCTATCTACTACACCACCTATCTGCCCATTTTCTTCATAACAACCATTCAAATATACCTTGAAAATATTATTCATTTTTTTTCTCAAATGAAACTCCAAGAACCACAGAGGCATTAAATGCTAGCACCAGGAGTTAAACCCAAGATCTCTCATAACTACAGGTTTAGAAATAATTCTAATACCACACAATGAATAGTAAGGATCCCTCAAATTCCCAAGCTCTCAATTATATAACAGTATTACTGGTGGTAGTGGTGGCATTCACCTTACCAGGGTTATTATTAATTTAGGGGTGACATATTCCAAGTAAGGCAGTTTTTCTAGTTGGCACAAAAAGATTGTACATTAAGGACCACAGAAGCAGGAAGGGATTCATCCAACTTCTGTCTTATGTAGTCCCAAAATAGTTCCAAAGACCATATATTTTGATGGTCTTTACGGGGCACATCTGAGAGAGAATATCAACTATTTTTTATAACAAAAATAACACTGACTCAGGTCAGAGGTCCTGGGTTCTAATCTGCCCAAGATTGTTTACTTACATATATAAATTCAGACAAATATTTTTTCTTCCTCTATATTTAGTTTCCACATTTATAAAAGGGAGGAAATAAAAGGTCTTATTGAAAAGCTCGGCCCAAATAAGTTGTATTCATAGATTTTAATTTATGGAGCAAAAGATACATAATTAATGCTACAAGCAATCATTGCTCATTGCTTATTTATATATAAATATCCTCAATAATTCCAAAAGTCTGAACTATATGTCCATCAAGGTCAGCTCTACATAAATATTCCTATGATACCAGAAGTATCAGTAGAGTATTCACACCATTGATTAAAAAAAATATTGGTACCATTTTCTGTTCAGAGTCACAGGTCTGGCACTCTCAGTAAGGTAAACCATTATTCCATAAACTACAGAAACTGTTCAGTCTGTTACACATTAGGCAATAGAATATTCAATTAATATTTATAGTCTATATGCGTATATATATATATATATACCCATAGGTGTGTGTGTATGTGTGTATGTGTATGGAAAGAGCCTTTATAAAACAGGTAACCTATAAAATCAAGAGATAAATAAACCTGAAGATTCAAAGTTTTTTTTTTCTTTTTTTGAAATTTTATTTAATTAGATGATTTAGAATATATTTTTCATGGTTACAAGACTCATGTTCTTTCCTCCCCTCCCCCAATGTCCTCTCATATCTGATGCACAATTTCACTGGGTTTAAAATGTGTCAATGATCAAGACCTAGTTCCATATTATTAATATTTGCACTAGGGTGATCTTTTAGAGTCTACATTCCCAATCATATCCCCATCGACCCATGTAGTCAATCAATTGTTTTTCTTCTGTGTTTCTTTTCCCAACATTCTTCCTCTGGATATGGATAGTGTTATTTCTAATAGGTCCCTCAGAATTGTCCTGAATCATTGCATTGCTTCTGGTAAAGAAGTCCATTACATTTGATTCTGCCACAGTGTATCCATCTCTGTGTAAAATGTTCTCCTGGTTCTGCTCCTTTCACTCTGCATCAGTTCCTGGAGATCTTTCCAGATTATATGAAATTCTTACAGTTTATTATTCCTTTGAGCACAATAGTATTCCATCACCAGCATATATCACAAATTTGTTCAACCATTCCCCAGTGCGAGGGCATCCCCTCATTTTTCAATTTTTTGCCACCACAAACAGTATGACTATGAATATTGCTGTACAAGACTTTTTCTTTATTATCTTTTTGGGGTAAAAACCCAGTAGTGCTATGGCTGGGTCAAAGGGCAGACAGTCTTTTAGTACCCTTTGGGAATAGTTCCAAATTGCCTTCCAGAATGGTTGGATCAATTCACAACTCTACCAGTAATGCTGTAAAGTCCCAATTTTGCCATATCCCCTCCAACATTCATTACTTTCCTTTGCTGTCATGTTAACCAATTTGCTAGGTGTGAGGTGATACCTCAGAGTTGTTTTGATTTTCATTTCTCTGATTATAAGAGAATTAGAACACTTTCCATGTGTTTATTAATAGTTTTGATTTCTTTATCTGAAAATTATCTATTCATGTCCCTTGCCCAATATCAATTGGGGAATGGCTTGATTTTTTTTAAAGTAAAAGAACTATTGAATTAATAAACAATACTAGAAGCTGATACTTTGAAAAAATCAAATAAAATAAACAAAGTTCTGGTCAACCTAATTAAAAAAGGAAAGAAGAAAACAAAATTGACAGTGTCCAGGATGAAAAGGGACACATCACCTCTAATGAAGAGGAACTCAAGGCAATCATTAAAAACTGTTTTGCCCAATCATATGACAATAAATTTGGCAATCTAGGTGATATGATGAATATTTCCAAAAATATAAATTGCCTAGATTAACAAAAGAAGAAATATAATATTTAAATAACCCCATATTAGAAATATAAATTGAACAAGCCATCGAAGAACTCCCTAAGAAAAAATCCCCAGGGCCTGATGGATTCACACATGAATTCTATCAAAACATTCAAAGAACAAATGCCAGTATTATACAAACTATTTGACAGAACAATTAAAGAAGTAGTTCTAACAAATTCCTTTTATGACACAAATATGGTACTGATTCCAAAGTCAGATAGATAAAAAACAGAGAAAGAAAACTATAGACCAACTTTCTTGATGAACATAGATGCAAAAATCTTAAATAGAATACTAGATAAAAGACTCTAGCATGATGGTATTTCATTATGATCAGTTGGGATTTATGCCAATTGGGATTTATGCAAGGATGGTTCAATATTAGGAAAACCATTCACATAATTGACCATATCAACAAGCAAACCAACAAAAATCACATGATTATCTCAATAGAAGCAGAAAAGGCCTTTGACAAAATACAACATTATTCCTACTGAAAACACTAGAAAGTAAAGGAATAGATGGACCTTTTCCAAAAAGTAATGAACAGTATATATATAAAACCATCAGCAAGCATCATCTACAATGGGGATAAATTAGAACATTAATGGAGTACACATTTTACCTGCTAGTCTTCCTTTCTCTGGCCTATATCCTGCTCATCTCCCTTTTCAGTGATGCACATATAATTCTGATAATAATAATATAATGTAACATTCATACAGCATTTTCAGTTTCCAAACTGTTGACAATTATTACATGCCATTTTATCTTATAACTCTGCTAGGTTACATGATATTATTATCCTGATTTTAGAGATGACATAAATGTCTGAAGCTGGACTGAAACTCAGTTCTTCTTGACTCCAAGTCCAGAACTCTATGAACTTCCTATTAATTACCTAAAGAATGTGAATATGTGTTATGTGACATCCACTGGTCTGATTCTGCAGATATTGTTTTTATCTTTTATTCTTATATCACTTTCATTCTCTTTCCCACTTTTCCTTTGCCTTTCTTGATTGGTTTTTGAAGTCCTTTAAAGTTCTTCCAGAATCTGTGTTAAATCTCTATATATTTTTTTCTTTTGGACTTTGCTGCATTTCCTTTGCTTTCACTTTCTGTACTTTGCTCTTTGTCTACATAGAAATTCTTTAGAGTTAGTTGCTTTTTTGTTGTTTGCTCATTTTTCCTATCTGATTATAGGTAGCCTTGGGAGGGATTATGTGAGGATTTGAGGGCTGAGAGCTCTGAAAGCTCCCTCCCCCTGCTGATTCAATTAATCTTTAAGAGGCTGACAGCTTAAAGACTTGCCTCAGGCTTACTTGATATCACTCTGATGTTGACCAGGTCAGTGGATGTTCAAATTCTAGCCCCAGGCTTAAACTCAAATTTTTAGTCTCACTGTGTACTTGATCCAATCATACACAGGCTTGATTGTCCTGTCTTAAAGCTTGTCCTGATCTTAGGCAAAAAGATCTGTACTTACTACTATCAGTCACCCCAAATTGTGAAATAAGTTCTTATCCCAAATCCAGACTGGAATTCCCTAGGTTAAGTCTCCAGACTTCTCCATGGGTTTGAAATTTCAAGAGGTATAGGTTGGCTTGTACCACCATTTTCCTAGGTAGGATCTTAGGATCTGGATGTACGCTTGGGCATAGGTTCCAAATTTATAACAGCAGATGTGAGTGGGGTAGGTGTCTTGGTCTTGTCTTGTTCTTCCCTCTATGCTTCTTCTTCTTGCTGGCTCTCCTCTCCTCTCAGCCTAATGCTCCAGATGTTCTTTGTCTATCTTTTGTCTTTTTCTTTTCTGGAAAGTTTTTTTCCCTCTGTCTCCTTATTGGTTCTTTCACTTCTGTATTTGTTTTGTGGTGATATTTTAATCTTTGTAGGAGAGGATTTTCCAAAGGTTTTTAACTTTTAAGGAAAACAGTTTTTTTTTCTTAACATGTTATTTTTCTAACTCTTAGTCATCATTTTCATTGTCAATTTGATATCTTTCATTGCATTGCTGGACTCCTTTCCATTCAAACAACTGACGACCCTCATTATATGGAATACTGAGAAGTAGATGAGCAATCATCAGCACTTGGAAAAAGGAGGTGTATGGTTGCTGTATGTTTGATGAAGCAAGTGAAATAGATAGCTGATTGGCAAATGTCTGTAGAAAACAGAGTAAGTTTTAATTACAGACACTCCTAGGCATCACTAAACACAATTATTCTGTATAAATAAGAAATAAATGGTGATTGTTTCTAGCATAAATTATGTATGCTTCGGATGATAATCTAAAATTTCTGAGAAGAAATTCTGTCTTGACCTAGGCTTTCACTCTTTAAAAAAATAATAAATCATTATCTTCTCTCTTGGAATCAATACTGAGCAGGCAGAAAAAGACTAGCCAGTTGAGGTTAAGTGACTTCCTAGGGTCATATACCTAGAAAGTATCTGGTTATATATTTAAACTCAGGAATTCCTATCTCCAGATGTGGATCTCTAATGACTGAACCACCAGGCCCACTACACACTTGCCACAGTGCTAGACCTTACAAAAAATAAAAAAAATCCATGTTTTCAAATACACTAGATTCTATGAGGAGCTTGCAACTTATATAAAGATGAAAAATACTAATTATACACCGCATAAAACACAAATGGATTTCTTGAAAAAGTAACATATGCTGTATAGCTATTTTTTTCCTTTCTCCACTAGGACTATCTTGGTTTTTAATCTTTGTTGGGGCTATCTGAATTTTTGTATGTTTTTATTCCTCCAAGTTAGCTGTTATCCTTTAATTTTAGCAACATTGATATTTTATAATTTGTAAACATGCTCAACTGGAAATTTCCTTTCAGGAGTGGGTGGGTGGAAATGTTTTGTTTATATTTACTTTGGCATTTAGGAAAGAGTAGGCATCTAATGAGTCTACTAGTTTTGAACAATGTGCTCAGTTGTTCACTGAAATAGGTTCTCAGTAATGATACATTGGAAGCAGCTAACAATTGGACATTCCAACTTTTAAAATATAGTCTTAATTATTCTTTGTTAAAAATAGTCTTTTTCTAACATGATTCATATCATATTATGAGAAGAATTTTGGGCTATGAAGAGTAAAAAAAAGTCTCAGGATGTTTATGAGTGAGTCCCAGACATCACTAATGAAGAATTACCCAAAAAAGTCACATAACAAATATCCTCATTCTTTAGGTAACTAATAGGAAGTTCATAGAGTTCTGGACTTGGAGTCAAGAAGAACTGAGTTTCAGTCCGGATTCAGACATTTATGTCATCTCTAAAATCAGGATAATAATATCATGTAACCTAGCAGAGTTATAAGATAAAATGGCATGTAATATTTGTCAACAGTTTGGAAACTGAAAATGCTGTATGAATGTTACATTATATTATTATTATCAGAATTATATGGGCATCACTGAAAAGGGAGATGAGCAGGATATAGACCAGAGAAAGGAAAACTAGCAGGTAATATGTGTACTCCATTATTTCACACGATGTTCACACGATATCTCCAATATGTTGCCTGGATTCATTCTGTTTATGGAAGAGAACAAGAGTATTTCAGGACAGGCAAATATGGATGGGTTCTAAGGTATACAGTTGGAAGGAGGATCCACATCAAAGCATCAAAATTGAGTGAAGCCATGCAACTCTTGGAAGTGGAAGGGAGAGCTCCTATGAATTCAGATGACACGTTTATGCTTATTTTGAGCAATGATTCAATTTTACCAGCTTTTTCTACAGAGTAGAAAATATTATACCACCATAATGATTACATGGTTTTTGATAGGGCCAAATTGGAAGGAAGATAGGGAACATACAGGAATGGAATACAAGACATTCTAACAAAGGATCTACTCAAGTAAACTCTTACTATTTATTAGAGGACCAAACAGTAGATATAAAATTCCAATGTGGGCATTCTCAGGAAGTCTCAGGGGACTTAACCTCTAAGATTGTTTCATTCAAAAATTTTTTGAAAAAACCAAGAATCTTTAGCCTAGAGAAGAAAAAATAACTAATGTGAACATGATCGCTTTCTTCAACTAGTTGAAAGGCTGCTTTGTAGAAGAGGGATGTGACTTTTCACTACTTGGCTCTAAACAGCAGAAAAAGTCAATGGATGTATGTAACAAAGAGGCAAAATTTATCTTTATATTAGGAAAACAAACAAGGACAAAAATTGTAAAAAAGAAACAAAACAATCAAACCATCAAAAAACCACTTCTTCACAGGTAGAGCTTTTCAAAAAGGCAATGGACTGTCTCAGGAGACATTGGGTGAGTTTGCCATCACAGTAGTAGTTGTGTATTGCAGAAGCAAGTTTGGCATAGATGGTCCCTGAATTCACTTTCATGGCTAACGTTCTATACTCCTATGAGATTCCAATATAGCCTCACACGTAGATATGATGTTAAATCTGTTCCTTTTTGGGGGCTGGGGGGAGAAAAGCATTATGCTAATTCCAAGTGCTTTGCAATGGGTATAAAAGCTGTGGAGCAGACATTATGACCAGGGTAGGGATTCCAGAGCAGAAGCCCAGCAGGTACTTGTGTAGTAAAGACATAAATGGCCCCAGGAGGCACCAATATTTGGCTTCACCAGCTGTTTCATTTGAGGCTTTGATGCACTGGTAAGTCCTGGCTCTGGAAATGGAGCAGTGTGCCACATGAATGAATTTTCTCTTTGATATAAAGTCTAACATAAATGAACAAAGAAAATGCATCATGGGATATTCCATTTGATGAACTTGTCCTTGTGAAATTAATTAAAATTTCCTGTGAGTTGTGGGGTGGGGATATAGATCCAGGTCTCAATGCAGTTTCATTTTTCATGGTAACATCTATTAATTTGGGGTGTATCCCTGAACTCTTATTGAAGCAAGGACATAAAATTCTAATTTAAACCAATCATCTCTGAAGTAAAAAAATGATTCTCATGTTCTTATCTGTCAGAGGCCTGTTTGTCCTTTAAGTATAAGTTATCACTGAATATCCACCTAGAAAATGTCTGCTTTCCATGCTTTTGTTGTTATTATTTTAATTAGGAAGCTTGTGATTTGTTTGGGGGCAGGAGGGAGAGAGGGAAAACCCAATACAAATCACTGAAACCTTCAGTCTCACAACTGTTCCTACATAGAATGCTGATGGGCAAATGTTCATGGTCAGAGATAATAAATCTCTTTCTGAATAGTTTAGCACATTTTTGTTTTTTTTGTTTGTTAATTTTTAAATTTTTATTTTAAAATATTTTCCATGTTTATGTGATTCATTTTCTTTTCCTCCCTTCTTCCATTCCCCCTCCCAGAGCAAACAAACAATTCCACTGGCTTGTACAAATATTATCGCTTGATGCCTATTTCCATATTATTCATTTTTGAGTTTAGCACATTTTTTTATTTTTTAAACCCTCACCTTCCATCTTGGAATCAATACTGTGTATTTTTCCAAGGTAGAAGAGTGGTAAGGGCTAGGCAATGGGGTTTAAGTGACTTACCCAGGGTCACACAGCTGGGAAGTGCCTGAGGCCAGATTTGAACCTAGGACCTCCATCTCTGGGGCTGGCTCTAAATTCACTGAGCTACCCTGCTGCCCCCTAGCACATTTTTTAAAAAATCATTTGCCTAGTTCAGAGACAGCATGGATTATCAGCTAGAAAACTAACCTTAGAGTCAAGGAGAATTGTATACAAGCTTTTAGTCTAACTCCAAATACATGTGACTTCCTGGGCAAGTTTCCTCTACTCTCAATGCTCCCAGCTAATTTTCTGAGTTTATTAATTGCAGAATACCTGCCAAGTCGCCATCTAGAAGGAGTTTCCTTATTCAGTCATTCCTTCCAGAAGTTAAATCAGAGACCCCCGCCTCCCTTCACCTTCCTAGCTGAGTTCTCCATAGGGTAATGTAGAAATGCATGGTGGGTGTGAGCGGCGTGAGGCAGGTTATTAATGAAGGCCATTTCTTTCTGTTGTGCTTCATTCCAATAACTTTCCAGTCTACCTTTTCCCAGGTTATATCAGAGACACAGTGCAAAGGATGTTGTTCATCTGTACCCAGTTGTATACGTGATTAGCCTCTTCTTCAATAAAGGCCCTTAGCAAGGTGAATTAGACATACTTGGGAGGCTTAGCAGAAGAACATCTTAGAGGAAGATTCAGCATCAACGGGCTATGATTTGCCCTGTTAATAGACAAACTTTAGAGAAGAGATGGCAGATATCTTGAAGTATGCCAGCATATTTGACTGCGTGCTCACTTTTGTATTTGAGTATTCCTTTTCCATGAGATGATTCTCAGAACAGGATTTTTAGACAACTGTCCCAAGACAATTCCTAGGAGGGAGGCTATACAGCAAGCAGAGTAGAGAAAGTCCTAGACTTAGAAGAGGAAACCTGAGTAATCTGTGCTTTTAAAAGCTGAGCTTTGGTTCTTCTGACAGTCAGTATTCTTGGATTTTTGAGTCAATGAGAAATCTGAAGAAATATAAAGAACAGAGTTTGATTAAAAGATCCTGGAATCTAGAGTCACAGACCTTGCTGTCAGACAGTTTATATATATTCTCCTAGGACGCAAAGATGTATGCAGGAAGAACTTTATAGTAAGAGACAGTGAGAGGAACACAAAACATATCCAGGCAAAGCATTATGGGAAAAGTTAAGAAAGGAGAGGCAGTTTTCATCTTTAGGGCAAGAGAAAGACTCCATGAAGGAATAGATGCCTGAACTGGATCTTGAAGAATGGGAGGACCTTTAAGAGGACCAGGTAAAGTAGAGAGATCTACTCGCATGCATGAGGGTCAACATTAGCAAATGCTCAGAATAGAAGAAAGAAGGATGAAAAGTGAAGAGGAAAGACAGCTGTATCCATTAAGGGAGCTCGATACATCTATTCAGCAGGAGCAGAGGTCTTCAGAGGAGTAATGGAAGATAAGACTGAAATGGTGAGTTATGGAGGGCAGAGAATATCAAGCAGAGAATTCTGGACCAGGTTTGAAATCAGGCGAGAACATCAAGAATCCATAGTTAAAGCATGGCATTGAGCTTCTTTCGTGTGAATAGATTGGAATTAGGTTCATTGACACAAAGAGACCACTTAAAAGACCATTTTTAAGAGTTGGGCATCTCCAAAGACTGACTTGTGGCATCTGAAATGCAATGGAAAGGACAAGGGGGGGGGAACTTGTGTAGGAAAATGAATGTGACTCAATAAAAATGACTGGTGTGGGGATCTGGGTAGGGATGAGAAAGGGATGAATTAACAGTTTGGGAATTGAGAATCAGGGTGACTGAGTGCATAGTGGTCTGAGGGGGAGAGGAGTAAAGATCTATAAGAGATCTTAGGAATCATCCAGTCAACTCCTTTTATTTTAAAGCTAGGGAATCTGGGGCCAAGAGAGATTGAATGGTTTACCTGAAATCACCCAACTGATGGGTCATAAACTAGGAACTAGACTGAGGTTGTCTGACTCCAAATCCAGGATTAATTCATTTGAGTTAGAGGTCAGATCTTACCACAGTACATTGAGCCTATTCAAATAATTTAATCCATATCTGACCCACCATTAAATTTGTCCTTTGTCTCCCTCCCTCTTTGTCCCCTAATAACAATCCTGCCCTCTTCCCACTTCTCATCATTTCATTGGTATTATAACCTTACTGTGAGAACATAGGGCATAGCCATTGCTAAAATATGAGATAAACTATTCATTGCCTAAAATTAATATGCAAGAAAAATAGTTTCAGAAAAGGTAAGAATGTAATGGCAGACTCTCTGTTCAAAACTATTATTTACACAGATGAGAAGAGAGACACCCAAAGGTAAAATATCTCACTCAGGATCACTTGGGGCAAAAATCTTAACTGGAAAAACCCTAGAAGCTGGGGTAGGAGAATCCAATTTGTATTCTTCTAATTACCAGTGGAAAGAACCCTGGACCAGATGTTAAAGGAAGGGAATTCAAATACTTGTTCTGTCATTCTCTTTAAGACCTTAATGGTCATGCAAACTCCCTTGGTCTCAGTTTCCTCATTTGGGAAATTAAAAAAGTCAGATGAGATGACCACTAAGATCCCTTCCCACTCTGATTTATGATTCCATGACAAAAATGATCTCTAAGATGGCTTTGAGTGTGAATCCCAAATTAACAATGTTAGTTCTGTAATCTGGTCTTCCTTCTCTTAGCATACTAGGGTAGACTGATACCCCAATAATCAGCTTTCCCAAAATAAATATTGTCATATCAGAGAGTCTCCTCCATCTCAGTCTGCATCAGACCTGGCTCACTGTCAATAAGAGAATATTAGCCTTTTAGGTAATAGGTATTGATAATGAAAGTAAGGTTGAGAGCAAAGGAAGAAAAAAAGATCCGTCCACTCAGCATAAACCATGATGACTGTTAAATAGGATCACAACACACATAGAACGCAGCTAAGTGACAATTGTATCTTTCACTAACTCCAAACAGCCATTCTGGCAGTCAGGGGCTGGTAAGTAGCATGATTCAGGTCAAGGCTGTTGGAGCCATCCCAGGGAACAGTCATGGACTTGTGAGTGTAAACTGTTAGAGACATGGAACTGAGTCATTATTTAAATTACTTGCTATGATTGCAAGGGGATGGGGAGCACCCCAGACTCTTCCTGACCAGATTAAACCATGCTGAATGAATTTGGCTCTGTTTTCCCTCATTTCAGGAAGCTGAACTCTAAGCTGCATCCTACATCCCCTCCTAAGTGTGTCAGAAGATGGTTTCTTTCATTTTCTTATTGTTTTAATTTTACTTTCCTTTAAATGTCTTCTTGAAAAGTGTATTTGTTGTTCTGTCTGTCTGTTATAGATGAAAGAAGATTATTTATAAAACTGATGAGTGTAGTAACCCTTATTCTCCTGGAGGTTGGGGGCTGATGGGGAATAATGGGAGACAGGACATTATTTTATTGGTGTGAGTTATTCTTCCACCAAATGAGACCGACAGCTGTTTGGTAAGTTGGATAGTCTCTTAATAATCCCCTCATATCCACTAATAAACCATTCTAATTCAGGCTCTCATCACTACTCCCTTGTCCAATTGCAATCGCCTTCTGGTTGAGTTCTCTCACACAACAATTCACGAGCTGCATCATAGAGCTTGATACAAAACAAACTTTGCCCCAAACCAGGAATCCTCTCCTCCTCTACCTCTGTCTCTTAGAACCCTCAGATTCCTTCCAGACTCAGCTTCTGACCCCTACCAGGAGGTCTTTACTGATCCCTCTCAATAAGCTGCCCTATTCACTATTAATGCCCTCCATGCATAACGTCAGTACATATTTCATATTTATGCATACCATGTATATGTGCTTATGCTTGGAGCTATTTTCTTAATGATCATCAAGTTATCATTTTATTCAATTAGAAGCAAAGATTCCCTCCAATGTGTGTGTTTGTTTTGTTTTCCTGTATCTGGCAGGTGAACTTTGTCATCTTCACCACAGTGAGTAATGCCGTCTCGAGAAAGGACAGTTCATGTGTTTGTGCCTTGAGCATGGAGCACTGTGCCTGGCACACAGTAGGAGCTTAATTAGTGTCATTAGTGAAATGAATGGCTTGATAGGACCTGACAGAGGATCTTGAACATTGCATCAGAGCATATATAATTTGCTCCATGACCCAATGGGAATTCAGAGTCAAACTTGGGTGGAGGGACTTAGTGAATAACTAGCCTGTTATCGGAAACTTGTTTAGGGAAACTTTTATAGAAGGTAACTGTACTAGTCCCTAGTGAGAGTTCACACTGCATTGTGTCACAAGATTTTCTTCCCACAATAAGTCACAATAGCAGACTAGGAGTTGGCCACAGCAAGTCTCAGTGGAAACCATGCTAGATTTACAGGGGACCTGAGTTCTAAGCCAGCTGTCGCAGCCCAAGTGAGATCTTGGATGGCTCTCTTACACTCTCAGGGCACAGTTTCCTCATTTGTAATGAGCAGTTGAATTAGTGATTTCTGAGGTCAGATCCAACCTGAAGGCCAAGATCCCCAGAAACAACTTAAAGGAAAGCAGAAATTCATTCACAGGCTGACCTGAGACGACTGAGACAACATTACTCCTATGATGTCTCACCGGATGGAGGAGACTAGCTGGCCAGCTACTCAGACTGAATCACAACTACTACCAGGGAGACTCGCTGCTTAGGTGACAGAGATGAATGAGTTAGATTTTGGGCAGCTCTTTGTTCAGAAAACCCCAGAGTGTACTGATAAATGCTTAAAAAATGGACTCTCCACTATTCAGTTCAATCTGCATTAGTATTTTCTCCATCATTTTCTCAGATCTAGCCAATTAACAAAATAGTAATTAGGCTCTGATTTCTTATGTCCAGGATATAAATGTTCCTACTGAGAACTCAGTATCAATCAGAGCAGCTCAAGTTGGCTCCAGCAAAATCCACCTGCCCTCTTTCCTTAATCAAAAGATATCATGGAGCAGCTAGGTGCCTCAGTGACTAGAGTCAGGGTTGGAGAGAGGTTGTCCTGGGCTCAAATCTGGCCTTAGATCCTTTCTGGCTGTATGACCCTGGAGTCACTTAACCCCAGTTTTCTAGCTCTTACCACTCTTCTGCCTTGGAACTGATCCTTAGTATTGATTCTGTGACTGGGTTTTAAAAGACATTAGAAGATCCTTTTCTGTACCCTCCTCTCTCAACTGCAAAATTTTGATTTCTTAAACTCATCAATTTAAGGCTAAAAGAACCTTGGAGATTGTGTTAAAACTGCCTATTTTAGAGCTGAGAAAACTGAGACCCAGAGGGAGATTATTGACTTCCTGAAGATCATGAGGCTAATGAGTTGTAAAGCCTGAATTCAAACCCAGTAAGTGTCTCAAGTAGGATTCCACTTAAGTCTTCCTGGCCCCATGCCTAGGACACTATCACTGGACCACCTAGCTGCACTATAAGAGATAATGTCCAATATTAGAGCTTTTCCAATTCAGTTGACTCTTGGTTCTTATATATGTGTGTGTATCTGTGGTGGGGAGGTGGAGAAAAGGATGTAAAAAGGGACAGAGGCCACTACAATCATATCACTAATTCATATATTCTTTCTTTCACATTTTCAGTCATAATTACAATTGTTATTGTTATTCCATCATTTTTGTTTGGGTACTACTCTTCCTAACACCATTTCAGGTTTTCTTGGCAAAGATTTCTTGGCAAAAATGGTTTGTCATTTCCTTCTCCAGCTCCTTTTACGGATGTGGAAACTGAGATGAATAGGGTTATGTGATTTACCCAGGGTTACACAGTTTGAGTCTATACTTGAACGAAGGTATTCTTGACTCTAGGTCCAGAGTTCTGTCTACTGTGCCATCTAGCTGCCCTTCCCCTGGCAATCAATTCACTCTTAATTCCACTCTTCCTATCAGTTAATTCCCTCTTAATTCAACTCTTCCCACTTCCAATCTGACTCCTCAATTTCACTTTGAATAGTCTCATTACAATCACTAATTCTTCCTAGATTTTCCCATCACTGCTCTAAGGAGGCCTCCTGATTTCCAATCCATGAATCCCAGACCTACTGTTACATTTTAGTGTTCCTGCAGAATCAGACAATTATGGCCCAGACTCATTGTTCTGCTTTTTCATTTGCCCCTCTGAGTGTCTACTGCATCCTTATCTCCTGGCAAAAGTGTTGGGAGCACAGCGTTTCTATTCTGTTTTAGCCTAAAGAGGAGCTCCTGGCCTTTTCTTTTTATTATAAATGATGGCACATTGCAGCAAGTCTAGATATAACTAAGAAGAAAAGATGAGATAAAAATCTGATCCAAAGTGTTGCAGTAATGAAGGTGGTGGAATTTTACCGTATATCATTTTAGAGCCATCTGTGCTTCCTCCATCACCCCCTGTAGCAGCAAACACCTTCCCTTCACTGAAAGCAAAGCTATCTGAAGTAACCAGAATCTCTTAGTGACTAGTGTCATACTGACATTCGGTGACAAAAACAAAAATCCTATTTTATATTTTTAGAGTTTATTTTATTTTCAGATCTTTAACTTTCTCTTACTCTGCCTGAGAAAATTCTTTTCAGTCACAAGATTTCACGCTAGATGAGATGTTGGAAGTAATCATGCATATCCTTTCATTTCACAGAGGAGTAAAACTAAGGATCAGAGAAAATACATAGTTTTACAAATGTCACACCAGTACTACATGACAGATCTGAACTGAAGTCTTGACTGTAAACCGAGCCCTTCTTCCCATCTTCTTTCTGATTATATTGACTGAGTTCCTGATAATATCTCTCTTGAATTTCTCTTGTCATTGTTCACAAGTATTTGTGCAGTCTCAATATACCTATGGCATCATTGTAGAAGGAACAGTTAATAGCTTTATAAACATGCCTTTATCTTTGTATTCTGTGTTTTTGTTGGACCCTTAGCAAAGTCACAGGTTTCAATATGGTGGAAAATTTCCCTTGAGACTCATGATTTTCCCCTTTGCCTGTGATGAATTTTTTTTTTTTTGGTTTGTTTTGTTTTAAGTGTTGAAGATAAGTTGGTGTTTACAACTTTGGTGAAACTCAAAATTATTCGAAAGCAAATTTTGACATACTGAATAATGAGTAGTTCTGGATTTTATTAAAAAACATGAGTGTTTAAAGATTAACCAATGAAGATTCCCAAAGAATTTGTATTTACAATATATTTTTCATAGATTTATGTCAGAAAAATAAGGGCAGTGATATAATTTATGATGGCCAAATGTTCTTGAAGGAAAGGGAGAGCATGTAAACATTTTGAAGGTTCCAATGGTACCTTCCAGTTATTATGAGAGAATAGGGAAGACCTTCACCACCTGGGGTGAACCCCCCAGCCATGATTTTATGGGAGAATGTGGACAAAAGAAGCCAGGATTGGTAAGCATGTGAAGGTCCTTTAATTCCCAGAACTCAGTATTCTAGAAGCATTCTTACTCATGCCTTAACATGGTTATTTAGTTAGTATGGCCAACTTAATATAGTTAACAGTGATAGTAAACTATATCTAAATGCACAAATAAATTCAAACTTGGATATATTCAAACTCTGAGCACAGTAGAATTCTAATCTCAGATTCTTAGGCTTTTTTCCTGGGGGCCCAAGGAGGGTGTGAGGAGGATTATGTACCATTTCCAAGAAATTAACATTCACTGAGAATTTGTGGGATATGATTCCTGACTGGATTATATGAGTAGAGGAAGGCTCCTTTTTGAAGAGAAGTTAGATAACATCATTGAAGTAGCAAAATATATCATTCATCAAGTATTTATTAATCTGCTTCTAATTATTGTCCTGGAGTAAAGAATACAAAGACAAAAAAGGAGAGTTTCCACTTCCCAGGAGCTTCCATTCTATTCAATTTCAAACAAAGTAAATATAAACATATTTAAAAGAAATTGAAAAATCTTTTGGTCCATTAGATTGGAAGCTCCATGTGAACAAAGCCTGGCTGGCTTACTTCTATTTCTGGTGGGGATTCTTTGTAATCCTAGAACATAGCCAAATGTCTGGCATACAGGTAGATACCGTCAAAGACCAGGTTAAGGCCAATCTCCTAAATGAGCTTTTTCTGATACCTCAGGCTTTTCTGTTCCCTTCTCTCTACCACTCCATGTACCTCCAGATCAAATCATGTCAACAAATATTTTCAAACTCCTTCTTTCTCTCTATTCCCAGCATGTAGCAGTATTTGACCCAAAATGTTTTTTTAATTAATTTTTAAATTGAAATTAAAATTTTAATTAAAAACTTGATTTTTCCAAGTTATTGTGGACATCAGTTCTCTGCTAGATGGCATAATGAGTAGAGCATGAGAGTTAGAATCTGACTTAGTTCAAATAAAAGGCTTTTTTTAAACTCAAGGCCTGGTTCACATCTGACCTCAGATATTTACTAACCTTATGATTCTGGGCAAGTCATTTAACCAGACTCAGTTTCCTTATTTGTAAAATGGGGATAATAGCCATCTATATTTTTAAAGCACTTTTTAAAGACTGGTATGGAAGAATACTCAGAGAGGTTTTGGTATTTGCTGCTCCTAAGCTGCCATATTGACTCCACTCCCACACCTCTATATTTTTGAGAGAATAAAATAAGACAATGCTTATAAAACCCTTGAAAAATTCAGTGTTCTATGAATGGGTATTATTATTAACATTGAGAATAACAGTAGTTACTGATCCTTCATTTTCAATTCATTATAAATCTTCAACCTTGAGCATGTAGCACTGAATATGAGGAGGGGTCGGGGGACTGGAATAGATGCTAAAATCCCTTTCTTCTTGTCCTCTACTTTCCTGCCACTATCTTTTAATAACACTCAAGACTCAAATTTCTTATCCTGCTTTTTCGTCTTCCTTCACTTGACCGTCAAATACAGTATTTCCTGATGGGCAAAGGAATATCTGATTGCCTCCCAGGGATATAGCAAGAATTCACAGCAACAACACTTGTAAAATTGTCTAAAATCCATCGCAGCATTACTCACTATATAAATATGATCTCTGAGATGTGTCCCAAGAGAAAAGCTTAAAAAAAAAACTTCAGCTGGAGCTCTCAGACCCTTAGCTGTACCCTGAAGAGTGTGTTTATTCTGATAAATCCTTAAACTTTACTTGGTGAAATGGGATTAACACTTTCATAATGGAAAACATCCTGTTGTATAAAAAAGGCAGGGGAGGCAGGAGAAAAGAAAATGAAACGCTCCGAACACAGTGGGTGTGCAGCAAGGATGTAGCCTGATGAACTGATGTGTCTTTCTTTCCATGGCTGCTCCTTTGATCTGCCAGGAAGACTCCAAACAATGGAAGGACCTGGTAGTGGATTTGCCCCTGTGTGCTCCTGTTCTCCTTAGATCAGGTCCTTCTGGCCCCAGGAACCAGTGTGGACACAGGCCACAGGATTTTCTGTGTTTATCAGTGGCCATAAGGACTGGAAGATTATCTTCAAGGCTTGTCTAAATCAGAATTTGACTGACATCAAGTGGTTACTTATTGCAAAGGGGGAAGAAATTGACATCCCATCTTGCTGCTTCTCAGAGAGGAGAAGAAAGGAAAATTTCCAAGAAAGCATATTGTGCCACGCATGTGGGCAAAAGAAACTCCTCACCCTTCCCTTAGGAGGGACTGAGAGTAGTGGACAACATTCAGATTAAAGCTTCAGACTAAGCAGCAGCTGGGTGACTCAGTGTATTGAGAGCCAGGCCCAGAGATGGGATGTCCTGGGTTCAAATCTGACCTTAGACACTACCTAGCTGTGTGACCCTGGGCAAGTCACTTGACCCCCATTGCCTAGCCCTTACCACTCTTCTGCCTTGGAACTAATACACAGTATTGATTCTAAGACAGAAGGTAAGGGGTTATAAAAATAAAGCTTCAGAATAGAAGAGAACATATTTTAAACCCTTCATCTTCAGATGAGGTAACTGTGACCCAAGAGGCAAAGACACTTACCCCCAAACCATACACATAATAGTAGCAGAGCCAGTGTTTGAATTGAGGCCTAAGGCCAACATACTATCCCTTTTTCCATATTATTTCCCCTGCCCCACCAAGAGGTCTACATTACACATTTCTTTCCCTTACAATTCATCAGAGGATAGACTTAAAGGCAGAAGGAAACTTGGAGGCCAAAGAGTTCAGTCCTCTCCTTTTACAGATGAGGAAACCAAGGCTTAAAGGATTTCAGTGAATTGCCCAAGGTCACCCAAATAGTAAGTGACAGGGATGGAACTTGAAACTGGGATCTCTGACTCCAGAAACATTACCTCCATCTAGAAAGCATCATTAAATACCTAGTGAGTATAGGGCTCTGGCATACACAGGACACAGACAAAACTGTCATCAAATCAAGTCAGAAGAGGTCTCACTAGAGATCATGTTCCAAGGAGCTAACAAAGCTCTTAACTGCCAAGTCCTTCAGTACAAGTAGGCAGCTAAACCTTTTAAAGACCTGTAATGAAGGGACACCTTGACCTCCTGAGGAAGACCAGATCAATGATGGACAGCAGTAATTGATAGGGATCCTTGGCCCTCCAAAAATGTCCAGACTACTCCATGAAGCTGCCTAGGGTCGGAGAAGTCCATTTTCTTTCACTCAGAGGAGCTGTCCTTTCTAAAGTGCTTAATGATATACTAAGCATCCCAGGCATCTCCTTCTGGGAATCTTAGAACTTTCTGCAATTATTTACAACTTTAGGCATCTTCCTCACCTGAGGCCTAAGGAAGAGACTATCAAGGATGAGGAAAGTCAGTATGGTGTAGTGGTTAGAGAGCTAGCTTCCAATTGAGGTTCAAGTACTTCCTGCAGCATGTGGAAAAGTTTCAACTTTTCCGAGCCCTTAGCAAGTGACTAAGATGCTGAATGGAAGAGAAGTTTCTGATTGATGGAGGAGGAAGGAGGGCCTCTCCTGGGAGTTCCCTACATCACTGACTTCCTTGGTTTTATCCAAAAAAAATCAATGATCAAATCTTTTTTTAGAACTGGTTAAGAGGTATTTTTATCAATCAATAAACATTTCTTAAGGAGTAATTATGGGCCAGGAATAGTGTTATGTTCTGGAGAGACAAAAACAGAAATGAAACAGTCTTTGGAAGCTTACATCTCAACCACTGGAGGAAAATATATTTACATAGAGTTACATGATGGCTAAGTGAATGTAAACATATGTACAAATGCAATATTATTAAATGTGTCAATGGGAGATGAATGGATATAAACTATCATATATGTTACTTATCATACTATATGTCATACACATATACCTCTATATGCTATGCTAAGCAGCACAGAAGATAGAATGCCAGGTCTGGAGTGCAGAAAACTCATCTTCCTGAGTTCACATCTGATCTCAAAGCTGGGTGACACTGGGTGGGTGCTTTAGCCCTCTTGGCCTCAGTTTCCTTATCTTGAGTGTGAGTAGGGGAAGGAAATGTTAAACCACTCCAGTATCTTTACCCCAAATGGGGTCATAAAGAGTGAGACATGTCCCCAAAAGACCAAGACATGAAAATATACACATGCTTTCTCTCCCTCTCTCTCTTTCCCCCCCTCTCCCTCTACCTCTGTCTCTCTCTCCCTCTCTGTCTCTTTCTCTCTCTTTATATACATATATATATATATACATATTATATATATATATATATATATATCCTATTTTATAAATGGAGATTTTGAACCTTTGACTTCATTCCCCAGGAGTCCTTAGTATTACTCAAAATTCAATAATTTTCCTATAATCTCTCCTGGGTCTCCACATTGTCTGGATCACATTATTGGTATTTAACTGGCGGTAACATCCCCCACAGCCTCTCTTTGGACATGATATAGCAATCAGCAGTGATGGTAGTGAGTGGGGGATTTTGAAAATTGCTAACCAGCCATGGGCACATGGTTTTTATTTTGTATCCTCTTTTATTCCTTGATTTCTAACGATCATTTAATAAATCTCCTTAAAATATAATATTTTTAGTATTGAGATTAAATTTAAAATTTTCCACTATTCACACTCACTTCTCAGCCACAAGGCAATTATAGCACCCTGAGAAGCCAGGTAAAAACGAAGTTGAAGAGGTATCCGAACCTCAATTGGAAGCTAACTCTAACCATTAGGTACACTGACTTTCCATATCATTGATAGCCTCTTCCTTATGCCTTAGGCTTTATGTGTGTGTGTGTGTGTGTAGGTAGCAGCAAGAAGGGTCTCAGCTGAGGAGTCCACATCTAGTTATCTACTCAGTTCCATAAGATTTTTTCATCTCCATTTTACAGGCAAAGAAATAATGGTCCAATGAGCTTCAGTGACTTAGCTAGGGCCCCACAGCACATCACTGTGAGAGGCTGCTTTGAAGTGTGTTTCCTTCTGCCAATTCTGCCAGATTCCTCCTTATATGAGTAAACTCTGCCTGGACACACTTGTGGCTCCAATCTTTCTTTTTAGAGCTGAAAGAAGTCCCCGACCAACTCTGAGCCAAGGCTGGCACCTGGGGAAGACCACCAGGTGCTCATTTGTCCTCCATGGGGCAGTTTTTCAGGTAGTGGGGACTGAAATACTCTCCCTTTTTAAATATTCCTCCATCTAGGAGAGGCTTTAAATTGGGACAACTTTGTTCTCTAACTGGCTGCTCAGGGCACTATAATTGCCTTGTGGCTGAGAAGTGAATGTGAATAGGCAGGGGCAGAATGAAAACAAAGGCTTATTAAGCATCTGTCTGTTTGCAGAATACAGTATTAGGGCAAGCACAGTGGTGGTAGGGCTGAAGCTTTTATCTTTTGACCTTGCTGAGTCTCGGAGCCAGCATCAGGAGGGAGAACTTCCTCTGAGCCATCTCATTAAGCATAATTAGAAAATAAAATAGCATAAATTAACATCAAGAAACAAACTGGATTTAAGCTCTTTAACTGTTTTCCTAAAGTGACTCTCAAGTGTTTCCTGTTCTGTCAAAGATGCAAATCCTAATTCGGTCTTTCTCCTTTGCTCTCACATTCTCAAACCTAAGGGATAATTGGATAATAGACTATAGAGAACTCCATGAGTCAAGGCTTGAAGGGAGATTTCAGAGTAATTGACATTAAGAACTTGTTGATGAGGTTATGGCGAAGCATTCAGCATTTGTTTTAGGATGGGAGATTAGAGCTTTGGTTTCAGCAAAGGACTTTCCCCAGGACTCTACCCAAATATGTAAATGAAACCATAATCGAGGTAGTCTGGAGACCCCTTTGCTTGTTGCAGGCATCTTCCCATAAGGGCTTCTCCATCCTCTATCCCTACTCGATGTACACCCATCATTCTACATTCTGCCAAAGAGAGAAATGGAAAACTTAGTTTGTGATTTGATCAATTGGCATTCATCAAGGGCAGCTAGGTACAGTAGATAGAGGGCCAGAACTAAAATCCAAAAGAGCTGAGTTCAAATGTGATCTCAGTCATTTACTTGCTATACGATCCTGGGAAAGGCACTTCATTTTGTTTTCCTCAGTTTCCTCATAGGTAAAAGGAATATAATAATATCATTTATGATGAAACAAACAAATAGGTAAGTAGATAGATATAAAATGAAGTATAGAATACTAGGATAATCATTCTCAATGATGTGATTAGGATAAAATAATGGTACTTTACCCACTGTGCCACCTGGCTGCCCAGACATTGTATATATACATACAGTTGTATTTATGTGTTGTATCCCTCAAAAGAATGTAAACTCCTTTTAGAAAGTAATCAGAAATGCAAAAAAAAATAAAAAAATGAAATTTTAGTATATACTTCTTTATCATAAATCATAGGATCGTAGATCTGTGCTTTCCAGGACCCTCATTTTACAGATAAGGCAAGGTACAGATTAGGAGTAGCTTGTTGGCTCAGTAGATAGAGCACCAGTCCTATAGTCAATAAGACCTGCGTTCAAAGCCAGTCTTAGATATGTACTAGGTATGTGACCCTGGAAAAAGATACTAAATCCTGTTTGCCTCAGTTTCTTCATCTGTAAAGTGATCAGAAGAAGGTAATGGAAAACCACTCTAATATCTTTGCTGAAAAATAAGAAAAAAACAAAACAAAACAAATGGGATCATGAAGTGTCAGACAGGGCAGAAAACGTACTGAAGAACAAATGACATATGAAATAAATCCTTGGTAGTATCAGAGGGAAAGTACTAAGATCAAGAGGGAATAGGAAAGGCTTCTTGTTAAAGGTGGGTCTATAGCTGCAAGTTAGAGGAAGTCAGGGAAGCCACAGGGTGGAGATGAAAGTGTGGGTCACTGCTTGCCTTTGACAAGTGTCCAATCTAAATTATCTTCCTATTAAAACTCATCAGGAATGAAACTTATAAGAAGGATAGTGTTTATTTGTTCTCTTCCCCCCCAAAATAAAAAAAATGGAAGGAGGGACTGAAGCATCTTGGTTGTTAGGAACAGGAGGGATGTGGATGCCTGAGAATATGGAAATCCTGGAGGACAAATACACACAAGGCCAATTGCTAGCTAATAGCAAAAGATGTACAGTCAGTACTATAATGACAGCCCTGTGCAGCTCCCTTCTGGCTAGGGAGATACCTGCTTGGCCACAATTTGCAGCCACATTGGGACTCAGTGAATTTACATCTTTTCTTTTTCTTCTTCAGACTCAACTTCACTATTGCCTGGAAACCCACCCTGTTTGCGTGCCATCAGTGGCATCTTGTTCTCTGTTAAATCTTGCTTTCAATCTTAAGAGCTGTATGAACATTACAATGTGTTTTGTTTCTAGATTTTTTTAAACTGATTTTTAAAGTATTTACACTTGGGGCCTGTTCCCTTCAAGTGTGGGTGGGTAGGTAGGTGCCATTGTGTGGCTCTAATGGAGGCATGACAGTCTCTCCCCTTCCAGCCCCACTTCTCCAAGGAATACTTTTATTCCTGCCACATTGGGAAGCAGGAAGTTGAGGGTAGAGGATGCTTCTCCATTTTCCTAAGAACGAAGAGGTATTGGACTTGAATTATATCTATCTTCTCTCTTCAATATTGTTATTCTAGGGGTTGTGATGGTCAGTTCAAGAGAACTTCTGATTGCTGTTTCATTAATGTGGGGAAAGGAGGGCTCAAAGCTTTATATCCAACACTTGACACTTTTTCCAGTGGAAAGAGATTCACAATGAACCCACATGGTAGGTAGCCAAAAACCCATTTATCCAAATCTGTAGTAAAAACAGAAACCAAAGGAGGCATAATGGGAGAATATATGCCAGGAAAAAATAGAGTGAAGACGTTTTATTATAAATGAAGCTAGATGACAGGTAGGTAGCTCAGTGGATTGAGAGCCATGTCCAGAGATCCTAGGTTCAAATATGCCCTCAGATACTTTCTATCTGTATGACCTTGCACAAGTCACTTAACCCCCATTACCTAGCCCTTACCACTCTTTTCCCAACTGATAATCGGTATTGATTCCAAGATGGAAGGTGAGGGTCAAAAAAAGCAAAAGGAAATGAGGCAAATCATGTTAATCTAGAGAGTACCAGATCTCACTCACAGGACAGTTCCCCAAAGTGGCTAGAGTGTCAAGTTGGAGATAGGGGCCTATTGGACACTGTCAGCTCCTCTCATCTTGGCTTTCTCTTTGTCTTTTCCTTCAGCAACCTGAAGTAAGACTGGTACCTTCCATTTTTCCCTTAAAGTAGAAATCCAACATGGCTTCTGAGCCCAAAGAAATTCAAACTTAGAGAAGTCTGAAGGAAAAAAACTAGAGGGTCGTCTCTTCTCTCATTAGACCTTAGAATCAATTTTGACTCCAAAGTAGAAGAATGACAAGGGCTAAGCAATTGTGGTTAAATGACTTAAGGGTCATACAGCTAAGAAGTATCCCAAGTTAAATTAGAACCCAGGTCCTCCTAAAGCACTAACACCTGTGCAACATAGCTCCTCGGCCTTCTTTAACTCTTGCTAATTCAACCTCTCACAGAGACACAGGGTACTGATCTCTACCAATAAAAAGAGAATCCCTATCAGTGACCTTTCTATATTTTTTTTGAGTGGATCTCTCTATGGAGGAAGAAGGATTGGCTTCACTATCACAGTTTCTCTGATCACAAGGGATTATAAATTTAGAGCTAGAAAGGCATCTTATAAGCTACCTACTTCAAATCCTTCATTTTACAGATAAGGAAACCAAGGCCCAGAGAGCACTTAATAATTGTCCATGATAAAAAAGAAGCAAGCATCAGGTTTAGGACTAGAACCAACATCCTCTGGCTCAACAAATAGGTTTTCCAATGGCTTAAAATATGTAAAATATTTCGCAAACCTTACAGCACTACATAAAGTTAACAATACTATGATTGTTATTTTGAGAAATGACTCCAATATACCTTGGGCCCAATTTAATTTTATTGTTCATATTTACCTCCACTGAAGCCCTGCTCTGATGCCCCATAATGAAGCAGAGGTGACCCCATGGGGATTGTGAAAGCACTGCTAACAAGGAACACAGAGATGTGGTGTCACCAATCAGAACGCAAAAGACAATTTCTACAGGATTTTGCTGACTTCTACCCTGAGTATCCCATGAGGGAAGGCCTTATCATATTATTGTCTCCATTTTCCAAATGAGAAACTGAAAGCTCAATAAAAGGAAGCTAAATGCTCAGGATTTCACAGCTAGGAATTACCAGAGGCAGATTGGAACCCAGACTTTCTTGAGTACTGACCAAGATACTATTTTGGTGCCAATAATCCAAAGGTTAATCAAATGAAGTTCAAAGAGATTTGAAGGGATCAGGGAAGCTAACCAAGGCAATTCCCAAAGGCAGAAAGGGTTCAAAATCTACTTGTGTGGAGGAGTTCCCTACTCTGGTGAAGTTAGGGATCCTAAAATATGTGCTATCTAAAGCCTCCATCTGAACTTATATACATATATATACACACATATATATACATATACATATATATAAAACTGAATCAGAACTCCTGTAACCCTTTAGAGCCATTATAAATAATAATAATATTAATAATATTAGTGAAAAGTAACCCCAAACAAAGCATCTAGAGGGATAGTTAGTTATTAAGTTCTGCATCATCATTATTGGAGATAATACCCACCTAAGGATTTTTTCCACAAGGATCAATTGAGATGAATTATGTTAAGTGTGCTTTACAAAACTTAAATCATTATATAGGTGCAAGTTATTATGAACAGTAGTAGTAAAAACAGCAGCAGTACCAATCTTTGCAATAGTTATAGTGGTGGTAGTGGTGGAAGTAGTAGTAGTAGTAGTAGTAGTAGTAGTAGTAGTAGTAGTAGTAGTAGTAGTAGTAGTAGTAGTGATGATAGTAGTAGTAGGGACTGTAATAGGAATACTAGTGGGAGTGGTAGTAGTAGTAATGGTTGATGGTGGTGGTAGTGATTGTAGAAGTAGTATTAGTGGGAGTAGCAGGGATGATAGTGTTAGTAGTGTTTGTAGTAGTGTCCCACTTGATCCATATGATGAGATTATGTTCAAGAACCATAAAAAATTGGAGGAGATGATTTGCTATAGGACCCTACATTTTAATGGGTGCTCACAGTACTCTCCGGGGGCTGCTTTCTTTTCTTACACAACACCTTCATCCAAGGCAAGCTTATTTGTAATTGTCCTCAATCTCAGTGATGGTACTATATCCCAGTAACCAAGCTGTACCCTACCTCTGAGCTCTATGCCCAGCAGTAGTCAGGTCATAAGAGATGAAGAAATGCTCAGTATTCTGGGGAATGCTTCTTCATTACACAAGTTAAACCATGGTTTTCTCCACCTTTCCTTCTCTCCTGAAATCCTCAGGTTATATCTCTGCTGTGAGATTACTGGGATGGGTATCCTCAACTTAGAAAAAAGGAAGAAATGGAAGGAGGGAGGAAGGAAGGAAGGAAGGAAGAATAGGACAGAGGGAAGGAAGAATAAAATGGCAAGTGAAAGGACTGAAGGGGACTAACTCCCCAGTTGGTCACATCTTCAGCACCTACCAGAAGCAAGAGTTTAATAAGCAAATGTTCATTGGGTAACTAAAGCATCAGAAGTTGAATCTGAACCCAGATTTTCCTGACTTTTAATCTAGTACTTACTTCACTGAGTTGAATGGAAAATATTAGGAGTCGGGAGCAATGACTGTAGGGTCTAGGAAAACTTCAGTAACTCATAAGACTGACCTAAGGACTAGATTTAACAAGGATTCCAAGGCCCCTCCATCTCCTCTTGGCTCCTGAGCTTTTCTGCAAAGTATCAGCTTCATCCCATCCTCATTTAGTAAGTGCTGCTTTATACTAAGTTGATGAGGATCAGCCCTTTACTTTATTTAATCATATACAGTTAATTCCTTGAAGATATACTTGGTACATTCTGGTATCTCATGTCTTTGTAGTAATGTCTCTGCCAGTGAATATGCAGCAAAGAAGGGTGTTATACATGCTAGATGAAAAAGCAAAGAATGTGGATTTTAAAAAAGAGCATAAATCTCAGCAGCAAATGCTATCGATGAAGGCAGTGGAGGGGAACAGGGACCATTAATGCCTTCAGTGGGTATTATTAGACCATGTTGTTGGAAAGACTTTAATCAAATTATATAATCCAATTAATGATGACATGAAGCTACCGTAAAATATATGATGCTACCTCCTTAGTAAAATTTAATATTTCTAAATGCTCTTGCCATCAAAGGGGCTATAAATAGTTTAGCACATTGATGGATTGGTAATGCATAACCTTACTAAATTCCTTCCTTTACTCATTTGGTAGCATTAGCCTGTCAGCCTCCTGCCTCTAGGACTTTGCTCTGTGTGGTTGGATACACTGACTGGAGCTTGTTGGTCAGCTTTCTCATCAGTGTCAGGGCTCCGCTGCATTTCCGGAGAGAAGATGAAGTCCATATGTAAAGCAGGGGTATCACACTAGGAGCCTTGCCCTTTTCCATGCTTTTTTGTTGAAATGCATCAAAATCACTGAGACCCCGGGGCTCTCTCTCCTGGGTTTGTGACACTAATTGAATGGAATGTTTGTACAGCTTACAGTCAGAAGAGATCAGACCTCTCTCTGAAAGAGAAGAGACTTCAGCTGCCAAAGACCATATCTGAACCACTGCTGCCAGGAACTCAGAACTCCATGTTTCTCATAGCCGTCCCCGTCTGCCCCTCATCATTTTGTGTGTAGATCATGTCTATGCTTCCTAAATTTGTTTTATTTCCCTGTACTGTAACTCTCTCCTATCCACCAATCAACAAAAACTTATTAAAAGCCTACTATGTGCCAGGCTCTGTGCTAGGAACTAGAGATACAAATACAAAATAAATATATGTATGTATCTTTGGGTAGATAGATATATGTATACATATATGAACACAAAGTAATATATGTATCATATACTGTGTATAGATATAAAAATGGACATATAAATATGCATAAATAAAAGAAACAATCTGTTTCTCATAAGCTTACATTCTAATAGTAGAGACCCAAAGTATATAGAAATTATTTATTTAAAAGTATAAAATGAAAAAATACAATTATAAATAAATTCAGTTAAGTACAAATTAGTTGATTAGGTAAGGCACTAGCTGTGTGTGTGTGTGTGTGTGTGTGTGTGTGTGTGTGTGTGTGTGTGTGTGTGTGTGTGTGTGTGTTTTGGAGGTTGAATAAAGGTTTTATGCAGAAAATTGTGCCTGACTTGCACCTTACTAAAGGAAGAAAAAGACATCGTGGCAGAGATTAGAAAGGAGTTTATTCCAGGCAGGAGGATCAAATAGTTCAAAAGCACAGATAGGGGAGATAGAGTGAGTGATCAAGGAACCAATGGAATTCCAGTTTGGCTGAATGAGTGAGGAAAGGAAGCAATTTCCATTGAGGTTTGAAAACTGGCTAGGGCAATGAATTTTGAAACTAAAAAAAGACTTTATATATTATTCCAAGAGCAATGCAAGTCACTAGAGTAGGGTGACTAGAGGAGTCACGTGTGGTTAAGAAAAAATACCTTTGGTTGTAGTGTGTAGGATGGACTAGGGTGATGGGAGACCAATTAAGAGGCTCTTGAAATCATTGGGCAAGAGGCAATGAGGCCCTGACTAAGATATTACCTTTGTGAATAGAGAGAAGTCAGATATGAGAAATGTTTCAAAGGCAGAAACAAGGAGATCTGGGAACCCACTGGGTGTGGAAGGGGAGGACAAATAAAGAATCAAGAATAATGCCAATGACCAACATGAGGCCCTGGAAAAATGGGGGCATCTTCAATAGAAATAGAAAAGCTTGAAAGGACATGAGGGTCAGCAAGGAAAGAGTGAATTTTATTTTAGTCAGGTTGTGTTCATGATGTGCCTCCAGAATATCTCATTTGAAATGCTCAAGAAGCAGTTATTTATGAAGGGTTGGAGCTATAAATTTTTAAAATTAATATTAATACTCTAAGTATGCTTTTTAATAATATTTATTAATATTTAACTTGAAGCAAAGGGAAGGTAAGAGGCCAGAGAAACTGAGAGAGCTCACTAGCCTTCCACATGGAAAAGAGAATCAGAGGGAGGAGCCACACCCCCTATATACAAACAAAGTAATGACCCAGTACAGGAAAGGGAAAAAGGGAATTTTGAGAGGAGGAAAGAATGCTGGGAGATGGAGTCCAAAGGATGCACAATTACCACTCATACAGAGCTGAGGGAATGGCTTAGGGATGCATATAAACATCAGGAATTTTCTGTGTAGATATACTAGCAAAATGAATGGGAGCTTTAGTGCTTATGAAGAGAGGGAGCTTAGAAAATGTCATTGGCATCCTTCTCCCGTTACCATACTCCAAAGGCACAGTTTTGATTATGTATCCCCATTACTTGAAAAGCAAAATGACTCTTATTGCCTCCAGGTTAAAAATGTAGCTTTGTTTGCAATTCCACAACTCTTTCATAATGACTTCAGCCCACATTGTGGGATTTGGCATATTAGTTCATTCATTCAGCCTACATTCATACAATCATTCTGTTTGGTCATACTGGCCAACTTGCTTTCTCTCACATACGACATTCTAGCTTCAATGTGTGTGTGCACGCCTTTCTCATTTCTGCCTCTTTGAATTCCGCCACTCTTCCTTCAATGCTAAGTTCATATGCAATCGCTTATGTAAGGTCTTTCTTGACTCCCTCTTCAAGCCAATTTACCAGGTATTGGTACCTCCTATTGGAAATTATCCTGTCAAAAAAAAATGTGGTAGTAGTCTCTCGGAAGCCGAGAATGACAACTGTGCATGTGTGCACAAAGATACTTGTGCATGAAAGAGATTTAAGTGGAAAAGTCGGTGCACAGAGACAGTCCCACTCTCTCGGCGTTGGAAGTCTGGGTCCAGTGGCACAAAAAGTCGTTACACCTGGAGACTTCCTCAGCTGCATTGGATGGCCATGTTGTCTTTTGTGCTCCAACACGCCCTAAGCACTCCACGGTGCTTTGCTGCGTCGCCATCTCAGCCGTTGAACCTTCTTATTGGTTTCTTCTGCCTGTTCCACCGAAGCAATCTTCACATGCTGGGTGAGCAAAGCCCTGGTTCACCAGGGGTCGATGACCCGATGGCTACCCTCACAAGCTTTAGCTGGCCTGTCGAAGCCATTGCCCAGGGTGTGGCCGCTGCTGCATGCTAGCAGCTACTGGGAGCCACAAGTGAGAGCTGGGTGTCAGGTAGGGGTCAGAGGCTGGAGAGCTGCCCTAAAAGGGCACGACAAGCCCTCCATACCAAGGTGCTACCCCTCCCTGAACACCCCACAAAAAATATTAGTAGCTATATCACATGTAATTTTATTCTCATAACAACCCTGAGCAAGAGATTCTATTATTAATCCTATTTTACAGAAAAGGAAACTGAGGATAATAGACATTCTCTGTGGCCCTAAGGAAGTGAAATCCTTAGAGTCACACAGTAAGTATCTATAGGCATGAGTGAACTCAGGACTTCTTGATTCAAAGTACAGAATTCTGTCCAGTGTGCTACCTATTTTATATATACTTACAAGTGTTTATGTTATTTGTTCGGATAAAATAAACATAAAATCACTGAGGGCAGGAATTTATCATTTTTAATGTGTGTTTTCTCAGTGTACCACACACAGTAGGTATTTTAAAAAATTGATTTCGTGATTGTTAAATGAATGAATGAAGAAATGAATGGATTAGGGAATTCAGTCATCCTGCCTATGTGTATGCTTATAAGACCACTTTTTGCCAAATCTAGGACCTGGGCACAAAGTCCTAAATGACTTTCAACTTCTAAATTGGGAACTTTGGAGAAGGAAGGACAATGACAAGACTGCCACTAATCCCATTCCTCACCAGGGCTACAAATTGCTGACTATTCCTATAACTACTTGGAAACCACAAGCATTTAATCTAACTAGCCTATTCCAAATAATCTCATTAGTCTTATTAGAAATTCAACCAAAATTATTGTGTTCCTTTGTATCTGCAGGATACAGGAACACATCAAATAGTCATTTCCACTGTAACAAAGAGAAACTCTTTTCAGAGCAGGGGACAAAAGAAAGAATATTAAACTCGGTATGTCCAACATGGGATCCTCGGTTTTGAGTGTGAAACTCACCTTTGCCACTTATTAACAGTGTAACTTTGGGGTAGTTAATTAACTTCTCTGTAAGAGGGACATCTGTATGTTGGACTACATGGAGTCAAATATCCACTGTGGACCTTATGATCCGTCCTTCATTCCTTTGCTGAGGTTAACCTTGGTGCAATGTTTCAACATGGAGTATAACACTGTACGGTTCATTCTTTATTCCTTTAAGTTATAAAGAAGCCTGAATAAGAAACATACCAGCTGTAATTCATTAGGGAAAAGCATTCAAAAAGTAAATGAATTCAGCTGTTTTGTTGAGTTAATGGGGAAGAAGTGGGGTAGAATAGGTACATGGCAATGTCAACCCTTTGAGCAAATTGATCTATTTAAAAGCAAAGTTCAGAGAAATAAGGTAGACTCTCCTGTTATAAGCAGAATCAGACTTGGAATGACCCTCATTGTATGTCTCATCCAAAGCACATTATGACAAAAATGGTTTCTACAATGGTTCTTTATAGGTGGTCATTTAGTCTGCTAAAAGATTTCAGGAAATGAGTAAATACACTATGTCCAGGAAAAATCTCATCCACTTATAGATGAATCTCACTATTACAAAGGTTTATCTTTACATCAAGCTTCAGTTGGTCTTCTGGAAAGGTCCACCCAGAGCTCCTTATCCTGCCTTGTCTTTTTGGACCAAGAAGAATGTTCTTCCTTCCTTCCTTCCTTCCTTCCTTCCTTCCTTCCTTCCTTCCTTCCTTCCTTCCTTCCTTCCTTCCTTCCTTCCTTCCTTCCTTCCTTCCCTTCCTTCTTCATTCCTGTCCTCTAGAAGAAGGAGGAGGAGCATCAAGATGAGGTGTTTGTGGCAGCAGTAGTGATTCATTTGATATGGTCTAAAGAAAGCATAGAATCAGTTAATTGAAGAATTGGAAGAGACCTCTGAGTCAACCCATTTCAAACTCCAATCAAATTGCAAATCCCTTCTGGAATCTCCTGGTCAGACTCAGTAACATATTCTTTTGAAGAATGTTAGGAAAAGAAACATCAGTAACACCAAACATAGCTGAGATAAAGCTGATTTTAAAGATATTTTGTTTTATTTGAGTAGAAATACCCTCCCTTGATTTCTCCCCATTCTTGCCCCCTTTCTAAAAACTCTCCATTCCTTCTATTGCAAGTCAAGGTCATTCAATAAAGATTGATTAATCAATCTCCTTCAGTGTGCCAGGTACATAGCTTTCTGGAACCAAAGAGACTATCTATTCCTACTGCATAGGAAAGGAATGAATACTAGGCTTTTGATTTCATGGGTAGAAGAAAATTCTGGACAAATTCCCTCTGCCAATACTGGTTAGCCCTTTCCTTATAATTTCTATACTTAGAGAATTGCTTAGAGTAAAAGTGTCAAACACATGACTGGCCCTTGAACCAGATAAAAAGGTAATTGAGAAATATTTAAGGAAATGAGAAATATGAATATAAATATTTTATATAGATAATTATATTTTTAAAACTAAGCCAATATGGATCTTGCAGGGACCTCTGTGTATGGATTAATGATCATGTTTCTATCTCAGTTGGTCATCACTGGTTTAGAGTTGTGTGAGGTTAAATGTCTTGTCTGGAGGTCTCAGAGCCAATATTCCTTCAGATGGAGGCCTTAAGTCTTGCTGTTCCATGGTCAAATCTCTAGCTAATACACAGTACCACCTCTCATACATGATGGCTTCTTCTACAAAACTGACTCTCAAAAATTTTGGTTATAGCATATTAGGTTCATAGATTTAGGACTATAAAAGACTTCAGAGTCCATCTAATATACTGACCCCATTTTACAGATTAAAAAAAAAACACTTCTAAGTCAGTTAAGTGACTTGTCCAAGATTTTATACAGAATATTATTGTGATGAAATTTGAATCTTAGTTCTGTGACTCCAAAGCCAGTGTTATCTTTATCATTTATCACATTGCTGCCTCTAATACATTCATGAAGTGATATCAATGACAGGTATGATATATACAGTTTTTTAACTATTTACCTTCCTTCTTAGAATCAATATGATGTGTTGGTTTTAAGACAGAAGATTAATAAGGCCTAGGCAATGAGAGTTAAATGACTTACCCAGAATCAATTGCAGCTAGAAAATGTCTGAGGTCAAATTTGAACCCAGGACTTCCCATCTCTGGCCCCAGTGACATTTATAATTTAAAAAGGACATGGGCTGACCATATGAGGTCAATAGAAAAAATAGCTGGGTCTAGAAACAGAGGACCTAGGTTCTATTTCTGCAAATATACTACTTTGATTTCCCTCAGTGCTTAACTTCCATGCCATTGTGGGCCAAGCAGAACAAGTTCTTGATTCATGTAACATCTTTTTAGATATATAAAGATCATCCTTACATATTCCTGAAAAATAACTTTCAGAGAATAGGCATTAGAGAGATCATAGCTATGACAAGTGACAAAACCATCTAGGTCTCCTCTCTGTCCATTTCTCCATCTCTGATCCAATGGCCCTTAGTAAGAAATGCAAAGGAACCACAGGTTAGCTTGAGCATGGAAGGAAGGGATCTGGGGGGACAAGTCAGAGAGCTCCACTTATTTGTTCTTTAATTTTTAATTTATAGACCATCATTTTTTGACCACTGAAAACCACAGCATTCATTTTGTATTCAAAGCTTGAACTTGACCATAAATTGAATGTAGGAAGGCAGTGGCAGGATTGAGAGAAAGCTTAGTCATGACTGACAATGAGTTTGTGATTTAACCAGGATTGTCATGGGTGAAATTGAATAGATTAAGTTGGTCCTTACCTGTCTCATAAAGGCTCAGAGAGCTCCAGCTATTCCATCCCTCCCCCATTCCCACCTCTACATAGCAATAGACAGATAATCCATAGGCTAGACATCAATGGTCTTCCAGTCCCAGAAATTACATTCTACCCTTAAATTTGATCTCCAATTAATACTTTTGCTCTACTTTTCACTAAAATGTTTTCCCTCTAAAAGGATGCATTTTTAGGGTGGCAAGAGTATAATCATTTCCAATTTCTACTTGCACTCCATTTCTATAATATAAAAATCATAAAATTATGTTTCACATGTGCATCTTACAATAATTTTATCAAAAATAGATAGCATTGTGATTATGTTTATTTTTCTTTGTTCCTTGTATTTTATAAGCCTTACTTTTGTGAAGGAGATTGTAAATCTTCTGATGAAAGGAAACACTCATTTATTTGTGAATTTGTATTTTATTTTAGATTTTTTAATCAAACATACTTTTCCCCTATTACCTCCTATTTGACTCCCCCAAAAAAAGGAAGAAAAAGGAAAAATTGACAGTCCTTTCAACAAATTTTATTGTCTTGCAAAAATAAAGTCCCACATTGTTCTCATTCAAAATGTATCCCTCTTTGCACATCTTGAGTCCATCATCTCTCTGTCAGAAGAGAGGATAACCAAATGCTTCACCAATCGGTTGATTATTCATGTCTGAAATTTTGCACTAACTTGCATTTCTCTGCTACCCCTATAAACAAACACCCAAAGGAACCCTTAAATAAATTAAATGCCAATTTTATTCAAGTCTCATTTAGTTCTAACCTGACCTGGATTTAGCAAGAATGGGAAGAAGTCTAAATTAAGACCAAACAAACTTCTTCCAGAAACAAACAAATAAAAATCATACTGATGACTGGCATGAATATTGTATTTCAGTATGGCTGGTTTCTGTCTCTTATAACATTATCACAAGGGGGCAGGTTGATGGTGTAGTAGATTGATGGTCAGCTTTACTGATGGGAAGTCCTGAGTTCAGAAAAAGCCTCAGACACTTCCTAGCTGTCTGTCCCTGGGCAAGTTACTTAACTCCCATTGCTTAGCCCTTACCACTCTTCTCTCTTCTGCCTGGGAACCAACACCTAGTACTGGTTCTAAGACAGAAAGTAAGGGTTTAAGACAAAACAAAACATTACAAATTAGACAAAATATTCTCTAATGATGTACATTAGGTAGCATTTATTCATTTAATCTTCCCAGTATGTCTTTTGATGCCAACTCCTCTGTTTTCACCTAGTGAAGAAACTCTCTCCCCTAATTAAATTGGAGTTTTCTCTGCTACTTCACCTTTAGAACTCGACATGAACACTGAGATTTTAAATGGCTTGTGTAGAGTCCCACAGCCAATAAAGTCACTCTGGCTGCTATTCCTTACAGCCTCTTATCTCCCCCTCTTGCAAAAGAGGAAATTGAGACTTTGAGGGGTCAATTGATTTGTCCAAGGTCATACATGAAGCTTTTGAAGGAATGAAGAAGCCATCTCAATGTGTTTGACCTCCAAGGTCCTTTAACTACCAAATACTGTTCTTCCCAAATGTCCCTTCCCCTATTACCTGAGACATCTTGCATTTAAACCTCCCAAGTGGGAGATAACAAATGATGTATATAAAATAGAAAGGATAGAAGTATATTTGGGAATCTAGTACTAGGTGACTAATTAAAGGCCCCGAGGAGATAACTTCAATTTGAAAGGAAGAAAAAATATGCTAGAGGAAGAATGAACTGAAATATGACAGCCTGAAAATTTGAGCATATTTTATCTATTATTCCTTTTTTTGGCCACTCTTTGGATCAATTCTAAGCATTAAAAACTAGACTGAAACCTTAACCTTTCGGCATAATCTGTTTCTTTATTCCTATAACCAAATATTCAGTTACAACTCTTCTCCCAAATTGTTTTAACTTGATCTAACAAAAGATAAACATAGGCTCATGACAAAGACAAAGAATGGGCACACAGTGGCAAATAATGTTAAATAATTGAATGAACATAAAAGAACACATTTTAGCATTTGAGGAGATGGACTGTGAAATGGCTATTTTTATATGCCTGTCATTCCAAGTTACAACTCAGAACACATTTTTTTTTCCATAGAAGTAATGCATGGTTAAATCCTAAAGTTTTGTTGTATTCCATCTACCTAGAAAATAGATTAAAGAGACATCCAACTGGTGAAAGAGTAGGAGGGTAAAATCTCAGAGGTTTGGTGAACTGAAACATCTATAAGAATCAAAGGTGTGATAAAGCAGCCAAAAACATATTTGGCTGTACAAATTATTTACATATTTTCTTCCTCCATTTGATTCTGAATTCAATGAAGGAAATGTCTATTTTTACCTTTCATTATATTCTAAGACAATTATAGCAAACCTTTTAGAGACTGAGTGCTGCATTGCCCCAACCCCATTACCTCAAACAGGGGAGGGAGGAAGCATTCCCAATAGTCTGCTAGGCAGAGGGGAGGGTGATGTGAAAAAGCATCCTCATGCATGTGGATAGGGGGAGGGGAGCAGCTCACCCCTAGTGCCTCTGGCTTTCTAGTTACATGAACTATGGTGGGTGATGGTGCTTCTCTGTATGCCCTCCCTGGCACATATGCCATAAGTTTGCAACCTTGGTTCTAAGGACAAAGCAAAATTCTTGGCATGTGGTAGTCACTTAATAAAGGTTTACTGACTTGCCTTGATATAGGCTTCATCAAGAGAGAAACATAGTTGGCCCCCCACCCAGAGCTACAATAAATCCTATATTCTATTCCAAGATTAAAAAAAAAATACCTTGCTATATAGTTTTCCATATTGACCTGTGAATTCTGGTTCTAGTAGTGAACTGTAACCTGCTTTTGTCTCTTGGGCACTAATTTGAAGTTAAGTGAAGTCTACAGGACCTTTTCTGCATTTAATAGTAATGATTAAAGGAAATGTTAGATTTCTATCAAGCATAGCTCAGTAAAACTAAGGTTGTATTTTCTCCTAAATTCACTGATCCCCTGAAATCTATCCATAAACTCAGATTAAAAACCCTCAAGCCCAGAACTTCAAAAGGAAACTGAAAGGACTACCAAGTAAATAGTAGCATTAGTTTCTGAAGTCCATCCAGACCAGGGTAGAAAGAGTTATCTTTGCCAGAGAGATCCAGGAGAGCTCAGGAAAAAAGCTCAGTTCTTCTCAATTGACTCCAAGTCAAAAGAATTCTTTTTAGAAAGACTTAAAATGGGACAGTTAAATATCATTTTGTTTGTTTGTCCCCAATTCCCATATAATAGAGAGTTATGCTTTGCACACATTTTTCAAGAATTTCCCATTGTAATATTTTTCTCTAGAAAAATTGGAATTGGACTCCAGTTGGGATTCCCCTTGTACCTAATTTTGCTTGTTTGAAATAGTTTGCTGTTTCCTCTGTGGAAGCACAGAAAAAAATCAACCTTCTTCTAACCCCAATTCCTGTATTCAGAATAGCTTTCATGTGTAGCTCTCTAATTTCTAATTGTATGGCTGCTTAATAATAGCTATGTCCTTCTCCCTTTGGGAACCAGCTGACTATAATTATAGGCATTCAAACTGAAGATCCCAAGTCTAATGTAAGTCTTCAACGTGAAACCCAGTTTCACAGAGTGGCTTGAAATGTGGTCTCGTGAGATAAACTGTGGACAGTAGTACAGTAAAGATACAGTGCTGTAATGTAAATTCAACAAACATTCATTGTAAGTCTACTATTTACAAGGCCAGATAGGTTAACCTAAACTAGTTCTGACTAATTCAGTATTAATTATGATAGGGAGAAACCCTGTGGAATATGGAGTTTTTGATGGGTGATCCCTCTTTCCTCCTGTGGTAGATCATTCCATGCGTGTATTGCTGTTGTGATGATCAAAGTTTGTTGTTTATGTTCTTGATTTCCTATGATTAATCCCTTACTCTTCTATTTCCTAATGGAGATAGAAGTTCATAAAGAACCCGAAAGAAAAGGGAAGATAGTAATGATAGATATGAATAAAGACACTGAGATTATTTTTTAAAGAATTCAGATTTATATAATGTAAGTTCTTGAACCTTGGGTGCCCAAGGGAATGGATTTTGGTTAAAAAGATGAGATAAAGGAAAGCTTAGAGTCCCTGAACTAATCTCTCTCTCTCTCTCTCTCTCTCTCTCTCTCTCTCTCTCTCTCTCTCTCTCTCTCTCTCTCTCTCTCTCTCTCTCTCTCTCTCTCTCCCTCTCTCTCCCCCTCTCCCTCCCTCCTTCTCTCCCTTCCTCAAACCCTTCTCTTTCTTTCTTCCTTTCTTTCTTCCTTTCTTTCTTCCTTCCTTCCTTCCTTCCTTCCTTCCTTCCTTTCTTTCTTTCTTTCTTTCTTTCTTTCTTTCTTTCTTTCTTTCTTTCTTTCTTTCTTTCTTTCTTTCTTTCTTTCTTTCTTTCTTTCTTTCTTTCTTTCTTTCTTTCTTTCTTTCTTTCTTTCTTTCTTTCTTTCTTTCTTTCTTTCTTTCTTTCTTTCTTTCTTTCTTTCTTTCTTTCTTTCTTTCTTTCTTTCTTTTTCCTTTCCTTATTTTTCCTCTCTCCCTCCCTTCCTTCCTTTGATCCTTCCTTCCTTCCTTCCATTCCCCTAAGATTAAGTGTATCGTGTTTTATTACTAAGTTAAAAACGGATTTTGGCTTGATGTTCACCTCTAATCAACTATTGCCCAATCCTCTTTAATTCAAAATTTGAATTTCTTTCAATGATATATAAAACATCATTTTTTTCTTCTCCTTACTTTCTTAGGAAAATGATACAATTTAATAGAGATCCATTAAAACATCCTAAAATTGATTTAATGAAAACAATTTCATAAGTACAAAACAAGAAGGGATAATTTTAAGCTATAGTTAGAAAACCAACTTGGGAGTTTTGTTGACCATCCACTCAATGTGAGTCAACCCTCTAATCTGATAGTCAAAGAAAGTTCATGTCATCCTGGATTATATTAAAGAACGATAGCTTTCAGCAGGAATAAAAAGTATGTAGATTCATTGTGTTCTTCTCAGGACAACTCTGGAATATTGTTTTAACAATGGTAGGAAGGACCTTGATGAGCCAGAGAACTGAAAGAAAAGAACAAATTTAGTGATAAAAGACTTTGAGACTATAAGATTAGAGAAAAGGAGTTTTTTGATCAAAATTAGAAAAGTCTTATGGGAGATATAGGCATTCCTCAAATATCTAATGACCAGTCCCTTTGAGGAAGAGTTGTTCTCTTTGACCTGGAGAACAGAAGTAGGAGCAATGACTGGAGTTTGTAAAGAAATGGTTTCAAGCTTGATGGGTCAAAGACTTTCTAAACATTATAATTATTTCGAAGTGAAATGAAGACCATCACTGCAGATCTTCAAACAAAGGGTAGAAGTAAACTGGAGGATGTAGTCCAGAAGATTCTTGTCATATTAGGACTCCATTAGCCCAGATCTTCTCTGAGGTTAATTAGCCAGTTAACTCCCTTTTGCTGAGGTACTAACTAGCCTATATCTTTATAAAAGGCTGAAATTCTGTGTTTAGGTGACCTAGTCCAGGGTCCGGATTACAGTAAATTTGTTCTGAAAAGATTCATTCAATGTTCTAGACAGCTGACATAATCCAGTTCTTGAGTCAAGACTCTTTTCCATGTTAGGGAAGGTCTCTAACCATTTTTTTTCTTGTTACCTTTTCTAACTACCTTCTAAATTGTATGATCATAAGGATACTCTCTGGAAAGGTCACCTACTGGAGCCCATATAGCTTTAGTACCATTTTCTTTCTACCTGCTTTCCTGGAATATGTCTGTTTTCTATTAAACTGATTTTCTGTAGTCCCATAAAATGCTGGGAGTTATTCTTCCCTTCATGATTTTTTAGTGTTTTATTCCTTCAGATGATCTATTTACTTATGAGTCTTAAAATATAAAGTCACTAAAGTAAAAGTTTTTCATTAAACATTATGAGTAGAAAATAATAGGCAATTGTTCAATGAAGATACTTGGTAAATTTATAAGATTGATTTCAGGTTATATTAATTTTTTAAATTGTTATTTTTTCTATATCAATTCATGGAGCACTAAATACATGTGTCAGGCATTGCACTGGGGTCTGAATATGAAGGCAAAAACAATTCTTGTTTCAATGAGTTAACTCTTTAAACAGGGAGAATATATGTCAATAAATATGTATAAGATTCATATAGAATAGATGGAACATGACTTTATTAGGGTAGGAAGAACAGAAAATATAAAAATATAAAAATGAAATTAATTACCCAATATTACATTGGAAAGAAATAATAGAAGTGGAATTTGAACCCAAGTCCTTTTACTCTTGAGCCAAATCTCTTTTTTTCCTAAAGTTCCTCTTTTCTCTTCTCTCTAAAAGCTTTAAAAAACTGTCTTCATAATTGCAAGATTGAATTCCTTGCCAGGGGAATCAGTCAGTATACACAAGAAGCAAGATGTTAGCTCAGTATTCTTGACTTTTTCTACTCAAATACATGCTGTCTGTTGGCTCCAAACAAAAATCCCTTTATATTAGTAGTTAAATTTTGCTGTGTATAACTCAAAGAGGAGTCAGAAAGACCTGAGTTCCAATCCACTCTCTGTGTGACCCTGGGAAATTCATGCCTAGAATTTGAGAGCCACTGACCACAAGAAATAACTTTGGTGAGACTCAACCTGAAAAGATTGGTGATCCATCACAATCTTTAATACCTGTACATTCCATCTAAATATCAGTTCTAAGACACAAGAATGGCAAGCACCAGAAAATAGGGGTTAATTGCGTCACAAATGGTCAAATAGGAAGTATCTAAAGCCAAATTTGAACCCAGGCTCTCATGACTGCAGGCTTGATTACCCTGAAGTTTTAAAAAAATAGTCTTGAAATCTATTTCATTCCTCTTACCTTAACTAGAATTTATATCATGCTGTTTTGTTTTATACTGTATTGGAGCAAATTGTATTTTGCTATACTTTGCCTAGAGTATATGCCACATATTGGGAATATCCAAGCAAAATTTAAAAAGTCTCTTTCCTCAGAAAATTTCCATTCTCCTGTGGGAAGGGAGTACCAAATCTACAGAGATAAACCAAAACAATTTACGAAGAAGAGAACTCTAACAGCTGTGTAGATTTTGAAAGGTGGTGCCTGAGATGAGCACAACAAGGGATGGTAAGAGTCAGCTGTGAGTCCAGATGTACAATCCAAGAATGGAAAACAGCTTGTATAAAGTCATGGATGTAGGTGTTAGAATGCTAAACATGGGAAACAACCAGCAGACCTGTCCAGACAGACTTGAGTACCTCAAAAGGTAGAATGTGAAATGATGCCGGAAATTTTGATAGGAGAACAACATGGGATTCTGAAGTTTGTTCACGTAATAGATGTCCTTGAATTCTCTGAAGCAAGGATGAATGGGCAACTGTCCCTGTGACTTTCCCTGGCATTCCAGACCCCCAGGAGAAAGGAATGCACTGAGTCATAGGGGAGAATCAGCTATTGTTCTGTGACTAGGGAAATGGATGCTTGTTCTCTTCTAAGGAAAGCCTTTACATTTTAATTACCAGGCCTATTGAGGCTATTGGTACTCTTTTCCCTGAGTCCCCTGGGATGTGTTGCAGGACATTATCAAGGTCTACAAAACTAATTAGTCATTAGTCTTCATTCAGTTACTCACTCTGAAAAAGAAAAAAAAGACCTCTGCTGCTAGTAATGTAATACACTTCATAAGAAAAGACTTTTTCTTTTCCATTTGACAAGCCAAGTGTGAACATAGTGCTGGTAATTTAGAAAGCCATTCTCATTTTTAGAGACTAATCATACATCTTTAATGGGTTGGTGAGTGTGTTCAAAGTATGTTAAAATTTATAGAATTCGATGTTTGGTTCTCTCTTTCACATTCTGGAGGGTCAATAGGTGAATTGGTTTTTATGTACTACTTTTTAATATCTTTCAATCTCTCCAAATATATACACATGTATTTTTTTTCTTTCTTCCTTTCTTGCATTATTCTGCCCTGCTTCCATTGATGACTCTATACTTTTGACTTCAGACTGGCAATACGAGGGTAAGACGACCACACACCCAAACCAACCTTCTCCACATGGCTTGTCTGTCTGTGTTGCATCTCTCCACAGAGCATCATTAGAATTCTCTCCACTCTCTTTAATTAGATCCTTTATCACAATTAAATTCCAATTATGTTTGTTTCTGTTGTGAAGCCTTAATTATAATTTATCCCTGTTAATCATCCCTTTATGTTCTTTCTTTGGGTTAAATTACCATCCCATTATCTCTGTCCTGAAGGACTTCTGCTCAACACTGGTCCCTGCTGGTGTCTTCACAGCCAGATCTGAATAGGCTTAGCCTGTGTTTAGTGGCTGATGATCTGACGTGGAAAGGCATGGATGTGGGCTGTGAGAGATTTCATGCTAAACTTTTCTCATCTGTTATGCATTTTTTTGTTAAGGATATGCCTTTTATCGGGCACCAACATAAGCTTAGGATGTCTTTCTTTGAATGATGAAGCAATGGTCATTTTTTCTTTTCTTTTCTCTTCCTGTACTTTTAGACTGTAAGCTGGCACGAGGAGGCCCACCTGCAACAATAGTGGCCATAGATGAAGAAAGTAAAAATGGTGAGTATTCTGTACATATCTAAATAGGGATGAGAAAAGGTGATTTCTCAAAGGTCATTCTGAGATGACTGAGAATTGAGTTTCAAAATAAAAACTTTGGTCCAACTTAATGAACAACTTCATTCTCCCCACTTTTTGTCTTTAAATGTTTTGATTGAATAATATACCAATAGAATCACTGATTGAATTGAAGAGAAAGGTTCTCTGCTTGGTTGTAAATGAGATCACATTGGTAAGTAGTTTTTGAGTCATTTCCCAAGATCTTAGGCCTCCTAAATATTCAAGTTGGAATGTTGTTGTTGTTGATGAAGTTGTTGTTACTCTTCTCCATCTATACATCCTTCTAAACATAGAACATCACCCTGATTTTCCAAATGAGTGGGCTAGAAGACCACGTTTTATAGGCCAAATCTATGTTCATGGGAATTAGATTGATAAAAAATCATTTTTTTTTCCCTGGTGGTAATTGTTTTGTGAATGTGTCATGGTACAGTGTCCAATGGATTCCCATGTTTTGACTTAGCATAGCATAGTTACTAGTGCTTTTTTTTTACTATAGATTTTTTGAAAGATTAATTGGGAAGATTTGAATACTCCTACATAGTTATGATTACTGTCCATAACTGTGCGTGACTAAGCTATGCTTGGATTAATTAACAACTCAAGGCAAAGGATTTCCTGAGAAATGGCCTTGACTTGAACCCAGCCCCACACAGATGGTATCAACCACCAAAGAATGTTTACATTCTGTAGGCAAGCACTGGGCATATTTCCATCCTCGTGAATACATGCAAACAAAGGAAAAAATCAGTGGTCTCCAGGATGATGTATTTCCACAAAATTTGGGCAGTTGACATACGGTATTGAGAATAAAGAAAGATCAAGAAAGAGTCTATAGAGAAATTTGGAGTTAGGAAAAAGACCTCTTATTTTACTTGTCATTGTGGTAAACTCTTATAAAATGAGGCACAAGAAAGATTGACAGTATAAAAAGGGAAAACAATAAAGAAAAACACTTTTTTGCCCATAAAAATATAGATCACAAATTTAATGGACTTTAAGAAGAAAACAAAGTATTTATCTTAAATCTCATTGCCTTTCTTTTTAAGCCCATCACTAGCACAGTGGTTGACACATTATAAGTACTGAATAAATAGTTTTTGACTTGATTCATATGTCAAGAACCTTTCAAAGATGATGTAGGTATTTATTTGGACAAGTCAATCTTAACAACCTGATCAACACTGAAGCCTATCCTATGTCCTTTCCACTATTGTTTGAAAATGTTACCTTGAATTAGCATTTGTTTCTGTGGTATGCTTTTCTGATGGAGTAAAGTTTACTTTTGGCCCATCCTGATGATTTTCCTATGAGTAATCTTGATTTGTTTTTCCAATAGCTATAAGTATGAGAGTTGTCAGTCTGGGAGTATATCACATTTACCTTAAATCAGTCATGAGCTTTTTAAAGAGGTTTTTTGCTCTCCAATTTTAATCTTTCCTGAATATTTACCAGATTTCAAAGTATTTTTGGGTGGATGGATATATGGAGATAGAAGGTACCTCTATAATAATCTGTTCTTCTCTGTTTTAAAATCTCTAAAGCCTTCATATTTTTTCTAATGATGGAGAAGAATTATATTGGCTTGGGTTCACATCCTGGTAGTCCTTGATAAAAGGATTAGTCTATTATCCTATTTATTCTGAGATATAGGGAAATAGTTGATCCCATAGTTTAGGATTATTTTTTCCTGTTGAGGTGAAAAAAGTTGCAGATCATTTCTCTTATTCTCACACCTTCCAAGATCTGCTAGATAATGAATACAGTTTGGTTGTTGTTTAATTAACCATCAAATAAGAACTTTGTCATATGCAGTAAAATTAAACCAAAAGAATCTATCAACTCATTTTCTCTTTAGCCATAAATTATGTCCTTCAGAAACAGAAGTTTTGGTCTTATGTAAATAAGAATATAAGACAGATTTCTCTTTGTAAGGGGAAAAACAAAACACATAACTATTCTACTAGCACTAGGAGATGGAACAAATACAATCAGGAATATGGAAGGATCTTCAAAGCATAATTAAGACCATCCCAAAAAAGAAAAAAAATCTAACTGTTATGAAGGAAGAATGGAAAGTCTGTGTTTTTTTTTTCATGTTTGTGCTTCCACATGCTCAGATGTCCAAGGACCCCACTTCCTTCTCCTCTCTGGGGATCCATCTCTTTCAGCCCCCATAGAGAATAGACCAGCAAAGAACTTTTGTGAGGTGACACATACCACCCACTGAGGGAAACCCTGACCTTAAATGTTACTTCCCTCTATACAACCCTATTCACTTCACTCTAATTACTGTTCTGCCCTCTCACACAGATATTTGGGGTTGTTAAAATGCCATTTGGTAGTTGTGTGGATCAAGGCTGCTTTCACAGTATATTCTATTTTGGCTTGTTTTGCCAAGTAATTACAACAGTGATGGCAGCCCATTGTAATTCCTCTTTCCACTGATTAGAACTAATTTCTCCAAGCATCTTTACAAGGATTTTCCAGGGGCAAGGTAAGATGGCAGAGAGTGATGGGGCATGGGGCAGAAGTTCAACGTCTATGTTTCAAAAGAAAGCAACATGGCACAAATTAGGAAAAGATCAAAGTTGCTTTGGCTAGAATTTACAAAATATGCCAACCATTTAAAGTATTGCCAAGGCTATGTCAATGTCACCCTGAGATGCTCTCTAGTGTTGCCCAGTACCAGGCACAGTGCCTTCTACATAGGTCATGTTAACTTCGTAAATCCTTTATTTGAATTGAATGGACACGAATTACTGGACTTGTTCCCTTTTATACTGTGTGTATTAATTGGGATGTCAAAAGACACCTTACTGCTGGCCATCAGCCCATGATGGAACCCCTATTGTCCTGTAATCGACAGGAAACATGCTCTGAAGAGAGATGCCATATTCATGATGTCAGTCCCAGTCCCAGAATTAAGCTTTTAGTTTTTCTTTCTTTCCATTAACCTGAATTCTTTTCTTGATCGCAGCCTATGAAAATCTGCTAGTATTCTACAGTCGTTATGAATTAAAAATTAGATAAGGACAGTAAAGTGTCAAAGTTAGAGAATCAGTTAGGAAACAAGATGAATTGGATTCAACTTCCAACACATTCTGCCCTTGTCCCGGGACAAGTCACATGACTACTCATTGCCTCTGTTGGAGAGGGCTATACTTTTCTGAGTAATTGCCAGTCTATGCATTGATACAGGGAGTCTCTCTCTTGGCATTTTCTACATCAAAGTAATCATCCCAGGCTTCAAATCAACTGCCTGACAAGAGCTGAATTTGTTTTTTCATTGTAAGAACACCCTTGGGGGCTTCCATAGGTTTGTATATCATCAATTGTATATCATTACAGAAGAAAAAATTGAAACGGCTTAGGATGGAAACAGTCCAGACTCAATTATATTTTTGCAGCATTTCCACTCTGGGAATTAGTGAAAATCCTCTAACTTCCTCTACCTGTGATGTTTCTGAAATCAAACCAATGGGTTCTTTAACATTATGTGTTCTTTAACTTTATATATACATATATACATATATGTACACACATACATATACATATATACTATATACATATATTTATGCACATACATACTATATACATTTATATTTATACAAACATAAATTTACATTTAAATTACAGTTACAAATTAATTTTTATGAGTTTTTGCAATTAATCATTAAGTGTTTGTCCATTGAACAACTCTTACATGGTCTTAGACTGCAATGTTTTTAAAACATGTTAATATACATTTTCTGTGCATATATGCATACTGTTGTTCCATCCTAGCTATCTTTTCATACCATATGAGGTTTTCTTTGTAAACATACTAGAATAGTTTTCCATTTTTTCTCCACTGGATTAAGGTAAGCAGAGTTGCAGGGGCAGGCACCTAGTGAGTGTCTGAGGCCATATTTGAACTAAGGTTTTCTTCAATCCAGGCATAGAGCTTATCTGCTCAACCACCTAGATGACATATATGCATAATCATATACATATACATGGATAGATAGGTATGTTGGTGATAGATAAACATTAGCTGATTTGAGTGATGATGAGTTATCCATTGTTTAGAAGTGATAAAGTACATAATTCCTTCTTAGAGTTGAAGAATTCATCAGAAAACATTAAATCCTCAACTATAGTCACATTGGAAGGCTGCCTTTATCTCAGAAGGCCTTTGTTAGGTCTGAGTCCCCTCTCTCACCTCTACTGGCCAGGCCACGCAGGTTAAATCCCTAAAAAACAAAACATTATTCTCTGAAACTCAAGGATATTTAAATAAAAACAACAATGACATCAACAATCTAAAATGGTAGACCAATGTCTGCCCTCCTTGGTTTGTGCTTTAAGTAAGAGAAAAAACACATACACTGAGAAATAGAATGTGAAATGAATATAAAGATCAAGAAAAGGGATTTAGTGTGTTGTATTTTGGAGTCAGAAAAAAGAAATTCAAATGAAGATATTGAAATTTAGTGGTGTTGGTATATTGGGGTCAGAGGGAATGTCATGAATTATGACACAGATGGGAAGCAAGGAGAATATTAGTACAGAGTGAGCCATTCCTTTTAGATGGGAACATAGGGCAAATGAAAGAGAATAATGTTCATGGAGATGATGGCTGAAATTAAGGGAAAATATAAGATCACCATAGAAAGTAGCAGAGTGGACTAAGGGAAGGATGAAGTTGGAAGTACAAAAAAAAATGACAGACTAGAGAACAAGCAATGTATTTAATTCAGAAAAGGGCCAGAAGGAGGAAGGGAAGAAGGAAAGTGTCAAGAATTATAAAAAATTTCAGTATGATTTACAATGGAATTTGTATGCATTTCTGGGTTTTCCAATCAGTTAAAGATGCTGCCTAAAGTAGGAATGAACTAAAATATATTTTGGAAATTGATTTTATGGGGAGCAGACATTTGAGAGAGATGACTACTTTCAAATAAAAATGCTTCTGGATATAATTTGAATAGAACTTTTTCACATGAATAAATGTACAGTTAAATATGAAAATCTTAATTGCCAAAAAGATAGACTTCAGTTATCTGGTACTAAGTGAAAAGCACCTTAATCCTAAGTGATGAGCTATCATTTTATAGAAAGTAGGTAGAATTGGAGGTTAGACACACTAAATATAGGAAAGTATCTCTAATTGAAGTCCTTGACTTGAAGCTAAAAACACAAGCTTTAAATAAGAAGGTATGAGTTTAGGAGGTCAAGAAACATGAAACACTATATCTTCTTGGTGCTACATCTAAGCACTGGATATACAAAAAAGATAAATAATAAAATGAATAGATTACACTATTTTCTCTAGTTCTACAATATTAAACATGGTTATCTCCCAGAAGGGAATGGAGAAGCTCAAAGGGGATGTGAATAGATTACAACTCATTATAAACTATGAATTACAAAAGAAGATACTGCATAATAATTTTTAATTAACATATAATGGAATTGTCGCTTGGTGAAAGAGATTGCTCATAGTTTATGAGTTTCTTTTGAAACTATAGAATATTAAAAGAAAATAGAGCCAACTGGTTGGACCTCCAGTGTCAATTTCATGCTATTATATGGAAAAAGAGTTTCCCAGGTTAAACAATAATGGGTACACTTCATTCTATATTACTGAAGGAGTGCCAGGATTGAAGACATCACAGATCCATTGGATCTCTAGGGGACGCAGTTGGTAGATTACTGGACTCTGAATCAGGTTTAAGTTCAAATCCAGCTTCAGATAAAGTTAGTTGTGCAAACTTGAGTAAGTCATTTGGCCTCTGTTTGCCTGAGTTTCCTCATCTATGATGCTGAGTATAATAATAATGCTAACATCCCATCATACTTGTGAGGATTAAATGAAATATTATTTTTAAAATGCTTTATAAATAATATGATGATATTTATATTATAAAATATTTGTAGGTAGTAAATATGTATGAATATATAAATAATGTTATTTATAAAAGGCTTATCAAACTTAAGGTATTATATACATTCTAGCTATTGCTGCTTCTGTTGCTGCTGTTTTGCCACAGAATAAAGATTTCTTATGGCTAATGCTTTTATTCAGAGAATATTAATCTGTAGTGTCTTCTTTTTTTAATCTTTTTTTTTAAACCCTTACCTTCCATCTTAGAATCAATACTATGTCTTGGTACCAAGGCTGAAGAGTGCTACGCACTAGGCAATGGGGGTTAAGTGACTTACCCACGGTCACACAGATAGGAAGTGTCTGAGGTCAGATTAGAACACAGGACCTCCTGTCTATGGGTCTGACTCTCAATCCACCAAGTCACCCAGCTCCCCCCTGTAGTGCCTTCTGTGTGAACATCCTTGATGTATTTTTTCAAGGATGTCTCCTGATTTAAAAGGAAAGTTAAGACATGAATAACTGACAATCAGATGAGGAACTCCCAAGAAGTGAAATATTAGTCAGCATTCAAAAGGCATTTGAAATTTTGTGACATGCTTTATATACATGATTTCATTCACAACTTTTCATAACTTGCCATCATCATTCTCACTTCTGCTAGGAAAAATCATTTTTTCAACTTGTTGAGGAAAATGTTAAGCATCAATGATGAAGATATAAAGAATTTCAAAGTGACATGGCAACCTCAGTCGGGAGTAGAGGAAATATAAAGAAGTTAGAGGCTAAGAGTCTTGGTTCAGAACCATTCTGTCTCTATTTGGCATGTTGCTTAAATCTTTGGGACTTTACTTCCATTATCTGTAAAATGTAAGGATTGTGTTACATTATCTCTAATGATTCTTCCAAACTCTTCAACATTTGAGCCTTAAATACCTACCTGTAAGAGGCTTAAATTCTTTGGGGGGGGGTGGATAATATGTATTTTTACAGATACAAGGGAGGGATGGTTGAAAGAAAGTTCTCTGTGAAATACTGAATCTAAAAAATGATTTTAGCTAAGTAGATAATAATAACTGAGTTTAAATAGAACCTACTATGTTCCAGGTACTGTGCAAAGTGCTGCATAATTACTCTCTCATTTGATCCTCATAACAACTGCGGGAAATGGATGTTATTATCATCTCCATTTTGCATATGGAAAAACTGAGACAAAGTAAGGCTATGTGATTTGTCCAGGGTTACAAAGCTAATAAGAATCTGAGGCTGGATTTGAACTTAAATCTTTCTGATTCCATGTCCATAGTTCTATCCACTGAAGCCCCTAGTTAGGTCATAAGAGAAAATAATAGTAATATGGAGACATAGCAATAAATGGATAAAATCATAATAATGCATATTTTACTGACATGGGGCACAGATTGTACATATGTTTGGAGTCTAGAAATTACAGGTTATGTTCAATGGCCAGTTTGAAGCCCAGATTGCTTAAAATGTGGAGATTCACTGATTTCTACTCCAAAATAATTGTAACTTCACAAGGAACAAATGTTTAGAATGTTTTTTATAACATCTTGCTCATTCAAAGTTTGCATCTAATGCAAATGTCAAAGAATGCCATTCCTTTGGCCCAGACAATCATCCCAAATCTCTTCCTTGGGATATCCATAGCCATGATGCTTTCCAAACCTTGTATTACCAAATCTGTGAATCTTCCTGTCTTCCTGGCATAATTATTTGCCCCTAGTGACTACCTAAATGCAAGGAGATGGTAGAAGAAGGTATTAAAGTGGCTGTGTTATCATCATTTCAACATTTTTATATTTATTGTTATTGTTATTATTCATGTCATTATTCCCAACACCACTGATTAGACATTTATGTTCAAAGTCTTATGAGATTTCCTGGTGTTGATCACTGCAAAGGCCTTCAGACATAGTAAATCATGTGCTGGAGAAGGTCAGGGAAATCTGCCAATATGTACTGGAATATTATGGGAAAATGGAAAAAGAAGCATATATGAAGCACTTCCTAAATGACCAACAGTATGCATAGAGCTGTGGATGGAATCATAAAAGCAAGATGCTCCCTGTATTTACATTAATAAAGGGGAAATAGTACATATAGAGGGAAAAAAGACAAAGAAAAGACATTTTGGCTTGAGAAATTAAGGGGAAAAATGAGATTTAATACTACCACTGGTCTTGGGATCATTGGCAAGTTCCTGAGTACCATGATGAGTCTCAAGTGAAAATATGCAAATTACTTGGCAAGCTTTTGACATTATCTATAGTTTTCTCTGCCTGTCAAAGTAGTTCATAAGACCACCTCATGAAATTTGAAAGTGCCTGGAGGGGGCAGCTAGGCTATTCATTGGATAGAGAGCTAATGCTACAGAGGTGAGGTCCTGGGTTCAAATTTGGCCTCAGATACTTCCTAGCTGTGTGATCCTGGGCACATCACTTAACTGTAATTGCCTTTTCCCTATTGCTTTTTTGCCTTGAAACAATTAGTTAGTATTGATTCTAAGAGAGAAGGCAACAGTTTTTTTTTTAATAAAAGGAAAATAAAGAGCCTCTGGTGTGGAGTTGTGGGGAAATTATTTTAAAACAACCTTTACTTCTATTTCCTAGTTGAATGGAATTTTAGTTGTAACTCAACACATCCAGGGAACCAAGACTGTTCATATCAAATGTTATTTCCCTTTACGCACACTTTCATTTATTTTTCTGTTGTGTTCAACTCTTCAAGACCCCATTTGGGTTTTTTTTTCTTTTTTTTTCTTTTCTTTTCTTTCTTTCTTTTTTTTTTTTGGTAAGAAACTGGAGTTGTTTGCCATTCCCTTCTCTGGCTCATTTCACAGTTAAAGAAACTAAAGCAAAAAGTGTAAAATGATTTACCTCGAGTCACAAAACTAGTATGTGTCTGGGGCCAGATTCACACTGAGGAAGATGAGTCTTCCTGACTCTACCTCCACACTCTATTCACTGTGACACCTAGCTGCCCCTGTTGTCCATTAGTAATTCCTTAGTCACAGCACATGCTCCATATTCCAGATAAACCAACCTATTTGCTATTCCATCTGCCCAATATTTCATCATCCATCCCTCTTCCTTTACATAGTGTCCTCCACATCTGGAAATATTTCCTCTACTTCCTATTACTAATTGATACCCCAATTCTAATTTCCCATAACAAGCACCTAATCTGTCTTCCCTTCAAGGTTCAACTCAAGTTTGATTTATCAAAAAAAAAAAAAAACACATTACTGTCCACCCAATTTTAAGTACCTCCTTTCCCAATCCCTGTGAATTTATTTTGTATAGCCTTCATGTACTTATCAATGGGCATGTTGTTTCCTCATAGTAAAATATGATTCCCCCAATGTCTGACATCATCTCTCTTTAGAATTCTATATTTAGACTGTTCCAATGCTAAAATGCTTTTAAAAAAACTTCAATGTTTTCTAGTATTTGTAATAGGAATTGATGTTGTATTAAAGCTTTTTTATGGAAATAATCATGGTTTCTATTAGTTTTGTTATAGATGTATTAAAATATGTTGATATTTTCCTGATATTGAACCATGCCAGCATTTCTGGTATAAAACCTACCTGTACAAAGCAGATGAGCCATATAATATATGTATTTCTAGTATAATCTTGCTAGTATTATGTTAAATGATTGCTGAATATTCATTAGGAGTATTGATCTATAGTGTTCTTTTTTCTCTGTTTTAGATTTTCCTGTTAATATAACAGCACCATATTTGTGTTATTAAAGGGATTTGATAGAATTCCTTCATGAGCTATTTTCCGAAATCATTTATTTCATATTAGAATTAATTGTTCTTTCAAGGTTTGGTAGAATTCACTTGTAAGTCCATCTGGCCCTGGGGCTTTTTTCTCCAGGAATTCATTGATGGTCAATTTATTTTTCTAAGATGGAATTGTTTCAGTATTCTATTACTTCTTCTGTTAATCTGGGAAATTTTTGATTTCTTTAAATATTCATCTATATCATTTAGATTATCTGATTTATTGGCATGTAATTGGACAAAATAATTCCTAACGATTGCTTTAATTTCTGAAATGCTTCTTGAATAATGGGTAGTAAATATCTCTTTGTGGTTTTGTCTCTAAATGAGGTATAATCTTACTTCAAACTAGACTCTGGCTGCATTATTCCCCATTGGGCATTTTTATGTTTGCTATAATTGTGATTATTTCAAATAAGCTCAAATACCCTTATTTCTATCTTTTATACTGGAAAAAGTGGTTTGTGTCCTTAGAGGTACCTCCAACTTCTAAATTTTTATGCCTACTCCAACTTGGGTTCCACTTTCTATGTAGAGGTCTGGAAGGAACCTATACAAACAGACATTTTAAAAATTCAAAGAAATTAAATAAATCTCTGAAACACATATGTATAATAAAGTTTTGATGTCAAAAAAGACCTATTCTGTCATCCTCTAGGAGATAGGTAACATTATATTTCCATAAAAATTGTCCATTTTCTAAAATGAATATTGCTATGTGGGATTTAAATAAGTCATTGATACCTTAAAGTATTTAAATAGGTAACATGAAACATATCTTTTCAAATATGATTTTAAGTGATATAATAAAGACTTATTAAGGCTATCTTTAGGTCTTTTTAAAAATCAGTCAGTTATCATTAGTCATGAAAAATAAAGAGTTTATGAGAAAACACTAAAGTTATAGTTAGAAAATGTTCAGCTACATAATTTTTATTCTGTCTGTCTTAGCCCCTGGGCAAGTCATCTAAGTTTTCAATGCCCCAAGTAACTTCATTAGAGTATAAATAATTGAGCAGTGATTGACCAGTAGAATTAGATGGTGTTTCCTTACAAGATTTTCTGATTATAATGCAAATACAGGACTTGATTGGAATATAAGCATACATATATTATTGGGAAGTTATTTTTTTCTAATCATTCCTAATTTACTTAATTAAAAAAATACCATCCTTTTAGATGAGCCCTCTTGGGATAAATTGAATAATTCTAAATTATCTTGCATATGATGGTCCTAGAATTGCTTAGACTCATGAACTCATTGGCATCCCAACACATGGTCTTCTTTTCTGGAGGCAAAACATCCTCAGACCCTTCAGTTTATTTTTTTAATAATATTTAAATTTGTCTTAGATTACATAGCAATACAATTTCTCAATATCAATTTTCTGATATTTTGAAATCAATGTTTTCTCTCTCCCACCTCTAGCCCTTCCACAAGAATAAGATATATATGGATTATCATATTTTTGATATTTCCATGTTCTTCATATTGTGAAAGACCCATATTGCTTTAATTAGAGGAAAAAAATATGGAAGAAGAAAAGAACTGTATATTTCAATATCCATCAGGACTCTCTCTGTTCCTTCTATGGTGATAGATTGTGTTTTTCTTTTGCTTTGAGACTCTTGGAGTTGTCCTGGTCCTTACCTTATTAATAATAAAGTCATTCACAGTTGATCATTATCCATAATGCTACTATGTACAACATTGTTCTCCTGGTTCTGCTCACTTCACTTTTCATTGCTTCACATAAGCCTCTCCAATTATTTTTTGGGGGGAGGGGTTCATGTGTGTGTGTGTGCATGTGCAGTCTTCTTGTTTGTCCTTTTTTATGGCACAGCAGTATTCTGTTACAATTATATGCCCCAACTTGTATAGCTGTTTCTCAACTGATGGATCTTCCTTCAGTTTCCAGTTCTCTTCCCAGCACAAAAAAACCTGATATAAATATTTTTGTTCTTGTAGGTTTTATTCCTCTATCTTTAATCTCTTTGGAATACAGACCTAGTAGTAGAATTGCTGGGTCAAAGGGCATGCACAGTTTTATGGCTCTTTGGACACAATTCCAGGTTACTTTCCAGAATGGTTGCATCATTTCACAGTTCCACCAACAGCGTATCATTGTCCCAATTTTACCACATCTTTCTACCCCCTTTACTTTATAGTCCATGCAAAGTCTTTACCATCTTTTCTATAACCTGTCCTATTATTCACATGGGAAGTGATATGGGAACATGTTAAAGATAGTAATAATTCATGCCCACCCATATGTAGGTAGTAAGATTCTATATTTATATCTAGAGGAACTTTAAAGATCACTAAGTCAAATTCCCTATTTTTTACCAATAACAAAATTGAGGCTGAGAAAAGTTAAATTATTTCCTCAGTCACACAGCTAGTAAGGGATTTACATATTTTAAAAGTGTCATGTTAATAGATTCTTCTGTCTCTGCATCTCTGTTTCTTTATCTCCCTCACACTTTTTATCCTTCACTCCTTCTTCCTCTCCCTCATGCCCTCCTATTCCTTTTCCTATCCTTTCCCTCTCCCTTTCTTCTTTTTATCTTTTTTTTCTCTCATTCTCCCCTATCTTTCTCTCACCTCTTTGAATTATTACTATCTCTTAAAATACTCTTCCTATGTGTCCAATGGCCCAACTGGCATTAAGGATGGTAAAAGACTTTTAAGACTGTGCTACATGATAATTACTTGAGAGAGCAGATGGCATTTAGTTTAGAGCAGAAATGACTAAGTGAAAGTATTCATAATAAGTGTTTTCAAGTATTTCAAGGACCACCACATGTATAAGGGATAAGCTCTGGAAGATAGAACAGGGGAAAATGAGAAGGAACAGAAGAACTTTATAAATCTGGTCCTTCTGGCAGGAAAAAATATAATTGAAGCAGTATCCCAAATTGAATAGATCACCTCAAGAAATGGTAACTTTCAAAGCAAAGACTAAAGTCCTACTTGTCAGATAGGTTGTCAGGTGGTGTTCTTAAATGGAGATGATTCTTAATGGCTACTAAATTCCATTCAGAGTCCAAAATTCTGTTATTCTGTGTGTGTTACCTTTCTTTGATAGATGGATGGGATCATAGGAAATGAAAATTTAGAACAGATCAATCCATGTCATTGACTTCTCTGTGAAAACTATCAACTTAGCATATTATAATTTTAAAATTTCAATTTATACAGAAGTTTAACAGCCAGATGACCTAGTAGGATAAAATGTTGAACTGCTATTTGAGCAGGTTTTCATGTTTCATGTCTTTATGTATGAACTGTATGACTAGGCTTTTAATCTCCTTAAGACTCAATGTCTTAATATGTAAAATGAATGAGGTCTGAAACATTGTCTTCTCCAAATATGAGAGCTCTTTTCCTTATCCTCAAACTCAAACTAGAAATAATATCCTTTTGATCGGTTTCCTAACAAGCATAATCTGATTTTCTTTTAATATTAATTAAATATCATTTTATTTACCTGAGCAAATCAATTAATCTTGCCACATTCGTCTTTAAACTGATGAATTGCAGAGATTGACAAAATATGTTAGAAGAAGTAGTGTGAAAAGTTTTATACAGCAAGGAAATCACATGTCCTCTATCTATCCATCTATCTATCTATCTATCTATCTATCTATCTATCTATCTATCTATCTATCCATCTATCTATCTATCTATCTATCTATCTATCTATCTATCTATCTATCTATCTATCCATCTATCCATCCATCCATCCATCCATCCATCCATCCATCCATCCATCCATCTATCTATCTATCTATCTATCTATCTATCTATCTGTCTGTCTGTCTGTCTATCTGTCTATCTATCTACCTATTTTGATAGAGATAGATATATAAATATAGACAACAATGAGAGATAGGTAGAATGGTAGATAAACAGAAAAGGGCTCTGTGGCTTAGAATGAGTATTTGACATGAAGGCTGGAGAGAACTAGGATCTATATCACCTGAAACATGTATTAATTGTTTAACCATAGTCCGGAAACATTACAAATCTAAGCTTAGTTTTTTCATCTAAGATTCTCACAAAAGCTATGTGACATATTCATTTTAATTTTTCCCTATCGCTCTTAGTAAATACCTTAAGGGGAAAAATAAGGTATTCAAGGGATGAGATATAATTTCAAGTTTTTAGCATTGCTTGATACTACTGCCTCGCAGGCACAAATTCATGTTTATTCCTGCTATCTACTTTGAAAGATCAAATATCTGTGCCATTCCCTGAACTATATTGGAGATTCTTCCCTTCCCCTTTTTTCCTCAGCTTAAGTTGTGGGAACCAGAGCTAAGAGACTCCTGTATGTGACTTCCCCCTCCTCTATCTGCTTTGGAGATGATTCTCAAAGCTAATTTTAGTTCCACTTAATATTTTTCCATTTCTCTTGCTTCATCAGGGTGGATGAAGGGACATAGGCAAGAGGGAAAATAGAAAGCAAGGGAAACTATGCTTAGAATGTCCAGCCATTTCTGAATCTCAGGAAGATTTATTTTCCTTATTTTAGAGAAGAATCTATTCTTGATCCTTTTCCATTTATATTAAAAATTCCAGTGTTCAAGCATTTTTATCAGTCGTTGGTTCAAATAATCATATCAACTTCAACTTACAGTTAAACTTCTTTGGATAAGTTATCCCAGCTATTTCTGACAACTACTCTTTGAGGTTGATGCTATTAATATGTATATTTTAAAGATGAGGAAATTAAGAATCCAAAAGAGGAAGTGACTTGTCCAAAGTCACTTAGTATCTCATCCAGTCCTCCTGGAGAGACTATGGTGTAGTAGAAAAATAAAGTACCAGTTCCAGAGCCAGAGGACATGGATTTAAATGTTTAGGGAATTTACTTACCTGTATTAATTTGGGCATGTCACAACCTTCATGGGCTTCAGTTTCCACATGTATAAATGGACTAAATGTTCTCTAATGTCCTACATAACTCACAATTTAAGATCCAATGAAACTCTCTCATTCTTTTGGTAGTCCTCTGAAACTACCACCTCTTTTTACAAACTGCCTCATAAATGGGGTAGTATAATGGCTTTGGAATGAGAAGATCTGAGTTAGAATTTGAGTGCTGATATGAGTTGGGTGGACCTTAGTTAATCTCTTCCTCTTTCATCCTCAGTTTTTTTTTTCTTTTCATCCATTAAATGAAGAGGAGGTACTAAATGATCTCTAAGGTCATTTCCACATCTATGTATAAGATGCAAAGCTTCAGGAGATTGCTACTTTTGACACATGACAGAATATTTTTGACAGAAAATTGGGTTGGCTATGTTATTGATACAATATAAATTCCAGTGTTCTGAAAAGTCATAAATACCAGCTGACCCATCTACACCTCAGAACATAAATTCCATTTTAATTTCTTTTTTAAAATTTAATTAATTAATTTAGAATATTTTCCCATGGTTACCTAATTCACATTCTTTTCCCCCTTCTCCCTCCCCTCTCCCATAGCCAACACACAATTCAACTGAGTTTTACAACTATCATTGATCAAAACTTATTTCCATATTATTAATATTTGCAATACAGTGATCATTTAGAGTCTACATCCCCAATCATGTCCCCATCAAACCATGTGATCAATGAAATGTTTTTTTTTTTTTTTTGTGTTTCAACTCCCACAATTCTTTCTCTGGATATGATTAGCTTCTTTCCATATGTGCCTCAGAATTGTCCTGGGTCATTGCATTGCTGCTAGTAGAGAAGTCCATTACATTCGATCATACCACAGTGTGTCGGTCTCTGTGTACAATGTTCTCCTGGTTCTGCTCCTTTCTCTCTGCATCACTTCTTGGAGGTTGTTCCAGTTCCTATGGAATTCCTCCAGTTCATTATTCCTTCTAGCACAATAGTATTCCATCACCAACATATACCACAATTTGTTCAGTCATTCCCCATATAAATTATTTTTTTTTCTGTTAGTGTCAATTATTGGATTAGAACCATTGATATTTGGTAGCTATTCTAAAGAAAATGTTTCCCTTTTGGCCAATCTGGGACAGTTTTTAAGTTATGTCATTTAGTTAGGCTATTGGGAATCTCAGATTAGACTTCATTAGACTTCAAATCAGAGTGTGGCAATCAACATTATAGAGGTAATGAATAATGCCAGAGAGAAAACAACAATCCCAAGATGACTGGAAACATTTATGGATAAAATTGTCCACAATACAATATTTTCAAAAAGGAAAATTATAATACTCACTGGCTCCAAAAGAGGACCAGTCAGGAGATTCAATTAAAATGCGTTTTCCATGTGGGTTATTAATGATCAAGACTTTATTTTTTTATTTTAACCACATTTAATTAGTGGGCATTGTAAGTGGGATTAATTGCATATTCATAATTACCATTAATATTCAGTCAAATTAACAATATAACAACTCTTTAGAACACCAAAAAAATAAAGAATAATGTACTTCTTAATGGTGCTTAACAATAAAAGATTCCTGGTATTACCAGCTGCACATGTTTTCAAGTAGAATTTCTATAATTTGGATTATCTGTGTATATACCCATAACTTCCAAATGATTTTAGACTCATAAAAGAATCATTTTAATGCCAAGGCTGTGGTACACAATGGGAAAAGTCAGCTGGGAATGGAAGACAAGACCCTGCATTTGAATTCCAGTGCTACTGATTATCATATCTATGACTTCTTTCACCTCATGTAAATATTCTGGATGCTAATTCTCTTATCTATACAAATGGTCTAGAGGAAATGGTGTCAGAAGAATGTTCTAGCTCTATAATTATGATCTCAAAGAATACCATGCTACTATACTAATAAGTTTACCCAACAGAATGAAGTAAATAGGAATACACAAACTTTTTTTATATGTTACATCAATACCTCTTATTTTGAATAGTGTTTTTGGTTCAGAAAATATTTAACCAGTTTTTCATGATTACCTGCATCTGGGACTGAGGGGCTCTTAGATGTATTTTCAAATGGAAGTTATAACAAGAGGTAAAATCTAAAACTATCTCCTACTATTAACTGAAAGCTTCTAGCCTGCCGCTTTGCCTTCTGTCAAAGTCAAAATGAATCAAGATTTTACTAGATTCAGAGAAGAAGGATAAGGAAATATGCAAGAGTAGATAAAATACTACCTTTAGAATGAGGATTTGGATACAATCTACCTCCTGGTATTAGCTCTCAAAGTATCATCCTGTTAAGTTTTTGTGGCTGGACTTAATATATTATTGGTGGTTGCCAGGGATTTAATTTCTAAATTCCACAATGAATTACTAAATTACAATGGAATTCATGGTAGTTTATTTTTACAATAGAGGGAAGATATTAAGGAAGAGAGAAAAGGGGAGAGAGAGAGGCAGAGCTCTGACTTCCTCTGAGCCAAGTAGAAATTATAAGCCACAGCCAGGGGAAAGGAGTCTCAAGACAATGGACCTTTCTTGGAGGTTCACACCTCCAGACAGGGCAAGGAAACTAAGTCAGCCTTTACACTTACCATCAAAAAGACCATGTAAAAGGAAAACAATCTGAGGTCTCCTGCATGAACTCCTCCAGGGGTCCAGTTCCACAGTCAAGTGTCTCCACTCCAAGTCTGAGTGTCTGTCTTCCAGTCTCTCCTCAAATGTCTGTCTTCCATTCATTCCTCCGGGTGACTCTTCTTCATTCTTGATCCATCCTTGTGTGCCTCTGTTTCCTCTCTTTAAAGACCTTTTTCTCTTGTGCTACCTCCCCTAAATTTTTACATCTAACAATCACAGTAGACACTCCTCTCCAGAACTGCCCACTCAGTGTATGAAATGGGTGTCACACCTTTTTGTAGTTAGTTAACACCATTTTGTGGTTAAAATGGGTAGGTCTATTTTAAATACTGAGTTAACACTTTGGGGATTAAAATCTAAAAGTAGACAGGGGGTTGCAATTTAATCTTCACTATCAAAAAAGATCTAAGTGTCTTCATTGTTATAATCAGGAGATAGAGATATCCAATCTTAACAGTCCATTCCCTTGACCTTTCTCAACTTCTTTCCCTGTCTGTTACATGTTACATATTGAGAGTACTTGTCTCGCAGGGCTCTTGTCATACTCAAATTGCATCTTGTGTATAAATCACCATGCCCCATGTATATAGCCCAGTTCTGAGGTCCAATACCAGTTGTTATTAATGCAGCCCTAGAGATGAAAGGATGACCATTACATTTCAGGGACAAATACCTGCATCCCCCAGGTTCTCTTTATGATTCTGAACGCTCACTCTGATTTCCGTCATTGAGTTGAAATTGTTGTTGTTTTTAAATTTTATTTCAAGTTGTGTCTTGCTCTTTATAACTGTTTCTATGACTGATTATAGGGTATAGGCATTCATAGTTTTCAGAGAGAAGCAACCAGGTGGTGCAAGAATAGAGCTTTAGGCATGGAACTAGGAAGACCACAGACCAAATCTGGCCTCAAACATTTTCTAAATGTAAATCACTTAACCTTTGTCTGCCTCACTTTCCTTATCTGTAAAGTGAGCATAATAAAAGCATCTATCCCTCAGGGTTAGGATAAGCATCAGATGTGTTAATAGCAGTAAAGTGTTTAGCATAGTGCATGGCATATATTAAGCATTATATAAATATAAGCTATTATAAGCTATTTCTATGATACTAAAGACTAATGAAGACACATAATTTGGAACAACCAAGACCAAAGTGGGATTGATAGTCACTTCTCTACCTTGGCTTCAATTTCTTCTCTCTACTGACAAAGAATTGTCATAAAATGATTTTTTATTTATAATGCTTTTCTTCTCTCCTTATCCCACCACTAGATATACTTAGTGGTAGGTCTACATAGTTGTAGAAAATTCTAGGTTTGGAAGTAGGAAGATCACAATCTAAATCCAGCCTCAGAAATGTACTAATTGTGTGAACTTGGGCAAGTTACTCAGCCTCTGTCTGTCTCTTTGGTTTCAACTATAAAATGGCATTAATAATAGCATCTTCCTCCTAGGACTGTTGTGAAGATCAAATGAGATAATATTTGCAAGGCTCTTAGCAGTGTCTGGCATAAAATTGGTGCTACACAGATGCTCATTTCCTTCCCCTTCTTTCGTTTTTATTAAACCAATTCTTTTGAATGCTTTTCTGCTAGCATTTCTGGAGAATGGCTATAATCACCTTGATTCTCAGCAAAGATTATGTTTCTCTATTTGGTCAGGCTGTAGATATTGCAGGCAAGCTTTTGAATCAATGTTTTAGCCAACACCTTCCTGGAAAATAGGAACACAAACAACTAAATATACTATCCATGAACACGGTAATCACACACTCTCTTTGCAGTTTTCCAGGTTTGAAAAAAGTTTAACAACCTCTTCTATGCCCTGTCCTTTCATTTCAGTGAAAATATAAAAATATACTAAAATCATTCCTTATAAAACATCATCCTTTACTATATGGGAAGGTAGATTACAAAGCAGATAGAGTTCCAGTTCTGAAATTATGAACACTTATCTTCCTGGGTTCAAATCTGGCCTCAGGCACTTACTAGCTCTATGATACTGAACTAGTCACTTAATCCTGTTTGTCTCAGTTTCCTAATCTACAAAATGAGCTAGAGAAGGAGATGGCAAACTGCTTCAGTATCTATGCCCAGAAAAAAACAAAAATATGGTCATGAAGGCTTAGACATGATTGAAAACAACTGAACAATAATCCCTCATGAAATTATTTGGCTCTATTGCAATAAAGAAGTCATGGCAAAAATTAGCAGATATATTAATATTTCAGTAAAAGAACATCATAATTTATATAATACATTACTTATTGTCACACACACACACACACACACACACACACACACACACACACCTTTGCAGCATTCTTAGACTTTACAATCCCTCTCCCCCTGAAATCTAGGATAATCCAGTGACACTGTATCCTTTTTGTTCCTCACTCAAAATATTCCATCTCTCATTTCTGTGAATTTTTCCTGGTCATTCCCTCCAAAAAATACTTCCCATCCTCATCTCTGCATCCTGGATTTCCATGCTTGCTTCAGATACCAAATGAAATATCCACTTTTAGAGTAATCCATTCCTAATTCTGTCTCAATTATTTTAGTGCCTTCTCTCTGTTCATTATTTCTAATTTATCTTGTACATGTGGTTTGGTTGTACATGGCTTTTATATCCCACCTATGCCATTAGACTGAGAACTCCTTGAGGGCAGGGACTATCTTTTGTATTTCTTTGTATGCTCATTCCTTGGCATACTACCAGGCACATAAAACTCACTTAAAAGGTTTATTGAAGGACTATAGGAAAGTAGGAGGAGGGAATGCCGTTTTATTAGTAGTAGAGAAACCTAAGAAATCCAATGATAAAGCATTAAAGAAATATTCATTTTCAGTATATCTCTAGGCAAACTTGTTCCTAACTCTAGATGCTGTCAGCTTTAGATTTCTTCTCAACAAATAGGTCCTTTATATGACTGTCATGCCCTGAAGTTTTGATCTTTTTTTTAAACATTATAGATGATGATGAAAATAAACCTTACATACTGATGCCTTCCAAATGATGTGCAATGGCCATGAGAAGCGTCATATCATTTGAGTTGGCTGTTTGTTTCCAAGATATCTGTTATAACTCCTGGAGGAAAATCAGATCTGTCTCTGTGATTTTTAGCTCTGTCGTTTTAGTCTCTTTTAAAATGCCAGCCAAAGCTCACCAGAGCCATCATTCTTTCCCATTCTGTCTGGAGAGAGAGAACATAGAATCCTCTTCTTTCTTCCTCTTTCTTTCCAATGCTTTCTACCTTTAAAAAATATGCCATGTTGTGTGTTTGAAACACTGGTCTTATATTCCTTGTGATCTCCCTTCCAACCTTTCTTTCTTGCATCCAGGATTACTCAAAGGTTCCATATAATTTGACCCCTAGGAGAAAAAATCAAGGGGAAACAACAGGGTCTTGTGGATGACTGAGTACCTTTGGCATCACGAGACCTGAGTCTAAATCTGGAATCTGCTGATCACTTTCTGTATGCCCTTAAGGTGGCACATTTCTCTTTCATATACTTAGTAATTCAATAATATTTGCCTACTGGTTGTTCTTCCCAGGCCATTCTTCTTCCACCTTTGCCCAGGATGTACTCCATATATGCAGTACTCTTCCTTTTCACTTTGTTCTCATGACTTTCCTGGTTTCCTTCTTGATAAAAATCAAGGTCTACCCTTTCTGAGTATCTTGAAATACTGGACACTAATTGAGCTGTTCTAGCAAGCACTACTTATTGGTGAGTCAGGATTTGAACTCAACTGTTGTTGAATCAATCCCCATTTCCAGCTGTTTATCTACTATGGCAGTCTGCTTCTCACGTTAGCCATAGTAAATACAATTTTGAAGTATATTCATGGCTTGAGAAGTTCTGAGGAAGGAAAAGAGCCATCTAAATTTCTCAGCATTAAGATAACAGAAAAGGCTGAATGAAGCATAGAATAAATCCAATATACCAATGAATCAATAAATGCAATTTATTATCATCTTATGTCATAAAAGTTACATAATTATGCATTACTAATTCATGTGTCAAGTAATAAATTAATATTTAACAAATTATTTAAACTTATTTATGTTAATCACTTAAACAAATAAATGCTTACTATGTTCCAGGTATTTTACTGGTAACTAAAGATAATACTTCCTGATTTCAAAGATCTTTGGTTCTAGGAAAATGACACCTGGGTGTATAGCTTTATTTAGTACACATACAAAGTCAACCAAAGATAATCTTGGGTAGAAAAGCAGTAGGAATTGGAAGGGCCCAGAAAAGCTTGCTAAAAAAGTACATGAGATCATTTAAAAAGTAAATTTGATTTTTAGTATCATGCAAAGCACACTTCTATATTGGTCATTGTTGTAAGAGCATACTCATACAAAACCCAAACTCCAAAATTAAACTATAAATACACCGATGTGGAAAATAGTATGCACTGATCCGCATCCATCCAGTTGAGATTTTTTTTAAGCAAATGAGGGAATCTAAGATGCAAGAGTAAAGAATGTATCATGTTTTCTGAAGGTCATGAAGAGAGGAGAGTGGATTGATATGAGGGCAGATTTGATGTAGGAGGCCAAAAATAAAGAGTAATGTAATAGAACATGGGAGAGGTGATGAGATCTTTTATTATACTCATAGTGGGTGAGAGAAGAGAAACATTTGCATGAAGTAGGTTTTAAAGAAATCAGATGGCCAAAATGGCACCAGTGTTGTGAATTATCATCATAATTTGAGAAGTTCAAAAGAGGGATGGGTATGAGATGAAAGATCTCAAGTGCTGTTTTAGAAAATTTTAGTTGATGATTCCTCCAGGTCATCTAATCATCAAGCTTTTATTATCATCATCTCCATCATTGACAGCCATCTATTAAGTGCTTACTTTGTGGCCACCATCCACCATCGTTCTAAAAAGTACACATTCTAAGAATTGCAAAAACATTGTCTCTACCCTCAAAGAACTCATTTTCAAAATGAATTCTGTTTGGCTCTAATGAACAGTTATGTACTGATAAGGTATATGGTGTATATTTCAAATCCCCAGTTGGAAGTCCCCAGTAGGCTGTTATTATATAGGACTAGAAACTAGGGGTGAATATATAGTTTTAATAGTCATATGCATAGAGATGGTAATTGAGCCCATGGGAGTTATGAGATCATCTAATGAAAGGGTATATGTGTGTGTGTGTATTTCATTATATTATTCTGTCTCCTTTGTAATATACCCATTATTTGTCCATGAGGAGTAAACTTTTCACCCATTTACTTTGAATAAAATATTATCAAAGATAGTTTGTAAAGTTAAAATCTGTAAAAATATAAAGCTAGTATTAAAATAAAAAGTGTGATGCTCACCACTGTAGAATATCTAGATGCCACAGGTAAACATTCAGGGTATTTAAAAAACAACAAGAAAAAAAAAACTTTAAACAGATGTTCACAATACTGCAAGGTATAAAAATACAGTTATTCATAGGATCTTTCTGATGGGCTAATTTAATTTCAAATCATTTCCCTAAGATCAATTGCTGTAACCACAAGTTCTAGAACCTGGAATAAATTATATTCTTTAATATAAGAGGAAGGCAGCAGGTTGGCTCAGTGGATTGAGAGCCAGGCCTAGGTCATGGGTTCAAATCTGACCTCAGACATTTCCTAGCTTTGTGACCTTGGGCAAGTCACTTCACCCCCATTGCCTAGCCCTTACCACTCTTCTGCCATGGAACCAATACACAGTATTGATTCAAAGATGGAAAATGTGGGTTAAAAAAAGTAAAGTGATAGATAGGGGTGTAGGGGACTATTTACCAGATATACCTGTGTTCCTATGCTACTTGGATATTTGGGGCCCTTTCCTTCTGGCATCAAGCTGATATAGAGAAGCAACATCTCTCCTACAGGTCCTTTTCCTGATTAGTCATTATCCTATACCAACTCCCCCAATACTTACATATTCTCTCCATCATTAGACCCAGAGCTTCTGAGGAGCAGGAACCCCTTTCCCCTATTCTTTGTATCATTAGCACATAACACACCTCTTGGGGCAGAGTAGGTGCTTGTACATTGATTGGTTGATTGATTACTGTAAGTTTGTCTTCGCCTTCCCTCCCGCTAAACATGGTGGAACATAGAGTTCAGTAAGGATGGCGTGGGAGCATGAAGGCAACTTAGATCACAGCCCAAGCTGCCTGTTCTTGGTTTCAGCCCAGTGAACACTGTTAATATTGACGAACCTTTGAGCCGATATCACACAGTTTAGCTAGGGCATGCTCTCTAAAGAAATGTACAAATATAAAACGTTAAACAAAAACGTCTGTGATAATCTTCATAAATTTTCTCATGAAGAACAACTTGCTATTTCTTTTCCCAAATGCATGTGAAATAATGATGATAGTGGATTAGTGGTGTAATTATTAAAAGGATCCTGGAGGCATGCATTGAAATTATAACCTTGTTAAGAAAATGCTAGAGGGCAGAGCAAAATAATCATCACTTGCCTTTATTTTCCTAGTGGTTAATAAACAGCATGCTTTTGTTTGTTTGTTTTGCCTCCTATACATCTAGATCTACTTTATTTATAGCTTCCTATGTCTGTGACTCCAACATTGCATATTTTGTGGCTCTGTAATGGTATCTTGGCACCCACAAACACACATTAGGATAAAAACAGAAACTTTTATCTGCTTCCTTTTTTCTTGTCTTTTTTAAAATTAATGCCAGGCTCTGGTGCTGAATTCTGATGAATTAATAATTGGAGCTGTTTCACCTACTCACTTCTTGCATATGCTAAATACTCTTTCCACATTTCCTACAAAAGCTGACCTGGAATTAGTCCTTGGCTTTGTCATATGGAAATATCTGGGAGGGACAATGAGAATAATCACAAATGTAGAGCTGGAAATAACTCTGGAAGTCAATGAATCCAACCCACTCATTTTATGTAGTAGAAGGAAAGGAGCCAAAAAAAAAAAAAAGTTAAGTGACTTGGCCAAGCTCACACAGTGCTAAAAAGCAGTTCTGCGAGTGGCAAACCTGTTTTCTTGAAGGAGAAATCATCACTTTTTACACTATAAATCACTGTAATCCTTTGAAAGGACAAAAATCTCTCTGTTGTTGTTCAATCATTTTTAGTTGTGTTTCATTCTCCATGACCCCATTTTTTTGGCCATGATATGGGAGTGGTTTGTCATTTCCTTCCCAGCTCACTTTACAAATGAGAAAACTGAGGCAAACAGGGTTAAGTAAATTGTACAAAGTCACAAAGCCAATTAGTTTTAGAGGCCAGATTTTAATTCAGCACTCTATCATTTTTGCCAGCTGACTACCTTTATTTCTGTGTTAAATTTCAGTAATTTCATGATGCATAGAGGTAGATTGAATCAAACAAAAGCATCCCTTCTTTTTGAGGATAAATTCCCTTTCCCTCCATCATTATTGTTGTTATTTATAAATAAACAAACATAGTTCCATTTTCTTAAGCATCATACTTACTACCAACCATATCTGGACTTGGTGTTCAGCTTTAGAAGCTAAAATTCAGAGTAGGGCAATGAAGTTAGCGAAAGAACTTGAGGTCTAGACAATAGAAAGACTAATTAAAGAACCTTGGAATGATTCAATCTGGAATCAAGAATATTTGGAGGAGATGCAATAGCTAATGTGTTTGAGAGAAGCTGTTTAAAGTAATAGAAAATTAATGAAGTGGATGTAGATGGTATGGAACTCAGGTTAACTGTCTCTTGAACATTTCCACCTTGTTATTCCATAGACATCTCACATGGAACATAACCACGGTAAAATCCATTATCTCTGCTGCTAACTTTTTGTCTCCTTCTAATACTCATTTTATTTTATTTTGCCATTCTTTATATTCCCAATGCTTAGTAGAATGCACAAGAGATATTTTAAAAATGCTAATTATCTGACTATTTCTTTTAAAGATATTTTGGTCCCTCTACTAGTCACATAGGTATATGGCCTAGAAATCATCTTTGACACTTTACTCCTTGTCTACCCTTCACCATATCCAAACACCTTCAGGTCCTAGTGATTTAGCCTCATCAACAGTTCTTACATCTACTCTTTTCTCTCTTGTCACATGGACACCAATCGAGTTCAGAGTTTCATTAGCTCTTTCCTGAATCATAACAATATCTTTCTCATTGGTTTTCTCACCTCTAGTCCCTTTCATTTAAAATCTATCACTTACAAAGATGATGAATAGGTATTCCAAAATCATTGTTTTGTCCATGCCACTATTCTGCTCAAGAGGCTTCAGTGGCTACCTATTGCCTGTAGGATAATATACATATTCCTTTGACTTAGTGTCCAAAGACTTTCAAACCTAACTCTTGTTATTTCTTTCAGGTTTCATTTATTATTTTTCCCTTTCATGGACTTTAGATTCCAGCCAAACTGGCATATTTAATGTCCCCATTATATGACATTCTATCTCTTTTCTCCAGAACCTTACCTGGACTATTCCTCATGCCTTGAAAGCTCTTTCTCCTAACTTATGCATCTTTGTATCTTAACCAAAAAGATTCAGTTAAAGTGAGACATATGAGAAGAGAATTTCAGTGATGACATAATTTATTTACATACATCTACATACATGCACACATACACATATATATATAGAATAATCTTCATATGTGTGAAATATTTACCTATATACATGTTGTTTACCTTTAACAGAAGACAAATTCCTTGAGTATATTGTCTGTTTCATTCTTCTGTGTCCTTTTTTTATTTCTAGTTCAAAACATGGATTCTGTTACAATTTTAGCATTAAATCAATACATGAAATTATATGAAATTTTATTAAAATTGTAAAGATTCAGTTTTATATTTGTCTAGAAGAAAACCCTAACACTTATTTAACCTTAAATTGGAAGGGGCTGGCTACAGAGGAGTTGGATTTTCCTTTTTGGAGGTCTTTTAATAGAGTTGATGACAAATTGTCAGATAAATGGCAAGAACATTCTACTTCTGGCATGGGTGGCACTTCCAGTTCCAAAGTGCATATGATTTTGTAAGTCCAGAATAAGAACTGAGTTTCTACTTTAAATATTGAAGATTTATAGCTAGAAAGGTCCTTAGAGATCAATGAATCCAATTCATTTTATAGATGAGGACCCTGAGGCAAGGAGAGTCATTCAGTCACTTAACATCTATTAAAGATTTATCAGGTTCCAGGCACTGTGAAAAGCCCTGGGAATTCAAAGAAAGGCAAAGCATAGTCTGTTTTCAAGGAGATTATAATCTAAGAAAGGGCACAATTTGTATACAATCATGTACAAATGGTGAATATATGATTAATTGGAAATAATTTCTGAGGGAAGACATGAGAATCAAGGATAAGTAGGAAAGTCTTCTTGAAGAAAAAAATAGCTAAAACTTTAGAGATGTCAGGAGATAGAGATGAAGAGTGAGATCACTCAGTGCATCAGAGACATCCAGTGAAAACACTCAGATTTGGAATATGAGTATCTCGTTCAAGTAATAGGAAGTAAGGTATAAGCAGTGTAGTGAAATGGTCAGATCTGTATTTTAGGAATATGAGATAGGGGGAGGGAGAGAAAGAGATTGGAGTCAAGAACAACATAGGTTGGAAACCAGTAGGGTTGGGAGGAATATGGTATCCTCAATACTAATAATAAAGTTAGGAATAGGAAAGGGTGTGGGGTAAAAGGAAATGGATTAGGATTTGAGGACTTTGAATTTAGGAAATCCTTGGGACATTCAATTCTCTATGTTAAATAGGCAATTAGATATGAAAGACTGGAGGTTGCGAGACATGTGAGAACTGGATAAGTAGAACTGATCCCCATTGGTATAGAAATAATCACATGGGGACTATTGAGATCCCTAAATAAAATTGTTTAAGGAGGAGAGAAAAGGACCAAGTGCAGTCTTGGAGGGACCCTATTGTTGATGAACTAGATGAAGTTCCAACAAAGGAGACAGAGAATGAGCAGTCATATAGTTAGAGGGAGAACCAGAAGAGATCAGTGCCATGTAAGTCAAAGAGAAGTTAATATCATGGAAAAGAAGATGAATTACAGTGGAGAAGACCACAGAGTCATCAGAAAGGTTGAGGATGAAAAAAAAGACATTGTATCTGACAATAAAGAAATCACTAATAAACTTGCAGAGAACAGTTTCAGTTGAATGATGAGATTGGAAGCCAGAATTCAAAAAAGTTCAGAAGAAAAGGAGAGAATACAATAGTTATGCATCACTTTTAGACAGATTATCAAAGAGTTTAATCATGAAGAAGATAAAAGATGTTGGATCAAATGAGGTTTTTGAGGGTAAAGATAAATGAGGTTGTTTGTAAGACTAGGGAAGCAGCCAGTAGATAAGGAGCAACTGAATATTAGTGAGCATAAAGATGATGGAGGAGCCAGTAAATCTGCTGGAGGGATGGGGTTGAATAGTCACTTGTCCATGTAGAGGGGTTCACCTGAGTAAGAAAGAGAACCACTTCATTATTGAGACAGAAGGTGAAGGAGGAGATAATAAAAGTAGACATCTGAGTGTTGTAAGAAGGAGAACAAGGAAAAGAGGAAGATCCTGATGAATGACCTCATTAATTTTTCAGTGAAATATGAACCAAAGGTTTCCATTGAGATGATGAAGGTAGAGGAGATAGTAGTAGTCTCATTCAGTATGTTTTCATGATTGTCTCCAACTTTGTTCCACATCATGTGAGTATGAATAAAGGAAACATATGAAGGAACTAATCTAAGGCCAAAGTGAGGCTGGAAGGACAAGACTGGGGAAAACATTAAGGGGCAAGTATCTCTAGAGAAGAGGATAGGGTTGAAGTAAATTTGTTTAACAAAGGAACAAGATAAGGTAGGAAAGAGTATAGTCAATGCAGGAATGATGGGAAAGAACTGAGAGGTCAGTAGAGTAGTTGTCATGGTAAGTAATAATAGCTGGAGTTACCAAGCAGGAGGAGAGTTGGGATGACAAAAAAAAAATTGTGGTCAGATAAGAATTCTGATTTCACAATCATGAAAATGGAACATTGGTGGGTGACAAAGATTACGTGTATGTATAACCTTTGTGAGTGGCTGAAGTATGGTAGCCTAATATATATGGAAAATAATAAGTTGAGGAATTGAATGATTAATTTGCTTGAGTAAATATCAAGATGTATGTTGAAGTCCTCTGGTTTATAGGCATGGATTGGAAATGAATGGGAAAAGAAGGAAATAAGGATAATATAATACTGACTAGATACCAGCCTCCATATTCAGTGAGTTCTGAATTGAGGGGAGAAAGGCAGTGAGACAAGTACTGAATTCATTGAAGAAAGAAGACTAGAGGTTAAATTACATACTTAAGGATACATATCTGGGAATTATCTTAGGCAGGATTTGAACCCAGGTTTTCCTGCCTCCAAGTTTTTGCCTACCCATTATGGCATACTTCTTCAAAATTCCTAGAAGGCAATTCAAGTAGTCCTCTAACAGTCTTTTTTAAAAATAGGACAGAAATATTAATATTTTGAATCTTTGACTCATTCATCACAACTATGACTTTATGAAAATTGTTTTATTCACCAAAATGCTTATTTGCAACTTTCTTATTCCGATTGAAAAAGAAAAAAAAAACAATATTTTGCATAATGTAGCCTTCCCTCTAATGCCTTGTTCCTCATGCTTCTGTGAGATTCTCTGGTGATCTTTGTTCACGTTTAATCTTCTAAATAGTGTTGGGATAAAAAGAGTCTGTCCTAACAGACGGGCTGTAAGGTGTGATTTTGTAACCCGGCTAGACAGAGTGAAGACAGAAACTGTATGATCATATGGAAGACACTTTGGGAAAGAGTGTCAGAAACATTCTGAGGGGAAGACAATGTGTGTCTTTTTTTTTAAGTGACTGCTGTTACCTCTGTGATACAAAGATCATGTTCCACTGTGTTGTATGCTTTATACATAATAGGCTTAATAACTGCTTGTGGAATGAATGAATGAATGAATGAATGAATTAATTAATTAATTGAAAGAAGAAAATAATTCTCCATCAGAAATGTTTTATTCCTGTGGCTTCATATAGTAAGAAGTCCATTTTGAATCTTTTGTAGGAGATAATTTATATCTTTGTGAAGTTTCTTGTTTTCTATTTCTCTTAGAAATGCCTTTGACTTCTCTTGGGTTCCATGGCACATAAAGAAAACCTGGGAGAAAAGAGCTAGGATGAGAGAAGTTTGTTGAAGAAAGTGTTTTCAACTCTTGGGTCTCCAATTGCACTTTTATTGTTTAGTCATTTCAGTTGTCTGCCTCTTTGTGAATCCATTCGGGGTGGTTTTCTTGACAAAGATATCGGAGTAGTTTAGCATTTCCTTCTTTAGCTCATTGGGCAGATGAGGAAATTGAGGCAAATAGGGTTAAGTGTCTTTCACAGGGTTGTACAGAAGCTAAGTGTCTTGAGTCTGGATGTGAACTGGGGTTTTCCTGACTCCAGGCCCTAGCTTTTTCAATGTACCACCTAGCTGCCCTAGCCTTCACCTTTTGTTTGAAGTAACTGAGGATTGTACCAGAGTTTCTCAGGACATTCCAAGTGAGACAGTTAACTCCTTTTCTCATACACTACCTTCAAGATGATAATTAAAATTCCTTACCTAAAGCTGAGAAAGAGAACTTACATTTTCTCTAGAAATCTAGAAACCCATTTTACAAAGGCAGAAACTAAGGTTAAGATAATTTTTTTCAAGTTCTCAACCACTGAGAACAGTTTATATTAGCTGTTTTCTTTGATATCCCTTCCTTGTTAAGAACAGATGAGGCTGCACCTCCATAAAGAAAGGACAGATCCCAGAGATCATCTTCCACACACAATAGTCTTGCTGGAAGGAATGTCCTGGATGAGGCTGACCTAACACAATTCTCACTCTTCTATGCCCCTGTCTCATGTCAATGATGTCACTGCGACACTCCCTCACAGACTGATTTACATGAATCCATTGCAGTCCCATGGGGCTAGTTACTGCCCCCATTATATTGATCATCTTATCCCCTGAGATCATGAGAAGCAATTTTAGTTGTAACAAATATAGATGATTTTATGTCGATTAGAATCATGAAAAATATTTTGGTTAGGGGGAAAGCGAGATGAAAGATGCTGGACACTTTAGTTATAATGGAAAAGGAAAGAGGAAACAGGACATTAGGAGTCAGAGAATCTGCATGGAATTCTGGCTCCACCACTTACTTCTTATGTGACTCTATACAGGTGGCTTAACTTTTCTGATCCTCAGTTCTTTTCTCTGTAAAATGAGAAAACCACTTGTTTGAACCTTAAAACAAGTCAAAGTTGTAGATTTTAAAAGAACCATTTCTTTCATTTTCCACATGAGGAAACTGAGGAATGGAGAGTTAAGTGCCTTGTTAAGTGAATATCCAAAGTGTCTTGACTCCAGAATTAGAACTTCTTAATGTCGTTCCAACTCTCTGGTAGATTGACTCAGATTTTTCTATGTTTAAAAAAATCACAGTGTGAGCATCTTCTTTGGACTTCACTAGACTAGGCTCATCCTTGGACAACAGATATAGATATTATAATTTACTCATGCTTAAATTTAAATATATAATCACAAACTCACAAAGGAAAAAAATGTACAATGTTAACATTATTTTTCTACTAATCAACATCGATTTAAACCTATTTTGAAAAATCAATGTGCACTGAACATCACTCCCTATATCCCAAAACTTGAAAGGTGATCAGAGTTTATTTAGTACAGCCTCTTCATCATACAGAGGAGGAAACCAAGGCTTTGGAATGTGAAGTAACTTTCCTCAGGGCCCATAGTTGAAAAAATTGCAGAGTCAGAATGGTCTTTTGACCCTAAATCCATTTTCCCCTTCAGATGTCTATATTTCAGTGCCTCTGTGATGTGAGGGCTCTTTCTACTTCTTATTTCCCTCTTTAAAAAATGAACAATCATGTGTAAAGGGAGGATGATTTTTTTAAAGGAATGAAGGCCAAGTGCTATTGGGATCAAGGCTTTTTACTTGGAAATAGTACAGAAAAATGTAGCTCCAATTCTGTCTTTAGACTGAATTGTTCCCTTCATCTCAGAGGACTTCTAGCTAGAGCCAGAACATCTGTCATGCACAACAAGTAAATCAGGCAGGTGAGTTTTATTTTCACACATTTCTGACGTGAGAACCAAAGTGAAGATCTTCCTTGGCCAATATTATTACTACTACAGATTAAAAAAAAAAGGGAAGGAGAGGAAAATGTGAACGATTCCTGTGGGTATTAAGAGAAACTGTCTTTCTAAAGTGATGTGTTATGTCCAAAGGGTTCTATTCCCTTATTATGTAAGGCCTAAAGCAAAAAAACAGGAGGGGGGAGGAGTGGAAAGCCAGACTATATCTAAGAATAGCTGAGAGGTTATATTCAGGGTAACTTTATTTACCCTATTTCACAGAATCATATGATGTAAAGTTAGAAATGAGCTCCGACCAACTAGGCAAGCATATCCTCCTCAGAAGTCTCTCTTCTCTAAGATTCCTGGGGAACAGTCATCGAGTCTCTACTTGAACACCTCTGAAGGGGAAGAAATTAGCTCCCTTTAAGGTCAATATTCTATTTATCAAGGGATACATTTTTATGTTATTTTTTCCTTAACATTAAATCCCATTCTTTTCTATGAAGTTCCTCCAACAATTTTTCATATTTAAAGTGTGGAGATCAAAAACTAAGCTTGATGCTGAATAGTAGTAGTCTCTCGGTAACCGACGATAAGGATTGTCTTTGTGCGTTTTCATCTATGGTGTTGCACAAAGACACTTGTGCGTTAGGGAGATTTAAGTGGAAAAGCCGATGCACAGAGACAGTCCCACTCTCTTGGTGTTGGAAGCCTGGGTCCATTGGCACGAAAAATCATTATGCCTGGAGACTTCCTCAGCTGCATTGGATGGCCATGCTGTCTTTTGTGCTCCAACATGCCCTAAGCACTCCACAGTGCTTTGCTGCATCGCCATCTCAGCCGTTGAACCTTCTTTTTGGTTTCTTCCATCTGTTTGGCCGAAGCAGTCTTCACATGCTGGGTGAGCAAAGCCTTGGTTCATCATGGGTCGACGACCCAATGGCTACCCTCACAAGGTTTAGCCGGCTTGTCGAAGCCGTTGCCCTGGGGTGTGACTGCTGCCACATGCTAGCAGCTACTAGGAGCTACAAGTGATAGCTGGGTGTTAGGTGAGGGTCAGAGGCTGGAGAGCTGCCCTAGAAGTGCACGACAAGCCCTCTATACCAGAGATACTACCCCTCCTGAGCATCCCATACACACCTGATGCTGAATATACATATATATATGTGTATATATATATATGCATGTTCATTTGTGTATATACACATAATATCCCCCAAAGCTCTGCCCTGGGCCTCTCTTCCTCCTTCCTTTCCCTACCCTTAGTGATCTCATCAGGTCCATGGACCCAATTTTCATCCTTATGGCAATGATTCTCAAAACCACTTACCCAACCCTGAGCTTTTTACTGACCTTGTAGTGTCACATCTCCCACTACCTATCAAACATTTCCAACTCTGCATATCCAAAACTGAATGAATCATCTTTTCCCCTCCCATACCATATACCCTCTTCCTTTCTTACTCCTTACTATTGAAATCCCCACAACCTTCCCATGTACTGAAGCTCCTAATCTAGTTGTCATCCTTGAATTTTCACTCTCTCACCCTCTATAGCCAATTACTTGCCAAGTATTGTTAATTTTACTTTTGTAACATCTCTTGTGTATGCCCCCTTCTCCCTTATAACACTGCCATCCCCCTTATGTGAGCCCTCATCACCTCATGCTCTGATTATTGCAATAGCCTGTTCATTGTTCTCCTTGTCACCATTCTTTCCCCACTCTAGTTAGCACTCTACTATGATACCAAAATTTTTGTCCTTAAACTCAGGGCTGAGAGTGTCACCCCTGTACTTAATGAGCTCCAGGGGTTCCCTATCACCTCCAGGTTCAGCTATAATAGCCTATGCTCATTTGAAAGTCTTTCATATAATGCCCCATGTTCCACTTTTCTAGTCTTCTCATTTCTTAATCACCTTTTATATACTGAAGTCCACTGACACTGGAGTCTTTGTTATTCTTTTCACAAGACAGTATATCTCTTAAATTTGAGTTTTTCTTGGCTGTTCTACATGCCTGAAAATGTTTCAGTCCTCACCCCTGCCCCTTGGTTCATTTAAAATCTCAGTTATAGTCCCATTTTTGGTAACTATTCATTGCAATCATTCTTAATCAGGGTGCCATCTCTCTAAAATCATATCCAATATATAATTTATAAACTGATTTGTGTTTTCCCCCCATTAGATTGGGAATTTCATATGGATAGGAACTGACTTTTGCCCATTCTTATATCCTCTGCATTGAGTACCAAACCAGTAACCTAGTACATAGACATTTAATTGTTCATTGAGTGATTCATTGGATCAATCTCCTTGTTTCAAACACTTAAAGGACCCTGAAATCTTCTTTTCCATATCACAGTCCTTCAATCCTTAGAAAAATGCCTGTCATCTGCCCTCTTGATCTTGACATTTGGATATAGAGGGGAAATTATCCCATTTCTTCAATTGATTCTCATTTGCTGTGTATTCAAAGTGCTTTGGCTATTCTGTTTACCCTCCCCTTGACAGTCTTCAGCTTACTGTTTTTTTCCCTAAATTGTGACATTGAGAACTTAACATGAGACAGTAAGTGCTCTGAGAAAGACATTGCAAAGGGACCTTTTCTTTTTAATCCCAGATACTTGGTCCCAAACAATGAAGCCCAATAGAGAATCAGCTCTTTTAGCTGCCACCATATACTACTGACTGATATTGGACTTGTAATCCACTAAAACCCTCAGATTCTTTTTTTTTCCATGAAAAATGCTGCCAAAATATTTTCTTCACCTATTTAGATGTTATCATTATTCTTATTACTGAAGAGTTTTTACATTAACCTATTAAATTGAACTATATTAGATTTAGTCCTCTGTTGCTTTACATGGACAATTTTACCTACATAAAGCTAGAAAAATCATACATTCCCTGTTTTTTTTTTTCAAAAGAGGAGAGAAAATGGCAAGGGAAAAGTAGAAAGATGACTTAAGAGTCATTGAAAGGAATTCACTTTCTAGGCTAAAACTGAGCAACGGCCAAATTAGAGGCAACATTTGCACAGAGCTCTTGTTTGCCAGAATCATAATATGACATAGAGACTTGACCTAAGGCAAAATCATGATATAGACAAGACTGGTCTTGCACATAGTAGGAATATGTATACGTAAATATATACATATATATATATAATACAGATATATCATATATAAATATATGTTTGTATTTATAAAGTTAATGACCTGTATCTGGGCTGTTCCATTGTCCATGAAGCCTTCAGGCAAGAGTAATAAATTAAGCCACTTCATAAAATGAGTTTTGACACAGAGGCCTTACAATAGATTTTGGATGTCTGACATGAATGCCCATAATTCCACTCATCTGGTTCCCAAAGGAGAATGGCAGAACTGTTATGAAGCAATCATACAATTAGAAATTAGAAGGCTACAAGTGAGAAGTCATCCTGAAGAGTGGAATCCAGGATTTGAGAAGGCTGGACTTTTCTGCACCTGCACAGAGGAAAGAACAAATGTGTTTCAAACAAGCAAAATCAGGCACAAGGGGTGTGCTGGTTGGGGTTTGATTCCCATTTTTACAGAAATAGCAGGGCCAAGGTATTCCTGAAAAATATTCATGTGAAGCACAATATTTTCTTGAAAATAACAAGACAGACAAAAATCTGGTGGTCTGTGTGTGTGTTTGCATGTTTGCAGGACAGTATTCAAGGTGGTTTATATACCTTCTCTTTAAGGGAATAACCATATTTTTGGTTTAATTTTATACTGGGGGGCTGGTTTTAGAAGTGGCATTTTTCACCAAAAGAAATTTGTTGATTTCGAGGCAGGAGAGAGGTACTGATCCTTCTGCTTCAGCTGCCCAGGCTTTCCCTGGTAAAGGTCTGGATGAATTCCTGCAGCCACTGCTACCACCATCTTGATCATCTTTTCATCTTCCCTTTGATGCTCTGAAATTTTTAAGATGGAAACAAAGAATTGAACATTAATTCTTTACTATTGAACATGGAGTGAAGGAATCACATCAAATTCTTTGTTGTTATTCCTTCCTCTAACACAATAATCTCCAGAAGCCTGGGCAGGTCATTGGACTTCTCCAAGGATTCTTCAGCACTGATAAATAGGGATAATAGTCACCTCACACCTCTCTGACAGAAGGATTGGGTACTCAAGTGCCAGAGTGAGTGGAATGGACTTCATTCAAAGGATAGCATATGAGGCAGAGAACCTTATCATGGTTCTTCTTGCCATAGAGTCAGAATTTGGTAACTTGCATCAATTTCTGAAGGTCTCTTCACCTCTAAAGCTGCTGCCATATTAAAATAGATACATCAAACATCACAGACATTCCTGTGCACAGTAATTAATTAGTTCCACATGCATTTATCAAGCTCCTACTCTGTTATTCATTGTGGTAGCTATTGAGTATACAAAGAAAAAAATCAGACTTGTTATTCTTTTTAACCATGAAAGATCTAATAGTTTATTGCTGCCTCCATGTCTTCTCCTCCTCTTCTCTTTCTGTCTCCTCCTCCTTCTTTATTTTTCCCTTCTTCTCTCTCTCACTGTCTCTTTGTCTCTTTTCCTGCCTCTCCTTCACCCTATGTCACTATAATTGGAGTTAGGAGGATGGAACCATCTACATAGACTTCTTACATTAGGGCTTGTGCTCTGATCACTTAAATGAACACATATGCTCTGTCTGGCCTTTTTCAGCACATCCCCACCTAAGAGACCAGCTAGGTCACCCAAACTTTAGCAAAGGAGCCAAAGTTTCTCTTTATGGTCCCTGTAACAGAGAGTTATGGGTTTAGATAGAAATATGGATGAGTGCATAGTCTCTTAGAAGCCTTTTATCTGCATTGCTTTTGTTCAGTTGTTTCAGTCTTGACTGACCTTCCCTGATCCGGTTTGGGATTGCCTTGGCAAAGAGACCAGCATGCTTTGTCATCTCCTTCTCCAGATCATTTTACAGAGGAGGAAACTGAAGTAAACTGTTAACTGACTTGCCCAGGGTTACAGAGATAGTAAGTGTCTGAGCTTCAATTGAAAATCAGGCTTTCCTGACTTGAGGCCTTCCACTAGAATAGGGCCTGGGTTTATAGATTAGAGAGGAGAGGGTGATAAGTGTAGACTATAAAATTTTTGAAGACCCTCCACAAGGAAGTATAGACCTGGGTTTTGTAGGTGGTCATTTTGTGACAGCGGTTCCCCTTACCCTTCAACCCACCCCCCTCCTGGAAATAAATTAGACCTTCCATTTACTGTTACTGAGTAAATCTGTGTTCTGGTGCCAAATCAGGCTCTGAACTGGTCAGGGCTAAGTGTTAGGCCCTTCAACCTACAGTTGGAAACTCTGTTATTGGCCCAAAGTAATTTATTGCTCTCCCTTCTGAACCTACCTCTAAAACCCAATATTACAGGAGATAGTGCTGGCCTGGGATTCAAGAAGTTATTTGATGGAGGGCAGCTGAGTGGCTCAGTGGATTAAGGGCCAGACCTAGAGACAGGGGGTCCTAGGTTCAAATCTGACCCAAGACACTTCCTAGCTGTGTGACCCTGGGCAAGTCACTTAACCCCCATTGCCTGGCCCTTACCACTCTTTTGCCTTACAACTAGAATTGATTCTAAGATGGAAGATAAGGGTTTAAAAAGAAAAAAAAGAAGATATATGATCAAATCCTGCCTTAGATAACTAAGTCCTTGACTTGTCCTGGACAAGTCACTAAATTCTCTAAGGTTCCTCTTCTTTATTTAACAATGGGCATTATAATCACACCAACCTCACAGGATTACTGTAAATATCAAATGAGATAACACGTAACATGGGACACAAATCTTGAATTGCTCCCACTGTAAATGCAATAATCAATACATACAGATTGGAAATAGGAAAATCAATCCTCTAAGTCACAAGGCTTTATCCTTCCCAAAGCTGACTTAGCTTTGGGGTGTATTCATTCCTAGAATGAAGTTGTCTTCTCTCCAGCTGGAGCATTCCTCTTTTCAGTCCTTATGTGAATGGGCCCTACCCAGCTTCTAGTTTTCTAATATGTTGGTGTGATGATTCTCAGCGTCAAGTGATGCTAGAATAGAAGAGGTAAGAAGCTTATAGAATGGCAACCTGCAGGACTTATTTTGAAAAGAAGACTTAAAATGGCCAATTGTAGACTCTCCAGTCATCTCTGTTGTTTATATGTCATTCCCTCTTTCTTTTATTTCTGCCTTTTACTCTCATGGTATTATTTTTTTCATTAAAATATGTATTATTTGCCTTCCAAAATTATATATCATAACAAGTATCTGATTTAGACCATTGAATTTGCCTTAGCAAGTCATCAGTTTTTCCAGTATCTCATCTGTCATCCATTTCACATTTTCTTTTAGTAGTTGTATATGCCAAAACATATACATTTTTTTTTATTTCTGAAGTTAACAATTTGATTTCCCTAGAATCAATTTTACAGGAAAAACAAATAAAACTTTGTTTTTCACCTGACAGACATGCTGTGAAATAAGTGGGTAGATATGCCAACTAATTAGGTATCTTAATTTCAGGTGAGAATTTGTTATTCTAAAGTGAAAACAGACAGAATCTGATATCTTGTTATTAGTGTATGGTTTTAGACATCAAATTAGGATGCACATTAAACTTATTTCCTATGAAGATATTTATTTTAAGGACTACTTTTTTGCTAACTATAAAACTTTTATTGAGAGATTCAGTGGCTATAGAGATTATTTATTACCAAATAAAAGGAGTTATTGTAGGTCATAGAGTTGGAAGTTAGATCAGAGGTCATTTCAGATTACCAAAGCCTTAGAATCTTGCATCTGTATCTTCAAATTGAACTTTTTGGACTCAATATCTAGTAGATATTTTCAACTTCACACATGCTCTACAAATCTCATCTTGACCTTCTAATATCTAGTCCCCCAAATTCACAAATTTACTAGTGTTTGACTCCTTTCTCTCTCTCTCACACACAAGTATCCTATCAGTTATGAAATGTTGTCCATCCTCCCTCTACAATAATTCTCACATCAGTCACATTTTCTCAACTCACTTAACCATCATGCTACTTCAAGCACTTGTCTCTTGTTACCTTATCCATTGGAATAAACTCCTAGTTCTTCTCTCTGTTTCAAGAGTCTTCCATTTTATATGATTCTAAACTATCTTTACAGTCTTATTATGCACCCCCCTTTCAACACTATTTCATGCCAAAGGGACTTTCTTACTACCCCTTATACACAACTCTTCTTATCACATCTTCATGCCTTTTAAATGGCTGTCCTCTGGCCCTAGCTTGTATTCTTTCACCTCCACTTTTAAAAATTCCTAATTGCTCTTCATAGCTCCACTCAAATGTACCTTTGATCTGGACTTCCATTCCTATTCTCCATAGTTTCTAGTGCTCTACCACCATTCCCAAAAATATTTGTTTTGTTTATGTTGGAAATACTCATCTATCTGCATTTTATTTACTTTGAAACAACGTGAGTTCCTCAAGAAGTTCATTTTTCTTTCTTTTTATCCTCTTTCCCTAATAAACTGCTTGATACTTAATAAATATTTAATGAAAATTTAATTTCTCATTGTTAGAATGTTCTACTCTGTAAGTAAGGAAATATACCCAGATTGTTTAAGTCACACAGGTGGAAATTCTATGAGAGTAGAATGTGGAGGGATTCTAGAGGGAATTCAGTTGAATTTTTAAAAAGATATCAATTATTTTTAACTTATTAAAAACCTTTTTATTTTACATATGAGTAATAAAGTACCAGAGAAGGGAAGCCATAGTCAGCATCAGGTAAGAAATGATAGTGACAATACTTGAATTTAGTTCTTCTGACTTTAAATACCTCACTTTTTACTCTTGCTTTGTTTATTCAGGGGCCATATTGCTCACATATTTAAACATCTGTAAGATAGATAGATGAATAGATAGATAGACAGATAGACAGATAATATTGAATTGCTGAAAAAGTGTGAATAACTATTGAATCTTGACTCTATAATACTGGTTTATATGAGAATTTGTTTAATTAATTCCTAGACACATCTAATAAGTTCAATTACCTGCATAGAGATAAAACAGATACTGAGTTTTTTTAATCCTTACATTTTGTCTTAGAGTCAATACTGTGTATTGGCTCCAAAGGAAAAGAGTGGTAAATGCTAGGTAATGGGTTTAAGTGACTTGCCAAAGGTGACATAGATAGGAAGTATCTAAGGCAACATTTGAACCAAGAGCTTCCCATCTCTATGACTGGGACTCAATCTACTGAGCTACTTAGCCAACCCTTTAGGTTGTGGTTTGAAGAAATAGTTAATTAATTCTGAGCAGTAAACGTGAAAATAAAGTACTCTCCTTGTAGAGATAATAGAAAGAACATTGAGTTAGTGACAGAGAAATAATAATCATAGATTTATAATGAGCCAGTTGTAGAGGCTTTAGAATACCAAGATGTGGAATTTTCATTTGATCCTAAGGGTAGCTCAGAGGGACTAGAAGTTTGTGAATAGAGGAGTGAAAAGGCCAGGTCTATGCTTTAGGGATATCGCTTTCTCTGAAGAGGATGGGTAATAAGGGAGGACGGTGTGGAATGTGGATCCTCAATGAAAAAAATTAGCAATCATCAAGGTGAGAAGGGATGGAGGACTTGATTTGGAGGTCTCTATGGCTAGAGGGAATAGGACAGATTTTTAGAGATGTGAAGGGGCAATGGGCAAGATTTGTCACCCAATCATATGTGATTGGGAAGGGTGAGGGAAGAGTTGATATGGCTCATACATTTTGAACAAAGGGTGATAGTAAGACTTTCAATTTAAACAGGGAGGAATAATATGAGTTTTGTTTTGGACACATTAAATTTGAGAAATCAAAAAAAAGATTAAGATAGTGTAAAAAATAGTTAAATTAGGACTGGGGTCAGTAGATAGGTCTTTGTAGAAACAATAACAAAATCCATTGGAGCTGAGGGTATCATGAAGATAGAAGATGTGGAACAAAGAAGAGGACAATCTTTTTTCCTGACCTTTGGTGAATATCAACATTTAAGAAACTGAGTATGGATAATGATCCAGAAAAGGTGATTGAAAAGGATTGGTAAGAGGAAGAGCAAAGGAAATTTAGTGTCAAAGTGTCAAGGAAGGGAAAAAAATCAAAAGAATCTGGCAATCAAATGTGTCAAAAACTACTGAGAAATGAGAAAAATTATAAAACATCTGGCAGCAATTCATATATCATTGCTAAACTTGCAGGCAAGATTTTCAATTTTATGTAAGATTAGAAGCCAGATTTAAAAAATCCTAGAAGTAAGAGGAAAGGAAGGAAGGGAAGTAGGTAATAAATATTTATCAAGTACTTACAAGTGCCAAACATCATAACAAGCACTTTGTCAATAATATCTTTTGTTTTTCACAGAAGTCTTTGGATATAAATGTTAGTTTTAACTCTTTTTTACAGTTAAAGAAACAAATGCAAACAGACGTTAATTATTTGATCAAGGTTAAAAATTTAATAAATGTTAGATTTGAACACAGGTCTTCTCAACTCTGGACCCAACACTCTCTATATACATGTTTTCTTTTTCCCCTAGAAGTTTCACTCTAAAAGAAAGATTGTTACATGGAAATAGCTTTTCTTTGAAGCAAAGTTTGGAAGTCTAACTCTAAATAAATATGAGACTTCAGGTATGTTCCTGACTCTACTCGGCCATCTTGATCCTGCTAGCTCCCTCTCTATAGAAGGTCAAATCAATTTAATCCAATCAATTTCAGATCAAGAGAAAATAATGTAAACTTTGCTTCCATTCCTTTCCAAACAAACAAACAAACAAACAACCTTTAAATAGTTGCTCAAATTGAATTCCATAGAAAGAGAACTAAATAATGTCAAGGTGAAATCATTTTCCTGCCCAAGACTTTTTAATAAGCCAACAGGAAATGTCTAGCATATCAGGATAGTAGTTGGTCTGGAACACAGCACAAAAATGCTAAAGCAATGCCAATACGAGTCTTTGGAGGCTGATATAAAAGCATCCCCAGCAACGTCTGGATTTCAGTCTATAGCTAGTAAGATGGCAGAGAACTGGTCAGAAAGAGATTACAGGATTTACTGGCAATGGATTCAGAACGCTGGGGCTTTGGTAATATGCAGGTCTGGGTCATAGTTCCAAAGCAAAGAACATCATGAGAGCTTGAGGTCCTAGCAGTGCAATGAAGTTACCCATGGTTTAAAAAGCAAAAAAAAATGTGTTTTGGGGTCATGCACAAGGGAATAAGGCACAGGTTTCAGTTGTAAGGCAGAAAGGAGCACACATGTTCATTCCACAGGAGAGCAGGCAACCTGGTCCATTTTATGGCCAAAAGGAGTTCTAGCCCTTGTGGAGGAAGGGAAACAAGGGCATTTCTGGGGTGAATGCTATATCACAAGCTCTGAGAACAGTGACTACATCTCTCCTTAAATACTAGTATTCTAGAAACACCAAGTATAGGTCTTCAGAAATAGTTCTAAAATCAGCAGCATGAAAATCCTGAATTTTGGGACAATGTCCACTTAACACTGGGAATAGATTTCAATTTTAAAATTTAAAATAAGTTAAAAAAATAGACTAGAAAAAAATGAAGAAAAAACAGAACAAAAAATTGACATTTAAAAAGTTATTTGGTGACAGCGACGATCAAGACACAAACTTAGAAGAAGACAGGAATGTCAAAACAGCTACAAGAAAACCTCAAAGGGAAAAAAATGTGAACTGGATACAAACTCATCAAAGTAATCCTGGAAGAAGTCAAAGAAGTTTTGAATAATCCAATCAGAGAGAAAGAAAAATTGGGAAAAGAAATGAGAAGGATACAAGAAAATAATGAAAACAGTCAGTAGGGCATAGAACATACTGAAAAATATAGTGGTAGTCTCTCGGTGATCGAGAATGACTATTGTCTTTGTGCAGTTTCATCTACGGTGTACCCTCATGTGGCTTTGGAGTCCAAAGGTTGAGGCGCACAGTTGTGGCACATGGGGCCTGGGACGCCAGTTGTTACGGGAGGTGCAGTTGTGGCCTGGTGTCGGCGTTCGCGTGCATGGCAAGACGTCGACGTCGCTCATCTTCAAAGGTGGTGGCGGCATGATTAATGTGGATTCTCCAGCTGCTTCTGTCAGAGGCAGCGAGTTCTAGTTGCTTTGGTGTCATGCCAGCCCACTTCAAGTTGGACTTTAGCTGATCCTTGAATCTTCTCTTTGGTCAGCCTTGTTTCCTGAGTCCAGCTGACAGTTCACCGTAGAATACCTGTCTTGGTATTCGCTGTGGGTCCATGTGGATGACCTGTCCAGACCATCGTAGCTGGGTTTTGAGGACCATGACTTCGATGCTGGTGGAGTTGGCTCTGTCGAGGACTTCCTGATTGGTGATTCGATCCTGCCATCGGATCCTCATGATTGACTGGAGGGAGCTTTGGTGGAATTGCTCCAGCTGTTTCATGTGCCTCCTGTACAGTGTCCATGTCTCACAGCCATACAGGAGTGAGCTGAGGACCCACTGCGTTATACACTTTGAGCTTCATTGCAGTGCTTACACCTCTGTGTTGGAGGACTTTGCAGCAGCCGCCTGAGTGCCTGGCTGGCCTTTTGGATCCTGGCATTAATCTCGTGGTCTAGGGACCCGTCGTTGGTGATGGTGCTGCCCAGGTACTTGAAAGTGTTGTCGTTGGAAAGCTGCGTGCCGTTGATTGTAATGCATGGCTGGTTCATTGGCCTCCCTGTTGCAGGTTGGAACAGCACCTCTGTTTTGCTGAGGCTGATAGTGAGGCCAAACAGTTTTGTTGCGGTGGAGAACCTGTCCACAATGGTTTGGAGATGATTTTCTTGGTGTGACATGAGAGCACAGTCATCTGTGAAGAGAGCTTCCAGGATGAGTCTCTCTGTTCTCTTTGTTTTTGCAGTCAGGCGATGAAGGTCGAATAGTGAGCCATCCAGTCGGTATTTGATGTAGACGCCCAGGTCTAGATCCGTCACAGCATGTCATAATACTTGGGTGAAAAATAGGTTGAATAGTACCAAGCAAGGACACAGCCTTGTTTTACGCCATTGGAGATGTTGAAGCGATCAGAAGTCTCTCCACCAGATAGGACCTCCCCTGTCATGTCGACATGAAAGAGCTGGATCAGTTTGACAAATTTTGCTGGGCAACCAAGCTTGCTGAGGATCACCCACAATGCGCCCCTGTTCACTGTGTCGAACGCCTTTGTCAGGTCTATGAAGACAATGTAGAGTCTCAGGTTCTGCTCAAGGCATTTTTCCTGCATTTGCTTCACCGTGAAGACCATGTCGATGGTGCTGCGATCTGGTCGGAAGCCACATTGTGATTTAGGCAGGTTCTGCTCTGAAACAGATGATAGGAGTCTGTTGAGTATAACACGGGCAAGGATCTTTCCAGCAGTGGAGAGTAGTGAGATGCCTCTGTAGTTGTCACAGGCTGCTCATGAGCCTTTGTTCTTGTACAGGGCTACGATGGAGGCATCTCTGAGTTCTGGGGGCATGTCTTCCTCTTCCCATATGCTGGTCAGCACTATGTGGAATTCCTGGAGCACCTTTCCATTTAAGGCCTTGTACACTTCGGTTGGGATCCCGTCTTTACTGGGTGCCTTGCCTGTACTCATTTGTTTAATGGCTTTTTGGACTTCCTCTATTGAAGGAGGGATATCAAGTTGTACAATGGAGTGGTTTTGGGGCATCTGGTCAAGGGAGCTTTGGTCGACTGAAGAGGGTTGGTTGAGAAGCTGACTGAAGTGTTCTTTCCACCTGTTGCTGATGCATTTTTTATCTTTTATGAGAGTGTCACCATCAGAGGATAGCAAGGGAGTGGTGGTGGGTTTTAATGGCCCATAGACAGTCTTGAGGGCACTGAAAATTTGTTTGTAGTTTTTCATATCAGCAAACCACTAGATTTCTTAAAAAATAGAATTTACCAAATTGGAGAGGGGGTAGAATACAAAACCTTATTAAAAACAATATTTTTCATGGGAATTAAACCAATGGAAGTTAATGACTCTTTTAGCCATTCAGAAACAAAGTAAAATAATAATAATAAGAAGAAATGTGAAATATCTAAAAAGAGGAAAAAGTGACTTAGAAAATAAGTTGAAGACAGATATTTTTAAATTATTGTACCATGTAAAAGCCATGATCAAAAAAGAATTAAGATATCATATTTCAAGAAACGATCAGGAAAATTGCCCTGATATCCTAGAATCAGAGGACAAAAGAGAAATTAAAAGAATCCACCAACCACCTCCTGAAAAACTCCCAGGAATATTATAGCTAAATTCAAGAACTCCCAGGTTAAGGAGAAAATAATGCAAGCAACCAGAAAGAAACAATCTAAATATCATGGAGATACACTCAAGGTCACATAAAATTTAGCAGCCTCCAAATTGAACTCTCAAAGGCCTGGAAATAAGAAAATTCAGACAGAAAAGCTGCTAGCATTACAATCAAAAATAACTCAGTAAAACTGAGTATAATCTTCCCGGGGGGAAAACGTATATTTAATGAAATAGACAACTTCCAAGCATTCTTGATAAAAAAGACCAAAGCTGAGAAGAAAGTTTGACTCTCAAATGCAAAACTCAAGAGAAACATAAAAAAGTTAACATGAAAGAAAAATCATAAGAGATTTAAAAAGATTAAACAATTTATATTCCTATATAGGAAGATGATAGTTGTAATTCCTAAGAACTTTATCAATATTTAGTTAGAAGAAGTAGAAGATGGAGGGCATGAGCTTCAGTGGACTATCATACAATTAGTTCAGAAAATGAAATTTAGGGTTGAGAAAGGAGGATACCCTGGGGAACAGGGAAAAGGAGAAGACCACAGGAAATCATCTAAAAGAGTTTTCACTTTGGAGTGGAAAAAAGGAGGTGAACAACATTCAAGCCTTACTAATATCAGAATTCATTCAAATATGGCATAAGATACACAATTTGTTGGGCATAGAAATGTATCTTACTTCATAGGAATTAAATGAGGAAACAGATAAAAAGTGTGTATGGGGTGGGGTAGGAGTAAGTATAGACAAGAGAGGAGCTTAAGGAAGGCAGTTGTCAGGGGGAAAAACAGACTTCAGAGGAGGGACTGGATAATAAAAATGACAAGGATAAACATGGGAAATGGGAAATATGATATTAGTAATCATAACTGTGAATGTGAATGAAATGAACTCACCCACAATATGGAGGAAATAGTAGAATGCATTAAAAATGAGAATTGAACTGTATGTTTTTTTATAGGAAACACCCTGGAAACAGAGATACTCAGAGAGTATAACTAGGAGGCTAAAGAAGAATCTATTATGCTATAGTCATTTCTTCTCTAACTAATTTTTATACATGAGGAACTGAGGCAATAGGAGTTAAGTAACTTGGCCAGAATCAAACAACAGTGTCTGAGGCTGGATTTTGAACATATGTCCTCCTGATTCCAAGCCCAGTGTTCTATACACTTTGCTACCTACTTGTCTCATATTATAAAAATAATTGCAAAAACAGGCAAAGAATCCTAACGTATCCCTTTTTTAACACAAACACAAAACATGATTTTGTTACCTAAACTGAGGAGAGCAAAAAGAGAGAAGGGAAACTATAGACCAATTTCCATAATGAATATTGATTCAAACAAATTAAATAATATACTAGCAAGTAGATTACATCAGTGTATTGCAAAAATCATGTAAAATGACAAGGGGTTATTTATTCCAACATGCAGAAATGATTCACTATTAGAAAAATTATCATAATTGATTATATCAATCACAAAAAAACAAAAAATTATTTATATCAATAGATATGGAAAAAAGGTTTTGACAAGATAAATACTCATTTAAAACACTCAAAATATAGAAATAAATAGGGCTTTCCATAAAATAAGTAGTATTATTTCTAATAGGAATATTCAAGATGCCTTCCCAACAGAGTGAAAGGTAAAGGAAAAATACCCATTATCACCACTACTATATAATATTTTATTAGAAACACCAGCTATTGCAATAAAATAAGAAAAAAGGGAAAAGATATTAGGAAACAAAACTCTTTTCCTAGAAGATATGATAGTATTCTTGCAGGATTCCAGAGAATCAATTGAAAAATGATTGAAGTTATTAACAATTCCAGAAAAGTTGCAGGATATAAAATAAACTCCCATGAATCATTAGCTTTTCTGTATAGTAACAACAAACTCCAGAAGAAAGAAATGGAAAGAGAAATTTCCTGTAAAACACCTTCAAATCTGACTTTAGATATTTCATAGATTTAGTACCCTTAGCAAGTTACTCAACTCCCAATACCTTGCCCCTATCACTGTTCTACCATGAATCCAATACACAGTATTGATTCTAACATGGAAGAGAGGGGTTTTAAGAAAAGGAAAATAACCCCAAAACCCAGTTTCTCGTCAGTCAAGTAAAGCTCATCAGACTCTTTCACCCATGGATTCCAAAGCTACAAGGTATAATAGCCATTGTCTAAATATATAAAGGACTGACTTTTTAGGAAATGAGGAGCAACTGGAACCAGCCAATGTAGCCAATGATTGGGAAATGGCAGAAGCATTCATGACATATCATTGGAATGAACTAATGTGTAAAATTGACAAATGTGAAAAATGCAAAGGAATATGTGAAGATATTCATGAAGGGGTGCGGGAAGAGACCATATTTGGAGTAAAACAATATTTGCTCAAGGCCCAGCTCGAAATTTCTGTGCATCCAGAATCTAATGGATGTTAATATTCTTTTAATCAATATATTTGATAACCCATCCAAACCTTTAGGTTCTGGGCAATTTTTGTCCTCATCTTCCCATGAACTCAACCTTCTATTGGTGATAGATGTGATGCCTCCTGGGAAGCTCTACTCCATGTTTCACGTGATTCTTTGCATAGATTTTGAATCAATTATTCATCACTCTGGCTCTATTATAGATCCACTTCCTTTTCTTACAACTTATTTATTTCAAGATTTCATTTATACCACTTTCTTTATATGTAAGCCATCTTAGGAAATGAGCTGAAGCCTAGTCAGTCTTAGTATATGTCCATTCCTTTTTGCCTAACTTTCAAGGCAACTTATCTGGAAATCCAGGTATATTTTGAGGCCAGAAACTTGAGCAAAATAATATTAATATTGAATGTTTTTTTTTTGTCATCAGAGAACTAAATAATTTCTCTTTTATCTTTGACTTAACTCCAGGTATATTTCTTAACTATCTACAGCAGCTGACTGAATTGAAGTACATAAATTTAACTTTAAAATTTTAATTTTTTAAAGAATATTTTGATTATGTATAAGATTTCATCAGTAACTTGAACTTCAAATGAGTAATTTCATCTGACCATTAATATTGGTATGTGCTTTGTAGTCCATAGTTCTAAAAAGGTCTCTTGAGCCATTAATTGATTTGTCAGTGTCTTAGAGTCTGTAGGTGACAGAGAAGGGATTTGGACTTTATCTTTCTGTCTCCTTTTCTTTATTAATTATATGAATGTGTCATACTCATCAAATCATCATAGGATTTAAATGTATCTTATTTGTCAGTTATGAAAGAGAGCTGGGAAGAGAACACAGAATAACAAAGATGGCATGGTTATTACTTTTTCAAATTTTATCTGCATCTGTTTTTAAACAGTCTCCAACTGTTTGCAGTCAATAACATTTGTACATAATTGATTTCTTTTGTATTCAAAATGGCTGCTCTATTCCAAGTGGAAATTTAAGTTAAGTGCCCTGGTACTTTGATCCAGAGTACAGAACTAAGAACAAGGGGCAGTCCTTGTGAAAAGGACACATGTAAATTTGATATCAGAGCTATATAATCCATTTGGTCAGTCCCAAAGGGACTCTGTGAAGTGCCAGCCAAACAAGGAAAAACAAAAGAAGGTGCCTTTAGGAAAGGTCTATTCCAGCTCCCTTGTAATGATGGTTTGAAGATTTCTTAAAGACCCAGCATGTACTCCCAAACCAGAGCTCATGACTCCAAGTCAATGAAAAGTGATAAGCAGATGAGGAGGGAATGCAAAAGGGCATAGAGTCAGTCATTTCACTGTCCTCTGGAACATGCTAGACACAGAATAAGTAGATGCCTGCAAGTCAATGGGAAAGTGGGCCACAGAGTGCCTGGGAAAGGAAATAACCCCATATACATTTCAGCACTTTAAGGAAAAGCCCTTATCGCTCTATTTTAATTATTGTTCTGCCTAAGGGTGACATGCTTTAAGATAGAAGCAGAGAACATTTGAAGAGTAGAAAAATTGATTAGGAGTCAGAGACCCTGCTGTGAAATCTGAGTTTTTCCCTGTATCATCTAAGTAACTCTGGGAATGGTGCTTCATCTCTCTGGGTTTCAGTTTCCATAATCAGTAAAAAGGAGGTTGAGCTAGATGATGCCTAAGGACCTTCCTTCCTCTCTATCTCTGATCCTGTGTTAAATGTCTCCAATTACATTTTTGCAAAGAGAAAATCATTAGGTGAAAACTTTTCTTCTTGTCCACTGTGTGTCTATAAAATGTCAGCGTATCTCTGCCCACAGTCTACCATTGGGTCTCCAAAGTTTTCTGGCTTCATTTGCATAACTAGAAGTGCTTTCGATGATCATCATTACAAATTGACTCTCTAGGTAAATGATGATTAGTTATCTGCATTCAGCTTCAGGATCATCAAATAATATTGGAGTGCCCTTATGCGTCTCATGCACTACTTGGGATTTCAATTCTATATTACTAAAAAGCACATGGGAATTTTCCACTTGGAATGCAATTAACATGCCCAGGGCCTGAACAGCTGTGTAGAGACAGAAAAGCTTCACACAATCACAGAATCTCATTGGTTAAAGGACTCTTTACATCCTTCCCAACAAGTGCTCATTCAACCTTTGCTTTTAAACATTTAGCAAGGGGGAACCCATTCCTTTCTAAGAAACCTCTTTGTCCTTGGCAACAGATATTATGGATAATATATTTATCTTGATATCAAACTGAAGTTTGCTGGGTTTTTTCAAGAAGTGTCCCTTTGATTCCCCTCTGGATCAAAATAAACAAGCTAAAAATCTAATACTCTTTTCCCATGGAAGCCCTTCAAAAACTTAACTGCAACTACTATATTTATAAACTTTATCTTTACCATGGAAAACATGGGGAAAAAGCAATCACCTGAGGAAAGAATGAAGGAGAAAAATATTTATTAAGCACCTGCTGTATAGCAGACACTATGCTAAGTGCTATATACCCTTTTGACTTAATTTTCTAAACAAGCCAGTTGAGAAAATTGAGATAGAGAAAGGTTAAGTGAATTGTCCAGAATCAAACATTAAGTGTTTGAAGCTGTCAGATCTTCCTGACTCAGGCCCAGGACTCTATAAACTGTGGCAGAAAGCATCTCCTAATCAAAAAGAGAGCCTTACAAACAGAGTGAAGCCCTCTGCTAACATACGTGACAGCGATGCAAAGACAAAAATGAATGTCACTTCCCTCAAAGAGTTTACATTGTACTAGATAAAAATAACTCAGGTGAATAAATATAAAGTGAATTCAAATTAAACCCCATGGGATGTTAAGTCAGGGGAGATGTAATAGAAGGATTTGAGAGGGGAACAAGGAGGAGGATTGAGAAGAGACAATTGAGAGGGGGAATGGAAGAAGATAAGGAAATGGAGAGAGAGGGAGAGAGAAGATTCTTCTTCCCCTCTCTTTTCTGAGAGAAAGGTAGCCAAGTCTTGTCCCCCTGACAGAGGGAATATGTCTACTCAAAGAATAGTTCTGGGAGATGGAGGACCCCCACTGTCACTTCCCTTCAGAAACCTGGGGTCACCCCACTATCAAGGAGGGATGCTTCTTGGGTTAGTCCCTGGGGTCTTGAGCTAACCTTCCCCTATTGGGGAGATATGTGATTCTCCCCAAATCTTCTGTCCCATTTCCTAGCAACAGAAACCATCCAGACCCAATTCTAAAGTAGTAAACAATTTATCTGGATTCACACAGAAGAAGAAAGGTAGGGGTGTCCAGAAAGAAAAGTGGGGAGTAGGAAACCCTAACACTGGTCCCCTTTGGCAGACTGCCCCTCCAAGTTCTCAGGATTTGAACCTTCCTCCAGTCAGCTGCTGGTTGATCCCTATTCCTCAGCTAACTAGCTTTTAATTCAGGAGTCTAGAAATAGGTCAGGTAGAATGAGAAATCTCAGGGAAAGTTCTCGATGGCTCTGGCCAGCTTGAGTACAAATCCAAAATCCTTTTAGAATTCAGGTAGTTGTTCTTGAAGAGTCCTAGTGGAGGTATTTTTGGGTCCCAGAAGGATTAACAGGTCCCAAACTGGCGGGCTCTTTCTCAGCTTCCAGGAAAACCTTTCCTCCTCCACCTTCCAGGCTGTAAGACTGCTGACAGTTGGACCTTCTCCCTCTCTGCCCCTCTTCTGCTGCTCTTCAGCTGATCTTTCTTTCATCTTGGCTTCTCATTGTAACCCCCTGGATCCCTTTTTCTTACATTCCAGAGAGCTGGTTGTTGTTGGAACCAGAAACAGACTATTAAAGAGGCACAGTACTATCTGAGACAAGTCTTGAAGGGAACTATGGGTTTTATAAGATAAAGATAAGGATGAATGAGCATTCTAGATAACACATAAAATCCTTCAAATTCACAAAGATGAGAGATGGAATGTTGTATAAAAAGAAGAACATCTAGGATATTTTGGCAAAAAAATAATCTGGGACACTGAATATTATTCTAGAATCATTATTCTGAAAATGTTCTAGAAATAGAGATAGAAGATAGATTGTAAAGGTTTTAAATGTAAACATTCTTAATATTTTAAAATTTAGAATGAATATTCATATTTTATTTGTGTAGAAAAGCTTTTTTGGACCTTAGACACATCTTAGGTGTGTGACTTTGGGTAAGTCACTTAATGGTGCCTTGGAACAAATACACAGTCCTGATTCTGAGTACTGGAAGGAAAGGGTTTCAAAAAAAAAGCTTTTTCATTAGAGTACTAACAAAGTTAGACTTGCTTCTTTAGAGATATTAGCCTAGTGACTGTTGAGGAAGAGTTTAAGATAGAAAAGATAGAAAGCAAAGAACATTTAGGAGATTATTTTAATTTGTTAAAAAGGTGCTCACGGAGTGATTGAAGCATGAGGAGCAGAAGGAGAAATGTTGTGGACATTGAATCAAAAGGCATGGCACAGCATTAGGAATAGACAGGAAGGATGCTAGTGTCTGTGTATAGTTGAGGAATAATTAGTGTTCTTTAAGATGATCTCCATATATCAAGAACTCAGAGAGGAGTCAGGCCAGGCCATGAGTGTCCTGACTAAGCTCAGTATTCTTTCCAATAGAAGATATGGCTCTGTCTCATTGAATCTCCGACATCAGAGGCCTTGCAATAGAATCCAACACATATCTGAAAAAGAATTCCCCAACAAGTGGTTATCACTTAACGATCATCAGTGAGGTGGTCTGCCAGTCAGTCTATTAGCAGTTCACCTAACTTCAGGCATGGAAGATGACTCAATTAATACAAACAAGACATGTACAAAAGAATAGGTTCATGGAGCTTGTCAAACAAAGTTGTCAAACAAAGGGCAGGCATCCATTTAGGGAAGAAGAGGAAACTAGCTGTTTGCTACATAAGTTTTGTTGAGCAACTGATACACACACACACACACACACACACACACACACACACACACACACACACAGAGCATATATCCCAAAGCTCCTTTAAATACACTTGCAAGGGTTTGTTTCTTCTTCAATTAAGATGACTTACAAAGATATTTTTGTCTTTTTTTTTCAGTGGATTCCACTACCAAATGGTACCAAATGTGTCCAGTATGGTGGAAGGAATAGAGCATCAGGAATTTTTCTAAATTGGGGATTTTGAAGAGTTTGAAAATATTAAGAGATACGTGACTAGTGCAAAGTCATCTGTTATTTGTTAAATGAATACACTCTGATATTCCAGCTGTCTACATGGTAGTACTACTGTCCCTCAAAATCTTGCCTCCTTCTAATGCCTTATAATTCTATCTGCTTCATAATCCAGGGTTTCCAAGTGCTGCTCCCTGCACCCTCCTCCCCAGGACTACCTTTCCCCTTACACCATGTTTAGATATACCACAAAGGGCAGCCTAATATTTTTGGACAGCTCATGTCAGAAGGTTTTTTACTTGCTTGCTTGTTTTGTTTACAACATATTCTGATAGAGGCTTCTGGCAAGCTAATTTTGCTCTTTGTCAGTCTACGGATCTTTCCCTAGAGCTGAGACATGCCTCAAGTTGTACCTTCTCCCAGCCTCCCAGAATCCTTGATGACTTTCCACCCATATTTCTTCTTTTGCTTCATAACTGTGCCTTACACCTGATTTGTTGTTCCTTCTCCACCTTTAAACTCAGTGCCTTTCAAGCTGCTGCTGCCCACGAGTTTTCCACATGAGTTATTCCATCTTCTCTTTGAGACTTCGACAATTCGTGTGAATAGTATGCCAAAACTTGGGCATTTGTCAAGGTTCCAGCCAGAATCTCCTCCCTGGAAAGCTTGAAACTGTTGGCCCCAACTGGTCCCTGCAGAATCCCATTGCAGATGTGTGAAAGATGGAAAAGAGCTATTTTTTCTTTAAGTGAGTCCCTTGAGAAGCTGAGGAAGAAAAGTAATCTCCTTGTTCCTTGCTGCATGCCCCGAAGAGGAAACTAGCTGTTTGCTACATAAGTTTGCTGAGCAGCTGATACACACGCACACACACACACACACACACACAGCATGTCTCCTAAAGCTTCTTTAAATACACTTGCAATATTCACTATCTTACATCAAATATATATATATATATACTATACGTATAGATGGTATATAAATTATATAAATATAAATAGGATATATGTGTACATATATATACAAATTCATGTATGTGTGTATCAATATATATCTATATTAATGGATAGATGGATTGATGGATAGATAGATAAATAGATAGATAGATAGATAGATAGATAGATAGATAGATAGATAGATGAAGAGAGAGAGAGAATGGAGGGAGGGAGAGGGAGAAAGAGAAAGAGAGATAGAAGGAAGTGAGGGAGAGAGAGAAAGAGATGGAAGAGAGGGAGGTAGAGAGGAGTGTAGAAAATTTCCATTTGGTCACCAAGTTCCAGATAGTTTCAAACAAAGCATGGGTCAGGGTTAGGTTTTTATAAAAACTCATCACACCAGCAAAATGAACATTTGGAACCCTATTGCATATTCTCTCAGAGAAGGAGGGAATTGCATTGAGTCACACTCCAAGAGGAAATATTGAGTATATGGACCAATAGAGTACATATATAGTTAGGAAATTATGCTGATCTTGGAATCACATAAATTTGGATTATAACCTCCACTCCAAATGACCATTGAAAAAACACAACTTTCTGTAGCTTCAGACAACTACCATGGACACATCTACTTAAATAACTCTCTAGTATGTATCAACTAGGGATTGTGTGTTTGAAATCCAGTTTAGTGGAATGTTGATGGAGTAAATTTCTCTTTTTGAATTTGGGAGAATAAAAAATCCATAATTGATAAAAATAAATCTCAATTCTTAATAAAAAAAGAAACTCAAATCTTAATATATGTCATATTCTATGCTAAATGATGGAGACCCAAAAACAAGGAGTAGCCCTAATTTCAAGGACATTCTCTATGAGAAGATTACATACGTTACATATAAGCTTATAAGCTTGCAAAGATATGATTCATGTGCATGAAAAAAACTGCCAAGCTAAAAGTTCTTTGATAAAAACCTCATAGTTACTTTGAGAATTTATAGTGAGACATTTTCTACTCCTCAATGTTTACCTTGTCATGATTTTTGGAGAACTCTGGACACACATACACAGAAATATATATGAGTGTATGTATGTGTTTATTCACATATACATATATATGTGGGGGAGAGAAAGAATGAATAGAAGTGAAAAGGAGGATTACAAATTCTCTTCACATGCAATATCTTTCAAAAAAGCCTGGGCTGCTAGAAGGCAGGAGCATTTTGCATCTTTGTTATGGTGGTTCTTTTTATCCTCTGTGCTGAAACATAGTAGGGGAAGGAGAATAGAATAAGCAGTTATACGGTACCTCCTGTGAGCCAAGCAAGGTATATGTTTAATATTACAAACACTGTCTCCTTTGATCCTCACAGTAACACTATGAGATAGATACTAGTATCCCTATTTTACAGTTGAAGGAAAAGGAAAAAAGATGTAAAGTGATGTGGGGCCACAGAGCTGATAGATATCTGATGTCGAATTTGATCTCAAATCTGCCTTCCTCCAAGAACAGCACTCTATTTAATACTTTGATGTCTCATAGGTATTTGATTTAATTAAATTTATTATTATAATTATTATTATTGATGCTAGCTATCATTTATATAGCACTTTATGGTTTCCAGAATGCTTTATGAAAACTACATTGCTTAAACCATCTCAACAATCCTGGGAGGTAAATACTCTGTGTCTATAACGAATGAGGAAACAGAGGGGAAAATGTTCAATGATTTTCCCAGGCATATAGCTATTAACTGTCTGAGGCAACTTTTGCACTAAAGTTTTACTGAGTCCGTGACCAGCATTCTGCCTACTGTGCCAATTAGCTCCCTCATAATGAATGAATGAATGACAGTCCTTTTCCTCTTCTCCCAGTTTTTATCACTCTGCTACTCTACACATGTACTTCTATTACTTTGTATATGTGCTGTATTTTCTTCTCTGTGATGAGTACAAGTTGATTTTTATTTAAATTTATTTTTTATTTGTTACATCAAAATATTCATGTAATTCCTTCACCTTTCCACCCTTCTCCCCATTAAAAAGGCATCATTTCACAAAAATATGTGTATATATGTATTTATTTAGATTGTATCTATTTATAAGTTGTTGATTTTTTCTAGAGGTGAACATATACAAGTAATTCTTCAAATATTATTTCTGTTTTTATATACAATCTATTCTTCGTTTTGCTCATTACATTCTTCACAATTTTAGGTATGTCTGTTTTTTTCATTAACCTGACCATCATTTGTTATTACTTCAATAGTATTCCACCACAATCAAAAGCCACAACTTTTTCAACATTCCTCAATTGATGAGCATTAATTCAATTTCCAGTTTTTGCAAACACAAAAGGAGCTGCTATAAATAATTTAGTATATGTAGGTTCTCTTCACTTTACCCTGATTACCTTAAGAAATAAATCTAATCCTAGTATTCATATATTAAGAGGTATGCACAGTTTGATAATTGTTTAGACATAATTCTAGATTGTTCTCCAAAATGTTTGGATCATTGCCCAGTTCCATAAATAAATAGTGTATTAAGGTCACCATTTTCCCACAACCCCTCCAACATTTGTCATTTTAGCCATTTATCATTGTAGTCAATCTAATAGGTGTGAGATAATATCTGAGAGTTGTTTTGATTTGCATTTCTCTAATCAGTTATGATTTAGAGTATTTTATATGTATGCATAAATGAATACATTGTATATATTTAACCTATATACATAAACCATGAAACACATATTTAACCTATATACATAAGCCTATATGTAAATATTTAATTTTATGTATACACATAATATTGTATATAGCTTCATTTCAAAACTGCCTGCTCATATCTTTGCACCATTCATAAATTGGTAAATAAGTCATATTCTATTAAATTTGACAAAATTGTCAATGTACTTTAAATGAGATCTCTATCTAAGATTTTAAAAATAATTTCCCCCACAACTTTCTAACATTGGCAACATTAGTTTTATTTGTATATTTAAAAAATTAATATTCAAAATTATATTCTCTATACCCCACAGTGCTTTCTATTTCTTGTTTAATCATAAATTATCTTTTCTATTCATAAGTATTAAGAGAAATATGTTATCTTTTTAATTTGTTTATACTATCCCTTCTTTCCTTCCCTCCTCCCTTCCTCCCTTCCTCCCTTTCTTTCTTTCATTATTTTTTCTTTCATTATTTTTTCTTATTCCTTCCTTCCTTCCTTCCTTCCTTCCTTTCTTCCTTCCTTCCTTTCTTCCTTTCTTTCTTTCTTTCTTTCTTTCTTTCTTTCTTTCTTTCTTTCTTTCTTTCTTTCTTTCTTTCTTTCTTTCTTTCTTTCTTTCTTTCTTTCTTTCTTTCTTTCTTTCTTTCTTTCTTTCTTTCTTTCTTTCTTTCTTTCTTTCTTTCTTTCTTTCTTTCTTTCTTTCTTTCTTCTCTCCTCCCCTCTCTTTAATTTTCCCTTCCTTTCCTTTTCTTTTCCTCCCAAAACCCATTATATTTTAGTGCTCAATTAAAGGCTTTGTGGGGTGAATTTTGCTTGAGGCAACTAGATCTCTGAGTCTGGAGTCTATAATATCTGATATCAAAGGCTGTTGTTCAAATAACAACAAAGAACAATGGATAAAACACAAATATAATTCTACCCAAAAAAGTAACTCTCTCTAATACCATTAGACAAAAATCCTGCTAACTAAAGAACCCAATGTTTCTAGGTAGACAAAGTTTATCTACATTGAGCATCTTGCAAATAAATATGGTGTCTCTTTAGAAGAAAAAGTAGAAGATTAAGAATAAGACAGGAAAATTAAAAAAAACACATCATTTTTAAAGTTCAGAATATCTGATTTATCTTGAAGTTAAAACTAGTCACTAGTTACTAGCCACAGTGGAAAGATATAATAAATACCAACAAAGATAAAGTAACATAAAAGTAAAGAAGGTAATATTTAGAATAGCTAGTCTTTTTGCTTTTATAATCATCTTTTTTTTTAGCCTGTTAAATTTGTAAAGTGGCTCAATACAATTGAATCCACAAAAAGGCATCACCTTTTTATACCAAAGCAAACCAATCATTATATAAATGGAGGAAACAATATCTGATAATACTAAAAGAAAAATAGTCTCACTGGTCAAATCTGGCAATGATGAAGAAATTTTGAAGTGTTTAATAAATCTTTTGAACTTTTCTAGTAACTGGAGATACAGGAGGAAAAGGAAGTCAGTTCCTAACCTAGATGCCACATCCTCCTGGGAATAGTTATGCAGACAAATAAGTATAATTTCAGGAATGGAAATGAAAGGGATTGGGTATGGCTTTCCCAAAAAGTTGGCTTCTAAGCACAATCTTGATAGAAGTTTGAGACCAATATGTAGAGGTGAGGAAAGGGGAACATCCAAATCAACAAGGCTTATTTGCAAAAAGGTCTTTAGATAGGAATTGATATAATGTGTCTGTGGGAGAGTAATTAGAAAGTGAACTACAATATCATGGGTGGGAGAATCAGTCAAAATAAACAAAATAAACAAGAAATAATTAAAAGGAAGGTACTAGAATTAAGAGTACTTGAGGAACATTTCTTATAGAAGAATGGAAATTAGTTAAAGAAAGTCAGGGGCTTTAGTAACTAGAATGATGAAGGAGTATTTCAAGCATGGGGGACAGCCAGAAAAAATATCCAGAGCTCAAAGATAAATGTCTTGTTCAGTATAAATCTAAGTGGCCAGTTCAGTGAGTACCTGAAATTAAGTTTTATGCTGATAGTAAAAACTTAAAACTCTTCTCTGATGCCCTACTGGCTACTTATTGAACAAAGACCTACATATCTCCTCTACTTAATGTTGATGGAACCACAATGATCAGTAATAAAGCCATGGTCATGGAGAGATGGGTTGAAAACTTTCATAATGTTCTCAATAAGCTATCATCAAGCAATCTGGAAGGCACAAACCAGATATCTCACGTTGAAGTATAAACATCTTTAACCAGATTCCAACTGAAGAAGAGTTTTTGAATGTCAATAGGTTACTTTTCTATAGAAAAATGTCTGATGCTAATTTATTTTTTAAAATATTTATTTATTACCAATTATATTTATAATGAATTTTCACACATTTTTCTAAATTATATGATCAAACAACTCTTTCTCTGGAGGTAGAAAATATTATTTTGCATAAGTCCCTCAGAAATGTCCTGGATCATTGTATTGATGATAATATTTAAATATCTTACCCTTGATCATTCTACAATATAGCTGTTACTGTGTACAGTGTTTTCTGGTTCTGCTTATTTTACTCTGCATTAGTTCTTGTAGGTCTTTCCAAGTTGTTTTTTATATCCCCCTGCTTTGTTATTTCTTATAGCAAATAGTATTCAGCAAGGTCATATTTTTACAACTAAATACTATAATTAATTATATATAATTAAATATATAATTAATTCAACCATTTCCCAATTATTGTGTATCCCCTCACTTTTGAATTCTTTGCCATCCCAAAAGAGCTCCTACAGATAGTTTTGTATATAGACTTCCTATTTTTAAAAGTCTCTTTGGGAAACAAATCGAGTAATGGTATTTGTAGGTCCAAAAAGTATGTTCTATACTAGAACCCTTTGAGCATGGATCTTAATTGCTCTCCAGAATGATTGAATCAGTTCACAACTTCCCTAACAATGCACTGTGGTACCTCAATTTTCCCATATCCCCTCCATGTTTTGTTATTTTCCTTTTCTGTCATAATAACCAATCTGATGGGTGTGGTATGTTACCTCAATGTTGTTTTAACTAGCCTTTAATCAATAATGCTTTAAAGTATTTTTACATGACTATAGATATTTTAATTACTTTGTCTGAGAACTGATTGTTAATATCCTTTAGTCATTTATCATTTGGAGTATGATTTGTATTCTCATACATTTGACTTATTTCTCTATATATTTGAGAAATTAAGTCTCGATTAGGGAGACTTGTTGCAGTTATTTTCACCATTATGATTATTATGTGTTACTCTGCATCTTATATCCTCCCCATCTATCCTTTTCACTCTCTTTCATTCTGTCTTTCCTCAAAAGTGTTTGGCTTTTGACCACCATATCCCCTAATGTATCATCTTTTCTATTAGTTACCCTCTTCTCTTATCCACTTCCTCCACTATTTTCCTGTAGGGTGAGATAACACCTCTATATTTAACTGAATATGTATTTTCTTCCCTTTTTGAGCCAATTCCAATGGAAGTAAGGTTCAAATGCTCCCTTTCTCACCTTCCCCATTTTCCCCATCCAGCGTAAATGTTCTTCCATGCTTCTTTTAGGTGACATAATTTACACAATTCTATCTCTACCTTCAACTTCTGCCAATTCATTCCTCCTTCTCACCCCCAATTATTTTAGATATCATTCCATCATATTCAAATCACACTCTTTCCTTCTGTTTATGTATACTACTTCTAACTGATTTAATAATGATAAAATGCTTTGGAGTTGCAGCAATTATCTCCCTATGCTGGGATGTACACAGCTTAACCTTATTGAATATCTATTGATTTCTCTTTCCTGTTTACCTTTTTATGCTTCTTTTGATTCTCATACTTGAGAATAAAATTTTCCATTCAGCGCTGACTTTTTTCATCAAGATTGTATGAAAGTATTCTATTTCATTCAATATTCATTTTCTTCCTCAAGGGTTAAGCTCAGTTTTTCTGGGTAAGTGACTCTAGGTTCAGTTCCTAGCTCTTTTCCCCTCTGAAATATCATATTCTATCCTTTTGATTTTTTAAGGTGGAAATTGCTAAATGTTGTATTATCCTAACTGTGGATCTATGTTATTTTAATTGTTTCTTTTTGGATGCTTTTAACATTTTCTTTCTGTAGTTCTAGAATTGGGCTATAATATTCCTGATAGTTTTACTTATGGGATCTCTTTTAGGAGGTGATTGGTGAACTATTTCAATTTCTGGTTCTAGAATATTAGGACAGTTTTCGTTGATAATTTCTTGAAAGATGATGTCTAAGCTCTTTTATTTATTATGGCTTTCAGGTAATCCAATAATTTTTAGATGATCTGTGTTCTTTGTCATTTTTCCTATGAGATATTTCACATTTTTTTCTTTTATCATTCTTTTATTTTTCTTTCTTTGCTTGTTGTCATTAGCTTCTACTTGTTCAAATCTAATTTTAAGAGAATTATTTTCTTCAGTGAGCTTTTGTACTGCTTTTTCCAGTCACCCAATTCTGGTTTTGTTTTTTTTTAAATCCTTACCTTCCATCTTGGAAGCAATACTGTGTATTGGCCCCAAGGCAAAAGAGTGGTAAGGGATAGGCAATGGGGGTAAAATGACTTGCTCAGAGTCACATAGCTAGGAAGTGTTTGAGGCCACATTTGAACCTAGGACCTCCCATCTCTAGTCCTGGCTCTCAATCCACTGAGCTACCCAGCTGCTCTCCCCCCCCCCCCCAATTCTGTTTTTTAAGCAGTTTTCTTCAGTGAAATTGTATGCCTCTTTTTCTAATTGGCCTATTCTGTTTTTTAATATTATTTTCCTCAGTAGTTTTTGTGTTTCCTTCACCAAGGTGTATACTTCCCCCCATAATTTTCCTGAATCATTCTCATTTCTTTTTTTCCCTTCTACCTCTGTTATTTGATTTCTTAAGTACTTTTTGAGCTCACAAAGTAATTATTTTTTGGTTTCAGACCAATTTATTTTTTGAGGAGGCTTTGGATGCTGCAGTATTGATTTTTTTCTTTTTCTTCTGAGTTTGTGTTTTGATCGTTGCTGTCACCAAAATACATTTCTTTGTATTTCTTTATTTTTATTGTTTGTGTCTTTACAAGCCTTTTTCTTGTCTTTTAACTTAAAAAAAGTTGTAAATGGACTCCATTTCTGTGATGAAGAGGGAACAGCATTCCCCCAATTCTTTGTGCATCTACCTTCAAAAGAAGTTCTGGGGATCTAGAAGTTTTAGTTCTTCCAAGATGGTATGATCCAAAGAGAAGTATGTTTAATACTCTCCTGGCCTGTGCTCTACTCTCTGAGTAACCACAATCACTCTTTTTCACCTTGAAAATAAGATCAGGGCACCCTGCTCCCTTGAGACTGCAAGTACTTGTGTATGTTATTGCTCCTCCTACTGTGACCTAGGACTGTGACCTAGGTCAATGTATGGGAAATAAATATAATACAGTCCTTCATCCATAACCAGCAAAGGAACATTTGTAATTTCCTTCTCAGTAGTTCTTTGTCCCTACATCCATTGCTGTCTATGACTGAGAGTTCTGGAAGACTTTCTTGCTGATTCATCAGACCTCAAAGTCTGTGCTGGCTTGTCTAGGTAGGGCCTGCTTTGGTACTTAGGTTTGCAATCTCTTCCACCTGTAAACCTCAAATTTCCTTAGACTTGTAGATGTTGGAAATTTCACCATTGGGATATTTCATACATGGAAAATTTCTTACTGATAGTCTATTGGAATGGGAACCCCATTGGCATGGGAGGTTCCTTCTCTTCCCTTCTTAAGATTACTTTAGGACAGAAACCCTTTGCTGAACAATGGAAAGGACTTTGACCTATGCTTAAGCATAGAACAGGAATTTCTTTGAGTCTTGATTGATTTTAGAATTGATACAATGGAGATACTTGGAATAAATCTCCACCCTATTCAGTCCTAATAGGATTGAGTAAGGGCTGCAGCCTAGATCAAAATTTAATTATTCCAATCTCTACCATACTCAAGTTAACAGGATTTAAAAAGGGCTGTAGCAAAGGAGTAAAGATTTAATCATTTGAAAATATGACCTTCAACAGACATGTGCAAAAGCCAGAAACCTCTGGGCGGTCCTGGGTTAAGCTAGAGACTCCATTGGCACAGGGAAATTGATGAACAGGATTGGTAGATGGGAGAACGGAGGGGAGGAACTTGGATGGGTTCCTTAAAGATAGGGGGTCTGAAGACTCAGGAGGGTTGAGGTTTTGGTCGGTGTGGTTCCTGGGCTCTGAGAAGGCTTGCTCTGAAGGAAGCTGAAGGTGGGGGCCTCTGAGACTGTTTCTCCATTTTGGACACGTGAGTAATAGGGACTGATCTCTTTTCTTTGCCCCAGCTATCTAAGGGCTTGGGCCTTTTGGCCCAGCCTAAACAGAAGGGGTATTTAAGCCCTATTCCCTTCTCTCCCTTTTTTCTCTCTCTCTATCTCTAATTCCTTTCTTACTCCTATTGTAATTAAACTCCAAAAAAAAGGCTGACGGCTGACTTGAGTTTTTCATTTAGGAATTACATAGCTGATTCCTTGGCGACCTTAAATTAATATATATCAGTCTTTTAAAGTGATTCCCTTGTTACACACCTCAGTGCAATATCTAATTTTTGCTGGCCTTCTGATTTGTTTTATGCTGAAAATATGTTTCATCCTGTACTTGTATGTGTTCTGCCACTCCAAAATTTGCTTTGAGGTATTATAACAAAATTGTTTGATGGATAATTTGGAAGAGATCCAGCAGATTTATGTACCTTCTCACCTGTCTTGCTTCTTGAATATTTTTTGTTGGAAATATTTTATTTCAAAATATTTTACTTGAAAAGGCTACAAGCCAAGATGTAAGTGGAAGGACAGTTAGCACATGCCTTTCTCTTCCTAGATGATTGTGCTCTCAATGTATCCTCTGAGAATGAGATGCAACTGAGTATGGATTATTTCTTTGCCACTTCTTTTAATTTTTACCTGACAGTTAACACTAAGAAAACAAATGTTCTCTTAGGACTACACTATACAAATATAGAACCACTGGGTGCAGCAAATGGAGAAATTTTGAATATTGTGAATTAATTCACTTGCCTTGGGAAAAATGTTTCTAGTGATGTACACATAAATGATGAAGTTTATACCTATATTGCCAGAGCTAGTTTAGTATTTGAGAGGGTCTGAAGGAAAGTATAGGAAAGAAGAGGTACTATGTTGGCTAAGAAATTGTGGTAACCTTATTGTTGTATGTCTATGAAATCTGGACATTATTTCAGCACCATTCCACAAAAATGAACTTCTTCAGTTTGAATTGACTTAGGAAGATTCTGAAGATCATCAGGGAAGATAAGGTAGTGAACACTAAGGTCCTTTCTTGATAGGAAATACTAAGCATTCAAAATCTACTACCAAGAGCACAACTCCAGCAGACCATGTTGTATTAATGTCAAATGTACCTTTGTCTAAAAGACAGTTTTTTAAAGCTCATAGAAGGGAGAAACTCACATGTAGGTCAGAAGAAATGATACTAAAATACTCTCTAGGTCTCTATAAAGAACTTTAGTATCAATTGTAAGACATGAGAGACATTGGCACAGGACCATATATCATGATGCATCCACATTAAAGAAAAGACTGGTAAGAATAGCAGTAGCTCAAAAGAAACATGAGGTCTGTAAATTTGGAGGCATTTCCATTCCAAATATTCAAAGAAGTCTTTTGCCCTGAACTATAGTAAAGTCTTCTGAACTTATATTGGTCTGATGAGCTACAGTCAAATGCTCTGTTCATAGATTCCAGTAATCTGATGTCATTTTGTTCTTTTTCAAGTACAAAAATCAACCATCAATCAACCTGATTGGAGTAAGGTGTAAGAAGCCTGGAAGGGAAGAAAAGACAGATTGAGGGAAGAAAACTTCTGTCTAGTGAATCACAAGTACTGCAAAAGTAATAATAGTGCAATAGGTTGACATTAGCTTTGCACAAATTGTGATGGAGCTAGTTTGATTTCTCTGCCCCTAAACGAAGAATAGAAAGTAGAAGACTCTGTTGTGACTTGGCAGGAAAATGAAGAAGCATAGTCTGATGATGATTAGAGATATTAGTTTTGTGAGTATTCACTCATCAGGATAGGATGGCCCCAGGACAGAGAATGCCTACTTCTCCAAGGCAATGTCTCTTGAGAGTTCCTAGTGAGTCATAATAAATCTTTGAAATATACAATGGAATGAACTTGGCAGAGCATGATATATGAAACTGATTTACAACACATAAAACAATTTGTCCCTAATCAGAGTAAACAGTTGTAAGAACTTCCAAGACATTAAGCTCTCAGATGCATTTGGGTATTTTAGAGGGTATTTCAATCAGGAGTTGATATTGTATACATATAATGTTGACAGCATACCATGTAAAATATTTCTCTATTTTTTCTTTCTTCCTTCTAAGTCATTATCAACTACATTTTTATATTTCTGTTAATGTACAGACCTCTTATAAGTGACCCCAAAGATTAAATTACTATTCCAAGAAGGTATCAGAATGATTAAAACCAATAACCCAGCTTGTTAGAATGTCCTTGAAGTCAAGATCATTGATGATAAAAGTTTGAGGGATTCCCTCATAAGAAATATTCATGGATGTTAATGTATCCATTTGGTGCCATCTACTGAGTAGCTCTGGCACCTTGTTTTCCTACTGCTCAAGTCTCTTGGTTTCTATTTTGGATTGCTAAATTCATTGGTAAGTGGGGAACTTTGGGTTAGCAATTCATTTCACTGAAAGGATTGCAAGCAGGGAAACTAAATAATAGTATGTTGTCTTTTAGTCTTAGTAAATTAAAATAAAAAATTGATGAGGAGAAAAAATAAGAAAAGAATTCAAATTTCATTATTTTTATTATTAATTAAATTGTTAATTTAATTAAAATTAATAAATTCAAAAATGCATGCATGCATATTTACGGAGATTGAATAATTTCATTTTTATTCATAATTATTTGCTTTATAAAAATCAGAAAATTAAAATATTTCAAAACTGGAACAGGCTTTTGATATCTTCTAAATCATATTCCCTCATTTTAGAGCTGACAAGACTCCCAAAATATTAAATGATTGATCCAGAGGTAAGGAGCCCAAATCTAAGACTCCTGACCAAGAGAACAATTTTCTTTCCATTTCATCAAGTTTCCTCTTGCCAAGAAAACATGTCTAAAGGTGTTTTAATCAAATAAAATTAGTGCTGTTTTAAGTACAAAAATCTAATTTCAGAGAAAGTATGAAGTATAATAATAGGAGATATGCATCTATTCTATTCATAGAATACATAAATTTTGAGGAAATTCTTCAATATCACTCAATACATCAGCAAACTTTTTTATTTTAAATGTGTTTTTATAATTGATGTATTTTTTACTTCATTACAATTTCAGTCAGTATTCCTGCTCATTAAAAAAAAAACACCTTACAACTAATTTATTAAAACCTCCCACTTCATTATGAGAAAGCCAATATTTTAACAAATCAATTGACTCCAAAGTCACCATCCTTTTCATGACACTGTACTGCTAAATTCCATTTAGAGTGATGGGAGAGCCATTGGCGAATGATCAAAAGGTGTACTTACTAGAAATAGTAGGAATAATAATGATGAAAATTACACCATTTATATCAACTACTATGTGCCAGGCACCATGTTAAGGGTATTAAAATATTATCTCATTGATCTTCACAGCAAGTCAGGGCAATTATTATCCCCATATTGTCAATAGGGAAACTGAGGCAAATAAAGGTTATAAGACTTGCTCAGGATCACACAGTAATTTTAGAGGCCAAATTTGAACTTGTGTCTTTCTTACTCTAGGCTTAGTAAACTAACTATTGTGTCACCTCATTGTCCACAAATTGACTTGATAGCATCACATTGATTCAGCATCGGTAAAGAAATTTACCAGTTTACCGATGATTATAATAATCGGAAATAAAGCATTATAAACTTGAATTAGAGCAACAGCAGTATAAGAAAGGCAGAGATGGCTTCAAGAAACAATGAGTAAATGTGAACATATGATCGTAGTAAAGAAAGAAAAGAGTCAGAAAAAAATGTCAGAGTTTCCAACACAGCAAATTCAGGAAATATTTAGGTAATTTTGGGAATGAGATTTAAAATTGAGAGGCCTATTATGGATTGGCTTTAATAGGAAAACTATGTAATTTAAGAATATTTCTCCCAAAATTCTGGAGCTGTGACTCTGTTAAGTTTTAAGATACTTGACTTAATTATAGTTTTAAAAGATCACTTTTAGATTCATATCTTGTAAGAATTTAATAGGTGATGTAAACATAATTTCATCATATTATAGATTAAGAGCTGAAACAGAATTCACAGGGCATTTTCTATATGGTTTCAGCTAAGAGTTGAATAATTTGAAACCTCTGGTCCCACATATAAATGGCTGAGGCAAATTTTGGAGATGTAACCAATTATTTTCAGTTATATATATATATATATATATATATATATATATATATATATGTAATTATTTTCAGTGCAATGCACAGTGCTCTCTTTGTCTCAATCTCTATTTGTTTATGTCTCCCTATTTCTATATAACTCTATCTCTCTGTCTCACTCTGTTGCTCTCTGTCTGACCCTCTGTTTCTCTTTCTCTATGCTCTTCTTTCTCTATATCTCTTGATTTCTGTATTCCTCTATCTCTTTCATTTTTTCTACAGCTGAAGATTAATAGATTCTGCTTTAACAGATTATATTTATCTCTGTGGATGTTTCTGTTTCAAGTAAAACAGTATATTGTTGTATTCTGGTTTCTAATTTATTTCTTTTAATCTGCCACCATTTTATAAGCGAGTTCATTCCATTGATATTCATAGTTGTGATTGCTAACTGTGAATATGCCTCCATCCTTTTCTACTTTTTTTGTACTCAACCCCTTTCTTAAAAGTCTGTTTCACTTCTAACCAATGCCTCCTTTAGTCTAACTCCATCTTATGAGCACCACTTTCTCTTAACCACTATCCCTTCCACTTCCCATCTGGGTAGGGTGAATGTCTATACTCTACTATAAGTGTATGAGAGGAGAGAGGGAGAAAGGGAGAGACAGACAGACAGACAGAGAGTCTATTTGAATCAGTGTGTACATAGATGTCTGTGTATATACACATATATACACATGCATATATATCCATATGTATAGATGTATATGTATATATATACATTTCCCTTTTTGAACCAATTCAGGTCAGAGTGAGGTTTAAGCATTGCCCACTCCTCCCATTTTTCCTTTCGTTGTAAAGACTTTTCTTTGCATGTTTTGTTAAGTGAGACAATTTTCCCCATTGTTTTTCTCATTTCCCCCATTTTCCCTCTACATCCTTATTTCTCATTCTTCCATTTTTCTCTTGAGACCATCCCAGCATAGGAGACTCATTTCCAAACCTTTCAGGTAGACTCCTACAAAGTATCATAAAAACGATAACATTCTTTAGGTTTATATGTATCAATCATCTGACAATGTAAATATTTAAATCTTACTAAGTTTCTTAAAATTTCTAATTCATGTTACCTTTTTTGGTTGTTTTTTTTTTTTGAGTTTTGTCTTCAAATATAAAAAAAAATCTATTCAGCTCTGGTCTTTTCATCTAGAATGCTCAATATTCCTCTATTTCATTAAATATCCATGTCTTTCCCTAGAGTATTTTACACACTTTTTCTGAATAGATTATTCATGTCTATAATTTTAACTTCTTTCACTTCCAGAATATCCAATTCTAAGCTCTCTGCAACTTCATATGCTAAATATTTAGATGCTAAAACTTGTGTGATTCTTACTATGGCTTGGTGGTATTTTACTTATTTCGTTCTAGCTTTTTTCATTATTTTCTCTTTTGTTCTGGGAACTCTGGAATTTAGCTATAATATTCACATTAATTTACACTCTGGATATCTTTCAATAGCTCATTCATGGATTCTTTCAATTTTTATTTTTTGCTCTGGTTCTATGATGTTTGAGAAGATTTCTTTTAAAAATGTTTTTAGTGCCATGTACAGGCTCATTTTATTTTCTTATGACTTTCAGATAATCTAATAATTCTAAAATTATCTATCCTTGATCTAGTTTCTACATCAGTTATTTTTCTATAAAATATTTCACATTCTTTTCCCCCATCCCTTTTCTTTAACTTTGTTTTATTGGTTCTTGATGTTGTATGAAGCCATTAATTTCCACCTGAATGAATCTAAATGAAATTATTTTCCTCACCTGTTTTTTGTACCAATTTTATAAGTTGCTCAATTCTTATTTTTAAGGCTTTATTTTCTTCACTACTGTTGGGTCTCTTTTATCAAGCCATTTTCTTTTGACAATATTCTTTAATTGCTCACATCCTCCACAATTTTTCCCTCTACATGTCTTATTCAATGTTTAAAATTATTTTTGAATATTTATTATCTTTTTTTAGCTCTGCTAGGAATTCTTATTTTGCTTGTGTCCAATGTGATTTTTTTCTTTGAGTCTTTTCTTATTAATATTTTCCTGTCATTGTCTGGTTCTGAGTTTTTGTCCCAATATTCTTGGTTATAGTGTTAGATTTTTTATTATCAGATTCTTACTCTTCTTTTTGGAGAGGGATTTTTGCTCACTTTTTCCTGCCTATTTATTAACTTTGGAATTAATATTAGAATTTGACCCTTTATCTCCAAATAAGGGGCTGATTATTCCATGTTTTTAGGTCATGTTATTTTCTGCATGGCCTAAGTTATTGATGATTCCAAAGTAGTGTAATCTAAGGTGATGTATAGTCATTGATCTCCTGTTCTGCACTGTTCCTTACCCAGGTAGGAGCCCTGTTCCCTTGTGACCAAAATTCCTCTCCACCCTAGCATTTTGACCTCATACAGGCAGGGTCCATATTCCCTTTCAATTATAGACACTCTTCTATACACAAGAATTTTAATCCAGAACTAGAGTCATTAATGGTACCTGGACCTGTGTCAAATACTAGTACAGGGGTCCCCTACACTGTATTTTTCTTAACAATTGATTTATGTTCTTTTTATACAAAGTATTACTAGTTCTCCTCCTGTCATACACTAACTGCAGGGTCCATAACTAGTTTCTTTCAAAATGCTGCTCTGCTAGCTAGTTCCCATTCCAGTACCATGAAGCTTTCTTTCTGTCCCGAGATCTCTTGGCCTGGAAAAAAAATGACTCATTCTGGGTTTTTGATATTTATGGAACTTAGAATTTCATTTGATCTTTATGCAAGGTACAGAGTAATACATCTAGGTTTATCTATTTATTTTCACCATATTTTAGAGTGAGATCCCTCCTTAAGACAACCTGCCTCTGTATCAAGAAGAATTGTGAAATAATAGAAACAATAATTTTGGGTCTATTTTTAGTCACCACTCTCTCTTGAAATCAATGCTTTTCTGTGTTTTTCTGTAGGATGGTATTTTACCAGAAATTAATTGGAGTGATAATTTTGTTTTAATAATTAATGACTACAGATAATAATAGATAACTTTAACATTTTCAATGTTTTCATACTTTGTCTCTTTTGCTTTCCATGAAACATTGAGCCTGAGGCAGGCTAAGCAATTTATTGGAGACCATAGAAAGGAGAGAAAAACAAAATGGAAATAGGAATTCAGTGGCATGAGGGAAAAGTAAATATGTAACCAGAGTTAAGATATGAAAAATAAGTCATGATACACAAAAAATAGTATAATAAACGTGTTTTGTAAATTTTAATAGTGGTTACTGGAACCTCAGAATTCAACACTTTATGTACTTAAAACTTTTCTATCTATTCAACTGGGATGAGATACAGCTTTTCTTCTTGAGAGGATACAAAAACACAGATAGAGAGACACAAATATAGATTAGATAGAGAAATCACCTAGTTTTTGATGCCTTGAGAGAATATTAAATTATAAACATATATAGACGTATACAGAAATATAGTGGAAATCATATTGGGTTTATCAGCAAAAATAAAATCTTTTGCTTGTCTATACTTAATAAGTTTCGGAAGACATTCTTCTTTTTATTGGATCTTTTATTAATTTTCTAGTTAATCTTGTCATTTAATTGAGATATTAATCTCTGAAATTTATCCTATTTTTTTGGCATATATTCTTTTTTGCTGACATAAAAACTTCCTGCTGCCCCCAACAAACTTTACTGCCCCAAATACAACTTTGTTTATAGTCTGATTTTCATTTAAGAGGGAAAGGGATTTTTTTTTTACTTTGACTAGAGAAGTTTTTATTTTGATGGATTTCAAATCTTGTACGTGATTGAGTTTTCTGAACATCTTGGAAGGTTTAAAAGCAATGATTACTATGATCAAGGATAACTTTTGAGAAAAGAGAGCAACTGACCATTTGAATGATGTATTGTTTATGCCCCCCCAACAAAGTGTCCTCTGCTTCTTGTCTCTCTGCTAATTTTCCTTGGTATAAAGGCTTGACATAAAATCAATGGGAAATAAATGGTATGAAATTAAAATGAACAAACAGAAGAAGAAAGGATGCTCACTTGGTTGCAGAGGTGAGGAATTATAGGTGGATTAAATTGCACATTCTGTTATATATGATTTATGTAAGGGTCAGTTAACATTTTTAACCCTTACATAATGTTTGTTCCATGTTTTGGCTCTAGCATTTGGGGAAGTTTTCATATATTTTTAAGATAAATAAAATATATTGATTAAAAATGAAGGAAGTTACGAATGAAGGAAAGAAGGAATGGGGGAAGGATAGAAGAAAGAAGGCAGAAAGCAAGGTAAAATAAAAGCAGAAAAGGAGAGAAGGAATAAGGGGAATAGAAAAAGGCAGGGAAGGCTAGAGAGTGGGAGGGGGGAAGTAGAGGTAAAAGAAAAGAAGGGAGAAAATAGTCCCTTAAAATAAAACACAAATTTAACATGCTGAAATTGACACTAATTTTGGAAAGGGAATGATGAGAGGGCATAGGTGAGTTTGGAATATTAGAAGTAAAAAGAACATGTTATAAGGAAAGAACTAGTTAAGTAAGAAGTACTAGCAAAAATACTTTAACATTTAGAAAAGATAGCATCAAGTTTTATTTATATACTATCTTTGATGATATATCATTGTATTTCAGCATATAAAATAAAGTTTAAAAATGATGACTTTCCTGACAAAGAAAAATTTAGTTAATTCAAATGTACTCAATGCAATATGATTTTTTTTAATTTAAAAAAATCAGTTACCAAAACTGCTTCCCTTCTAGAAAAGATAAATAATGAAATACAAACTCCCTAATACAAACACATATAGTTAAGTAAAACAAAATTTGCCTCCAGATTCCTCATTGGCCATTACCTTGATCAAAGTTCATGACTTTCAATTATTTCCTTTTACAATAATATTGGCATTGTATTAAGGGGTATAGTCTTCATCAGTTCATAAAACATTGAAACCAGTTCCCTCATTGTTTCTTAGACATTTAGTGTTTTATCATATGTATATACCATAACTTGTCCAACCATTCCTTAATTAATAAAAATTCCCTATGGTTTCTAATTTGTATTGACATTTCAAAATGAGCTATAAACATTCTTGGGCATGCTTTGTTAGAGATTATTTTGCTAATGAAATCAATCCCTATTTTAAATACATCACCAAAGTAATTCATTCTTCTCCTTTCTACCCCTTCCTTTCTATTTTCTTTTTTTATGTACCACACTCTGTGCATGTACTTCCCTTCTTTTAACTATATCCTATAAGTTTAAAGTGTCAGCCACTCTCCTCTCCATGTCTCTGTATAGATTTTTAAGTCAAATTATGAAATAATCTTCTACTATTTTTTCTGCCGTCAACTGTATTTCTTTTTGTCTCTTTCAATTTTCTTTTAATATAAGTACTTAATAAAACTACTTATAGGCTTTGCCTAATTAGACTCTCTCTAAAACATCTGATGATAATAAGGTTTAAAGGGGATGCTTTCAATCAAATCCCAATACAACATTTGAAATCAGATGTTTATACTTTTTAAGTTCTTTATTATTTTTCATAAGTGTTTGTCTTTTTATGTTTCTCTCAACTCCTATACTTGAACTTCAAAGTTTCTACATAGCTCTTATCTTTTAATCTGGTAATGCTTGAATTCATAAAAGAGTCCTTTTTTTACCCAGAAAAATTATACTCAGTTGTGCTGGACAAGTTATTCTCTGTTATAAACCTTTATCCCTTTGACTTTTGGAATAATATTTCAAGCTCTCTGCTCTGTTTTAGTAGTGGCTTGTAAATTGTATGTAATTCTGATGATGACTCCTTGGCATTTAAATTAAATTTTTCTAATTACAGTAGTTTTTTCTTTGACTTCAAAGCTCTGGAATTGGATACAGTGTTCTTGGGAATTTTCATTTTGGGGTTTATTTCAGGAGATAATCAGTAGTTTCTGTTTGTTTTCATTTTGTTTTTCAATTCTAAGAGTCCTGGACAGATTTCTTTTTTAAGATTTGTGAAACATAATAGCTAGAGGCTTTTGTTTATTTGTTTGTTTGTTTGTTTTGATCATAGCTCTCAGGTAGTCCCAAAATTCTTATGTTTTTCCTCCTTACTCTGTTTTCCAAGTCAGTTTTTCTTGCTTTGAAACACTTTAAATTAAAAAAAAAACTTTTAAAATATTTTGAATATGCTTATTCTAAAAGTTGAGTAAATATAAAAAAGTATTTATGAATCGGTTTCAAAATATCATATAGTTTGTCACTTCTGTCACAATCTTTCCTACTTGCCACAGCAGCTCTTCTAAACATTTTCATTGATAAAAAATGTAGAAGATAAATCATGGAGAGGTCCTTAATATTGGAGAGGCAAGGAAATAACCACATAATTATGGCCATTAAAGACATGTTCTTCTGACTAATAATACTTTTTAAAAATATATTTGCATATGACTAATTTCACTAATTTGATTATAAACATCATTTTAATGAATTTTTGAATATTCCATAGTTCCCAAACCAATGTCTTACAGAAATAAGATTATTTATAAATATTTGTGATTTATTATTGATTTTTAAATGGGTAGATAACTAAGGAAATCCTTGAATAAGGGATTGAGGTAGGATTTTTCTGTAGCCAGTCAAAACTTCCTCAGTCACTGAAGAGGCTGAGGAGACTATGGGAAGTCTGATTACTTTAGATATATTTTTGAGGTATATACTATCATAAGATTTAAATTTTGACTAAATCCTCTAAAATATAATAAGGAATGTTTCAAAATTCTTCCTGGAGTATATATAACCTATTAAAATATTAGTATATTTAGTTTTAATACTAAATTACTATTTTACAAAAAGCCTACTTGAGTGAATAACTTTTTGGCTCACAATCCCAGAGGGGAGGTCTGTTACATATTCTCCTCAGGTATCTGCAGTCCCCTAGAGGGTGAGTTGGATGTAGGGCTCTTCTCTAATATTATTGACTTGAGTTACTGTCACTTATATTTCCTTACTGCTTGTTATAACTAACTAGCACTCCAATTCCATTTGACCATTTAGCATCAAGTATCTTTTACAAAGGTATATATATGTATATATATATATATATATATATGTATGTATGGATAAAGATTTAAAAATAAAATTATAAACCTTTCTTCCCAAAATATAGGGAGGAAAATAATCTTTATTTTATCTCAGTTTTGGAAAGAGTGGGATTTAACTTTGGCCAGTTCTTATATAATATTGGTACCACCAACTTCAGATCTCAAGGAAGCATGACTGCCAGATGAACCTTTATCTCAAGTACCTCTGGAGAGACAACTACCTGATCTTTTTTTTTTAAACCCTTACCTTCCGTCTTGGAGTCAATACTGTGTATTGGCTCCAAGGCAGAAGAGTGGTAAGGGCTAGGCAATGGGGGTCAAGTGACTTGCCCAGGGTCACACAGCTGGGAAGTGGCTGAAGCCAGATTTGAACCTAGGACCTCCCGTCTCTAGGACTGGTTCTCAATCCACTGTGCTACCCAGCTGCCCCCAACTACCTGATCTTTATGGCATTAAAGATAAATGTGCTATAAAATTAGTTATCGGTTCCAACTTCCAGATTCCTAAAGGTTTGTTTCCCTGGTCCTTTGAAACACACAAGGTCAGGTCTTCCAGGTTAAATCCCTTCACAATGAGCAGAAAAGCACAAATGATGAGATAGGCAAAGAAGCCAGAACTATATTTACAGGCAACATGCTTGCTTTTGGGGGGAAGATCCAAGACCTCTCCTCTTACAACAACAGCTCTGTGTACCATCAGTGAAGCAATCAGAGATCTCTTAGGAACACAACCAAAGAGTAAAGCAAGTCAAAAAGGAAAATCCCAAGGCTGACAAGTAGCTTTTAATGATTCCCCAGGTTCTAGCTGTTTGATCAATTAAGCATGTGGTTAAATAGAACAGAATGGATTGCATAAAAGCAATTAATGTTCCAAAGTTGCCTCAGGGCCCTTCATTTTGGATTTAACATACTTTCTTCAGAATCAGGCCCTCCAATTCTTTCATGTGATGATATTTTTTTCAGAAGTTCTTTCTACAGGTAGTTACTAGAATTTATTTTAATTATAGAATATTATAAATTAAAAATAAGAATAAAATGACATGGAATGTCAGAGTTATCTGTTATGAAAGTGACAATCTTTGCCTCAGAGAATAGTTAAGGAAGTTTGTTACTCTTTATTATTTACAGAGGTGAAGCATGGCTGTAGGATGCTGCCTATACTATCAGGCTAAGTACAAATATAATAAATATGTATTAAATCCCTACTTTCCTTAGGAGAAGGAGCTAATGCAAAGTGGAGTGAGTTCAGAGGACAATATATAAAGGAAATATATATAAATCAAGATAATGGGAAGAATTTGGAACTCCTCTCCAGAGCCCTCCAATTGAAGGAGAGGGGAGGCAGATGGGAATGGTGTCTATCACTACTTAAAATGAGGTAAATTTAGACGAAATAAACCTATTTGGGGAGAAACATTTATTCCAAGGAAAGGAAGCCAGATTGGGAAGCAATTATAAAGTGGATATGAAGAGTGGATCATTTCATCTGAAGTAGACAATGGTGGGGACAAAGCAAGAGAACAAAAAGAAAATGTGAGCAAATAAATCAAGAAAAAATTAAAAATATAAATTATTATTCACGGTACTATTAAAGATAAAGAAAGTCATTATATCTCCCTGTACTTGTTTGAATGTCACTTTGTCTTGCTTTGTCCTTTCTCCAAGAAAATATATTGCTTGTTCATTGAATCCATTTCAGGAATGACATATGATCTAAGTTTGCATTTAGGGCATAGATGTTATTTTTGTTATTCCTCCAGACTTTATTTTGATTTCAAACAAGCCAATATGTTATGATTTCATTGTATAATACACCATAAATGCCAGTTCTCTCAGAGCCATTGTATAAAATGCTTTGTCTATCACCTTGAATTTTCAGAGAAAGTAGGGACAAGAGAGAAAAATTTCAGAAAAAACATATAGAAACTTCTGACTGATTTCACAGAAGCAAAGTTGACTCTAAGAACAGGGCAGACCTAAAAATATAGGACCCCACCTCACTCCATATCTATACATTTATCTATCCATATCTATCTATTATCATATTATATATTTGTCTTGTATATATATAAATATATAAAAATATATATATAATTAGTTGGAACATACACAATTATGGTTTTAGAGCTACAAGACATGCATGATCAATGATTATATATTTAGCAATAGAAAGGAACTAGAAGGTCACGTAACTAATTTAACTTATTCATTTAATAGAAGAGGAAACAAAAAATTAAAAATGTTAAAGACATCCCATGTATAGCTTTCTCAATGAGGTCTATATTCCTGCTCCTCATTGTTTATTTTTTAACTGTCATTTAAACATACCGTCTATATTGAACCTCTACTATGTACTCACTCCCTGAACATATGCTAGCCATTGAAGGTTGAGTTCATAGGTGCTTTCATATCTGTTAAAGATAATTTATCATACTTTAACTCATTGGCACTGATTGATATATCTCCCCTTATCAATTAATCTATAGATTCAATTAATGATTAGAAGAGCCATTTACTCAAAAGGCAAAAGTTAACATGAATATTAGAAACAAAAGATTCTACCCTCTCTCCCCCACAAAAGATGTGAGTGTACTCTTCCAGAAATGTACTCATAGTCAATGGTGAGGAGCAAGGTCATGAATAGAAATTACAATGGCAGTCAGGACATATTTAGGGAATTGTATGATTTTAAAGCAATTCACTACTCTAGAAATGCTGACTTGTAGTGCCCCTTCTCTATCTCTGAAATCTTCTTGGGTACTTCACATTGGAGTGTAACTTCAATGATGGGGACAGAAATGTACTTTTCTGCTAGGTTATTCTAGCTCTGATCAGGGCATGAAATCACTGCTGGAGAACTAGATCTGCTATCAGGGTTGGATCCTCACAGGGTGTTGTTTATCCACTAGACATGTTTAGCCAATAAGGACAGTCAGACATGAAATGCCCACGACAGAATCAATTGCTTCAAAGCTAGTTGATCAGTCGTTGATCTAGTTCATAAAAGAGTGTCCTATAAAGGTTTGGTGGATCAATATGCAGCACATTCTAGGTTCTCCTCTATGGATAACTTTAATATGTACCACTAATAGTTTCCATCTTAGCTAGGTAATGCCTCACTTTTTCAACTCTTGTCAGCCATAAAATGTACTCCCAAAATGGCAGAGGCCTTTACATAGGATTGGCAGTGGTTTCTCTCATTCTGGAATAGTTTTTCAGTATTACTGAAGATCACTTCCTGGGTGACATCTGGGCTTTCTCAGGGAGAGAACATATCCTAAATTACATTGACCACAATAATAGGTTTTCCAGATTCCTGTAGTGTCATGAAAATAAGTGGCTGTGAGCAGAGGTACTGTGGGAGTTTGTACTCTAGTTCAAGTTCACTGACTCAGCTATTTTTCACATATTCAGTTGAGTTACACAAAGTCTCAGAATTCTTTCTGAGGTGTCTAATGCTTCCCTTACACCTGAAGGGGTCTTGGCCTTTTGTTACTTTCTCTTCCTCTTTTTTTTTTGTCTCTGATGGCCTTCAACTTAAATGAAATCTAAATGGAGCACATCCTTAGACATAAATTTTCCTTTGCTAATCTATGCATATAATCTGCTCTGTCCTCTGCCTGAATTATTCATGATAGCTGAGAAAAAGGAGTATTTCATTTTTTGTCTTGGTATTCATTAAGTGTATGAAGGAGCCTTATATATGGTAGATAATTAGTAAAATTTTAATAAATAAAATTGTAGTTGTGATTCCTCCAAATTTTCATAGTATTTGTAAAGTGCAAGATTCCAGTTCCACTTACTCAAAATTCAGTCCTCCCCACAATACACTAAGGGAATAGTTTGTTTTACTTCCTAAAAAATATTTTTTTTTAAATCATGGTTGTATGAGCTTGCTTAAAAAGTTAATTGTATTTAAATTATTTTTGTTTTGTAATTCTATATATGTTAAAGCATAATAAAAATATTATTCCCATGGAGGAGTCCATGGGTTTCATAAAAAGGCTTAATTTATACACCTTGCAAAAATGACAAAAATTTTCTGTTATAAAACTTAATATGAAATAGTGTGCTTTTTGGCTAAATTTCTCCCTCTCTTTCACAGCCCAAATCAGTGACTACCTACAGTTCTGATCCTCACTGTCCAAATAAAAATCATCTTTTCCTCAAAACATTTTGCTACAGTCCACTATCTGTGTCTCTTTCAACCATCCCATACTCACCTTGTAGCTTACTTGTCTATCTCTGTCTCATTGGTGTCCCTAGAATGAATCATGGTGATATAGTAGAAAGAGTACTGCATGTAGAATCAGAGGAAGTTTTTAATTTTGCCTCTGTGACTTATAATAAATGCTATTCTACATATTTTATCTCACTTCTTACAGCCTCACGTTCCTTGATTCAAAATTAAAAGCCTGTATTAGATGATCAATAAGGTATCTGTCAGCTCTACAGCCATGGCTCAATGACTCATAGAACTTTGAGTGTTATGTGTTGGGTTTTGTTGTTGTTGTTCTTATTTACTAATTCTTCACTTCTTTTTGCGGTAATTAGGATGGGTGAATAAAAGTTCTTATACCCATCAAATCATATAGTTAGCACTGGTAAGAAACTTAATGGTTATCTAATTGACCTCACTAGAGTAGGGGAATGAAAAAAGTTCTTGGACTTGGAATCAGTGAGATATAAGTTCAAATTTGATCTTACTTTCTCACTAATTTTGGGACCCTTGAAAACTCATGTTAACTCTACCATTATCATCACCTGTCTTTTGGGGATAGCTATAGCATGTCCAGAGTTTGATGTGAGGACTGAATGATCTAATATAATATTTTGTAGGGTTTCACAGACCTTAAGGTGTTATATAAATTCAAGCTATTATAGTTATTATAATTATTATAATAATGATTATTACTTATTATAGATCAAGAAACTGAGACCCAGGGAGGTTAGGTAATTTAGGAAAGAGCTCTATAGACTGATTACTACTAACAATAAATATACTTTATTTAAATATAAAGTGTCCTCTTTCTATATTAGGAAGAATTTTTTTGAAAGTCAAAGAAAAGTTGTTTTATGAGGTCCTTACTACTAGTACTACTAGTACTACTACTAGTAGTACTAGTAGTACTAGTACTACTAGTAGTTGTACCACTAGAAGTTGCATAGCACCATCATTAGTCATAGTAAGAATGGTAGTTCTAGAAATAGTAGTAGTGGTAGTAGAACTAATAGTTGTATATGCAGTTCATTTGTCTTTATATCAATCCCTATCCTGGACATATTAACTCTACTCCCTTTCAAGGTTACATATTGTGATATTAAGGAACCAAAATGGTTAGTAAGAGAATTTGGGATATTATAAATATTTAAATTCACATAATAGCAGAAAATGACATTCCTAGAAGTCCTTTGGGACTTTGAGGAATAACTAGACTGTAAACTCTTTGAGGATAAGAATTGTCTTAGGGACCATTGCTTTTCATATTCCCCTCAAATCTAGGATGAAACATTATGCAATTTTGTGCTCAAATACTTCAAAAAGGAATGAATAGAATCAAATTCAGTAGAGCAGAAATATGCTTAGAATGGAACATTCAAGTAGAAGAGGAAAAAATATAGAATAATAACTAACTGTGTAATAAAAATACCTACAATTCCTATAATATTTTATGGTTTGCCAAGTTTTTTTTAAAAATATGCCAGGTAATGCAATATTCACAACAATTCTATGGTATACCATCTCCTATTTTATACTAATTTGGTAACTAAGGAAAATGATTCTGAAATAGGTTATATGATTTCCCAGTATCCCAGAGCTGGTAATTATCTGAGGCAAGATTTGAACACAGATCTTTCTGGCTTCAAGTTTAATAAATTAGGAATGGTTGAGTAGAATCCAAAAAGGAAAATAATTGAAAACAGTTGAATAGAATAGATATAGGAGTAGAAATGTATAGAGTAGAAAAGGATTACCTATAGAGTGGAATTAGAATACCAATAGATGAATATAATTCAATAGAACCGAATAAATAGACTAGAATAGGATTGGAATATATTAAGAGATCAAAGGATAGGAGAGAAAAGAATAGAAATGGCTATAAATTGACTAGAATTGGAATATGATGTTCATAGTAGAACAGAATAATGGAACGTGGAATGAAATGGAATAGAATGGAATGGAACAGAATGGAAAGGGTTAGAAGAGGATGGAATAGCATGGATTATAATAAAAAATACTTCCTAGAATGCAAGAACCATTTTTTGATGAATTCTCAGAGCCCAGAATAGAATTTTATGCATATAGCATCATAATAAACTCTGTTGGCTTAAATTGGATTGAAATGAAACCCCAATATAGCTTAGAATAGATACTTAAATTTATTTACATTGCTAGGCCTGAGAAATATTTTAGAATTTTTATTACTTAATTTTTTTTAAAAAGTGTGAATGAATTAGTAAAAATCTACTTCTAACTTGTGTGTTTTTTTAATAGCATAGTGTTTTTTTTTTCCCTAACAATAGTGCATAGAAAGCATTTCTAGGGCATGATACCAGACACAACCAATCATATGAGGGTCTTGTCAATAAGAATATAATAATGTTTACAAACAATAAATTTTATGTATCTTCAGTACATTTTTCCTCTGAGCAATATATGTGAATGTTAATATACACACATATAAATATAGATATATAGAGAAAATTAAAGTCATGATACACATATATTCATATACATATATGTATATGCATACTACACGTATTTCAGTTGTAAGGAAAAAGTAGGATTGAATTATTTTCTTTTGCATTTTGTTTGAAGCTGATTTATCATGATCTTAGCTAATTAGGAAACAACGACAGCTATTCCTGACCAATATCCTTATTATTAGAGTGATGTTATGGGATCTGTGATTTGCTACAGAAGGAAGAATTTTGGCTCCGGAATCAGAGAACTTGAGTTCAGTTCCACCCTCTGACAGTACTATGTCATCTTGAACAGCTTAAGAGAGAATTATTTTCTCTTGTGAAGCAGTTCTCTCACAGAAACTTGAAGAACACCAAGTTTTCTCTACCCCATTGTGGTTGGTTGGTTAATTGTTGTTTTTTTTTCTTTCATGCTCAAAAAGAACCAGAAGTACATCACTGGTGATATCTTTTGATTTATGCATAAATTTTATTTAAGTGAGGCAGAGTTACATGTAAGTAATCAGCCTCAGTCTTCCAGAATCATTGAAGTACTTTGGTGGCACTAAAATCAGGATGTCATGAGATGGTTCAGGATGCATTGACTTCTTCAGTTTCTAACCAAGTTCTAAGCTTCCACCACATTCAGGGCCATTAGGATAAATTATCCTCATTCACACCTTCCACTTGGGGAAGTTTTGGAATGCCTGGTTTGATATCCCTCTAACTTGCCAACATGTTTGAGGTTTGATATTCCTCTAACTTGCCAACATGTTTGAGGCCTATCATTGACCCTCATTCTGGCTTAGCTTGTATGCTGAAATGATTTCCTGAGGAGTGGCCTCTGTGCACACTACAGCTCCTTGGAGATCTGGCTGGCTGGTGGACATCAAAGGAAGAAATCATCCCTGAAAAGGCTTCAGTACCAATCTTCTTTGAATACCCCATATTCTCCCCTGTCTACCCACAATAAAGCAGAGTTAAATGACATTCTATTGGTAAAAGTCTGAGGCCAGAATTGATCTCAGCCCTTCCTGACTTTAGTTGGCTGGATACTATATCCACTGTACACCTTAGTTTTCCATGATGCTTCAGCTAAGAAGGCTTTAGCGGAAATTAGTGCATATTTTCAAAATATCAAGAGAACTTTTTATACAGAAGCAGAAATAGTGTTGGAATAATGAATTGTGTATGTCTACCTCCAAAGAAAGAATTTATAAATAAAAATATGTAAGTCATATTTTTATATATACATATATTTTTTGTTAGCTGATGCCTGCTCTCATTTGAAGAAGAAGAGAGGGATTTAGCTGGATATTTTAATGCAATACACAAATATCTGCATATATACATTTATACATATATGTGTATATGTATATATGTATGCATGTTTGTAAATGTATATATTTATGTAGGTGTCTATATGTAGGGAGAAGGTTGTAAAGAATAGCTCATTTCCCCCCACATTTGTGAATAATCTCCATATATAAATCAAGATAGCATTATTCTATTCTAATTCCTCTGTTTTTGGTAAACCAGAAAAAGGTTGGCAGAACAACCACCAAAGTAAGAGATTAAGTGGTACAAAGGCTTATTTAATTAAAGTAACATTTTCCAGCTAATTGGCAAATGATTCTGATGACTTGGTGTAATTAGTTTGATTAGAGCAGTTTCACAATTATGTTTTTAAGAGACTTTCTAACAAGGAAGGGATGAATTATTTGGACAAACTACCAGCATTTTAGACTTTTCATTTGCTTTAAATTTCATAAAGTTAATTCACTTCAATTTCCTCTAATAAAATACAACCAGCATTTATTAAATGCCCACTATATGTCAGATATTCGACACAGTGATGGAGACACAAAGATAGAAATAAAACCTGCCACTGATTTCAAAGAGTTTACTTTCTAATGGACAAAATGAGAAACATATGCCTTCATATACACATATGCTGATACATATGAATATACATGTATGTATACACATATATGTATACAGATGTGAATTTTAAGTCATTCCAGTCTAAAACTGTGCATGAAACCTAGCTCCTCACCCCCTAAGATTAGCTCTATAATTAATAAGCATATCTATTTTCTGGGGCAAGAAAAAATTTGCCCAAGGGCACAAGATATCATGTGTTAGAGGAAAGATTGGAAGCCCCTAATTCCAATTTTAAATTTCCTTTCCTTGAATCATGCTGTCTCCCTTGAATATGTGATGTGAAAGAGGATGCAAAAGTGAAGATGACTGAGACTTCAAACATGATCTTCTAAGAACCCAATGGATTCACGATCTTACCAATGTGGTGGCTTGGGGGGCTAAAGCAGATCATGACTCATTGTTTTTGACTGATCTTTCTTCCTAATGTTTTCTCCTATTTTAGACAAAGTGTCAAAGCAATATATTGCTGAAGCTTCTTCAATCCTCTTTTCTTTGTGAGGATATCAATCAATTAAGTGGACTAGAAAGAACAACATTTTGTTGTGGAATGGGATTTATTTTTAAAAATATTATACTAAGAATAATTTATATGAATTAAATAAATTCCTCAAATTTATGTTTAAAAAGACCTTCAGTATTCATTTTAAATGTACTTGTGAGATTATTTTAGTCACTGATAAATTAATCCTAAATAAATTATGTCCTGATTAATATTATTTTGAAAACAAGGGGTCAGTCATGGCATTCTCTCCATTTCTTTAGATCCCCAAGTTGTAGGAAGGGCAGAAAGGAAAAAAGTGACAGAGAAAAGAAATAAAGAAGTAGGAGAGAAATAACATCTACACTTACTTTATCTAAATGACAATGGCTAATGAGGAAAGCTTTTTGTATAAGTCCCCTTAATAAAGGATTCATTGCCTCTTTATGTCTCATATTTATAGCTCTAAGTCTACATGCCATCTAGTAGCAACCCTTTATCCTATATATCAGAAAATTGAAGTATATTTTGGCTAAATAACTTCACATCATAGTTTCTAAAATTATATATCTAGAGTTAGAATAGACTGTAGAGGTCACCTAATACAACTCCTTACTTCACCCTATTTAGAGATGGAGAAACAGAACAAATATGTTTGAAACTTGCAGAAGTTTAAATAGATAGAAAGCCAAAAAGGCAGAGTATGAAATGATGTCATCTTATTCCAAAATAAAGAAGTGAAGGGGAAAACATGGTTATTTTTTCAGGACCATGGAGAACTCTCACATGTGTTTCAATAGCAGAACAGCAAGCAAAATCTGGCCTTATATGTCATGTCAGTAAACAGTGATTCATATATACTTCCTTACCTATTTTCCAAAATGTTAAAAAGTCCCATTCCTAAGGGGAAACTGGGTGGCTCATTGGATTGAGAGTCAAACCTAGAGATGGGAGGTCCTAGTTTCAAATCTGGCCTCAGACACTTCCCAGCTGTGTGACCCTGGGCAAGTCACTTAACCCCCATTGCCTAGCCCTTACCACTCTTCTGCCTTGGAGCCAATACACAGTATTGACTCCATGATGGAAGGTAACAGTTTAAAAACTTCCTATTTCTATATTGTTATATCTCATTCATGCCCCAACAATATTGCTTATTATGCAATATTGCACAGTTCAAATGAGTATATTGACCAGCATGATTTCTTATGGGTTATTTGAGCTACAAATATTGAACTATACTATTGTCAATCATATTTTCTTATAAATAGCATATCATGATTCTCATGTCATGATTGAATATTATTCTGAAAACTTAAACATTAATTACTTCTTGAAATAAAGGACTAACTTTTAACATATTTGAAGTATTTTTCTGAAGAATGTTGGTGCATTTTAATGCAAATAATTTCTGCATATCTTTTATTTTGCTAAATAAAAGAATAAAAATGAAGGGGATTTTGGTGGCATAGTTGATAGAGTGCAGGCCTAGAGTCAGGAGGACCTGGTTTCACACCTGGTCTCAGTCACTTCCTTGATGTGGCATCCTGAGTAAGTCACCTAACCCTCCTTTGTCTATCCTTTGCCCTTCTGTCTTTGAGTTTTTACTAAGACAAAAAGTAAGAGCTTTAAGAAAAATGAAAAAAAAAATTTACATGGTTACACAAAATTAGCAAGCAGATTTTTTTCAGATACTATATATTACAGCTTCTACCCATCATCTTCAATATTAGTGATAGATGATAACATTCAAGGGAAAGATTATGTTTACAGAATTATTTATTTTATTTTTTAAATTCACTTTACTGAAGAAATTATGTATATTACTTTTTGGGTTCTTCCTAGGATCATAATGTGATTTTTATGATATTATATTATATCATATTATCTATGATAACATATAATATGAGCTCTGGGAATTCTAATACAAATTCACATTCCTAATGACAGGTTGAATTCTCATAGTTTTATCCTATTTTCTCCTCAGAGGTCTAGAAATATCCTTAATATTTCAGAATGATTCTCTAATCCCATTGGCTTGAATCCCCACTAGTATTCCCTCTCTTTCATGATCACTAACTGATAATCATTTAGTTGATAGTCTTAAACAGCATTTAAGGAAAAGTAATTTTAAGGTGGTAGATTTAAAATCAGTTGGTTCAAAATATCTCTTCAAAAGTTTATGAAAGATGTTTATAGCAGTGTATATTCTAGAGTGTAAAGGAAAATGGGCTCAAGCCTTGAGAGCAAATTCCTCAATTTGAGTAGTACTCAAGAAGTTCTCCTCAAACATGTAATAAGTTCTTAACTGATCTCTTAGAAAGATTTGAATCTGTTGCCATTCTGATTTTGTCTTCTATCAAAACATATGGAAATGTGTCTAAGAAACAGAAGAGAAGATAAAAGGTTCAAATTCTCCAGATCATTAACAAGATCCTACTCCAAACAAAGATAGAGGGGAGAAAGCATTAGATAAAGCTTTTGCAAAGGCCTCTGCTCCCTTGTCAACACCAAGCAGTATCTTCTCAGAAGGCTCAGCTACACCTCATACTTAATGCTAACATTTTGAATGAATTCAAGTCTGTCTTTATTTTGGTATTTAATACAAATTCTCAGTCTGGCCAAGATTCCTCTGCCTATGCAAACATGATCTTTGTGTGATATCACTTTATTTTTAATAACTTTTCTACTCTTTATCTAAAGCCTTTGATTGACTGAGAAATGTTCTTACCTATTGAAAATATCAAGGCTAAAATTAGCTAGAGTGGTTTGTTTTCCACTGTTACAATAAGATCAGGGCATCATAGTGCTTCATATCAATTCAAAGAAGCTTTCCAATGGTTCTTGGAATATAAAATATTTTCTATATTTAGTATCACAGATAACTCTGCAATCCTAGAAAGTATACTTAAATGTCATTTGTCCCAGGGCTTCTAATTTCTTTAAAAAACATTTATTTTTGCACCTATTCTATTTTCTGCCTACTTCCTCATTTCCTTTGACCTATATGAAATAAATACATAAAATCCTCATAATTAAATAGCAAAACAAATCTTCCTAAATTCATATCTCCTTGTTTTTTTAAGCATATTATTTCTTTGGCAATAAATGAGCAAAAGGCTCATCTTAATTCCTCTGGCATCATAGATTATAATTTCATTGATCACTGTTTACAGTCTTTCAAATATTACATATGTGTGTAGGGGTATACTTATATGAACAGACATTTATTGTTTTTGTTCAGTAATTTCAGTCGTCTGACTTCTCATGACTGCACTTGGCAGAAATATTAGAGTGAATTGTCTTTTCCTTCTCCAGCACATTTGATAGATGAAGAAATGGAGGTAAGCAGGGTTAAGTGACTTGCACATATGTTTGTATATATATGTATGTATAGGTGTAGAAAGAGAGAGACAAATAGAAACATATATAAATAGATGAATATATGTATACATAGATAGAGACATAGGTAAAGGGGAAAAGGAAGCTGTTGTCAAGGTGATAAGTGAGCTAACTTTGGAGTTATGGAGTTAAATGAACATAAAGATTAGAAATTGATATAGAAGAGCTGTGTTCAAGTATTATCTCTGAGAGAACAATACAGTAAAACAAGCTTGGAATCAGGAGAACATGAGTTCAAATCTGATCTCATATACTTACTAGATATTTTACTGTAAGTAGATGATTTTATTTCTGTCTCATTCTTCCTCAGTTATAAAATAGAGATAATAACAGTTCCTACCTCATAGGCTTCTTGTAAAAATCATATAGTCCTTACAAATGATTTGCAAAGTGTTTAATATAGGACATGTCATATAATAGGCACACAAATATCCAATTTTTAGCATAGTGCCTGCCATGTCAAGAATCATTTATTTAAGTATTTACTATAGTGGATAGAACTTTGATCTTGGAGCTATGAAGACTCACCTTCCTGAGTTCAAATCTGACCTCAAACATTACTAGCTATGTGACTCTGGACAAGTCACTTAATCATGTTTGCCTTAGTTTCCTAATCTGTAAAATGAGCTGGAAAAAAAATGACAAACCACTCCAGTATCTTTGCCAAGAAAACTCCACATGGAGTCACAAAGAGTCAGATATGACCAAAAAGTGAATGAACAATATTTTTATACTGGTCTCTGCACTAAGAACTGATGATGATACAAAGGAATGCTAAAACAGTCCCTGTTCAAGGAAAGTAGAGTCTAATAATGGATTCCACTCAAAACCCCCTCTATATAAACAAAATATTTGAAAGTAATCAACAGAGGAAAGGCAGTTACATTAAGTTAGGGAAAGAAAAATCTTACAAGGAGTAGAATTTTAACTTAGACTTAAAGGATTCCAACTAATCTAGCAGGATGAGGTAAGAAGAAAGAATATTCCAAACATAGGGGATATACAGTGCAAATTCATATATTTCCCATTTAATTCAGTGCCCCTTTGTTTCTATCTGTCTAAATATCTGTCTTCTCTCAGATTATGCATTCATATCTCTGTGTCTCTTGCCTAGGGCTATGATTATATTTTCTTATCATGAATGCCTTTCTTAAAAAAATAAAATAAATTTTGATAACACATTCTCAATATGTCTAATAGGTACTCTATATGTATACTTATTCATATATAATATGTGCATGTATATATCTACATAAAATATACCATTATATTAACACATTCATATGAAGAAACAAAAATATATTTATTAACAAAAATATGAAAATATAGAATATTTAATCCTTATGACAATAAGTAGGAGAGTGTCAAGGTCAGATTTGTATTGTGGGAAAAATAAAAGGCTAAGGGAGACTCAAGGCAGGGAGACCAACCAGAAGTTATTACAATTATCCATATATTAGGTATTGAGTGTCCATCTGATAAACCCTGCTGGACTAATCGCCTCACCTGGTTTTATTCTGCTAAAAGGGGGAGAGAGAGGATAAGAGAGAGAGAGAGAGAGAGAGAGAGAGAGAGAGAGAGAGAGAGAGAGAGAGAGAGAGAGAGAGAGAGAGAGAGAGAGAGACAAGAGGTTTGCCTGAGGGATTTGTCTAATTACAAGCCATACATAACTACTTAAACTTTGCACTTTGTGCTGCCCATTGAACAATGAGACATATGGGAGATGTTTAAGTTCAAGATGCCACCATAAAGCACAGTCCATCCTCTTAACTCTCTATCAACTCTGCTTCAGGTGGAGGCTGCAAGGGAGATGAAATAACATCACAGAACATCTTGTTTTTCTAACTGGTTTGCAGATTTATGTTGGAGATGTATACTGTTAGAAAGCTAGAAGTTTGAGGGTGATAAAATGAAGGACTTTTTAAACACTTCATATCTTTGTGGTGGCTACAAGTTCATAATTATCTCTGGAAGAGGAGGATGAGATGCTTCAATCTTTCTATTTATCACCATTAGTTTAGCATAGATTCTAAGGAGAGGGAAGGATCAAGTTATGATACCCACACTTTGCCTTGGCCTTCACTTTGGAGACCACTGGTCTCAGGTCCTTAGATCCCAAGATTCCAGAATCAGTTTGAAAAAAATGATTTACAACCCCAATCTTTAAAACTAGTGGAATTCTAATTACTGTATTACACTATATCTCTAGATAACATTAAAATACTGAAATAATACTTTCAGAGAATGGATTAATCATCACATAAGTACTATAAAAGAGAAGCACTGAAGGAAGTCAGAGGAGGAGATTTTATCACTTGTATGTAGAATTGAAAGAAGAAAACTTTACCTAGGTTGGTGAATTTGAGCTCAGGATGCAAGGATATATAGAATTTGTGAGGATGTGCAAGGTGAGTTATATGGCATGAGGAAAAACAAACAGCTTATATATTGTCATCTATATTTTGGGGAGAGTAAATTAATTAATTTGGTTGGCAACATAGTGCCAACATGTTACATCAGCAAAGTTAGGAACAAGTAATTATACTTGAATTTAAATTTGTAGGTTTGGGACTTGGGACTGAAAGAACCCAAATTTTATTTAGGAGCTACCTACTTTTATTAGATTGATTACTAAATTCTATAGTTGTTGCCCTTCTTCCTAATCTTTCATAAATGTATGAAGTTCTTAAATATCCTTTTCCATTAGGTCCTCTCCCTAAGTACAGACAGATTTCCCTTTGCACAGGCATGAATATTGAGGGGTTTCTGATTCTTCCCTACCACCATCTTTCAGAGATCTTTTAAGGGATCATAGGGAAACTACATAATCATATACAAATTCTTCAAAGAGAGGCAGGAAAGAATAGAAGTATCCTTTGATCTCCAAGATTCATTTGAAAGATATTTATTTTACAGGTAATTAGGAGTTGGTAAAGGAGAAGGAAATAAACAGGTGCAGATATGTGAAATAACTATCTCAAAGTCAACTCAGGAGTTGTCATATTCTTAAGTAAACCCGCTGTTCAAGGTCAAAACCATGTTGGTAACTAACATCAGTTCAAGAGAAGAAAATACAACAAGAGTGGCAAGAAGGCTGTATTGTTTTGGTCTGCAACAGAGAACAGCAACTCAAGGAGAGCTGCCCATGAAAGGTAATCATGGCAAAGTGTACTGGAGGAGTGTTTCTGGTAGCGAACAATGAATTGATCGCAGTCACCTGCTAGCTAGCAGAATGCTGAACAGAGGCTTAAGGCAAAAATCAAAAACAAAATTTTAAAAAATAAATAAAATTCTTCAGTGGAATACTGGAAAAAATATGGAATCATGAACTGCTATATTCCTATTTTTTCCAAGGACTCATTTAGATTAATGCTTTAAGTCCAAAACTTGGAGAAATTGGAGATGTTGGATCATTGGAAGGGGAAGGAGTGATCTTGAATTTCTCTGGGTATTTATTTCAGTGATACTTCTTTGGTAGGCTCCTTCCACAGTTAGCATTCTATGTCATGACAGCTATAGAGGTTCTTGTGGTACAAAATAATAAAACATGAGTCCTTTGCACTTTGTAAATGAATTTCTTCTTTGTTTTCAAGCCCAAGTTTGTAGAGGGTGCTGAGGGTGAAATGTGAGAAATATGCTTGATATTATAATTGTCAGCTTCTACTTGGGTAGGAAAATGAATCAAGTCAGTGAGAAGTGGTCAACGTATTGTTCTGGCTTTTATAGCAGAAGAGTATGTCTAACAAAAAGGATGGACATAGCTAGTTTAGCCCATGGAATTTAAAAGGGACTTAAAAATTTTGTAATTAGATGACTATAGATCCTTCTTCAGTTCTCAGCTTCTGCTGGACATGACAGACCTTTGTGTCTGAAACAAACACATTAGTTTCATGTTTCCAGTGACTAATGTTAATTTTTACCATAATGTACCATAAGCCACAATGTTTAGTAACATTCTTAGTTGTGATAAAATTGATATTAGAAATATCTAACCCTTAAGTTTAAAATTGCCCTTTAAAATTCAAACTCTATAAAAGAGGATGTGTACTTGGGAAAGTAAGAATTAGAAAAAGGGCCATTGATGATCTGAGAAAATGAGAAGAAATATAAAGGATACCATAGGCATCTAAGCAAAGAATGTACTATACTGGGATGCAGAAAAATTTAGCCAAGTGTTTGTTTCAAAATATATGTGAATTAGGTGAGGAATATAGAATATTTAAATAAGTCAGATTCAGAAATTCAAATTCATCGGTGAGGAAACTGAAGCATAGAGAAGGTAATTCATCCAAAATCACACTCACAGTGCACAGGAGAGCTTAAATTTGACCTAAGAACCTTTGGCTCCAGGATGCATGTTCTTCCCATTTCACCGCAACTATCTATTCAGAAGTAATAAGGTCTAGTTATAGCTCTTTTATAGTGAATAGCCAAGCATCATTTTTTGGAAATGTCAGGTAAATCAGTCTCACTTATCAGAAGGTTTTAGCAATTGATGTGGAGGCTTTTATTAGATGCAAATTCTACAGCTATCTTGGACTTTCTGTTGGACATGCAGAGATTAAAGCAGATCCAAAGAGAATTAGTCACCTGAAAAACTAAAGTTCGTTACAGCTTATATCTTAAACCTGAGAGAAAATAACATATGTTTATTCAGAGAGCAAGTTTAGATAGGAAAGGTAATCCTTTCCTTTTGATTTTGAATTGATATCTCATTTTCCCTGGACATTACAATCAATAATTATAAACATTAAGTATCTACTATGTGCCAAGAAATGTGCTAGGGATATTTAATAAGGAATAATTATTACCTAATAAAAAAAGAGTTGCAACTGTGAACATCTATTTTTGCATATACTTCCAAAGACTTTAAGCATTAGGTTAACATTACTTAATGATCAACATTACTACCTAGATATTAGTCAGTCATAGCTTCCTCTCAGAGTATTATACCTAATCACTTCCACCTTGTGTGAAGTAGCTATCATGTAGCTAATCCACTCACCAATAATAAACATGAGTATTTTCTCATAAATGTAGAAAACTTATAGAACTGATTGGAAGGATTCTAATCTGCTTGTTGAGAAAACATTAGCTACAGAGTATAAATTCTTATCTTTGTTTATCTTGTTTCTTTTGTTCAATAAGTACAAATGTGCCCTCTTTCTTCACAGAATAGTAATTGAACATGGTGGTTGCTGGGCAATTTATTTTCTTTTTCAAGGTTTATGATAGCAATAAAAAATTGAAAAATATTTTTCCTAAAATGGATGTGTCAATTGTTATGGCCCAGTCACACTAGAGTAAAACTGAATCTTTGTCCTGTGATAGACCATTAGCTACTAAATCATTAAGTACCACTTAAAGGAGTATCCAAAACATACTAATAGCTTCAAATGTTTTCCACTTCAGACATACTATCATCATGGAGTATTATACTTCCACTGAATTATCAATAAACTTACTTTCATGACACAATAGAATTGTCTTATCCAACTACATTTAAGTGGTGTGCCTATAATGCCTCTGTCAGGCATTGAGATTACAAATCAAAGAAAGAAGCAATCCTTTTCCTTGAGGAGCTTATAGGCTACTATAGGATTACAATGTTTGCATAAAATGCACATATATAGTATATTATATAGAAATAGAGACAGAGATTTTAAGAGAGGAGAGACAGAGATAAATAAAAGACAGAGACAAAAAGAAAATAAAATTTTCAGGGAATCAGGAAAGGTTTTATGTAAGAGATGACATTCCAGTTATGATTTAAGAAGGATATGGACTGCAGTCCCTGAAGAAGAGGCTTTCTATGATTCTAACTAAATTCATGAAGAAGCCAAAGCTCATTGAAATGGAAGTTCTACAATGGATTTTTGGTTACCTGGATGTTACTTCCACTATAAATTGCATCAAATCATCTATAATTTATTTTCTCTATGGTTCTTCTCTACTTCCTACAATCAATTTTCCCTAGTGGGAGACAGTATGAAGTGGAATGCCATACTAACATTCTTTGCTCCTTTTTTCTACATTCTTGGAGATTCAAAATGGTAGAAGAACATACATACTGCCTAGTAGTTATTCTTCATTCTGGCCACTTGATTGCCCCTGACCCTTATCTAGCCAAAGATGCCTCTGATGCCACCTATGAGGTCTTTTCTGCATAATCATTTTACTGGTCATATTCTTTAGCCTTCTTATAATCATCACAAACAAATCCATTCCCATTTGGGTGACTCAACATTATAATTCTTCAGAGAGGATATTAGTACAAGATTGAAAGTAACACAACTTTATGATAGTAAAATTGTTAGCATGATGGCCATTTGTGTTCAAAAAGCTGTATTAATGGATCAAAAACATTGAACTGCTTTCTGTATTCTTGACACTGTGCTGATTATTGGATATACAAAGAAAGGTGAAAAAAGGACCCTGACATCAAGAAGCTCATTCTTACTAAAGAGATAACATGTAAATAGCTAGGTATATACTAAGGATATGTAGTATAAATGAGAGACAATGTTGGAAGAAAATGCATTAATAGCTGAAGTGTAGGAAAGTCTTCCTACAAAAGCTGTAAAGAAGGGGAGCTAACTTCAATTAAATATGGAAAGCTGTGAGGCAGAAGTAAAGAGGAAATATTCCAAACATAGTAGATGGTGAATGCACATCAAGTGGAACATGGCAACTTGGGGAGGGGAGGGGGTCATTAAAACTATATTTAGTTGACAAAAGTCAGTTTCCTTTCTTCCTCTTACTCAATTCTAGGTCTAGTTCATTGTCCCTATATAGTATATATCCAAAATATATGGAATGCTTGAGGAAGTATATGGTTTATTCATGCAAATTAATATATACTGTACCATAGACATTTTTCAGTCACTTAAGTTTTTTCTTTGTTTTCTGTGTAATATTAGGCCTAAAATACCAACAACTCCAGGAGGATTTCATGTAGAAAAATTAGCAATTTAAATCATTTAATACAACTTAGAAATATAATTATCTGAAGTACTGTAATGAAATGATGATTTAAATGATTCAAAATGAAGACTAATCCTAAAAAAATACTTAGGTGACTTTGAAAACATAAAATTTTAGAGCAAGAATTTGCTTCTGAGAGCACCTCATCCAACACTGATTTTTTTTTGTTATTGATGTGGTTTCACCTATTTTCCCGATTGTATTTCATTATCTTCCTCCTTCCTCATCACAGAGGACCATTTTATGAGATTTTTTTTTAAGAAAGGGGGAGAAAGAATGATTACCCAAATGGCAGAGCACACACTTGTATCTAGCTAAACTCTACTATCCTTCCCATTCAAACCAATTTAAAATAATGCCTCAAAACATATTTTGAAATGATAGAGCCAACAAAAGGTCAGAGAGAGACATTTTATAGCCTGATACAACGTAAGTTGTGATAGGGTAGATGTAGTCTAGGAGTGTGTCAGAAGTTTCGGCAGTGGGCCTTGGACAAAGCTGAAGAATGAAGGCCACAGCAGGAAGAGCAAATTCAGGAGTGATCAGTCAGATCATAATGAGATTGGACAACTGGACAGAAATAATTTGAAAATACACTTTTCTGGTACTGGGTGCTTCTAGCAATGATTAGCAACTCATGTGTAATTCTGAGTCTCAGTTCCAAAGAAATGAACACCTGTAATAAATCACAAGTGAGAAGAGGTCATAATGCCAGGGCCAAGAGGAATACTAGTATTTGTGATTGTGGATAGGCAAGAAACCTTCTGGGATAAAGATCAGAGCACAACCAGACAGAGTAGTGACCACATTTCACCCAGGATAATATCTCAGAAGCACTGAAAATTTTCATACCTCTAGAACTAGCTCTGAAACAGTAGCACGTGTGCACAACCCCCCCCACACACACACACACCTCTAAAGCTTGACACAGTTGAACAGTTGAACAGAGCCCAACTTAAAGTTCAAAAAGAAGAAGTGAGCTGGAAAATGAGCAAACAACAAAATAACTTAACAAAAAAGATACTGTGTTAGTAGGCAATATCGATATAAAAATTTTAAAAAGACAAGGTGAAAAGAGCTATAAGCAGTGTCAAAGAAAATTGCTAATTGGACCCAAGACAAACAAGAATTCATGGAATAGTATAAAAAGTGATAACAGTAGCAGAGAAAATTTATGAGAGTGATTCAATAAAAATTTTAAAAATAATTTAATAAATTTATAAAATAGGAATTATAGGGCATGGTGGAATATCTAACATGAAGTCAGAAACTCCTCTTCCCTAGTTCAAATCTGCTCTCAGACACTTACTAGCTGTGTCATTTCGGACAAATTACATAACCCTGCTTGCCTCAGTTCCTCATCCATTGAATGAACTGGAGAAGGAAATGGCAAAACATCCCAGTATCTTTGCTAAGAAAACCACAAATGATGTTATGAAGAGTCAGACATGACTAAAAACAAGTGAACAACAATAATACGTCTACATCTATATAAATGTCAATCATTGTAAATTTTTATATTCTATTTAATTTCCTACAATATTCCTTCATTTCTGTAGTAATAAAGGAAATCATCTTTACTTTTTAAAGACCCAGGAGGTCAGTGACTGTTTCAGTATTCTTGTTGTATTAGAGTTGTAACAAGAACTAGGGTTTTCAGAAATTGGTGCCAAAGTAGAAATCTCACCTTAGGCCCTAGGATCTTAGCTTTACTGTAGAAATGGACCTTTTAAATCAATTAGCCAGACACAATCATTATTGAGATAAAGAAACTGAGACCTAGAAAGGTTACATATCTTGAATGATGGCATATAGGTAGTAAGAAGCAAAACTAGGATTTGAACTCAGTCCTTCCATTTCTTGAGTTCTTTCTAATGTACCACAATATTTATATTTTTAATGAACTATAGGTATATGTCATCAGGGAATGGATAACAGGTTGAACAATTTTAATGGAGTCAATGTTTTAGAAAATTATAGAGAGCAGAAAAGTTCTGAGTAGCCCATCCTTTCCTTTTGTGCTATTTCTACCCCCTGTCCCCCTGCACACTTCTCCATTAAGCAGTTTTTTGCATTACCACTGAGACCAGCACACACACACACACACACAAACCCCAAGCAGAACTGTATTTTCTCTTTTCTCATCTCTAGCATTTCCTATAGTCAAGGGAGATAATTGAGTGTGCTTGTTTCAAAGGGCTCCCATGCTGGGCTACTGGAGGTACAACAAATGATGGTGAGAATAGTACATAGGCATTTACAAAAGAACAGGATAGCTAGTGTCAATAAAAATGTGAATCCCAGATGTGAAGTGGATGTATTACATTGCAGACAATCAAAGGATTTCCAAAATCCTAGTCATGCTAGGAAGTAAGGGATTGGTTTTCTTCTGAATTATGCCCCTAACTGGCAATGAAGCATTGGCTAAGTGACATAACCTTAGTTCCTTCTTTTCCTTTCATCTGTAAAATAATGAGATTAGACAAGTAAATGCTAAAAGTGATGTGCAACTTCAATTTTTCATACTTTTATAGATTGGCTTTGATTTGATAACAAATAGACACTCGATATAGGCAGAATGCATGACCAAGCAAGGAATATGGGAGATCCCAGAAAATGAAATATTTTATATTAAATACACTTGAAAAGGATTTTTGCACAAATAAAGCCATTTAAGTAATATTAGGAGGAAAAGTTAACTGGGAAATTAAAAAAAAACAAATTTATATGATAATTATCTAATTATTTTAGATAGATATTATAGATTTAGATAATTATTTTAAGACCATTATCATCTATTTTTAAATTATCCCCTTCTCATTCATTTATTTAAATTTTGTTTTGTTTTTGTTTCTACATGTCAAACATTTACAGATTACTCCCAGTTCTCTTGTAACAAAGTAAACCATTAGTGCTACTATTGTTACTATTAATGCTACTGCTACTTCTGTTGATGTTGATAAATTATGGTTGATGTGCTAAAGATGCACAAATATAATTGATGTCCTTTGACAGCAGATGCAATATTTCATTTCTGGAGCACATGCTCTCTCTTCTCTACTTTTAAATTAAAAAATCTATTTTTCTCTATTCCACTCCTTACCTCACTAGAAAAGAAAGGAAAAGCATATTTATTATAACAAATGGGCAAATTAAAGAAAAAAAATCATTTGATGGCTCTGTGAATGTGCACACCCACAGCAGTGTGTATATATACACACATATGTAAGCATATATACACACACATAGAGGTATATGAATAGGTCATCTCATTCTGCACCCTAAAGGAATCATTCATCTAAGATATATAATACATCAATTCACACTTATATACATAAAATAATCTGATTATTCATAAGTAATCAAAGTGATAAAAAGAAAATTCTTAAAGCAATTTGATCTATCAATAAGATTGAAAACAAATTCTCCAACTCACAAAGAAATGCTTTGCTGCATACTGTTCAGAGTAGAAAATATGAAAAGAAAATATTTATATGCACTTCAAAATCAGTTTGAGGTTCTGGACTTGAATCAAGGAAGATGAATTCAGATCTTGCCAATGCCACTGACTTGTAACACTCTGGACAAGGAAGACAATTAATCTCTCCATGCCCCAGCAGTTTTCTAGATCTTTTCTAATTCTTACCTCTCATTCCATAGATATTATTCCTTGACTTGAGACAATGTAGTAAATAACTCTGATGATCAAACATGAATTGCCCTTTCATCTTTCTCTTACTATCTCCTATTGCAGTCTGATACTTTGTAAATACCTATTAAAAGTTTGTTAATGGATTGAATGATGAACTTATTGATAGTTTCAGAGAAGGAGTTATAAGATTTCTGAAAATCTTGGGAGTAAAGATTGGAAAACTTGTTTCTATTAAACTCTTATTATATACATGCCTCCATTCATTTTTACATAAATACACAAAATATACAATGTAAAGATACGATCTCATCTCTGTACAGATAAGTACCTGCCAAGAAAACTCCTTCCATTAATGTTGCAGCTCAGCAACATCTCTGGAACTCATCCTTAAAATGTTCCCTGGCCAATGAGGAGCTAAAGTTACTTCCTCAAAAACATACAGCTATTGACTTTAAAAGAGACTTGCTGTCTATCTCTGCTCTCTCTCTCTCTCTCTCTCTCTCTCTTTCTCTCTCTCTCTCTCTCTCTCTCTCTCTCTCTCTCTCTCTCTCTCTCTCTCTTTCTCTCTCTCTCTCTCTCTCTCTCTCTCTCTCTTCTCTCTCTCTCTCTCTCTCTCTCTCTCTCTCTCTCTCTCTCTCTCTCTCTCTCTCTCTCTTTCACTTTTGCTCTCTTTCCCCACATATGTATGTGTGATTCCTTGACAATGTGTGTATATCTAGACATAGTGATAAATTTTGCTTTGCATAATGATTTATAGTCAAATCCCACCTCCATCCTTACAGTTTAAGAAAATGAAAAAAAAAGGTATGTTATACACATGTCGAGTTCACAGGTTTACCACTTTCCATACTCCACATGACTGTTGATTCATTGGTCAAAGCCTTTCCTCCACTAGCACACTTATGGCCCCTTCATGACTCTTTGAATGGGCTTCAAAAGATTCTGTGGTGGAAAAAATTAAGGTAATTTTGCCATATGTGAGGTTAAGGTTCATTAAGTTTAATTATTCCAGTCCTCATATCACAAAGTCAAAGTCCTTCCCACTGAGCTTGTCCTTATTCTTTCATTTTTGGTCTGGTTGATTTTTCCGGAACAAATGACTTACTGACAGAAATTTTGAGAAGACAAAATCATTGACTTATTAGATGGGCTTACATTCAGATTTGCTACTCACATCTTAGTGCAGCCAAGAATATTATTGAAAGAATATTACTGGGGACAGCTGGGTGGCTCAGTGGATTAAGTGCCAGGCCCAGAGATGGGAGGTCCTGGGTTCAAATCTAGCTTCAGACTCTTCCTAACTGTGTGAGTGTGGACAAATCACTTAACCCCAATTGTGTATCCCTTACCTCTCTTCTGCCTTAGAACCAATACACAGGATTGTTTCTAAGATGGAAGGTAAAGGCCTAAAAAAAAGAAAAAGAAAGTATATAACCCCAATCACCAAGTATCACCTGCAATGAGGATATTAGAAACCTTCCCAAAAGAGATAAGTATTGAAGCAAGGATGTACATCATTACCACTATTATTTAAAATTGTGCTAGAAATGCTAGCTTAAGTAATAAGAAATAATAAGAAAAATAAATTGAAGGAGTAAAAGTAGGCTAAAAAGAAGCCAAACTATTACTCTTTGAAATGATATGATGATATGTTTAGAGAATCCTAGAGATCCATCTAAAAAAACTAATTTACATAATAATGTTAGGAAAGTTGAAGTATACCAAATGAAACCACATAACTCATCAGTATTTCTATATATTTACAACAAAACCCAGTAGCAAAAGTGAGAAAGAGGAACTCCATTTAAAATCATTCTAGCCAATATAATACTTAGGAATCTATTTGCCAAGGCAAGCACAGGAATTATATGAACAAAACTGCAAAACACTTTTCATGCAAATAAAGTTAGACCTAAACATTCTGGGGAAAAAAGCATTAATTGTTCATGGGTAGACCAAGCTAATATAAAAATGACAATCCTATATGAATTAATTTACTTATTCAGTATCATACTAATCAAAATACTGAAAACTATTTTACAGAATTAGAAAATATAGTAAAATTCATCTGCAAGAACAAAAGATCAAGAATATTAAGGGAATTAATGAAAATATGTGAAAAATAGTGGCTTGGAAGTGCCACATCTTAAATTATAATATATAGCAGCAGTCATCAAAACAATCTCTAACTGGCTAAGAAATAGCAGGGTGGATCAATGGAATAGATAAAGGGTAAATGACCTCAGGATTCTAGTGTTTAATAAACCCAAAGTTCCCTGCTTTGGGGATAAGAACTCACTTTTTGACAAAATCTGGGGAAACTGAAAAACAGTATGGCAAAAATTAGATATAGGTTAATATTTCATACTCTGTACCAAAATCAGGTCAAAATCATTTGATTTTGACAATATACATAAAATAGAGGAACATAGAACACTCTAACTCTCAGATTATGAAGAATAAAAGAATTTATGACCAAACAAGAGATAGAGAACATTGCAAGATTTAAAATGAATAATTTTGATTATATTAAATTACAAAATTTTCATACAAGCAAAACCAATGTAGTCCAGATTAGAAGGGAAACAATAAACTGGGGAAATATTTCATGACAAATTTCCATGATAAAAGCCTCATTTATCAAAAATAAAGAACTGTATTAAATTTATAAGAATCCAAGTCATTCTCTACTTTATAAATAGTAAAAAGTTATGAATAGGCAGTTTTCCATTGAAGAAAACAACATAATGGATATAAAAATATTCTAAACCCCTCTTGATTAGAGAAATACAAATTAAATCAACTCTAAGATACCACCTTATACTTATCAGATTGGCAATCTGTCAGCAAAATTGAGGTATTTATACATTGCTGGTAGGGTTGCAAACTGATCCAGCCATTCAGAAAGGCAATTTGGAATTATGCCAAAGGACTATAAAAGATTGAACACCCTTTGAATCAGTAATACAATACTACAGTATCTTGGAGAGATTTTTTTTTTAAATGGAGAAGGAACTGCTCATAGAAAAATATTTATAGCAGCTCTTTTTTTTTGTGGTGGCAAAGAATAGGGGAATGGCCATAGAAATTTTGGTATATGAGTGTGATGGAACATCATTGTGCTGTAAGGAATGATGAACAGGATGATTTCAGAAAGAGCTGGACAGACCTGCATGAACTGATGCAAAGTGAAACTAGCAGAACCAGGAATTATTATACACAGTAACAGCAAGATTATGAAAAGATCAAATGTGATAGACTTAGCTATTATCAGTAAAACAATGATCCAGAAGAGTTCTGAGGAACTTATGACAGAGAAAGTTATCCACCTCCAGAGAAAGATCAGTTGGAATAGGAATGGAGATGAAAGCATATGGTTTTTCACTTGTTTATTTGGGTATATGATTTTGGGTTTGGGTTTTATAAGATTATTCACTTAAAAAATAAATAATGCAGAAATATGTTTGTATAACCCATTTTGAATTGCATGCCAACTCTGGGAGTGGAGAGGAAGAGAGGGAAAGAGACAATTTGAATTATATAACTTTGAAAACATGTGGAAATTTGTTATTATATGTAATTGTTAAAAAAATAAAGCATATTACCTTAGAACTCTGTTCAAGACATGGAGGATGTATAAGTACAATAGATATGGACTTGAAGATCAATGATATTGTAATCTTGCTGGAGAAAGAAACAATATGAATATAATAAGTAATTATAATAATTATAATAGAAAATAAAGTCAGGTGATGATATATCTAAAGAGGGAGAAAGACTTTTTTCTGAGGATGTCAGGGAACATTCTTGGATATAATAACATTTTGACTTGGTCTTGATAGGTGACTGAGATTTCAAATTTTTAAGACTGGTAAAACTAGGGAAAATATGGGAAATTTTTTCAGTCAATTGCATGAGGGAAAAAAATCTCTTTGGAATTGGAATTTGGAATGCACCAAGTGATGTCTAGACCAGAGATGGGGTGAGAATTTCTATGTATGTGTGATTTTTTTTTAAATCAGCAAATTGATTCACTAACAGAGATGTGACTAAATGAGTGTAACAGAAATCAATAAATCAATTGGAAACATAATTAGGCTCTTCAGTAATAGTGCCACATGGACCCTTCCAATTCAACCCTTTAATTTTTCATCCTATTGGATCTTGGTCCATATTCTGCCTATATTAACATGTTTCTTCTTTATATATGTACTTTGTATGTATTTCCATGTTCATGTGCTGTTTCTTTGATCATATATAAGCTTCTGATGGAAAATAATAATTTCATTGTCCTTTAAGTATCTTCAGTGCCTACCACTAGTCTCTCAGCTTTATTAATTGAATGATTTTGTATATCAAGTAACCTACACCCTTTCTGAGTCATGGTTATTTTTTAAGGGAAAGATAGGCAGGAAATAGCAAAAGTTATCAGGTCTTTTAAGGCTATTTTCTAGCTTTCCTGTTTCTCAGAAGCCTCACGACTTTGGCAATTTAGCTGAACAAGTGTTGGGCTAGTGTGTGTCCTTGACTTTCCTACATAATACTGCATAGATTTTTCCAGAACTACTCACTTAGTTGTTATTGCTTTTGCCTGTGAAATAGGGTATGTGGTAGTAGGAGAGGCTGACTTTGATGGTGTTTTTGCTCGTCATTCTGACAGCTGGAACTAAAATAAGTTATCCGTACTACATCTTCTTGCATTCTACATGGTATTGTCGACTAGATCAGCTGCCAAATCCATGATTTATGTGACTTTTTGAACCTCTGATTTATATTTCATTATTCTTAGCTTGACTGGAATTGCAACTTGAGGAAATAAAAACTGAAAAGAGATGAGTGAAAAAAAACAAAAAACTACCAAATATACAGGAAAGAACCTGGAGAGTCTTAATGAAATTGTAACTATAGACAGACACTTACAAGGTGCAACTTGAAAGGGCATCAAGCCAAAGGAAAGTGAAGATATTTTAATAATTCTCCCTACATTTAAGCATTTCCCCTTTGAGAAAGTTGATGTCTTGTTTCTGAGCAAATCATAGAGGCTGACTTATACCTGTAAAATTATGAGTTGAGAATAATGCACTTGACTGTCACAATCTTGAAATGTTTCCTCTTATTTACACTTGTTCCTTGAGGAGAAACAATGAAAAGGGATTTTTTTCTCTTAACTTATAAATCATAGACCCAGGTGTATATGGACCCCAAGCTCTGGAATCTAAGAAAATGGGAGGCTAATTCTTCACTGTGTAGCCATAACCAAAATATTTAGCATCTCTGCATGTCAAACACTTCTGACATTGTTTACATATAATTATAGATTTGTGCCATCGTCCTCAGTTTGTAGGAGTTTCCACACTCTCATAATCACTGATCTTTATTATAAGATGATTAATAAGACCTAAGAATCATGTGGTTAGAAGATCTCACTCTGTATACCCAAATTTTAGCCACACTTTTAGGAAGAAGTCTTCCCTTCCAACTTTTATCTCCATTCTATTCATTGTCTTGCCCCATTAGAGTACAAGCTCTATGAGGGTAGACACTAGTTTTTATTCTGATTGTATTGGTTGTCCCTGATGCTTAACACTGTGCCTATCAAATAGTAAGAATTTATTTTTTATTAAGAAAGAACAGATCAAGTTTCCCAATCTGAAAAGTGAACATAGAAACTAATATGATAAAAGTCTTTTAAAAAAACAACAACTAGGTAAACAAGTGGCTTGAGTTCTAGGCCTGGGGCCAAGAGGACCTTTGCTCAAATTTGGCCTCAGAAGTTTCCTAGCTATGTCACTGGGGCAAGTGAACTAACCCCATTTGCTGTGTCTTCTTTCTTAGAGTTGTTACTTAGATGGAAAAAAAGTAGTTTTCTTTTTTAAATGACGAGTACACCAGAAATTAAAGTTTGGATGAATGTTTTCTTTCAGAATAATTTCTTTGCTAAACTATTCACTAACTCTAGTGGTGCTTGTTTTGCTAGAAATTAACTCAGAATGGGATGGTCTTTAGAGCCTCCTGACTCCTATATAAATACAATTACCAGCATTTTTTTTAAGTGCCTGCTATATATCATAAAAGATGACTAGATGGCAGAGTGGATTGAATGCCAAGCCTAAAATCAGGAATATTCATCTTCCTGATTTAACATCTGGCCCCAGGCACTCACTAAAATATGTGACCCTGGGAAAGTCCCTTAACCCTGTTTGCCTCAGTTTCCCCATTTATAAAATGAGTTGGAGAGGAAAATAAGAAATCATTCTATTATCCGTGCCAAAAAAAATTCAAATGAAGTCATAGAGAGTCTGTCACTCTTAAAATGGCATAAAAACAATGATGAATATACCAGGACAGAGGAGAGGAGGACTAGCAGCTCCTAATTTCTTGACACTGTGCTTCCATTAATACACCCTGTGATTAATTTATTTCCTTTCTTCTGGCTGCCATGTTACAATCTTGACTAATATTGAGCTCTAATTGCACTTGAAAAGCTATGTGCTGAGCTGATGGCTGTTAAAGGCATAATCAACCAAAAGAGTTCTTGAAGCAAGGGAATGAGAACTGTCATCTGGGATAGGAGGATAGGGAATTATCAGGCAGCCTCTGGAGACAAAGACATATTTGGCTTCCTCCAAAGTGAAAATGATATTCTCCCTTAGGAGATGTCACCCTCATTCTGCCAAGTGATGCCTTCATATTGTTCTCAGACTGAGCTAAAAATCAACCTAATGCACCTAATAAATAAAATAAAATAATAAAATAAAATAAAAATAACCTAATAAACTATTCTGCATTCCACCAGTCCTCACTCCCAATACATGCTGGGAGGAGGAAGAGAATGGTTTCCTCCCCCCCCCCCCCCACCAACTAGGACATTTCATCATGGAAAATAAGGGACATACCAGAGAAGTCATTAGAATAAATGTTAATGTCTCCAGATTTTTATTCCCTTTAAAAATATAAAGATGTTTTCCTGATGGAATTGGCTCATCTCCTAGTTATTGATTAAACTATACATGCCTAGTTGCTTGTAAAAACTAAGCTTGGAGTCCCATATAAAGTTAAATGACTCATGATAGGAAAGATCTTTGTAGAGCATAGGCTCTGTATATCTGCCAGAGTCTAGAGAAGGGATATCTTGCTCTCCTCCTTGATATACACCTCTACCCACCCCAACACACCCCCGTCATTGACTTTGCCATCTTATCGTAGAGTTCTTCATCCAGAAAAAGACATTACCTCCCAAAAAGAGCAAAAAAGAAACAGAAACACAGGGAGAAACATATAGATATAAGGAGTATTTTCAAAAGACATGAGCCCTGGCAGAAATGGGAGCCAGTTATACATTCAGGAGGGAATAATCCCTGGAATTTAAGTTCAATCAGGGATAGGAATAGACTTGGATATTACATAAATGATCCTACAACTAGGGAAAGAAGCATGAAGCTAGCATGAGAAAGGAAAGACTTTTGCTTCCTCTTTTCAACATGGTTTAGTTGTTTTTACTATGTTTTATTCTTTCACGTGTAGCTCACCATAATTTTATATTAACTTTGTGTTCTCTTTTCCCAAAGGTGTTGTGTATAGTTGTATTGTGTGGGTACACTCTGTTTTGTGTTTTGTTTTATGTTTTGCAGGAAGGGAATTGGGAAGAGAGATAGTTTCTAATCTTCCAATCATGACATGTTAGCAAATCTCTTTTCTTTAAATTAATTCTGTCCATTAACTGTCTATTAAAGGCATGTCCACCAGTGATGATTCATGAGCTCCAGTTTTAGGAATGGGTGCTCACAAACTTCCCTTTGAACTCTAAGATTGTAGCTACTCTATAGGAGACCCACCCTCTCTATTCAGGTTGGAGTGATCAGTATCTCCCATAAGAAGTTTCCATGCATATATTCTATTTTTATTCAGGTAAATGTTTTCTCTACAGATCAAATATAGTTTCCTTAAGGGTAGGAATAATTTCATACTTCTCTTTGTAACCCCAGTACCCAACAGAGTGGTCAGCATCTAGTAGATACTTAATAAATGCTTGTCAAATGATTTCACTGGCAGAAATGTGTCTGATTGGATTTCTCAGAAATCACCAGGTGTGTGTAAGGTTATTGGTGCATATATGATTCCAGGGCACCAGGACTGTTTCCATTTGGTTGGCAAAATAAGTCAGTGTTTTACCTTTAAAAAGACAGATGTTAATTCTGTAAATAAGACCCTTTTCAAACAGTTTCCACAAGAATCCATTAAAGTCAAACATCTGTTCTTCACAGTCATCACAACTATACCTTGCTCTGTATGCATTGAGGAGTCCTTTATGAGCTTCTGGTAAGGATGTTCACTAGTATAGAATTCAATGAATTATTTATAAAAATAATCAGTGAGCATCTTAAACTACTTGCATGGTAATTGAGGTGAACAGAAAGAGAAGATGAGAAATAGCTCCTATGTACCAATACCTGCCACTATTCAAGGTATAATAGTAGAGAGTGATTTTATCAAGATTAATCAAATCTATTTGTTTTGTGTGTATGTTTGTACACACACATGTACATGCACATACTTATACTGCATGAGCAAGAAATGACATATGTATGGGTATAATGGAAAATTGGAATTTAGGAGTCAAGGAATCTGAGAGGACATTTAGTTCATCCCATGACCTGAACGAGGAGTCCTACTACAAACCATTGTCACATACCAACAATTTAATTGAGGGTTTTAAGTGAAGTTTAAGCTACTACCTCCCTATGAAATCCTAATTGGATTGTACCAAATGTTAGAGATTGGCTTCCACTCCCTTAATCCGAACCCATCAAGACTAACTGTCTCATTTGTTTATTTTTCACCTATTCTGGCTAGTTCGCCCTGTGGAACCAAGTAGGAAATATGTGTGTGTGTGTGTGTGTGTGTGTGTGTGTGTGTGTGTGTGTGTGTGTGTCTGTAGACAGAGAGAGAGAGAGAGAGAGAGATTTTTCCTAAAAGAGTATTATATATATATATATATATATATATATTAACCTTTCTTTAATGTTTTCTGAAAGTATTTTTTAAGTTTATTTAATTAATTGAGAACATTTTTCCATGATTACATGATTCATATTCTTTCCCTCCCCTCCTCCCAACCCCCTTCTGTAGCCAATGAGCAATTCCACTGGGTTTTACATGTGTCATTGATCAAGATCTATTAAAGTCTACATCCTCAACCCTATCCCCATCGAACCATTCTTTATGGTTCATCATTATGGTGATCAAGCCATTCTTTATCTTCTGTGTTTCTGCTCCCACAGCTCTTCCTCTGAATGTGAAAGTGTTCTTTCTCATAAATTCCTCAGAATTGTCCTGGGTCATTGTATTGTTGCTACTAGAGAATTTAAAGGTTTTGTTTGTTTGCCTATTGTTTTTCAGTTTGCGCCTTCCCATTTCCTTCATGTTCTTTGAGTATCTTTTAAGCAGGATGAGCACCTTTGGTGTGAGGGCTTGCTGAGCCTTTTTCAGGACTATTCATTCACCTTTGGTGTCTACCTTTCACTCAGTTTTCAACTGTGACTCCAAGAATCTGTTACAGTCTAGTAAATCTGTCTTAGCAGATGGGCTAAACCAGGTTGACAATAAATGACTGACCTCAAACCCATTAGTGACTTAGGCAGTTGTCTACTTGAAGCATGTGAAGACTTCCCCAAACTAAATGCATGGATGAGAAAATTTGTTCCAGCGTATATAGGTGGCTGAAGCAAGAATTGTGGACCACTTAAGAGCTTGGTCAGACCCTGAAGATACAGGGTAATTGACTGCACCCTGGGCTGTCTCCAGTCCTCTTGACTTTTCTCTCACCAGTGGACTTCAATGATTCCAGAAGAGACTATGAAGCTGACAACTGTGTGTCACTCTATCTCACTTAAATATAATTCATGCACAAGTCAGGATATCACCCTGTGATGTCATTGGTCCTCTTCAAAAAGAAGAAATAACAACAATACGTAACCTAAAAGTCATTGTTGCCTGTGGGGAGTTATGTTTTTGATTGGTACATTTTTATGATTTTCTAATGGAAACCAAACTTTGAAATGGATTTTTTTTAGAGGAGCAAAAATCTGAAACCTAAGAATTACATTAGTATATAATTTCTAAATGGTATATTTTGTTGTCATCATATGTCATGTTATTGAATAAACCCATAAACTGTGGGTATAGATGCATGTAGTGAAGAATTAATAAAATATAATCTGTCTTCTGCTCATTAGACTCATAATGATATTTTTGCTACTAGGATCTATCTCTAAGTAATACAGAGAATACATATATAACCCAGATTGAATTGCTTGTCAATTCTGGGAGAAGAGATAGAAGAAGACAGGGAGACTATTTGGATCATATAACTTTGGAAAACTTATGTGAAAATGTATTGAAATTTTAAAAATAATTTAAAAAACTAAAAATGATACTTTAGACAAAAAAATTAAAAGATAATACAGTGACAGAAAGTCAGAGGGATATAGTAGAATGAATAAAATGATGGACTTGTAATCATGAAGACTTAAGTAGAGAAGATCTCATCTCTACCTCTTGCCTTCCTTCAAGTGTCAACAAAAGTCCCATCTTTCCCTTTCTTAATTTTTTACTACTTTTCTCTGTAAGCTGTATGTAGTTTGGGCCTATTTGTAAGCTTTTTCTTGCAATGTTCTTCATTGAATTTTTTTTCCTTCTTGAGGAGAGGAACTGCCTTTTGCTTTTCTTTTTATCCTTAGCATTTGGAATGGTGCTGAGTATGAGGTAGGTGCTTAATAAAGGCTAATTGAACTACTCACTCACTTCCAGTCTGCCCTCAGACATTTACTAGCTATTTGAGCTTAGTCAAGGCAATTAAGCTCTGTCTGCCTCAATTTCCTTATTCATAAGAAGGGTTCAATAATCAAACATACTTCCTCTGGTCATTATGAGGATAAAAAGAAATATTTGCGAAGCTTTGTGCAAACCATAAAGCACTATTGCTTATGTATAATATATATGCTTATTTTTATACATATATATGTACATTGAATGTATATTTCTCTGTGTATATACACATGCATGTACATACATAATCATACAAAAATTATAGTGCTTGGCCTTGACAAAACTCACATACATCTACTTCTTACATATCTACCCATTGTAGTTAAGTTATTCATCATCTTTATTTTGGACTATGATACCTTTATGTATCTAGTCTCTCCCATCTCCAATTAGTTCTCTTTATAACTGTGGAATTACTTTGCAAAATATAGTTTAGACTATATCCACCCACAGTGGGTCAACAACAATTAATGACTTTAGATTTCCATTAAAATATAATGTTCACTCTTCATCCTAAAAGTTATATCCTTGTGGACTACAGTTCCCTCCTATCTCTTCTTTCTCATTTCATATTCCCTTTATAAACTTTATTCTCCAGTCTACTGGATCTTTTGCTTATTCCCTGTAATTGACAATATTTTTCCTCCTTTTATTTCCTTTTCACAGGTTATGTTATGGGATGCCCTTCATACCAACCTCCTTTTTTTTTGGTTAAACCCTTATATTTCATTATAGAATCAACTGGTTATAAGACAGAAGAGCAGTAAGGGCTAGACAATGGGTGTTAAGTGATTTGCCCAGAGTCACACAATTGGGAAGTATCTGAGGTTAGATTTGAACCTAGGATCTCCTGTCTCTATGCCTAACTCTCAATCTCCTGAGCCACCCACCTTCCCTCATTAACCTCCTTCTTGAAGAATCCCTAACTTGATTCAAGTCCTAGCTTAAGTGTCAATTGCTATATGACACCCCTTCCTGAGTCTTTCATTTATTAGCACTCACTCTCTCTTGAAATTATTTTAAGATGATGATGTATGTTTTCTATCCAACTAAGAGGAAGCAAGGTCAATGAGGAAGTAAGGTCAAAGAAAGAATTTTTGGCTGCTTGTTTTTGTTCCACTTCCAGAATAGTGTAGTAGTTGAACAAAAGTAAAAAAGGGAACTGAGCCTAGAATAAGGAATTTCCTAGCCTTCAAAACTTGACTAGATCATTTTGTAAACTATTTGAGTATGATTTACAAAATTCAGATGACAAAAATGTGCTGTCCTCCTCTCAGGATAATCGTGAAATATATGAATGTATAATACAGCTGTCATAATCATGTAGCACTGCCATGTTGAATAGAAAGATCATATTTGGTCCACTTACTCCCAGAAGGCAGCACTGGGAGCAAAGGTTGGGTCAAAGAAAAGAAAAATGTAGGTGTGATAGAATTGAGGCAAGGTGGTAGTGTTAATACCCTTATCCTTAGCACTATTTGAGAGTACATTGGGGAACATTGGCAGGGGTCACCTCTTTTTAGGAAACCCTCAGTTAAATTCAATACACTTCAGGAGTATGAGAAACCCCCCATAATAGCTCCACTTGAGAAGACAAGGAATTTATTTCAAGTAAGATACATAGAGGTGATCCAGGAAAGGCAGCCATTCCTTTCCTTTAATTACTAAAGATCAGGAAACTCTCATTGTTACCATTGATTTCCCACAGCTACCACTGCACTTTAAACACTGCAAGTGACTAAAGATATTCTAGAATTCAACAAAAGTATCCTAACACTTCACCAGATCTGTAACCTCATCAATATGGGTATCTCTTTCTTCATTTTAGATCAAAATCCATTCAGGATAACCTTTCTTCTGAAACATGTTTGTCCATGTTCAAGAATTTGATATGGATTGTATCTATGATGTTGACAACCTTCCTTCCTTATCCTTCACAATGAGAGGATACCAGTAAAGCACATGAGTTTTTTTTTTTTACTATCTCTTTCTCTTGTTGTTTGAACAGTCCATCTTTTCTATCTTCTATTTCTTGGCTCCCATCCTTTTTGTAACTTCTTCTTTGTAATATCATGTTGGAACTAAATGCAATTTTCTGATTTTTTATGGAAGACTGGATGAAATGTTGGTGTCAATTTCCTGGTCAGACTCCCTGGTGTGAAGGCTCTCATTACCTAATTGGGTGACATAAATACTAATTTTCCTATTAATTTTATATAATATGAATCTCAATAGACTTTTCAGGATATAATTTGACAAGGACAGAGCACTCTTTTCATCTGTTTGTTTTTTTCAACAATGAGAAAAATGAAATGAAGAAATGTCACCCACTGGAAAAAGCTAGTTACTGACAGGGCTGAGACTAGAACCTAGGTTTCAGGATTTCTTGTCAAATAACTACCCCAAATGTGCACTTACTCCAGAAATCTCAACCTTCCAGCTTGACCCTGGAAGGTATAACAAAATCAGAAGTTATGTTTATTTAAAAAGATTCAACAATGGGGGTTATCATGTCAGCAGAGTTTGTTTAAGACATAAGTGATTTTAAAGTAGTCATGGAGGTTAGGATTACCTGTAGGGAAAAATGAGAAGAGATGTTAAAAATATCTCAAAAGGAAGATATAATTTTTTTTGGGGGGGAAGTAAAGGATTGAGCGGAGGGACAGTATAATTGAAAAAAATCCCAAAAATCATATTCTGAGTTTAAAAATTAAAAGAAAGATTTGAAATAAAAACTGATATAAATTTAGAGATATCTAATATGGTCTCTTGCCCATTTAATCCCAATGTATTAAATATCTCATAAAGAAAGAAATTTACACACAATAATAATATTTCACATTTATTCCCTAGTGGAAGGGGTGCTTTTAAATGGTCCTTTCTAAGAGTTTGAATATGAAATGGGAAAGAATATGAAGCAATGTCATGAGGAAAGACTATGGTTGAATAGTAGCTTTTAATTTTATCTTTTTTTAATTCTTTCATTTAACTGGATAAAGGTTTCTAGTGGTGTACCCAAAGTCTTTGCTTAACTCTTTTCTGTTAATCATATATATCAGTGACATTGATAAAGGCATAAGTAACAAGTATATCAACTATGAATATAACATAATGCTGGGATGGATAGCTGATACACAGAATTACACAATCAACATCTAAAAATTATCTTTGCAGGCAGCCAGGTAGGATGACAGGAAGGAAGGAAGGAAGGAAGGAAGGAAGGAGGGAAGGAAGGAAGGAAGGAAGGAAGGAAGGAAGGAAGGAAGGAAGGAAGGAAGGAAGGAAGGAAGGAAGGAAGGAAGGAAGGAAGGAAGACATCTTAAGTGCTTTCTATGTTTCAGGCACTATACTAAACACTGGGAATATTAACACTAACAAAATGACAGACTCTGACTTGAAGGAGCTTACATTTTAAAGGGTAAAGCTAAGAAACAAAAATTATCCCCAAAATGGTTTGTGACCATATGCCACCCAACCATTGTTTGGAAATCCAGAAGCCAAGGCAGATACCAAGAGGATCTTAGACCCTTCCACAAAATGAAGGCTTCAGAAAGAATGGAGAAGGGGGCAGACTTTACAGAAGGATGTTCTAGATTGAGAAGGCTGGAGGAATGATTGCATGATGAGGAGTCTATAGACTCTAAGGAAATTTCCATCATAAGATGACATGTTTAAGAGCCAAGAAAAAGAGTAAGAGGGGGATGGAAGATGACCTGAAATCCTCCTCCACAGAATGGATGTTTCAGAAAGAGCTCATCAGTGGAATAAAGGGGCAGGATTTAGAGAGGGATATTCCACATTCAGAAGGCCAAAAACCTGGCTAGATGTTACAGAGAAAAGGGGATGAATCCAATAAGAAGCAATCTACTATGTTAAAATATAAATATTCTACTTGAGTTCAGAAAACCAAATGTTCAAATGCAAAATGAGAAAAAAGGATGATTAGATACTTCAATTTTTAAAAGATCTAGAGAGTAGAATACAAGATTAATATAAATCAATAATGTAAAAAACCAGGAAAATTAATTCATATTTAGGCTGCATATCCCACATTAAAGACTAGTCAACCCAGTGATCTCTGACTTATCCTTCTGTGGGATTTCATTCAGTTCTAGATAGGACTTTTGGGGTACTACAAAATTAGCGTGGATAGCATTCATAGTAAAGTATCCAGAATGATGAAGGGCCTTAAGGAAATTACATTTTAGGATGACTCAAAGGAGCTATTGATGTTTGGGGATAGAGATCACATGAATATTCTATTGTTATTTGCAATACTAGAACCTGAAAGAAAAAATTATCATTTTTCTTTTGCTTATCCCTAGGGATAGTAAAAGAGGAAGAAAACAAGGAATATTATAAAGAGGTATTAAAAGTAGGTGAAGTTCCAAGAAATACTTTCTAACAATTAGAGCTTTCTTGATAAACTGTGCCTCTCTTCAAACTGGAGGTCTTCATGCAAAGGGCTGGATGACTGCTTGCAGGATGAATTATATAAGGGTTTTGGTTTGTTTTTAACAATATGTGTTGAACTTTATGAACCTCAAAGTCTCTTCTAATTCTGTGATTCCATATTTTTTTTCTGGGAAAGACACTCCACAATGTTATCTTGGTATTGAATCAGAGGGCCATCTCTTTAATTTTTGCTCCATCTGCATCTATTTACTCTACCACCTGCAAGTCTTGTTGGCCTCAGGATACCACATAAGGGACATTTCTTCCTTTCACTCCAGGATGGAATAAGAAATCTCTGTTAGTGAAGGACAACATCACTTTTGTATCAAGTAAAGATTCAGCTTGGTCTCTGTCACATCTGGCCCCTGTATTTCAGCTTTGAATAGACAGTGGCCAGGCATTTGCCAACATCTATGTTGATGGAGCTCTTCTTAGCCTACTTCCTTTTTCAAAAATGTGTGTATTACTTCTTCCAAAAGAACCAAGTCTTGAACAGAGAGTATGCTTCATGGCATCGGGTGGAAAAAGCTCAGAGGGCAATTCATGGACAAATCAATTAGTGTCTCATTTTCCAAACCCATTCATAATGCCCAATTACCCCTTCCAAGTTTGATCGATTACTACAGGAAAAAAATATATTTCCAGAGTTGAACAAACACATTGAACAATAGCTTAGTATATCTCTTCTCTTTCATTGCAAAGAAACTTGTAGCAGAGTCACTGACTCTACAGGCTCTAGAATCAACTGTAGTGATTATGTCTTAATGGCTCTGCACTCAGCAAAAGTAGACAGGAGGAAGCTAAAAACAGCACTTAAAAGTTCAGGGATTTATTCTTTTTAAGAGTTGGATTGAAAAATATCTAGAACCAGCAAAACAGATAATTGTTTATGGCATCCATCCAAAGATAGCCATTAGTTTTTCCCCCTGTTATTTCAAAGTGGAATCTACCCACTATATCTCAGAGCTTAAATTTGATACTCATAAGTTTTCAAACATGGACTACAAATGAGATTGCTGCTTCTGGAAATTATATGTGTCCCTCAATGTAGCTGCAGGATCATTCAGTCAAATTTATATCAAGGGAGTTATGTAAAAATCTATATACATACATACATGTAGCACATATAGCACAGTGTCAGTGATCTTTCTCCCTTCAGACTAGGACTGCATTGTGGGAAAGAGCAGAGTCCAAATATCTGAATTCAAATCCCACCTTACCACTGTCATTAGTGCAATCCTAGGCAAGTCACAGAGTGCCAAATAATTTAATTATAGTAAAGTGGAGAGAGAGGGAGAGAGATAGAGATAGATAGATAGATAGATAGATAGATAGATAGATAGATAGATAAAGAGAGAGAGAGAGAGAGAAATTTCCTCCCATCAAATACTTTGCATATTTATTGATATTCCTAGATAATTCATGAGGGCAGAAATATATTGTTTGCTATTTTGTCCTCAGTGTCTAGCATAGTACCTGTCATCTACTATATCCTCATTAAATCATTGGTAAATGATAGACCCTTTTATGTTAAAGAACATATCAGAGGCAGCTAGGTAACTTATTGATCTGAGAGCTAGGCTTAGAGATGGGAGTTCCTAGGTTCAAATCTGGACTAAAACACTTCTTAGCTGTGATATCTTGGTTGAGTAGCTTAATCCCCATTGGCTGTCCCTTTCCTCTCCTTGTCTTTGGAACCAATATACAGTATTCTAAGACAGAAGGTAAAGGTTTTTTGTTTTGTTTTGTTTTTGTTTTTTTTTTTGTTTTGCTTTGTTTTAAGAACACATCTAACCTTTCTTATTTTTTTAAACTTGTTCAGTAATTCAGATACAAGACTGATTTTACTTTTGAATTACTTCATGTTAATGAGTTTTTTCCTATTTCGTATGCATCTGTGAGTCCTCTAAAATTCAGTAAAAATGATTTTTTAAATCTCTTTTTACTGTTGACTATATTATATACTTCTCAAGAAGAACACTTTAGCCAAAGAACTGAACTTTGAGTCAGGCTTGGATTCAAATCTCACTCACCACTGGGTCTTGTTGCACTTTTGAAATAAATTATTTCCACAGACTTATTGGAGGGCATGTCTGAAGATGACTAGAAATGATAGAGTTCTGAAAAATGAAGATGCTTTGATAGTAAATATATAATAGACTTTTCATGGCTAAGGGGTAGCATGATTCCTCTATGATAATGTGCCTAACAGGTTTTGGGTTTGATGTCTGCATAGTAGCTCAAAAACACCATTTACTGAGGCACTGAGGAGTCTCCATATTATCATGGAAGAGAGAAAATAAAACAAAAATGTGAGATTATAAATTCTTCTATTCTGAGAGCATAGTACCATTTGTTTTCTTGTTAAAATCACCTCCATGGCATATTAGATGGGACCCTGAATTTAGAAGAGGATGAACTAAGTTCACATTCAAATGCCACCTCATACCCAAGACAATTAATATTTTTAGGCTATATTTCTTTTTCTGTACAGTGGGAAAAATTGCCTCCCAAGATTGCATGAAAATCAAATTAGATTTTAAAATGTAAAAGAACTGTGGGAGTAGAAACACATAAGAAAAACAACTGCTTGATCACATGGTTTGATGGGAATATTATTGGGGATGTAGACTCTAAGTGATCACCCTGGTCCAAATATTAATAATATGGAAAAAGGTCTTGATCAATGACACATGTGAAACCCAGTGGAATTGCTTGTAGGATAAGGGAGGGGGTGGGAGGGAAGGGAAAAAACATGAATCATATAACCATGGGGAAATATTATAAATAAATAAATTAATTAAATAAATAAACTTTAAAATTCATAAAAAAATAAAATGTAAATTATTTTGAAAACCTCAAGTTTTTATATAAATGTTAGCTACTTTTACATTTTTAAAGGAGAGAAGCATAATAGAGTTTTTTTTTTTCTTAGAGTCTGGGGGACTGCTTCAAATCTTGTTTGTAACACATATTGACTGTTTTCCCCTAAGCAAATCACAACCTCTCTGACTCAAGCAATTTTGAGACTATATTTCCACAAATTACAAATTTGTCTTTGACCCAACAGAATATGCTATACATGATGATGTGGTTTCTCTTTGTTTTCTACATTGAGTAAGCACACATAGTTGACTGAATTAGCATCCTTCTAAGGGGAAGGAAGATGCTCCAAAATATACCACATACCTACTAGAATTTTCAGATAACAATCTTCTCTACATTTCTTGTGAAACCCTACTGAATTGCAAAGAAATATTATGAATGGTAAGAGTTTTACAATATAAGCCATCTCTCCCCACCTCATCTCCTTTGATTATTGAGTGCATTATTATGCCTATCATTCATTTTGGATTCATGAGAAATAACTTGTGCCCAAGAAAATGGGACATGTTTGCTTGAGAACCTTCTCATTTACATCTTTTACCCTAATGATATAAGAAACCTCATCAGAGCCAAAGACATGCTTGACTAGAAAAAACACATTAATGTAAAGATTTAGCCAGAAATTTGTGTAAGGGCTTTAGAAAGAGGGAAAACCTTCACAAGCTATATCTGTATCTATATTATGTCTTTCATCATATGAAACACAAATAAAAAATAAATGACAATTGAGAACTACGATGTAGTCACTAGATGGATTAGCAAGCTATAGAATTGATGTATATCCATTTTAAAGATTAGGAAATGAGGCACAAAGTGATGAATGCTTTTTCCAGGCTTACACAGGCAAGTAAACACCATAAGCTGGATTTTAACCAAGGTCCTCTGATTATAGAGCCAATGTGCTCAGAATTTGTGATCCCTAATATAAGCCTAATTACCTCGTCTGCCTTTGGAGGTGAAAGGAGAGAGCAGTATGGTAGAAATAGTTCTGGATTTAAAGTTAGAGGTTCAGAGTTTTGAACTTTGGATCTGCTGATTAGTAATCACAAGAAAATCAATCATGTAGCCTCAGGTTCCGATCCTTTGTAAAAGGAATGGACTAAATACTATGATTTTGAAGAGTCTTCCAGATCCAGTTTATGAACCTAGTCTTTGATGAATACTTGGATATTTTTATATAAAGCTAATGGGGATATAATTCATAAGCCTTTCTATGAAATCTATGATTTTTAAAAAATATTGTTGGACTGTGTCTTGAGAGAAAAATGTATATATTTTCATCCTATTCAGTTCTCTAATTTATAAAATCTTTAAGAACTTATAAAGATGCTCAGATTTCTTCACACTAAAGAAATAAGCTACTGAAACATAAACTTGGTAGGTGAAATTTTATTTCCCTTCAGAAATCTCCTTAATGTCTACCTACTTTTTCCATTTGTAATTTCTTTCTGGAGCCATTTTGTGAAAGGATCCAAGTCATCCTTTATTCTCTCTAGGCTCTTATTCCTGTCTTGTTCTATCACCCCCTTTTCTTTAAGAATAGAACTCTTAGAAAGATTATCTCCATTTATTCCTTCTACTTTCTCTACCACTCCAAAAACTCTTTCCACAATATCACATGGTCTTTTTCTTTCTGTCCCCATCATTCTATTACAGAGACTTTCTGAAATTCTTTCCTTCTTCCCTAATGACTCTTACCCTCATTTTTGTAAATGGCAGGTGTTCAGTGAAACATGAGTATTATTTTACTTTCTATTTTTTACATACTAGTGATTTTAAGTATTTTTCCATAAGTGTCTCAACATTTAGGAATTATTTGGAATAATATTTGTTACATCTCTTATACCACTCATCTTTAAATACATTTAGACAGTAAAGGTTTTTAAATGAATAGTCAATTCATTGGTTATTATATCACTTTATAACATCTAAATAAGATGATCCAGTTCCCTTTTGAGATTTTTGCTAATGAACAGGTACTTATAATCATTGCCCATTCATAATTTGAATAGTATATATTATTATACTCAGTTTGATTTTGATTTTTATTGTTATTGGGTTTGCTTTGATTTATTTTGTTTGAAGTTTTAATAAGGAACTAGAATGGACCCTTGATTAACCCATGTGAAAATTTGCCAAAAGCAGACAACCAAACTTCCTAGAGTGAACATGGGGTTTGGGGATTATTAAAGCTTAGCTTGTTTCTATAGATATTCTCCCATTTGGATGGAGTGCTAACACAACACTCACAATATGCAATACATATCATTGATGTATAAGGTTGACTGGTTTTCCTCTCTTCTATTTTAAAGTGATTTATGCCATTCTTCCAAATGAATTTTGAATTCTTCTTAGTCTTCTCTCACAAAGTCCTTTTCTCTTCAGTGTTCAATGTTGTCAACAGTAATAGAACCAACTATTAGAAAAAAAGTCTTTTCAATTGATAAAAATAACAGTAAGAAACAAAATATAATAAAAAGATGATTTGAGAGAGCCTCTCCTAGGGTCTAAATTTGAATCCTAATTGCCACTGACTAGTTGCATGACCTTAGGCAAATTGTATTAAAATAATATTGATAATAATCTTAATGCCACAATCAACAAGACCAGTAGTCACTGTTATAGCTAGCATTTACATAAGTTTACAAAGAACTTTAGATACCAAGTCATTGGATACCCACAAAATGAAGACTGTAGGAAGAAAACACTAATAAGAAAAGTAGGTAGATCTAAAAGGGATACCATAAGAATAACAGTCCAGAAAACACTAAGTGTTGTGTCATGAAGACACGAGTTCAAATTTGAACTCAGACATTATTTATCTGATGCTAGGCAAATCATTTTACACTGTTGGTTTAAGCTCCCTTGTGTGTAAAGTGAGATGTGGAAGAAAATTATAAACAACTCTATTGTCTTTGTCAGGATACACCTAAATGGCATCAATAATGACTCAATAACTATAGGAAAAAGGAAATGAAGTTTTCTCTTGGTTAGTGTTATTTTTTAGCTGTCTTTATTTTGGGTAATGGGATAGATTATTGCTCTAGTTTCTTCAGGATAGTTAGGTGCCACTTTTGTAGATAGAATGCTGGACCATAATTCAGGAAGACCTGAGTTAAAATCCAGCATCAGACACTCAATAACTTTGTGGTCTTGAGCAAGATACAACTCCATTTGCCTCCATTTCTTTAATGGTAAAATGAACTGGAGGAGGATATGGCAAACCACTCCAATATTTTTGCCAAAACTCAAATGGGGTCACAAAGTGTCAAACATGACTAAAATTACTAAAAATCTACCAAAATATCTTCATACTTTAACTTTTATGAGGATTGAGCTCTAACTTCTATTCAGAATCTATGTGATCTTCATCAATTGACTTAAATTCTTTGGTCCTAAGTTTTGACATTTGTAAAATAAGAGGTTTGGTTAATGATAACTGATCTCTAACATTTGAAAAAGTGCTCCATATCTGATCCTAACATCATTATTTTGGAAATAAACAAGGAATGTATTAACTACCAAATATTTGTATCCTAGTCCCAATGGATGCCTTTTATAATAAAACATATTTTTTAATTGAAAGTTCTAGAGGACAAGATGTGTTTCCTCCTTATTATTTATTCCACCATCTAGCACAGTGCCTAGTACATGGCCGGTAATTAAACATTGCTTGAGTACTAACTGAATGATTGTGATGCCTCCATTAGGACCTGTTGACTCATTTGTGCTGGGATCCACATGAGAACAGGTGAAGAAGAGCTCTTCAGCTGTCATTATTGCACATTAGGTGTGTAGGTTAAAGAAAGTCAGAATGAGAATAAAAGTGGAAGACCATAAATACAAATCAATTAAGGGAACTCTTTTGTGTGCTTGAAATTTTAATGAATCCTTGAAGCATTCTCTGAGCTCTTAATGGCCCTGAGAGAGGAACATCTCAAATCATTGGTACATGTGTCTTAACTTATTAATATTTCAAGAGAACCTGCTGTAAAGCTTTTGGATTTCCTTTGCACTCCTTTTATTAGGGTTTTATATTTTTTTCTTTATTAACAAAATATTTTATCTGAGTAGTGAACTAAAACCCATTAGCAGGAAAGGTCACTCACTGCCTGATCCTTTTTATTATGTTTTATCCTGTGGAATGCCAAGGTCAGTCAGTTCCCCCTTCTTTTCAGCTTGGTGTGATGAGGGAATTCTTTTAATCCTTTATATTCAAAGGGAATTCCACATAGAGTCATGGACTCATAGAATTTTGGACTTGGAAGGAACTTTAATGTCCATATAATGGAAATCATACCCAAAATGCATTCTTTTAGCAAGATAAATGATCAAATTTTGCTCAACTTCTGCTTGGTTATCTCCATCTCCTAAGGCAGTGATGGCAAACCTTTCAGAGACCAAGTACCCAAACTGCACCCTCATGCTGTAAGTGAGCTACCTTCTTCCCCGAAACAGAGGAGGGAGGAAATGCTCCATTTGGGCTGTTGGACAGAGGAGGGCAGGTGAAGTGAAAAATGTCCTCAGGCATAGTGAATAGGGGGAGAGGACTAGCCCCCTCCAGCAAGCATGCCATAGATTTGCCAACATTGTCCTAAAGCATCCCATTCCATTTTGGAACAGTTTTCATAGATTGAAGGATTTTGTTTGTTTTCTGAAATCAACTTTAAAATGTTCTCTTTGCACTTTCCCTTCCCTATCATTGTTTCTAGTTCTCCCTCCTGAAACCAAAAAGAAAATGCAAAAGACTATATGATTGTTTTTCAAACATTGAATGCAGCTATTCTGGTCTCCTCTCCCCAGAGTCTTCTACAACCTTAAAGTTTCAAAGGAAAAGAAGTTAAGAATACCCTCAAGAGACAGCTGAATCAACTGATATAATGTCCTTTATTTTTAATCAATTAGATAAAGAAAAGAGTTAGTGAGGAAATGTTGATTTCAAAGTAAAATTTTAATAACATTTTGCATCCACTAATGAATTTGGTCCTTCTACTATTGAGCATCCCATTTCCTTCATCCAATATCTTATATGAAATAGATCCAATATCTTCTTCCATTCTATGTGGAAAGTGTCCAGAGCAGGGTGAACAGAATAGCAAAGTGTCTCAAGATCCCATGATATTGGCTAAAGACTGTGAATATGTAAACCTAAAGTAAAGAAGACCTGAGTCACACAACAGCTGTACTCAAGTATTTAATGGAATGTCATAAGTTTAGTCTGATTCTGCTGGACCATGGAAGGCATCACTAGGAGCAATGAGGGTAGAAGGAAAGGAAAGAAACATGCAGATTAAGACTTGATGCAAAGAAAATTTTCTATCAATTATAGTCATTCCTAATGCTAGACTTTGACACTTAAGAGTTATGGGATTTCTTCCCCACTTCAGACAAAGACTGGATGACCCCTATCTGGTATGTGATAGGGAAGATACTTTTTCAAGTGCAAGTTAGATTAGGTGGCCTCTTAAGGTCTGTTTTCTCTCTGAAATTTTATGATCCTTCCCTTTGGACCAGGGTTAAGGAGACTGGAGTCTAAAGCATCATGACTTTTTGTTGGACTCTTAAAGCAAAAAGAACAATGTATATTACTATTCGATAGCATTTCACAAGAGAAAAAGAGATGATTTTTCTTTCACTAAGTCAATACTTATGTGGTTAAAAGAAAAGATCTATTCAGGGGAAAATTTAAAAGGTATGATATAACTTCATGTCCTCCTGCCCCAATTTGTTCATCTACAAAATGAAGGGTCTCTGTCTATAGAAATGATCCAGTTTTAAAGTTCTCCAATTCAAAATTACAGCTATTTCCACTTCATCATTTTTAACCTTTTTCCTATAACTGGTATTAGGTAGAATACGTTGAAGCGTAAAAAAATCTTGTAAAATGTGTTATTGACTGTCTTCAGTCAATTTTTAGAGAGTAGTGAATATAACTTAATCAGTCAATTTTTAGAGAGTAGTGAGTATAACTTAATCTTTTCTTGATCACTCATAATGATGACCTTACACAGGAAAATTATATGGCCAGACTTAGGTTCTTTCCTTCTCAAGTCGCTGGCTATGCTGAGTGGCAATGCATTGTGGGTGCACTCTAGCTTCTCTGTCTCCTTAATCTCATCCAGGCTGTGACCTAGCCTTCTCCCTGTCATTAAGATGCTCTCACCATATGCTATTGATGCTATCACCATTTCCTCCTTTCAGTTTTCTGCTGCATCTCTTCCTTTGGCTGGGAATAAACATAATCAAACTTGATAAAAAATGTGCTTTTAACTAAGAGCGAAAAAAAATCTAGAAAATAAATGGGGTATCATCTTGCAAGACTTCTTATTTAAAAAAGCTCCACCTCTCTTCTACCCATTCCACATGCCACTCCAACACTAGAAAACATTTTCATAATTCCCAACTTTCTTGTAGCAAAACATCTCCAGTTCCCCCAAGTGACCTTTACATGGCACAAACTCTAGGTGGTCGTTCACTTGATGATTCTCTAGAAAATTATTTTTTTTATTTTTACAGATTATGTGTCAATACAATTTTTATATTCATTTTTGTGACATTTTGTGATCCATGTAGTCTCTCTCTCTCTTTCTTCCTCTCTCTCTCCCTTTCTCTCTCCCTCTCCCTCTCTCTCTCTGTCTCTCTCTGCTCCCCCACCCCTTTCCCCTTCTCAAGATAGCTGGAATTATGACATAGATTGTGCATGTGCCTAGAAAATTAATATTTTTCCTAAAACGTGGTATTCAAATTTTAACACAACCAAACAGATATTGTCTGGCTGGTGAAAGGAAGAATGAATAAATTTAAGGAAAAAACAAATTTGCATAGTAAAGATTCACAAGGTTGCTGGATGGCAGAAGACAGAATGTGCAGAAGGGAGTCTCAGAATTCTTAGAGAGGCTTCTGAAGTGGTTGAAAACTGCCAGCCTGGGAGAAGAGCTTGGGAGAGCAGTGGGAGATCACACAGCTTTTGAGCTTGCCTCTTCTCTGATTCTACTTCAGTTTGTCCCGCATACTTAGTTGAATCCTGTCCAATCTCATATTGTTCCTGCCAGCATTCCCTGATCTTGAAGCCATCAATTTAACTATATGGAAGATAAAACACCATATTGACTGAGTTGATCTGCAAAGTTACCTCAGTCACCTGACTTCTGATCCAGCTACTAGATCTGCAATCTCACCAAAGACTAATTTGGATGGGCTCACATTAGGAGAGTTAGGCAGGAATCTGGGGACATTAGACAGAGAGGGAGATAGAATAGCTCCAACCATGTTGGAGGCTGAAGAGACCCTAGAGGGTCAGTGGGTTCTGGAAGAGATAGAGTTTATTATCCTAGGGAAATTCCTTAGCCCTCCATTCCTTACCCAATCCTAATTATTAACTTTAGTAAACCTGCAGTTGTTAACATTAAGAAAGTCAGATTTGTGTTTCTCAAAGCTCCAGGCCTGAGGGTAGCCATCTTGCCCTTAGGCCAGGGAGAAGCAACTATCACAACCTACTACTTTACAAAAATTATTTAAGGGTCAGTATACAATCTTTCACCAGGAAACAGTAAACTTGAAACAATTATCTTTTGGGGTCTTTCTTTTATGAACTGCAAAATTCATGAGAGGAAAGGAGTTAAGAAAATTGTCTTGTCTTTCCCTTCTGTTTGGAGGGCTGGAAAACACAGAAACAAATTCCTCCCAAAATCTTGTCTTCCAGAAGGTCCCAAATTTTCCATATAATTCCATTTTTCAAAAGAGCTTTTGATTAATTTCTGTTTCACAAAAAAAAAAATATATATATATATATATATGCCAATACCAGGTACCCTCGTGTTCCCCCTCCTTACTTTTGCTCGTTTCCTTTTGTGTTTTATTTTCTCTCATTTGATTGTAAGGTCCTTGAAGACTGAGACTGGCTTTCCAGCCTTATTTGTATCTCTAGTGCTTAGAAAATTATCTAGCACTCAGTTGTTGCTTCTCAGTAAATGTGTGTTGAGTTGAATTGAATTATTGTGATCTCAGGTTCAACTAAGACAGATTACATTCACATTCGGGGATCCTTTCCTCCTGTTGATCTCTTAATCTACCAAAATCCTAAGATTCTTTTTCCAGACAAAATGCTCCAATTTAATTTTACTGTAGACTATCTTTTGGAATTTCTGAATCTGTCATCTAGTTCATTAGTTATTGTCTCCATTTATGTCATCTGCAAATATGATGAACATAGCATGGATAGGAAATGAACTGTTGTGTGTGAAAAGATAGAAGGCCAGTTTCCCTGGACTGAAAGAGATGAAATGAGAAATAGCCATTGAAACTAAAAATGTAAGTTAATCCAGTTTGTCTTCACGAACTGGATTAAAAGAAAAAGGTAAATTTTCTTGGTAGTTGCATGGAGGAACAAAATATTGATGAAATATTTGAGGCATGGGGATTAATTTACCCTGTTAGAGATATGATGAGGAGTCACCAAATAAATTCTGAGAGACAAAGTTTGATCAGGATTTACTTACTGATATTAGCAAATGCCAATAAATGGGGCTCATGACCTCATATCAAAAACAAGTAAGGACTGATTGTATCTTTTATAGTAATTTAAGGTTAGGGTTAGAGTTAAGGTTAGGGCTAGGGTTAGAGAAAACAAACTCAAGCAGAAAAAGGATTTCTTCTTCTGATTGACTAGAAAGTAAAAATCTCTCATCATATACTACAAATTTGGAACTCTTTTCTGGAATCCTCTAAACCACAAACAAGACATGTGATTTGAAAAGCTTGAAAATTGCCACAATGGCTTAGATTGAATTAGCTTGACCTGTAATTTAATCAGGTTTCTCAGCATTGTTTTTGAGAAATGAAGTTAAAGGGTGACCATACAAACCAAGTTACAAGAGTGGAATCACAAGGCATATGAATAGGACTGCAACCCATGTGACCTGACATTACTTGAATAAACTTACAAAGATAAGGATCGGTAAGGGGAGATATTAATCTAGCTCAATGAAGTCTTAACCAAAATAAAATTAAAAATTTATTTTCCGTTTCAGAGAGGGCATGAATTGAAGTGGAAGCTATGAAAACTAAGAGAGGGATTTTGAAATTAAAAGTGGTGTGTTGGTAGAAACAGAAATATTTGGTCGCTGATTGCATATATTGGGTGAGGGAGAGTATGGTGTCCATTGTGATACCAAACTTAAAACATGAGACACTAGAAGGTTGATGGTCCCTACCAGAGAAATACAAAAGTTTGGAAGAAGGATTGGTTAGGGAGAGGGAAAATACTAAACTGAGTTTTGGGAGTGTTGAGTTAGGAAATCCAGTTTGAAGTGTCCAAAAACTAATGGTGATGCAGTATAGGACTAAGGGGAGAGACTTGAATTGGACATATAAACCTTTTAATCCTCTCTCTCTTTTGCTCACTCTCATAAAAATGAATATATATACAAATACATATATGTAGATAAAAATAGATAGCTATAGATATTTGTTGGTTGTCTCTCGAACCGAGAATGACGGTTGTCTTTGTGTGTTTTTGTGCACAAAGACACCTGTGCATGAAGATTTAAGTGGAAAAGTCGATGCACAGAGACAGTCCCACTCTCTCAGCGTGGGAAGCCTGGGTCCATTGGCATGAAAGTCGTTACACCTGGAGTCTTCCTCAGCTGCATTGGATGGCCGTGTTGTCTTTTGTGCTCCATCACGCCCTAAGCACTCCACAGTGCCTTGCTGCATCGCCATCTCAGCCGTTGAACCTTCTTATTGGTTTCTTCTGTCTGTTCAGCTGAAGCAGAATTCACATGCTGGGTGAGCAAAGCCTTGGTTCACCAGGGGTCGACGACCTGATGGTTACCCTCACAAGGTTTAGCCGGCCTGTCGAAGCCTTTGCCTGGGGTGTGGCCGATGCCTCATGCTAGCAGCTACTAGGAGCCACAAGTGAGAGCTGGGTGTTAGGTGAGGGTCAGTGGCTAGAGAGCTGCCCTAGAAGGGTACGACAAGCCCTCCATACCAGAGATATTACCCCTCTCTGAGCACCCCATACACCCCACTATGGATATAGTTGTATAGTTGTAGATATAAATATAGATAAGAACCATTTAAAAATGCTCTTTATGTCTGGTCATTTAAAAATGTGAAGAAACATTTTAGTATAACATAATATGTGCCTTATCTTTTCCCCCACATGAATACCCTAAATGCATGGTCAAATGCCTTGCTAAAACATAAGTCTTTATCATAGAACATTTCCTTAACTGGATAGTTATTTAAACTTGTCAGACAAAGAATTGCCTTCAGAACATCATGGACTATTCTTAATGTGCTACACTTTCCCTTTGTTCCCTTTGTTATTCTCTTAGTTTTCTACAACCAGTGCTTAGTTGGTTGGTTGGTTGTGATCCTTCAAACTCAAAAAGGACCAAAATGGCATCATTACATTAGGATCAATGTACCGTGCATCTGACTATGGCTGATCAGATGATATGAGTTCAGATGGCTCTATCACAGGTTGGGTACAAATTGTCCATGTGAACATCTGGAATGGAGATGTCTCTAAATTTGTATAGCTCAAATTTCTTTTGAGCTACTGCCATTCTATTTTGTTCCAGAGCACTGCACCTTCTTTGATGTAGGCATATTTCACTGACAGGCAACATGTTGTAGTAGTTAGGCTATTAGATATTAGGGTCAAGAAGACTTGTTTTTGAATCCTGACTCAAACTCTTACTCTCCTTGGCATGCTATGTAATTACTCTGTCAGGTTCCTTAGGTATAAAGTGTGGCCCCCAAGGGCTGGAGAGCTTACTCATTGACTTCTGAAGACCTTTCCAGATAGAAATATGTTAATCTTTGTTTCTTAGTTTTGTGCCTGACCTCCTTTTTTTTGGAGTGGGGGTAGGTTTAGTATTCATTTGTTTGTTTTGGTTTGGTTTTGGTTTTATTTTGGTCTAGACTGTCATTTACTCTGATACTCTTCAAGTGGGAAAAAGCTTTCTACTAATGAATATATACAACCTTTCTAATCTCTTTGTCATAGAACTCTGCCAACACTTTTCACAATGTCTAGCATATAAGAGATGTTTAGCCATTATTTGTTGATATGAATTGACTAAGATATTAACCAGTTCATTGATTTGCATGAGGTTATACAGTCAGTTTCTATATCAGAGTCAAGATTGGAATTCAGGTTGTTTTGACTCTGAAACTAACTTTCTACACACTGTATAACAGTACTTCTTGGTTTGGAATGTTAAAAGTATCCAAAATGCATCCCCCATTCAATCCATGACTTTTACATAGAATCCACTTGGAGCTAAAGGACTGTCCAGTTGGTTCAGAAGAGGATTTATGAAGAGAAGCAGGAATTGGGTCCAAATGTTGACTTTCCTTCTTCTCCCTCTGTGATTTACAGTAGTTAGCCATTCATTCAATAAGTATTTACTACCTTTAGCTTCTATTGTGTCGAAGATTGTGCTAGGCACAGAAATAATAAAGACTAAAATGAAACAATTTACTCTTGAGAAGCTTATATTTTCAAGTGACTTCACCCCTGTAAATCTCTTTCCTCATCTGTATAATGAGAGGAGTTGTCTAGAGGATGGGCAAAGTCATTTCTACTTCTTTATTGATATTCTGTATTATTTTTATAATCTTAATTTTTATATTTCAAAAGTTTATTTTATTTTTATTTCACAATATTTAAATTAAACCTAAATATAGATGCAAAATTCTTTACTAGAAGACCACTAACTGTAATTCTCTTCCAACCCTGAACATCTGTGGTTCTATATATTGCCAGTACTATCACTATTAGAATTCTAAATTATCTCTGTACACTTTAAAGTCATGCTGCATCACTCCAGTTGGCATTTTTTCCCAAAATTTGTTTTTGTTTCTTCCCCCCAAGAGAGCCATAGAGGCAAGCCAGGACTGAGAAAATCAGCATTCCCTACACAATTTTTAACACATTTTCAATTTTTTTCTTCATAGTATGAACTAACCAATATGATAAAAGTACAAGTGTAAAATACACTACATAAATACAGTTAACATTTATCTAACTTTGTATGTAATCACAAAGTTTGTCTAGAGCACGAGTTCTTTATCTAGGGTTGATGGCCTAACCATCTGTGAACTTGTATAGGAAAAAATAAATCTTCATTTTCACTAATCATTCAATGAAATGTATCAGTTCCTTCTCTTTTCTATTTAAAGAAAAATATTTCAGGCCTGGAGAAGGAAAGTCCTGGGTACATCTAGCCTCATATTTCTCCTAGTTGTGTGACCCTGGCCAAGTCACTTAACCCATATTGCCTACCTTTACCAATCTTCTGCCTTGGAACAAATATATAGTATTAATTCTAAGATAGAAAGTAAGGTTTGGGGGGGGCAGCTGTGTAACCCAGTGGATTGAGAGCCAGGCCTAGAGATGGGAGGTCCTAGGTTCAAATCTAGCCTCAGACACTTCCCAGCTTTATGACCCTGGGCAAGTCACTTGACCCCTATTGCCTAGCCCTTAATCTTCTGCCTTGGAACCAAAACACAGTATTTATTACAAGACAGAAGGTAAGGGAGAAAGAAAGAAAGGAAGGAAGGAAGGAAGGAAGGAAGGAAGGAAGGAAGGAAGGAAGGAAGGAAGGAAGGAAGGAAGGAAGGAAGGAAGGAAGGAAGGAAGGAAGGAAGGAAGGAAGGAAGGAAGGAAGGAAGGAAGGAAGGAAGGAAGGAAGGAAAGAAGAAATGTTTAAAAAATTTCTGAAAAGGGGTCTTTGGACTTCAGCAACCTGACAGAGAAATTAATCCCAATCACACACAAACACATGTATATACAAACATATAAACACACACAAGAGGGGAAAAAACCCTAAGATGCCCCACCTCAGTCTTAAATCACATAAGAAAATGTGACTATTGTGTCTTCCCCCAAAGAGATTTCACATGACACTCTTACACTAACGTATTTTTATGTGCTAATACCCTTTTAGTAACCTCATTCCAAAAGAAAATCTCAAGGGCCATTGGATTATCATATATACCAATATTCCATAAGCATCATTCATATTAAGACTTTTAAAAAACCTTTAACTTTCTCAACTAAAAGATTTTTTTTTCCTCTAAGAGTTGTTTAAAAGCATTAAGACTACAAGTTTCACTGAGCATTTAAAAAATCTTTCTTTTATTTGGGGAAATTTAATGGCAGCACTTTCCCAGATCCACAGTGACTCCCTTGGCTATTGATAAACTCCCATTCTCTGTGCATCAGTAAGCCGGTGTGATGACAACAATGATCAGGATTGGGGCTCTGGGACTCCATTTCCAAATAGTAGTACAGCTGACTTTAGTAATGATTTAGCAAGCCTTTGGATGATTGCAGAGAGTGAAAGTATTGGGTGGGTTCAAATGGAAAAGAAGGCATCAGAGATGAGTGACATTAAAATTCTGGGAAGGACCTCATAAATAATAAATTATAACTGCAATCATTATAACTAACATTTATGTAGCACTTCCTACATGCTTGGTGCTATGCTATGCATGTTCAGGTTACCATCTTATTTGATCCTTGTAACAATTCTGTAAGGTAGGTACATTATCATTCCCATTTTACAGATGAGGAACTGAGACAAATAGGTGGCTCCCCCAGGGTCATAAATCGAATAAGTAACTGAGACTGGTTTTGAACTCATGTCTTGCTGACTATAATGGCTCTATTCATTGTTCCATCTAACTACCCCTAGCTAAAAAGGAATATCCTCCATGACATCCTTCTACCCCCAAAAGTAAATCTTGACTGAAATGCTTTCATCACCCTGCAGGTCCCTTCAATTCTGATTCTCCATTTTCTCCTATTAAACAACAAGTCTAAATTAGATAACCTCTCAGGTATGTGAGAGCTTTGAGTTTTATGAGCATATTAATTAATTGTGTACTTTTTTCTTCATTATTAAACTTTGTGTTTTAAGATAGAGAGCATAAGGCCTTGAGGCCCTAACAGGGATTCAATGCTTATCCTGTCAACAGTGCCTTATTTAATGCTACAGTTAATTCCCAATTTTCTGTAGAAACATGAAAGAGATACTACATCTGCTTGAGAACTCCTGATTCAAATGGTTATATGAGGGGAGTTGTAATTATTTCTAAAGGGATAACAAGGAATTTAAAGAAGAATGATAAATTATGAAAGAAAAAGACATTGAATATCACTTTGTCTATTTTTAAGGTGAAATTGTATTTTTTCCTGACACAACTGCATTACAATTATGTTACATATGCATCTTAAGAAAGGCAGTGTTGCACAGTGGTTAGAAGGCTGGGCTTAGAGTCAAGAAGACCCTATTCAAGTCATACCCTTAGCATTTGCTTGTTACTCTGAGTAAGTCATTTCACTCTTGATTAATGCTAGGTAATTAATACTAAAAGATATAATAAACTAATGGCTGTTCTGCATTAATGGGGGGATTTAGACATTGAGAAAAACATAGCCACAGATTATATAGTCTTCCATCACAAAAATCCCAGATTTTTTTTAATTTTTAGTATTTCATTTTTGATACACAATAAATAATAACATACATGAAATAATAGAAAACATTTTACATACACACATTCCACTGAAGAAACATTCTTAGCAGATACAGATCAGAAATTGTTCTTTCATGTAGAAATTTAGAACATTTTGGGGCCAATGAGTGAATACATGCATTATTACAAGTATTTTTCACGTTTTTAAGCCCTTATCTCTTTTGGTGTTATTTTTTATTTTATTTTTTTGCAAGTACAAGGAATACATTTTTTCTTTTTTTTTTATTTAAATAATTAATTTAGAATATTTTGCAATGGTTATATTATTCATGTTCTTTCCCTCCCTTCCTCTCTGCCCCCTCCTGGAACTGACAAGCAATTCCACTGAGTTTAAACACTTATCTTCTGTCTTAGAATCAATATTAATATTGGTTCCAAAGCATAAGAGTGGCAATTGGGACAATAAGTGACTTTTCCACACATAGCTAGGAACTGTCTGATACTAGATTTAAACCCAGGACATTCAGTCTCCTAGACTGATTCTCTATTCACTAAGCCACTTAGGTGCTCCATTATTTTTGAAGTTTTCAAGTTCTGGCAATCACAGTGAACATTCTTCCCCTTCTTTTCTGCCTATTGAATCATAGAATCACACATTTTCCTTTGGAAATTACTTCAGACCCTCATTTCAACTATGTAAAAGAAAATCCTACTGAATCATACCTGGCAAATCATAATCTCTCCTTTAATTAATGACCACTAGTGAGGGGGAAAACATTCCCTCCTGAGAGGGAACATTCCAATATATCAGAATGCTATATGAGCTAAATTTGCCCTCTTGGAAATTTTTGATCATTAATTTTTACCTAGTGTTTTAAAAGCTTGGAAGATAGGTGATATTAATATGATCATTTTATAAAGGGAATAAATGAGGCATATAACAATTAAGTGGTATGTTGGGTGACATAACTGGTAAACATCTGAGGCTAAATCTGTACTTGTCTTTCTAGCTCTAAATTCAATATTCTACCTAAAAATGTTTTTTCTTCAAATTCATTTATTTAATAGAATTTATTCCTATCACAATCCATTTTCCCCTTCTTGCACCATAGAATGTATCAACTGAGAAAAATGGATGTATAGATTGTGTTTTCCATTTATCTTTTTCACTTCATTTTCTAGAGATATACATCCACAAATTTTCTTCAGATATTGACTCTATAGCTGTATAAAATGTTCTCTTGGTTTTATTTGTTTCACTCTTCATTACTTCATGAAGATCTTTTCAAATTTATTTTTTTTAATTAACCTACCCATTTCTTTTTACAATGGAGTAGTATTCCATCATGATCATATATTACATTTTTTCAGCCACTTCCCAAATGATAGACATATCATCAGTTTCCAGTTCTTGGCCCCCAAAAGGCAATTGATATGAATATCTTAAAAATATAAATACTTTTTCTTTTTATGATCTCTATGGAAAACAGACCCAAATATGGTATTGATTTGGGCATCAGTACCATATTTGTTTCATAAAAAAAATTGGTAGTATTCCTTCTTTACCTATTATTTTTTTTCTTTTTTCTTTTTTGTCATTTTATTTTATTTTATTTTTTTAAATATATTTTATTTGGTCATTTCAAAGCATTATTCGTTAAAGACGTAGGTCATTTTCTTTTCCTCCCCCCCTCACCCCCCATAGCTGACGCGTAAGTCCACTGGGCATTAGATGTTTTCTTGATTTGAACCCATTGCTTTGTTGATAGTATTTGCATTAGAGTGTTCATTTAGAGTCTATCCTCTGTCATGTCCCCTCAACCTCTGTATTCAGGCAGTTGCTTTTTCTCGGTGTTTCCACTCCCATAGTTTATCCTTTGCTTATGAATGGTGTTTTTTTCTCCTGGGTCCCTGCAAGTTGTTCAGGGACATTACACCACCACTAATGGAGAAATCCATTACGTTCGATGATACCACAGTGTGTTTGTCTCTGTGTACAATGTTCTCCTGGTTCTGCTCCTCTCGCTCTGCATCACTTCCTGGAGGTTGTTCCAGTCTCCATGGAACTTCTCCACTTTATTATTCCTTTTAGCACAATAGTACTCCATCACCAACATATACCACAGTTTGTTCAGCCATTCCCCAATTGATGGGCATCCCCTCATTTTCCAGTTTTGGGCCACCACAAAGAGCGCAGCTATGAATATTTTTGTACAAGTCTTTGTGTCCATTATCTCTTTGGGGTACAGACCCAGCAGTGCTATGGCTGGGTCAAAGGGTAGATATTCTTTTAGCACCCTTTGGGCATAGTTCCAAATTGCCCTCCAGAATGGTTGGATCAGTTCACAGCTCCACCAGCAATGAATTAATGTCCCTATTTTGCCACATCCCCTCCAGCATTCATTACTTTCCTTTGCTGTTATGTTAGCCAATCTGCTAGGTGTGAGGTGATACCTCAGAGTTGTTTTGATTTGCATCTCTCTGATTATAAGAGATGTAGAACACTTCTTCATGTGCTTGTTAATAGTTTTGATTTCTTTATCTGAGAACTGCCTATCCATTTCCCTTGCCCATTTATCAATTGGAGAATGGCTTGATTTTGTGTACAATTGATTTAGCTCTTTATAAATATGAGTAATTAAACCTTTGTCAGAGGTTTCTATGAAGATTTTTTCCCAATTTGTTGTTTCCCTTCTGATTTTAGTTATATTGGTTTTGTTTGTACAAAAGCTTTTTAGTTTGATGTAGTCAAAATTATTTATTTTACATTTTGTGATTCTTTCTATATCTTGCTTGGTTTTAAAGCCTTTCCCCTCCCAAAGGTCTGACATGTATACTATTCTGTGTTTACCCAATTTACTTATGGTTTCCTTCTTTATGTTTAAGTCACTCACCCATTTTGAATTTATCTTGGTGTAGGGTGTGAGGTGTTGATCTATTCCTAGTCTCTCCCACACTGTCTTCCAATTTTCCCAGCAGTTTTTATCGAATAGTGGATTTTTGTCCCAAAAGCTGGGATCTTTGGGTTTATCGTATACTGTCTTGCTGAGGTCGCTTTCCCCCAGTCTATTCCACTGATCTTCCATTCTGTTTCTTAGCCAGTACCAAATTGTTTTGATGACTGCTGCTTTGTAATATAGTTTTAGGTCAGGGACTGCAAGGCCCCCATCATATGTGTTTTTTTTCATTATTTCCCTGGATATCCTTGATCTTTTGTTCTTCCAAATGAACTTTGTTATGTTTTTTTCTAAATCAGTGAAGAAGTATTTTGGTAGTTCAATGGGTATGGCACTAAATAGATAAATAAGTTTGGGTAGGATGGTCATTTTTATTATATTGGCTCGTCCTATCCATGAGCAGTTAATGTTTTTCCAATTGTTCAAGTCTAGTTTTAGTTGTGTGGCGAGTGTTTTGTAGTTGGGTTCATATAGTTCCTGTGTTTTTCTTGGGAGGTAGATTCCTAGGTATTTTATTTTGTCTAAGGTGATTTTGAATGGGATTTCTCTTTCTAGTTCTTGCTGCTGAGCTGTGTTGGAGATATATAGAAAAGCTGATGATTTATGTGGGTTTATTTTGTATCCTGCAACTTTGCTAAAGTTGTTGATTATTTCAATTAGCTTTTTGGTTGAATCTCTAGGATTCTTTAAGTAGACCATCATGTCATCCGCAAAGAGTGATAACTTGGTCTCCTCCTTGCCTATTTTGATGCCTTCAATTCCTTTATCTTCTCTAATTGCTACTGCTAGTGTTTCTATTACAATGTCAAATAGTAGAGGTGATAATGGGCATCCTTGTTTCACTCCTGATCTTATTGGGAATGCATCTAGTTTATCCCCATTGCAGATGATATTAGCTGTTGGTTTTAGATATATACTGTTTATCATTTTTAGGAATGACCCTTCTATTCCTATGCTTTCTAGTGTTTTTAATAGGAATGGGTGTTGTATTTTATCAAAGGCTTTTTCTGCATCTATTGAAATAATCATGTGATTCTTGCTAGTTTGCTTGTTGATGTGGTCAATTATGTGGATGGTTTTCCTAATGTTGAACCAGCCCTGCATCCCTGGTATGAATCCTACTTGATCATGGTGAATGATCCTTCTGATCACTTGCTGGAGTCTTTTTGCTAGTATCCTATTTAAGATTTTTGCATCTATATTCATTAGGGAGATTGGCCTATAGTTTTCTTTCTCTGTTTTTGACCTGCCTGGTTTTGGAATCAGTACCATGTTTGTGTCGTAAAAGGAGTTTGGTAGAACTCCCTCTTTGCTTATTATGTCAAATAGTTTGTATAGTATTGGGATTAACTGTTCTCTGAATGTTTGATAGAATTCACAGGTGAATCCATCAGGCCCTGGGGACTTTTTCTTAGGAAGTTCTTTGATGGCTTGTTGGATTTCAATTTCTGATATGGGATTATTTAGGAATTCTATTTCCTCTTCTGTTAGTCTAGGCAGTTTGTATTTTTGTATATATTCATCCATTTCTCCTAAATTGGTGTATTTATTGCCATATAATTGGGCAAAGTAATTTCTAATGATTGCCTTAATTTCCTCCTCATTGGAGGTGCTGTCCCCCTTTTCATCTTTAATGCTGTGAATTTGCTTTTCTTCCTTCCTTTTTTTAACTAGATTGACCAGTACCTTGTCTATTTTGTTTGTTTTTTCAAAGTACCAGCTTCTTGTCTCATTTATTAAATCAATAGTTCTATCACTTTCGATTTTATTAATTTCTCCCTTAATTTTTAGGATTTCTAATTTGGTTTTCTGCTGGGGGTTTTTAATTTGATCGCTTTCCAGTTTTTTCATTTGCATTTCCAATTGATTGATCTCTGCTCTCCCTTGTTTGTTAATATAAGCATTCAGGGATATGAATTTACCTCTGATTACTGCTTTGGCTGCATCCCAAAAGGTTTGAAAGGATGTTTCGCCATTGTCATTTTCCTCGATGAAATTATTAATTGTTTCTATGATTTCTTCTTTAACTAAACGGTTTTGGAGTATCATATTGTTTAATTTCCAATTGGTTTTAGATTTGGTTTTCCATGTACCATTACTAATCATTATTTTTATTGCCTTGTGATCTGAGAAGGCTGCATTCATTATTTCTGCTTTTCTGCATTTGTGTGCTATGTTTCTGTGACCTAATGTATGGTCAATTTTTGTGAATGTGCCATGTGGTGCTGAGAAGAAGGTGTATTCCTTTTTATCCCTATTTATTTTTCTCCATATGTCTATTAATTCTAATTTTTCTAAGATTTCATTCACTTCTTTTACCTCTTTCTTATTTATTTTTTGATTTGATTTATCTAAATTTGATAATGGTTGGTTTAAGTCTCCCACTAGTATGGTTTTATTGTCTATTTCTTCCTTCAATTCTCCTAGTTTCTCCATTAGAAATTTGGGTGCTATATTATTTGGTGCATACATATTGATTAATGATATTTCCTCATTGTCTATAGTCCCTTTTAACAAAATATAATTACCTTCCCTATCCCTTTTGATCAGGTCTATTTTTGCATTGGCTTTATCAGATATCATGATTACCACTCCTGCCTTCTTTCTATCAGTTGAAGCCCAGAAGGTCTTACTCCATCCTTTAATTCTGACCTTGTGGGTGTTAACCCGCCTCATGTGTGTTTCTTGAAGACAACATATGGTAGGGTTTTGGATTCTAATCCATTCTGCTATTCGTCTACGTTTTATGGGTGAGTTCATCCCATTCATGTTCAAAGTTATGATTGTCATTTGTGGACTCCCTGGCATTTTGATTGCCTTCCCTAATTCTAACCTTTTCTTCTTCGGCTCTACCTTTTAGTCCAGTGATTTACTTTGAAACAGTCCCCCTTGTCCCCTCCCTTGATGTTTCCCTTTTTAGTCCCTCCCTTTTTGTTCCCTCCCCCTCCCCCCTCTCTTTCCCTCCCTTTTTGTTCTCCCTCTCCCCCTCCCCCCCTTGGTTTTCCCTTCTCCTTACCCTTGTTGGGTAAGATAGAATTCAAGATCCCAATGGATCTGGATGTTTTTCCCTCTCAGAGCTGATTTCCCTGAGATTGAGGTTTAAGTAACCCCCCCCCCTCTCTTCCTCTCCTTCTTATAGGAGTTTTCTTCCCCTCCCCTTCCCATGTGAATCTTTGTGTGAGAATGATTATTCTATTTGGTCTTTCTTTACCCCCTATTTATACATTACATTTTCCCCACATGTTAGTATACATAGGTTGATATAAATGTAGTCCTTATAGAAGAGAGTTAGAGTAAAAGAAGAAGATAACATTTTCCCCTTTCCTTAATATTTACCTTTTCAGGTATTCCTTGCTCTTTGATTTTTGGTATCAAACTTTCCACAGAGCTCTGGTCTTTTCTTTGCAAAAAGTTGGAAGTCTTCTATTTTGTTGAATGCCCATACTTTCCCTTGGAAGTATATAGTCAGTTTTGCTGGGTAGCTAATTCTTGGTTGGAGACCCAGCTCTCTTGCCTTTCTGAAGATCATGTTCCATGCCTTACGATCATTCAGAGTAGAACTTGCAAGGTCTTGGGTGACCCTGATTGGCATTCCTTTATATCTAAATTGTCTTTTTCTGGCTTCTTGTAGGATTTTTTCTTTTGTTTGATAGCTTTGGAATTTGGCAATTACATTCCTGGGAGTTGTCTTTTGGGGGTTTAGTGTAGAAGGTGTTCTGTGAGCTCTGTCAGTGGCTGTATTGCCCCCTTGTTCTAGAATCTCTGGGCAATTTTCTTTGATTATATCTTGTATCACCATGTCCAGTTTGGTGTTTATTTCTGGCTTATCTGGGAGTCCAATTATTCTTAAATTATCCCTTCTCCCCCTATTTTCCAGATCTATCACCTTGTCGGTGAGATATTTTATGTTCTCTTCTAATTTCTTCGTATTTTGGCTTTGCTTTATTGATTCTTGCTCTTTTACACGATCGTTGTCTTCCAGCTGCCTGATTCTGGCCTTTAAAGCCTGGTTTTCTTTTACAGTTTGGTCAAACTGGTTTTGTAGATGCGTGAATTTCTTTTGCATTATTTCCAACTTTTCCTCCCAGAAGGCTTCCATCTTTTTGGTCATTTCTGATTCAAATTCTTCATAGGTTTGTGGAGAGTTTCCATTTCCTTTGGAAGGTTTTGGAGCATTTTCTTTTATATTATCTTCTGTCTGCTCTGTATTTTGTATTTTGGCTCCATAGAATGTGTCCAAAGTCGCCCCTTTCTTCTTATTTTTCTTGGTATTTTGGGGCTTCTGTGGTTCTGTGGAGTTTGCCATTTCTGAATGTGGAGGATTAGTTTTTCTTGTCTCTTTCTGGTGTTCAGAGGCTTTAGTCCTAGGCAGATAGTTCTATGAGCTTTCCCTGGGTTAAACTGAATATGCCTCACTGGAACTGGAATGGAAGGGTCGGACCACGAGGCCACACTCTCCCCCAGGCTCGCTTTCCGGAAGTTGCCTTCAGAATCGCTGGCCGTGAGGCTGTTTCATTGGCCTGCGGGGGGATGGGCTGCAGCTTTCCCAAGCTCTGGGCAAGGACTTTCACTGAGACTTGGATAGCAGGATCCAGTCCATGAGGCTGTCTTGCCCGCCCTGAGGGTTTCTGTTGTTTCGACCAGCTCTCTGCAGCGGAAGCCCCAGGCAGTAACTTTCACCGGGACTGTAGAAGGCCCTGAGGGTTCTGCTCTCTGAGCCCGGCCGGGCTGCGGCTTCCCGGAGCCTTGGACTCTGCGCTCCTACCCCTGAGGTCCGAGTGATCTCGGGTTCTGGCTTTTAAGGGGAGCCGTACCTTTTGAACCGGGTCCAGGTCCAGGAGGAGGGTTCCCAGGGTCTGTGCTGTTGATCGTTTTGAATTTCGGCGCCTTAGGAGCTTATTGTTTGAGATCGGTCGGGAAGGGTTTTCAGGAGATCTGAGCTTTAGCTTTCTCTAAGCCGCCATCTTAACGGGAAGTATCCTTCTTTACCTATTATTTAAAATAATTTATTTACTATTGGAATTAGTTGATTGTTAAATATTTGATAGAATTCACCTTTAAATCCATCTACTCCTAAAGCTTTGTGTTAAGAAGTTCATTTATAACCTCTTCAATTTCTTTTAAAAAAAGATTTATTTAAATAGTCTGCTTCCTACTTTATTGTTTAGGCAGTTTATAGTTTTATAATTTTTCTTCCACTTCACATTAAGTTAGTTGGCATATAATTGAGCAAAATAACTCCTAAAATTTCTTCAATTTCATCTTCATTGGTTGTATATCCATCCATTTCATCTTTAATGCCAGTGATGTGGTTTTCTTCCATTTAAAAATAAATCTTATTAACAAATGGTATATCTATTTTATTTTTTTTTCATAAAACCAATTCTGTTTTATTTACTAATTCATTGTTGTTGGGGTATTTTTTTCCATTTTCATCTTTATTAATCTTGTCTTTGATTTTTAGGGTTTCCACTTTTATATTTATTTGGGGATTTGAAAATGCATATTCCCAAAGCATTGTTCTATTTTTTTTCTATTTTATTGATGTAAGTATTTCAATATATAAAATTTCCTCTATCCACTATTTTGTTGTATCCCATAGGTTTTGGTATGTTGTAACATTATTACCATTCTCTCTAAGTAAATTATTTATTGCTTCTAAGACTTGTTCCTTAAACTACTAATTTTTTTATGATTAAGTAATTTAGTCAACAAATAGTTTTTGCATCATGTTTTCATGGAGCCTTATTATGAACAATATCATGATGGACTGAAAAGGATGCATTTAATATATCTACTTTTCTACATTTAAAAATAAGGTTTTAGTTCCCTAATATGGGATTATTTTTGTTAATATACAATGTATTGATGAGAGGAAATATATTTTTTCTATTCTCATTCAATTTTCTCCAGATATCTATCATGATTTACCTAAGATTTTGTTCATCTTATTGATTTCTGCCTTATTCATTTTTGGGGTAAAATTTATTTGGTTCAGATAGAGGAAAATGGAAGCCCCCCCTGCCCTGTTATTGTTCTGTTTTCTATCTCCACCTATAATTCATTTAGTTTTTCTTTTAAAATTGTGGATGCTTTAATATTTGTTGTGGATCATTGCACTGCTACTGTTAAATTCCACAATGTATCAGTCTCTGTGTACAATATTCTCCTAAATATACTCTTTTGCTCTGCATTAATTCCTGGAGGTCTTTCCAGTTCACATAGAATTCCTCCAGTTCATCATTCCTTTCAGCACAATAGTATTCCATCACCATCAGAAAGCACAATTTGTTAAGCCATTCCCCAATCAATGGACAACCCTTCATTTTCCAATTTTTTGCCACTATAAAGAGTATGGCTATAAATAATTTTGTACACATATTTTCCTATTATCCCTTTGGCAGTACAAACCCCAGCTCATAATTTTACATAACATAATTATTCTAATTTTCCTCTTCCTACCTTATTTTATTATTATTTTATTTCATTCTTTTATATTCAAATCAACCTTAAGTCTTTTAGCTATGTATTCCCTTTCAAAGTATCCAACTCTTAAGTGTTGTAGATAATATTTTCCTAATAAGAAGTAAACAATTTGACCTTGTTGATTTCTTTATAATTAGCCTTTCATTTTTACCTTATTATAGTTCTTGTAGATCAAATTTTTTACTCAATTCCAGACTTTACCAAGAAACTCCTTTAGATAATGAAATATCAATTATTTTCCTTGTAAAATGCTCAGCTTTGTCGATTGTGTTATTCTTGCTTGTAAACCCAGATCATTGGTACTTCAAAATATCATGTTCCATGCCATTTGTTCTTTTAATGTTGAAGCTACTAAGTCCTCTGTTATTCTGACTGTATCTCTGTTCCCTCCTCTTGTTGCTTGAAGTATTTTCTTCTTAACTTGGGAGCTATGGAGCTTAGCAATGATGTTCCTGTGCATTTTCTTCTCGGGGTCTCTTTCTTGTGGTGATCTGTGGATTCTTTCCATTTCCATTTCACCATCTACTTCTAAAACTTCCAGAAAATGTTAATAAGATGAAACACCAGGCAGATGAGTTAAAGATCTTCCTCTCCCACATTTTCCTTGAATACTTTGTTTCATACTCAATTCTTATATTTTTCTGTCCCTTTTAGAATTGATTCTGTGGGGTTGCTTTTGATTATATGTGGATGAACTTATAGAGCAAGGTAGCCTCATGCCCTACTCTGCCATCTTTAACCATAATGTTGAAATGTCACTTTAATTCATATAAGGAGAATTTTTAAAATGGGTTTACAAATGTATGGGTTTTAGCAAAAGCACCTTCTACCACAAATTTAAAACTTTTATTAACCACTTAGTGACTTGATGTTTTGGGGCTGAATTATGAATTAGAGCTTGGTTAGGCACTGAAGACACCAAGATCATCCATTACATTCCAAGCCATCAAAATCCATCATGATTTTGCCTTGATACTGGACTTAGATTATTCTGGGAGACAGAATGAAACTTTGTACTATGCTTCCTCACTTAAATTCACTTTTTGTACAAGTTAAAACATCACCCAATGATGTCATTGGGCCCCTTCAAAAATGAAGAAAAAATGACAACATATCAGTTAAAGGTAGTGATTGGTTTCTTTGCATAGCATCTTGACAGTGTGGTATTTATGTCAACATATTATACTCTGTATGAACTAAAATTTCTTTTAATCCCTTAAAATAGAGAATGTAGAATGGAAGGAACCTGATATTAAGTCTTGTCTGCTTCTAATTTTAGCTCTATGACCTTGACCAAGTCACATCTACTACCTAGGTGTCTGTTTTCTTATCTTGAAAAAATTGAAATGAAAACACAAGATAATTTTAAGATTTCCAGGTCTGTTTGAATTTAGAGTGTTTCTGTATGTGTCTTTGTTTAAATCCATTTGAATATGTAATATGTACTAACCTACCAATGGATTTCTTTCTTTTGTGATATTTGAGTTCCTGAGAGTCTATTGTTATTCATTCTCTTTTCCATCTAGTAACTGTGACAGATGAATCAATGCAAGACTTGGAAGCCATCCTACTGAATCAAGGAATCTATGCCAGAGGGATAGCTCTATTTCCTGTTTCTCTTAATTTAATCAGGTTTCAGCTAATTCATGACTCTGGATTCTACTGAGCCTTGTTTAGCATTGGAATACAAAAGTGTTGATGACTCAGAATGCTGTTATTTGTTCCACCATGAGCCACAGACACAAATATATTCTAGCCTGGAGACAAAGTGTTTATTCCTGCCCCCAATCCCTTGAGGTAATTTCCTTTTAATATGAAAGGACAAAGAAAAGAAAAAAATGCTTAACTAGCAGGTCTGTACAGATTTATTGTGACTTCACTGATAAGAATTATACTTTGCCCATATCCAGACTCATTAGATTCTCCCTTCTGTTCTCAGTGAGTCAGTCATTCCCACAAATGATTGCTGCCTTGGCATTTATAATCAATCCACTGGCTTCTGTTCATGCTGAGGCCAATGGACTTGCAATGATCCAGACTTGGCATTAGCCAGCAGAATATAAAGACCTTGGGAGTCCTCTTGCTGTCCAGTCATGAGACAATATATGTTGAATCCAAAATCCAAGCAAAGCTTTTGCACAGCTAAAGAAAAAAAAATAAATAAAGAGGTAGATGTGTGAGGACTGCACAATTTATTGCAAAACAGTTGCAAGTCTCTACAACTACTTCTATAAATGTCAGCATTTCACAAGTTTTCTAATAATGATGGAGTATTATTAAGCCTTTTTCATTTGGGGGGGAGATATTAGCAGCTAAATATTTTTCTTTGAAGTGATGGTTGCTTTTGAACTCCAAAGTCCAGATCTCAGTAAAGTAGTGGGAATTAGAGAAGGGAATAAAAAGTAATGAGTGAATTCAAAGATGGCCTTTCATCACACAATCTATGGTTCTGGCCAGAAAGAGACCTTAGAGAGCTGCCATCGACTTTGTAACTCTGGAATGCTAAGCCACATTTTCTCTTCTTGATAATAGGAACATAATTAAACATTTTCCAGGTGACAGCCAAGGAAAAGCCTCTCTTTGCCTTGCACCATTTTCTTTTCTAACTTATGCTTAGTGGTGGTCAGTTTGTGGACCATGGTTCCTAAAGTATCCTGAACACCAAACATTGTTGCCTCAACATAAACTTTGCTAGCTATAAATTTTCAAAAAATTGAATGGCAAAACCTAGCCTTATGGTAGAAAATTCCTTTCTCAGCAATTCCTATAGAAAAGAAACACCTTGAGGGCAGGGTAATTTGAGGGTGTGATTTGAATAATTATTTGATTCATTATTTTAAGTTGATAAATACAAAATAATGAAATGATTATTAGTAGAATTGTTGAGGCTCATGTTGAAATATCAAGCTGTGGCATTTTATTTAAGGAGATTATTATATCTCATGTATACTAAAAGTATAAAGTTAATTACTTAAAAATGATTACATTATAGAGGATCATTTTTCGAAAAATTTTAGTGAGTTTATTTCTAGAACAATAGGTATAAAGCTATGATTTGACCTACAAATTTCTGAACATTGATCATAGAATACCCTGGGGCGAGATGAAGTTAAGGTAACTTGATTTAATTGTCCTGGAATAGCATCTGCTTTTAGGCCTAAAGATGTAACTGCTCATGCATGTAAAATATCTTCTGAAGAGATTAGTATACGGATTGGCAATTCTATTGGTAGTACAACAAGATTATCTACATCTAATAATCGGAGTTGTCCTGGTATAAGATCTTGAGTTGGAATTATATGAGTCAAATGTTAACTCTTCATAGTCGGTATACTCATAACTTCAATATCATTGATGACCTATTGCTTTTACTGTAAGATATGGATTATAAATTTCATCTATTATATAAAGAATTCATAATGATGGAAGGGCAATTAAAACTAAAATAACAGCTGGTATAATAGTTCAAATAGTTTCTATTTCTTGAGCATCTATAGAGCTTGTGTGGGTTAGTTTAGTGGTTACTATTAAGATAATAATATATAGTACTAAGGAACTAATTAAGAATACGATTATTAATGTACGGTCAAGGAAATATATGAGTTCTTCTATGATTGGAGATGTGGCATCTTGAAAACTTATTTGTATTGAATATGACATTTAAGGCATACAAGGATCAAACTTGTGATTTAACTATGGCAAAGTTATGTAATTATTTTACTAATGTCTTATGAGAAAGTCATAAAGGTTATGGGGTTGACTTGAAATTAATCTAAGGGGGCTCAATTACTCCCTTTCTTAAATTAAGACTTGATAAATACTGGTTGTATTCATTCGACTAACATGGAATGACTTTATGGATGTCCCCCTCCATATCCATCAAGTCATTCAATGTTAGTTGTTGTTAATTCTACATTAAGTACTTCTTGTTTGGCTGTAAATGCTACTCAGATAATAAATACTATTAGGATAACAGCTGTTAATGAAATAAATGATCCAATTGATGATAGAACATTTCATATAGTGTAAGCATCTGGATAATCTGAGTATCGTCGTGGTATGCCAGATAGCCCTAAAAAATGTTGGGGAAAAAAGGTTAAATTTACTCCAACAAATATGATAAAGAAATGAATTTTTGCTCATATATCATTAAGTATACATCCTGTGAATAATGGGAATCAATTAACAAAACCTCCTATAATAGTAAATAAAGCTCCTATTGATAGGACATAATGAAAATGGGCTACTACATAATATGTATCATGAAGTACAATGTCTAGTGAAGAATTTGCTAGAACAATGCCTGTTAAACTTCCAATTGTAAATAAGAAAATAAAGCCTAAGACTCATAATATTGCATTGATATTGCAATAAATTTGGGATATCTCAAGCCTCCACCACATAGTGAGTGCACCTACTTTTATAAACATATAATATTTCTGTTTGTATACATTGTTCTTCTGGTTCTACTCACTTTACTTAGTTTCAGTTCATTTAAGTTTTGCCAGATTTTTCTGAATTTATTCTGCTCATTGTTTCATATGACATAATAATATTCCATTACAACCCTATACCACAACTTGTTCATCTTTTCCCCAAGTGATGGAAACCCCTCAGTTTCAATTATTTGACACTACAAAAAGAACAACTAAAATATTTTGATATGGTAAGGCCCTCCTTCCCTTTTTTCTGATCTATTTGGAATGTAGACGCAGGAGTTGTATGACCTTTGGCCTAATTACTCTTCCAGAATGGTTGTATTAGTTCACAGTCCCAAGAGCATTTCAGTATCCTAATTCTCCTACATACCCTACAACATTTATCATTTTCCTTTATTGTCATGTGAGCCAATCTGATAGGCATGAGGTGATACCTCAATGCTTTTTTTAAATTTGAATTTCTCTAATCAATATTGAACCAGAGCATTTTTATATGACTATGGATAGTTTTAATTTCTTCCTTTGAGAACTGCCTTTTTATATCATTATGCCATTTTTCAATTGGGGAATGCTTTGTATTCCTAAAAATTTGCCTCAGTTTTTTATATATTTGAGAAATGAGGCATTTTTCAGAGACACTTACTAAATTTTTCCCAAAAAATGTGATTTCCCTTCTAATCTTTATTGCTTTGAGTTTGTTTGTAAAAAAAAAAAAACAAATAAAACACCTTTTTTTTTTTAAATTTAATGTGATCAAAATTATCCAATTCATATTTCATAATATTCTCTATGTCTGGTATGACAATAAATTCTTCCTTTATTCATAAATCTGACAGGCAAACTTTCCATATTCTCCTAATTTTTTATGATTTCACCTTTTATTTCTAGATCAAGTATTCATTTTGCCTCTCTTGTTATGAAGTAAAATGCTGGTCCATGCCTAGTCTCTGTTATACTATTTTTCAATTTTCCTAGCAGTTTTTGTCAAATAATAAGATTTTTGGCCAAAAGATTGGAAATGCATTGATTACCTAATCCCATGTTGCCAAAACTATGCCATGTATGTGTGAGGGAGCTGTTCCCCTTCCCTCTCCATGCATGCCTGAAGACATTTCTTTCATCATCCACTCCTCTGCTCAGGAGTCTAATGGGAGTACTATTTCCTTCCCTTCTCTAGGATAAAGTGTGAGGGAGAAGGGATCACATGTGATTTGAGGGTTGTAGTTTGGGCACTAAGTCCATTAAAGGCACACCATCACTGACCTAATATATTTCATTGATCCACCATTATATCTCTGCAAGTATCAAGTTATGATGATTACTGCTTCATAATATTATTTTATATCTAATAAAGCCAGGTCCCCTCCCTCATATTTCTTCCCATTAATTCCCTTGAAATTCTTAGTGTTTTGTTCTTTCAAATGAATTTTGTTATTTTTTCTAGTTTAATGAAATAGTTTGGGGATAATTTGATTTTTGGTATGGTGCTGGAGAGGTAAATTAACAGGCAGGATTGTGATTTTCACTATATTGACTTGGTCTATCCTTGAGCAATTAGTGTTTTTCCCCCCAACTGTTTAGGTCTTACATTCTTGTGAACAGTGTTTTTCAATTTAGTTCATGTAGTTTCTGGGTTTGTTTTGTGAGGTATATCCCCAGATACTTTGTTCAGTTATTTTGTATGGAATTTACTTTACTATTTCTTGCTGTTGGACTTCTTTGGTAATAAATAGAAATATTGGTGACTTTTATGGGTTTATTTTGTATCCTGCAAGTTTGCTAAAGTTTTTAATTGTTCCTATTATTTTGTGATTCATTCTCTAAGATTCTCCAAGTATGCCATTATATCATCTGGAAAGCGTCATGATTTTGTTTTCTCCATTGACTATTCTAATTCTTTTAATTTCTTTTTCTGTTCTTATTGCTATATTTCTAGTGAAATAGTGGTCATATGTATTTTTTTCTTTACCCTTGATCTTTTTGGGAAGTGTTTTAGTTAAATCCCAATTACAGACAAGTCTTATTCATTGTTTTAGCTAGATACCATGCATCGCCTTAATATAGGTACCATTTATTCAGTGTTTTCTAATGTTTTTAAAAGGAATGATTTGTATTTTATCAAATGTTTTATCCTCATCTATTGAAGTAATCATATGGTTTCTTGATTTTTTGATTGATATGGGGAATTATGTTGATTGTTTCCCCAATATTGATAAAAACTAAGTATATAGATACTAAAATATAATATTCTTTGTGGTTACCAAAAATGTTTCTAGTAATGAAAATAAGGTAAAAGCATAGCCTGCTGCTACCCCTCTCATGTTCTCCTCCATGGAATTTGCTTCTTATATATCTCTTAATGAGGTAACAGTTACCCCCTTCTATATATCCTTTTCTTTCCATGTGTTTCTCTTTTCCATCCCCTCCTCTTTTTTTTCTGGATATCAACCCATCTTATTTAGCTTCCTGTCTTCTTTCTATCTCTACTACTTTTAATTGCTCTATTAATGATAAAGTCCTTTAGTGTCTTAAATAATTTATATATTTTGCCTACTTTAAGTACCTTAAGTACCTCACATATCATAGATATCTTAATTATTTCAAAAGTCACCTTCCCAGTTATTATTATAGTCAATTTAACTTATGGAAATTCCCAAGTTTTCACTTTACATTTTTATGCTTCTCTTTTTTATTCATTTTTTAAAAAAATTTATTAACACATTTCCACATGAGTTTTCTGTAGTTATATAATTCAAATGGTCTCCTTCCATTTTCTCCTCTGACCTCCTGGTACTGGCAAGGAAATTCAATTAGGGTTATGCAAGTATTCTTTGTATTATTTAGAGATAGATACTAGTAGCATAAATATTATTATGAGGGTCTAATGAACAGAAGACAGATTATATTTTCCATTTGATCCATTCTATTCCTTAGGGAGTTGTTTTCTTTAATGTATTTTGTGCCTCCATTTCCTTTTTTCCTATTCTAATGTTTAAGGATTTGATTTCTTCAGTAAATTTTTCTTAGCTTTTGAGTTTTTCTCTCTTACTATTTGATTTTTTACTGCTTTTCAAGTTTTTCTAGAGTTTTTTTTGGAGCTTGATATCCTTTCACAGTTTCCTTTGGAGCTTCATTTTTGGAATTGTTATCTTCTTATGAGTTTGTATTTTTGTCTTCCCTGTCACTAATATAACCTTCTAAGGTTCTCTTTGCGTGTGTTGTTGTGGTTGTTTTTGATTCTTTGTTTTGTTTTATCTTGTGCTCATTTTTCTAGTTATTTTTTTCTTGTAACGATATCTATTTTTTGAGGTTCTCCTCTTTCCTTCCTGGGGTGGAGAAGAACTCCTTCAAGCTTACAGAGTATTCTTCCTCAATACTTGAGATAGACCTCACTGCCTTAGTTTCATTTGGTGTATCTGTTGAAGAAATGGCCTTGCTGACTTAGTCAGGGGAGGCTTGCATCTGTTTTTGTCCTGCTAGATTCAGCACTCTATGTTATGAGTTCCTCTGCTGTTTTGTGGGCTGTGTAAATACTCTTCTCTAAACTCTGCTTCCACGAAGGAGTTAACAGTCCTTAAGTTCAGCCAGTTCCTGATTATGCTGCTTTCCTGCCTCAGGTGACCTGTTGCCATGTAAGGATCTCTAGGTTCCCTGCCTTCTCTGTCTTCTGTACCTGTGTTGAGGGACTTGGGCTGAGTTCATGCTCATTGTGAAGCTTTGTTGCATTTTGGTGGTCCAAATTTTGTTTGTTCTCACAAATGATGCCCTGTCTGGGTTATTCTTACCACACTGAGACATATTCCTCCTGCTTTCCTTTGTTTTGAAGCAATTTATTTTCTTTTGTGTGTTTGTATGGAGGTATTAGGGGAGTGGAGTATCTTCTATTCTGTCTTCTTAGTTCCCAGCTTGCCACCACATCTCATTAAATAATTGGTTAGAACCTCAATATCTTTCTCTCTCTTTCTCTCCCTCTTCTTCTTCCTTTCCTTCCTCATGACTCTCACTCCATTCATTTAGCTTTATAAAAATTTTTCTATTAATTGAAAAAGTAACAAACAGTGAAAAAATATCATAAATAAATATTTCTCTTACAGCAATTGTGACAAAGGTTGGTCAGTTTCCATTACCCATTACTATAGCAGCTGACTTCTCAATTCTGAAAAAAATTCCTACTATGAATTTATCTCAGCTACCATTTAAATTACTTTCATCTCAATAATTACCTATATCTATTTTCACATGATCACATTTAAACTCAGTTCTCTCAAGAAACAAGTTCTCTTAGTCCTTTCCTCCTGTACTGCCTTAAGCCATCAGAGTTAGCAGGCTTCATAATGAAAGTTAAAGCTTTCTTTATCTTCACAGATTCTTCATAGAGTGACAGTTCAACTCTCATTATCTATGATCCTATTGCCTCTTACAGATTCCCTACTAGTAATTAATGTCAATTGAAGTGTATGTGTTTTTTTAAGCCATTGTTACAGAATAATCTGAACACTGATGGCTTTTAGTGTGAAAAGCCATTTTTTCTTCTCTACATGTTTCCTTTTGAAGTAATACAAAAATTAGTTTTAAAACATTCAGTCTACTGAATTATTATGATATACAACCTCATAAAGCCTGTTATAGAAGTCATCACCCTGATATTTTTAGATAAAATAGCCATTTAAGAAGAGTATCTCAGTGATAGGAACTTGTAACTGCCCATTCCTGTAACCCATGTAATCTCCAATATGTTTTATTAAGAGAGAAAATTAATAAATTCTTATCTCAGACTTCTTCAACTGTGCAATTAGATACTTCCCTACTAAACTATGCCAATGTACACAAACTTTGTCCTTTAAGACTATACTTGTTTTGTCCTCACTTATAATCAAAATATATTTCAACTCTCCATTTTCTGCCACCTGAGACATTTTTCCTACATTGAAAATCACTTTGTTTTCAGAGAACACATTCCCTCTTATGGCAATTCAAAATATGTAGCTATGTTCTGAATCGCTTTGACTTATGTAAAGATTAAAATTTAGGGGAGACTGAGGAGACTGAAATTAGTTTCTCTCTGCAAAGAGTATTATATTTTTAGAGGTTTATTAAAGGTTAAGGATTAAAGAAAATACAGAATAAGAAACATATGCCTAGGCCAGAGAGGCCTAGACAAGATAATCTCACATAATGGAAGAGTCGCGTCTGCTCCAAAATGGAAGTCCAAAAGAGACACAAAAGCCTTTGTAATCAGATTAAATCCCTTCTTGATCTCAGCCCACCTGAGAATTCAGTGAGATTACAAAGCATTCTGGGAGCTAGCAAGAACTCCTGGGGAATGAGTCCAGAGTTCAAATCTCAATTTTACACTTGTATAAACCTTATAGATTCAGGGGAGAGGGAGAGAAATTGGAGAGAATCTCTTCTATTCTCTTCCATTAGACCAAATGCTTATGAAATATGTGATTCAACTACTGGGTGATGCTTTACTGAAAAAAGCCTGGACTTTATTATTATTTGTTGCTTTTTAAAACATTTGAGATTAATTTTGACACCAAATTTAATCTCCTAACCTATGACCTTTATTTTACTTAACGAGTCTCAATCTTATCTTGCCTGGTATGATAGATATCACAACACAATGCAGACCTATTCATATCCTTCTCCTTCTATCATTCCCCAGTATCTATGTTGAGGATCTGGAAAGTAATTAGAACTGAATAAGTATTTCACATTTTTTGGAAATATGTCTAAAGAACTCTTTCAGTTATTTTAAATCATAGGATAAATGTTCAAAACAAAGAATAATCATAAGTCAATGACTGTTTCCTTGAATCTTTCAGACTTAGTTCATTAAAGGTCAGACTTAGTCCATTAGAGATAATAATGTCTTATATCATCTATTAAAAATATTTCATTAGTAAGAATGATGATTTCATTTTCATTAGAAGTCAACATATGACTTTCAAAGTTGTTTATCTTTATAGTTGTGTCATTGCTTAATTTTTCCTTATTTCCTCCTTTTACATCAGTTCTTATAAATTTTCCCAGGTTCTTTGAGTCCAGCCCCTTCATCATTTTCTAAAACACACTTGTATTCATTCATAATATCATTTTGTAGTGGTTTGTGTGCTTAGGTAGACCTATGTTCAAATGTTACCTCTCTTACCCTTACAATCTATGTCAACTTAGGAAGACTCTTAACATCTCTGAAATTCAGAGACTTAAGAATATGCCTTATATAGGTCTCATAATTTCAACTCCAAAACTTGGTATGCCATAAGAAATGAAGCAACAACTTAGACAAAAGCACTTCCTCCCCCTCTTCTGTTTATCAGATTGACCTGATGATATTCAAGTCAAAGAGCAATCAGTAATACATATTCTTGATAGCTATTTCAGCTATAAGAAATAAAGAACCTGAAGAATTACTGAAACAAAGGATGTTGTCAAAGAAATGTCAGAGCCAAAGAGATGAACTGGTCATGAAAGACAAGAGTGAAAGATGATAGATGCCAATTGTTACCTTGGCATCTTCATAATATGAAAAAAAAAGAAAGTCCATCAGCATATAATGGGAAGACATGGATAAGAAGCTCAGAGGATGAGTGAGCAAGTAAGGCTTGGAAATTGCATCACCAGTGGGCAAATCAATATTTTTGAACTCTCTGATTCATCTGAATAAATGGGAAACAGAAATTTATGGGTGATCTGTTATGTTACACCAATAACTGAACTCTTATTTTGTAAAGTAAAATGCTTAATCTTAAATATTTTCGATTAACTTTAAACAAATTTAATACAATTAAAATGAATCTTTAAGTTCCCTCCAATAGATATTGTCATTAATTATTAGCATACTTTATATGCATAAAACAAAGCATTTTGAATCTTGATATTATATAAACATTACACATCACCCACATGTCCAAAATTCATGTCATGGTATCCTTTTCAGAAATGTTCAATTGCTGTTGTATAATTCAGTCTATTTCCTTTCAGTCTCAGGGTGAATCAGGAATAATTTCCATTGCATTGGCTAGTACATAGCAGCTAGTTCTTTTTGAGAAGATAAAAAGTATTTTAAAGGTTCACATCTGCTCTACTGTTGCTGGATTTTTTTTCCCCGAAGTTACAAATAAAGGAAAGTCAAATTACTAGAGGCAACTTTGTTTAGCAGGACCCACAAATAATCTGTTATTTCTTGTAAACTTCCAAACCAGTCTAAATATAAGTCATATTGAACACAGGAAAAAAGAACTGGCCTACTTCATGTTCCCTGTCCATGATATTCCATCAATTATGTCCATGTCTTTTCATTTTTTAATCCCTTACCTTCTGTCTTGAAGTCAATACTGTGTATTGGCTTCAAGGCAGAAGAATGGTAAGGGCTAGGCAATGGGGTTTAATTGACTTGTCCAGGGTCACACAGCTGAGAAGTGTCTGAGGTCAGATTTGAACCTTGGACCTCACATCTCTAGGCCTGACTCTCAATCCAATGAGCCACCCAGCTGTCCCTTTGTCCATGCCTTTTCAGTGGAATTTCTCCATGCATCAGAAACCACTTATTCTTCACCCTTTTTTGTTAAAATCTATAACTTCCTACAGAGGTCAGCTGAAATACCATTTCCTTTATGATATATTTCATGACCTCTTCTGCATCTGCTAAAACCTTCCCTTGCCAGAAATCACTTTCAATTTACCTATGTGAATACAGCTTTTATTCATAATAAAATGTAAGCTCTATGTATATCATGGTATCTTTCACATAGTGAGTATCAAATGCTTATGGGTTGATTGAGTGAGTACAGTAGCATACATAATTTTATACTACTTCCTTCCTTTGGAACAGGATGAATTTCTATATTACCTTTAAGAGTTCCTATTGCCAAAAGTTTAACATTTTGTTGCCAACCTAGTGATTAACATATCTAAAATATGATTGGTTGGTGTTTCAGGAGGCCGAGACGAGACAGGGCATTTATTTAAATTCTTTCCATCTGTGTTAATCCTAGTAGAGCCTTGAATTCTTGGAGCATGTCTCTGTATAAGTTGAGTACCTACTGTCTGAGAGCCAAATACATAGGCATAAAGTGAACATTTATCTGTGCTTGTTTATTCAACAGAGTGTTGACAATTTAAAAATCAAGAGGCCAGTGAAAGATTTTGAAGATTTGAATAGGAAAATTCTAACCATCATAAGTTTTGGCACAGTCAGTTGGCACAGTCACAGAAACGAATAATTTATGAGTGGAAATGACATGAAAGAAGATACATTAACATCTCCTTTGCTACCGCATCCTCAAGACTAGGAAACCTTTTCATCTGACTTACAGCTGTGATACCTTCCTTATGTGTGATCTCCTCTATTAGAATGTGAATTCCTTGAGTACAGAAATTATCTTCCTTTTCTATTTGTATCCCCAGTGCTTTTCACAGTACTTTGTACAGGGTAAATGCTTAATAAATGATTTATCTATTCTCTCTCTCTCAAAAAGGACAGACATTGGAAGTCCATAAATGGTGTAAGCATGAACAATCCATTTAAAGGACTAAGATGAAGGTAATCCTTCTTGACTTTCTGCTAGCATCCATTAAGTAGAACTTTAGCTAACAATAATTCTTTTATATAACTGAAAATGATCACTTATTCCTTTTACATTGTAGGTGTATAGGTACCCATAAGTAATTGATACCTGCTGTATATGCTTTTAGGTACTTTTGCTCAACTGATATTTGAAAAAGAAAATTTTACTGATGGAAATTTCTTCTGCTTATAAATCCTGTTTCATTCTTTAAATTATTTTGAAATTCTACAATTTCAAATTAGTCTACTCATTTCTTAGTGGATAAATTCTGAACAAAATTTAAGGTGCTCCAGTAGACAATAAGAGTTGGAAAGCACCATGGAGAGCACCTCATCTAAGCCTTTCATTTAAATAAAGTAATCATTCCCATTTACATATGATAAGATAGACATTGAGGAACTATAGCTAGAGAGCAAGGAATGGAGATAGGAAGATGTTCTTTCATATCTTTAAGCATTTTCTGTTATTGCAATGTTGGGCAAATCTTATAAACTTTCAATAATTCAAGCAACTCAAAAATTTTAAACTGCATAACAAATGCTGTTCCATATTGTGGTAAGTCACTTCTGGATCAAAAGTTTCCTGTGGTAGAAAAATCAGTGAAATAGATCCACCAAATGATGACTTCTCTTTCTCTGACAATTGGATGAATGAATTAATAAAATATGTATTTTCCTATTATGATCAAAGCACTGTGCTTAGTCATGAAGATGCAAATAGACAAGGAAATTGGACCCTGCTTTCAAAAAGCTCACATTCTAATGGGGGCAGAAAACACATATAGAAGATTTCAGTTAAAATTCAGTTGGGAAAATCCCATGGTCCATAGGCTGCTACAGGGAAACAAGAGTTAATGGCTCTTTTGTTAAGAGACAGCAAGGCTATTTATTCAATGTAATTCCAACCAAATTACCCAAAATATTATCTTATTTTTTAAAAAATACGAAATTAATTTTGAAGAACAAAAGATAAGGAATATAAAAATAATTATTTTTTTAAATGGAAAGCAAAGAAGTCTAGCAGTATCAGTTCTTAAACTGTATTATAAAGCCATAATTATCAGAACTATCTGGGACTGACTAAGAAATAGAAAGGTAGATCAGTGTAACACAATAGACATATAACACACATTAGTAAAACATTATAATAATCTCATATTTGACAAAAGTATGGATACAGGCCCTTGGTATGAGAACTCTGTATTTGATAAAAATTGATGGGCCAACTGGAAAAATAATTTGGCAGCAACTAGTTATAGAACAATATTTTATTCCATTGACTAAGATAAGATCAAAACATTAAAAATTTGGACATGAAAGGAAATATAAACAAATTAGAGCAGGGAACATACTACCTATCAAAAGCATGAAAAGAAGAGAAATTTATGAATAAACAAGAGATGGAGACATTGTGAGATATAAAATTGATAATTGTGATATAAAATTAAAAAGCTTTTGTACAAAAAAAACTAATGTAGTGAAGATTTGTAGGAAAGGAGAAAATTGGAGGTGGGAATATAGTCTATTGGACAGAGGTCTTATATCTTAAATATATGGAAAGAAAATTTGCAAGAATAAGAATCAATTCTTAATTGATAAATGGACAAAATATATGGACAATTTGGGGATGAAGAATTCAAAGTCACATATACGTATATGAAAAATGTTCTTAATCATTAGTGATTAGAGAAAGGCAAAAAAAAAAACCAAACAAGTCTGTAAATACAGTTTCATACCTATCAGATTGTCTAAAATGATAAAAGAAGCAAAATGACAAATATTGGAGTGGATGTGGAAAAATGGGGACACTAATACACAATTGGTGGAACTGTGAAATGGTCCAACCATTTTGGAGACATTTGGAATCACCCCCAAAGACTTATAAAATATGCATATTCCTAGACTCAGCAATACCATTTCTGTGCTTGTTTCCTTGTGGTAATCAAAAAGTGGAAATTGAGGAAATGTCCATCAATTGGAAAGTGGCTAAAAAAATGTGTTATTTAAGCATGTTGGAATACTATTTTACCATAAGAAACAATTAGTTGATTAATTTTCTTAAAAGGTTGGAAATAACTACGTGATGTAATGAAGAATGAAACAAGTAGAATGAAGAGAAAGTGACACATCAATATGGAATGGCATTTGTTATGCAGCTACATATTTAATATAAGAAAGATAACTTGTGAATTTTAACCTCCAGAGAATGAACTGGAAAACTGAAATATTAAAGATATAATTTTAATATACATATCTGCCAGAGGATATCCTTTATGGTACAAAAGGAAAGGGATGGCCTGAGACACCTGAAAATAAAATCTATTAATAAAATTAAAAATTAAAAATAAAGTGTTTGGGCTGGGTGGGGAGGAAGCGATCACCACATACTTATATGACACAGTAGGTAGAGCATTGAACTTGAAATCATTCAGAATTGTGTTCAAATCAGGCCTCAGATATTTATCTTCCTGTTTAAATCACATTTTATTCCCTGGATTACTTTGAACTTCTACATAGGCATGTAAATTAGGCTATGTATTCTGTGTACGTAAATTATGAACAAGATTTCCATTGCTTTGTGATTACGTGACCCTGAGAAAAATATTCAACAACATTTTATGTCTATTTGTATAAAACGTAATATGGGGGAAATAGATCCTCAGAGTTAGTATGAGAAACAATAAAGCACATATCATAGCACTTGCTATGTAGTAGATAGTACAACAATGTTAATTATTTCCCCTTCAGTTATCAGTATTAAATATTGGTATTCCTAAATTTCTTGGGTTTAGGATCATGGACTGTCCCCATAAGTATCTGGGGGGGGTAATATTTATTCATTGTAGGGTGATACTGATTTGATTCATATTTTTAAAATTTGCCTTTTGGTACTGAATATTTGACATAAAAACACATGCAAAAATAAATTCTCCACTGCAACCTCAGGCATCATAGCTTCATATAAATGTTAAAAATACTAATTATTTTTTTCTTCACTTATTCCTTATGTAGGAGATATGATAATAATCATAATAATAAATAGCAATAATAATATCATAGATTTAAAGCTTGAAAGAATTTTGAGGGTCATCTAGTCCAACTCCCTTAAGAAATAGTTGAGGAAAACATCCAAGAAGTGGAAACTAATTTGCCCAAGATCACATTTGGAGTAAGTGTCCAATAAGCCTTAAATCCACTTTAAAACTTACTCCAGTTTCATAATTGTTACCACTGCAGTTCAAAACACAAAAAAAGAATAATTTAAGATGAAAGCCAGATCAGAACCAGTGAAAACAATCAGAGAAACAGGAGAATTAGGCACCTGGGACAATTTAATTTTTGTAGTTATGGGGTGGGGAAGGGTTTCTTTTTTTTTTTTTTTTAATTTTATAGTATTTTATTTGATCATTTCCATGCATTTTTCATTAAAGACAAAGATCATTTTCTTTTCCTCCCTCCCACCCCCCGTGGCCGATGTGTGATTCCACTGGTATCATATGTGTTCTTGACTTGAACCCATTGCCATGTTGTTAGTATTTGCATCAGAGTGTTCGCTCCGAGTCTTTCCTCTGTCATGTCCCCTCAGCCATTGTAGTCAGGCAGTTGCTTTTCCTTGGTGTTTCTATTCCCTCAGTTTGTCCTCTGCTTTTGGATAGTGTTTTTTTCTCCTTGATCCCTGCAGATTGTGCAGGGACATTACACCACCACTAATGTAGAAGTCCATTACGTTCGATGATACCACAGTGTGTTTGTCTCTGTGTACAATGTTCTCCTGGTTCTGCTCCTCTCGCTCTGCATCACTTCCTGGAGGTTGTTCCAGTTCACATGGAAATCCTCCACTTTATTATTCCTTTGAGCACAATAGTATTCCATCACCAACATATACCACAATTTGTTCAGCCATTCCCCAATTGATGGGCATCCCCTCATTTTCCAATTTTTGGCCACCACAAAGAGCGCAGCTATGAATATTTTTGTACAAGTCTTTTTGTCCATTATCTCTTTGGGGTACAAACCCAGCAGTGCTATGGCTGGATCAAAGGGTAGACATTCTTTTATTGCCCTTTGTGCATAGTTCCAAATTGCCCTCCAGAATGGCTGGATCAGTTCACAACTCCACCAGCAATGAATTAATGTCCCTACTTTGCCACATCCCCTCCAGCATTCATTACTTTCCATAACTGTCATGTTAGCCAATCTGCTAGGTGTGAGGTGATACCTCAGAGTTGTTTTGATTTGCATCTCTCTGATTATAAGAGATGTGGAGCACTTCTTCATGTGCTTATTAATAGTTTTGATTTCTTTATCTGAAAACTGTCTATCCATGTCCCTTGCCCATTTATCAATTGGGGAATGGCTTGATTTTTTGTACAACTGATTTAGCTCTTTATAAATTTGAGTAATTAAACCTTTGTCAGAGGTTTTTATGAAGATTTTTTCCCAACTTGTTGTTTTCCTTCTGATTTTAGTTACATTGCTTTTGTTTGTACAAAAGCCTTTTAATTTGATGTAGTCGAAATTATTTATTTTACATTTTGTGATTCTCTCTATGTCTTGCTTGGTTTTAAAGTCTTTCCCTTCCCAAAGGTCTGACATGTATACTATTCTGTGTTTACCCAATTTACTTATGGTTTCCTTCTTTATGTTTAAGTCTTTCACCCATTTTGAATTTATCTTGGTGTAGGGTGTGAGGTGTTGATCAATTCCTAATCTCTCCCACACTGTCTTCCAATTTTCCCAGCAGTTCTTATCAAATAGTGAATTTTTGTCCCAAGACCTGGGATCTTTGGGTTTATCGTATACTATCTGGCTGAGGTCGCTTTCCCCCAGTCTATTCCACTGATCCTCCTTTCTGTCTCTTAGCCAGTACCAAATTGTTTTGATGACTGCTGCTTTGTAATATAGTTTTAGGTCTGGGACTGCTAGGCCCCCCTCATTAGTGTTTTTTTTCATTATTTCCCTGGATATCCTTGATCTTTTGTTATTCCAAATGAACTTTGTTATGCTTTTTTCCAAATCAGTAAAGAAATTTTTTGGGAGTTCCATGGGTATGGCACTAAATAGATAAATAAGTTTGGGCAGGATAGTCATTTTTATTATGTTGGCTCGTCCTATCCATGAGCAGTTAATGTTTTTCCAATTGCTCAAGTCTAGTTTTAGTTGTGTGGCGAGTGTTTTGTAGTTGTGTTCATATAGTTCCTGTGTTTGTCTTGGGAGGTAGATTCCTAGGTATTTTATTTTGTCTAAGGTGATTTTGAATGGGATTTCTCTTTCTAGTTTTTGCTGCTGAGCTGTGTTGGAGATATATAGAAAAGCTGATGACTTATGTGGGTTTATTTTGTATCCTGCAACTTTGCTAAAGTTGTTGATTATTTCAATTAGCTTTTTGGTTGAATCTCTAGGATTCTTTAAGTAGACCATCATGTCATCTGCAAAAAGTGATAACTTGGTCTCCTCCTTGCCTATTTTGATGCCTTCAATTTCTTTTTCTTCTCTAATTGCTACTGCTAGTGTTTCTAGTACGATGTCAAATAATAGGGGTGATAATGGGCATCCTTGTTTCACTCCTGATCTTATTGGGAATGCATCTAGTTTATCCCCATTGCAAATGATATTAGCTGATGGTTTTAGATATATACTGTTTATTATTTTTAGGAATGACCCTTCTATTCCTATGCTTTCTAGTGTTTTTAATAGGAATGGGTGTTGTATTTTATCAAAGGCTTTTTCTGCATCTATTGAGATAATCATGTGGTTCTTGTTGGTTTGCTTGTTAATGTGGTCAATTATGTGGATGGTTTTCCTAATATTGAACCAGCCCTGCATCCCTGGTATAAATCCTACTTGATCATGGTGGATGACCCTTCTGATCACTTGCTGAAGTCTTTTTGCTAGTATCCTATTTAAGATTTTTGCATCTATATTCATTAGGGAGATTGGTCTATAGTTTTCTTTCTCTGTTTTTGACCTGCCTGGTTTTGGAATCAGTACCATGTTTGTGTCATAAAAAGAGTTTGGTAGAACTCCCTCTTTGCTTATTATGTCAAATAGTTTGTATAGTATTGGGATTAACTGTTCTCTGAATGTTTGATAGAATTCACTGGTGAGTCCATCAGGCCCTGGGGATTTTTTCTTAGGAAGTTCTTTGATGGCTTGGTGGATTTCATTTTCTGATATGGGATTATTTAAGAATTCTATTTCCTCTTCTGTTAGTCTAGGCAGTTTGTATTTTTGTATATATTCATCCATATCACTTAAATTGGTATATTTATTGCCATATAATTGGGCAAAGTAATTTCTAATGATTGCCTTAATTTCCTCTTCCTCAGAGGTGATGTCCCCCTTTTCATCTTTGATGCTGTTAATTTGCTTTTCTTCCTTCCTTTTTTTAATTAGATTGACCAGTACTTTGTCTATTTTGTTTGTTTTTTCAAAGTACCAGCTTCTTGTCTTATTTATTAAATCAATAGTTCTATCACTTTCAATTTTATTAATTTCTCCCTTAATTTTTAGGATTTCTAGTTTGGTTTTCTGCTGGGGGTTTTTAATTTGGTCACTTTCGAGTTTTTTTATTTGCATTTCCAATTGATTGATCTCTGCTCTCCCTAGTTTGTTAATATATGCACTCAGGGATATGAATTTACCTCTGATTACTGCTTTGGCTGCATCCCAAAAGGTTTGAAAGGATGTCTCGCCATTGTCATTTTCCTCGATGAAATTATTAATTGTTTCTATGATTTCTTCTCTAACTAAACGATTTTGGAGTATCATATTGTTTAGTTTCCAATTAGTTTTTGATTTGGTTTTCCATGTATCATTACTGATCGTTATTTTTATTGCCTTGTGGTCTGAAAAGGCTGCATTTATTATTTCTGCTTTTCTGCATTTGTGTGCCATGTTTCTGTGACCTAATGTATGGTCAATCTTTGTGAATGTGCCATGTGGTGCTGAGAAGAAGGTGTATTCCTTTTTATCCCTATTTATTTTTCTCCATATGTCTATTAATTCTAATTTTTCTAAGATTTCATTCACTTCTTTTACCTCTTTCTTATTTATTTTTTGATTTGATTTATCTAAATTTGATAATGGTTGGTTTAAGTCTCCCACTAATATGGTTTTACTGTCTATTTCTTCCTTCAATTCTCCTAGTTTCTCCATTAGAAATTTGGGTGCTATATTATTTGGTGCATATATGTTGATTAGTGATATTTCCTCATTATCTAAAGTCCCTTTTAACAAAATATAATAACCTTCCCTATCCTTTTTGATCAGGTCTATTTTTGCTTTGGCTTTATCAGATATCATGATTGCCACTCCTGCCTTCTTTCTGTCACTTGAGGCCCAGAAGGTCTTACTCCATCCTTTAATTCTGACCTTGTGGGTGTCTACCCGCCTCATGTGTGTTTCTTGGAGACAACATATGGTAGGGTTTTGGATTCTAATCCATTCTTCTATTTGTTTACCTTTTATGGGTGAGTTCATCCCATTCACGTTCAATGTTATGACTGTCACTTGTGGACTCCCTGGCATTTTGATATCCTTCCCTAATTCTAACCTTTCTTCTTCAGCTCTACCTTTTAGTCCAGTGATTTACTTTAAATCAGTCCCCCTTGTATTTCCCTTTCTACCCCCCTCCCTTCTAATTCCCTCCCTTATTTTCCCCTGTAGTCTTTTTAAAAATTCCCCCCACCCCCACCCTCTCCCTCCCTTGTACTGCTTCCCTCCCCACCAGTCTGTTTTTTACCCTTCTACTCCTCTATAGGGCGCAAATCTATTCTCTTCCCCAATGGATTGGATTGTTCTTCCCTCTTTGGGTCAGTTTCAAAGTACGTAAGAGTTGAATATTTCCTATCTCCGACCTCTTTACCCTTCCAGTGTATCGATGTTCTCCCCCCTCCCGCCATGAGCTTCTTTGTGACATATAAGTTTACCCCCATTTGTTTCTTTTCCCATTTCTTTTAGTCATAACCTCTTTTCTTTTTTAGCTTTAGTCATGTATATATATATATATATATATATACATACACATGTATATGTATTTATGCATGCATATCTCTATATACCTATTTATGTCTTGTCCTTTCATCCTATACAGTTTGTCCCTTCCCTCTGAGTATAGTTCTTCTAGCTGCTTAGGTGATAGCAACAGTTTTTAAGAGTTGCCAATGACCTCTTTTCTTATAGGGATACATATCATTTTAACTTATTGAGTCTCTTAAAAAAAACCTTTGTTGTTGTTGTTGTTTTTCCCCTCTTTTTTAATTACCTTTTGATGATTCTCTTGAATTCTGTGGTTGGACTTCAAATTTTCTGTTCAGGTCTGGTCTTTTATTTATGAATGCTTGGAATTCCTCTGTTGTGTTAAATGACCATACTTTCCCCTGTAAGAATATAGTCAGTTTTGATGGGTATTTTATTCTTGGCTGTAGGCCTAGTTCCCTTGCTTTCCGGAATATCATATTCCATGCCTTTCGGTCCTTCAGTGTGGATGCAGAAAGATCCTGTGTTATCCTCACCATGTTTCCATGGTATCTGAATGGTTTCTTTTTGGCAGCTTGTAATACCTGTTCTTTTATCTGATTGTTTTTGAATTTGGCTATAACATTTCTTGGTGTTGTCAGTTGGGGATTAAAAACAGGGGGTGATCTGTGGATTCTTTCAATCTCCACTTTCCCTTCTTGTTCTAGGATTTCGGGACAGTTTTCCTGGATAATTTCCTCTAGTATTATGTCCAGGCTTTTTCTTTTGTCGTGGTCTTCTGGTAGTCCAATTATTCTTAAATTGTCTCTTCTTGAACGATTTTCTAAATCGTCTGTTTTGTGAATGAGATGCTTCACATTTTCCTCAATTTTTTCATTCTTTTTGTTTTGTCTTATAGTGTCCTGCTGCCTTGTGAGGTCACTTGATTCTAGTTGTTTTACTCGGGTTCTTAAAGATTGGATTTCATCTTTGGCTTTTTGGTCGTCTTTTTCCTTCTGGTCTGAGTTTCTTTGAAGATTGTCTTTCATCCTCTTTATCTCGTCTTTCATCTCCTTTGCTTCATCTTTCATCTCCTTTGCCTCATTTTCCAGCTGGATGATTTTGGCTTTCAGGACACTATTTTCTTGTTTTAGTTCAAGTGCCTCTGTTTCCAGATGACTTATCTTAATTTTTAAGTTCTTTTCCCAATTGTCTTCAGCCTCTCTTAGCTGTGTTTTGAGTTCTTCCACAGCCTGTATCCAATTCGCTGGGATTTCTGGTTTATCGTTTGCTGATCTCTCCCCCTCTGTTCCATTTGGTGAGTAGTAGCTGTCTATTGTAGTTTCTTTCTTCTGTTTCTGTTGTTTGTTCAAATTCACCCCTTCTTTCCTCCCTGTATTTGTCTGTGCTCTTGTTCCTCTCATTTTTTTGTTTTTTAGGGACTTCTATCAGTCTCCCCTCTTGGAGCTTTAACAGAGGATCTCTTGGTGTAATCTCTGAGGGAGGGTTGTTGGGGGTTTGAGCTTTCCTGTCCTCTGGAGGCTTTTGATTGGCTTAAAGTTCAGCAGTCAGTGAGGATGGATGGGGAGCCTGGGCTTCCCTGTGTTCTGGAGACTTTTGATGGGATTGAGTTCAGCTTATTTGGGATGGGTTTATTCTGAGTTTTAAACTTCCTGGACGGCTGGAGCAGATATGGAGGATCTCTAAAGCTCTAGCCAGGCTGCCAGGTCTATGCTCCTTCTAGGCTGCCATCTTGACTTCGCCTCTAGGTTTCTGTTTTTTCAGAAGACCCAGCTCTCTAAGGGGGGAGGGGTTGTGGCTTGCCTGGACTCTGAGGGCTCCTGATGAGATTAGGTTCAGGTGGTGTGGGCCGAAAGATCCCAGAGCCAAAAAAGGGAAGGGAAAAAAAAGCAGCCACCTCCTCTTCCACAGCCTGTGTTGAGTGCCCAGAGACTGGCCGAGTTACTTTCAAGGAAAGCTCTTTGGAGCAACCCCTTTGCCAGCCCTGAGTTTTCTGTCCTTTCAGTAGCTCTGAGGGCTCCTGATGGGATTAGGTTCAGCTGGTTCTTTCAGAAGACCCTGCTCTCTAAGGGGGGAGGGGTAGTGGCTTGCCTGGACTCTGATGGCTCCTGATGGGATTAGGTTCAGGTAGTGTGGGCCGAATGATCCCGGAGCCAAAAAAGAAGAAAGAGAAAAGCAGCAACCTCCTCTTCCTCAGTCTGTGTTGAGTGCCCAGAAGCTGGCCCGGGTTACTTTCAAGGTAGGTTCTTCGGAGCCACCCCTTTGCCAGCCCTGAGCCCTCTGTCCTTTCAGTAGCTCTGAGGGCTCCCGATGGGATTGGGCTCAGCTGGTGCCCCGAAGCTGGGACCTCCCCCGAGACCCAGAGGGAAGAACCCAGCCAGGAGGCCACAGGCTTCCCCCTTCTCTCTATGCTTCCCTGCCTTCTGTGTTGGGCGCTCCGGAGACTGGCTCGGGTTGCTTTCAAGGTGAGTCCTCAGAGCCCTGAGGTTCCCGCTGCTGCCTTGGGCTCAGCACTCTGGGTTGGGGGGGATGGGTCCTGGGACCTTCTCTCTGTCTACCCCTTAGATCTGAGTGATCTAGGGTTCTGGCTTTTGGGGTGCGGTACCTTTTGATCCAGGTCCAGGAGGAGGTTTCCCCAGGTCTATCCTGTTGTTCAGCTTGAATTTCGGTGGCCTAGGAGCACTTTGTTTGCGATCGGTAGGGAAGGGTTTCGGAGGTCTGAACTTTCGCTGCTTCTACACCGCCATCTTGACCGGAAGTTCGGAAGGGTTTCTTAGGAGCCAAAGCAAACAAAAACATGATGAATAATATAAACTAGTTCTCATTTTCTGATAAAGGGAAAGCAGCATGCGGGTTTGTCCAGGGTGGCAGAGAAGGATGAAAGAGAAGTATAGAAGTATTTTTTAAACCTGGTTTCCTATATGATGCTATTGGGCATCATAGCCAAAATCTTTGTCTAAATTTTGCCTAGTTTCCAAAGCAGTCCTCATCTGAACATGTCCCCTATTGACCTTGTCTAAAAATTAAATATACTACAGTCAAACTAGGTACGGACATGCTAAGATAATAATAACTCTCATGCACTGATTTTTAGTGATCTAAATTAGTCTAGGAAACAATGAGGGCAGTATTGTTAACAATAAAAATAAAAGAAATATTGACTCTGGATTTCAAAGAACTGTTTTCAAATCCTAACCTTGACACTTTTTACTTCTATGAGCTTAGAAAAGTCTCCTTACCTTCAGTGAGCTTAAATTTCCTCAACTGTCAAAAAAAGGTATTTGGATATAAAGTGCCTTTCTAACTCTCATTCTCTGAATCAATGTCCATCACACATTATCACTCAGATGCATGGTGTCCAAAGTTGGTATGGGATCAATTCTAAATAATTAGGCATGGGAAAATGTCACCACTGAGGTCCCCTCTAGCTCCAAGATTCTGTATTATGAAATTTTAAAAAGCCTGCCTGCTCAAGACAGTCTGTAAATTTTAAATGATGAGATCCTAACATGTAGCCTTTCAGAATTTTCTAAGTGAAACACAAGTGAAAATGAGCTAAATGTCCTGAAGTATTAGTCAAAATTGCTTCTGGATTCTAGAGTTACATTAAAGGATAGCATTCACTTCTTTATGTTATTATAGAATGGGTATTTTCCCTAGCTAGCACCCTCTGGGAAACTCTGTTTCATTCAGGTGTGCTGAATTTTTTTCTTATTTTCTTTTTAATTTATTTATTATTTTCAGTTTCAAATATATTTTCTCATTCTCTATTCATTCCATTTCCCCATAGGAGGAAATAGTTTGATGTCAGTTACCCAAGTACTTTCATGCAATACAAATCTCCATATTGCTCATGTTGTGGTAGAAGACACACATCACACATACTATGAAAACCTCTTGAAGGAAATAAAGTGAAAGATGGCATACTCTGATAGGAAGGAATTTAAAGTAGTGAATGGGGAAACAAAATCATCATTCATTGCAGATGATGCAATAAATACCTAGGAAAGCAATAAAAACATAAGAGAAATAAATCACAATTTATTTGGCAAAGTCCAAGAATATACTGTATTACCCAAATAAATGTTTTTGTCATCTTCTAGGTTGATATTTTGGTCTTCTCACTAACATAACCTCCTAAGGTCAGGATTTTGTTTTCTTTTGTCTTTTACTCAGTTTTCTAGCCTCTTTTCCCTCTTACCTTACCTATCTATGGAGATTCTTCTGTGTTGCCATTGTAGAGAAGCACTGTTCCAACATTGCAGAGTATTTTTCCATGATACTTGGAGTTGACCTGGCTGCCTTTGTTTCCTACAGAGTTTTATTGAGGGTGGCATGATCTTACGAGGCTTATAGGTGTTTTGTTTGGCTAGATTCAGCACCCTACATTACCAGTTCTCCTGTTTTCTCTTGGACTGGACTGGTCCCCATCCTGCTGCTTCCTTGCCCCTGCCAACTGTCTTGAACTGGTGAGTTGCCCTACTCTGGTCTCTGTAGTGTAGCCTTCAGCACTGTGATACCACATTGGAGCAAGTAAGTTCCCTATTGCCTCTGCCTTTGCTACTCCTGCAGGGTAGCTTAGGCTGCGTTCATCCCCTATTCTGTTGCTTTGCTGCCTCAGGTGCTATACGACAACATGGGAGTATGTAGATCCCTTCATTCTGCCTTCACCCACTGCCCCTATCAGTGGCTTAGGTTGATTGAGTCCCTCCATCCCTACACACACACACACACACACACACACACACACACACACATTCAGTACCTGTGAGAGGCTCAAGCTGGGCTTGTCCTGGTCCTGTAACTTCATTCCCTTTGGATGAGTAGTAGCATGTAGGGCTTGACCAAGTTATGCTGATTCCCACACATGCTATGCTTCATTCTCAGTGAGATAGGTTCCTCCTTATTTCCTTGGTTTTGGGGTGATTTATTTTCTATTTGTGCATATGGAAGGTCTAGGGTATTAAAGTGTCCTTTATTCTACCATCTTACCTCCCAGAATAAAACTACATATGGATGTAATTAAAAAAAATTGGATGGTTATTCTATGTGTGTGTGTGTGTGTGTGTGTGTGTGTGTATCTGTCTGTCTGTCTGTCTGTCTGCCTGTCTGTCTGTCTGGCTCTGTGTCTCTCTCTGGCTCTCTGGCTCTCCCCTCCAACCCCTCTACCTGTCTCTCACTGAAAACAAGTAATAAAACATTCCTCCCTTGTGTATCATAGTAATTTTAATGCCCAGAAAAGAACAGAAATAAATGAAGACATGAAAGGCAACCTTGAATGTTCCATATTCAATTTGTTGTAAACATCAAGAGAAAAGAAAACCATATGTGTTGGAGATTCATAGTTTCATGTAAAAAAAAATTGTTCTGCTTTGCAAATGGAAATGCTCATTTTATTTGGCATTTATTCAATTTGGGGGATGCATTTATTAAATGTTTATCTTGTGCAAAGCATTGCACTAAGTGCCAGATAGTAACAGAAAAGATAGTCTTTGCTTTCACATAGTTTACATTCTAATGGAAGAGACAACACATATGGAATAATTTAGCTTCACATCAGATAGAAGGGTCCCATGATCCTTAGGGAGCAGTAGCAAAGCTGTCATGCCTTTTCTTTTCTTTTCTTTTCTTTTCTTTTCTCTTCTTTTCTCTTCTTTTCTTTCTATTGTTAAAATCATAATGCTTTCTGATGTTGGACTATTGGACAGGTCCAAGTACTTTCTTTTCTGGGTTTTCAGTAGTTAAAAGTGTAGCCTAACCTGCAGTAGCAGTAGACAGCAGTATCTCTACAGGGGTTCCTTACCTAGATAATTGCTGAGGGCACTGGAATGGACATAGTGCTGTTTCCATGACTTTTGACTTAAGTGTCCTAGTTTTCTGCATCAGGCTGAGGGGGATTAGTGGTCAAAGTGGGGGTGATAGTTTGACTAGCCTGAAAAATGTTACATCCTCTCTTTCTTCAGAGTGCATTGTTGCTTCAGTTATGTAGGGCTGGCTTCTCTATGATTGACAGATTTTTTTGAAAATTGCTAGAGAAAGCAAGTTCCTTCTTCACAAGTATTGCTTAACTAGATAATTGATATGATTGTTGGTCTGGAGAATGCTGCCACTGGGAGGATTCCTGTGTCTATCTACCTACCTGTCGGTCAACAGTTGATTAACAGCTATTGCTGATACTTACTAATTCTTTCTCTGTTAAGGGATGTCTGTAGGGATCGCATGAATTAGAAAGTCTGGTGTTTTAAGACTTGAGGACTTGAAGTCTTCAGATGTCTCCATCAGGCTCTGAGAGGAAATGGTAGTTGAGATGCTGGTGGTTTCACTTGCCTTGCCAATGCTGTCTCCTTTCTTCTGTTTCAGGCCATTTTACTGCTTTGGTTAGGTTGACTTTCCTTCTCTATGTGTGATAGTTGGTGGACACTCAGTTAGAAAAATTTAGACAGCAGTTTGTCTTTAAAAAAACAAACAGGAATTTAGTGGCCTTAAATCTGATAAGTCACCAGTGCGATGTGTGAAAAACAACAAAATCCAATCCGTTTGGGAGCTCCATTAAGGGATGTATATCTTGCACAAATAGTGAGTTTAAAGTGTTGATGTACTGTGCCCTTGTCAGGCCTGCTCTGGAGGAATTTGTTCAGTTCTGGCTACTCCAGATAAACTCCAGATAAACCATAAATGATCCAAAGGAGAGTAGTCAGCAGGACAAAGGCCCTGTGACAATCAGTTGAAGTAAATGTGAGCCACATCCTGGAGAAGAGGACCCATTGGAAACATTGAGGCTGTCTTCACCTAATCACAAAGGACCACTCTGTGGTCTCCCCAGCTACCACATGTGACTCTGTCAAGGCATTGTGGTCTGATGGCCCTCAGAAAAATAGGACTGATCTAATGTTCTTAAAGGCATTTGAGAAAGGAGAATCCACCATCTATTTAGGAAGCATATTCCATTTTTGGACATCTATACTTTTTAGGAAGCTTTTACTTGTCTCAAACTGGTGTGGCCTGAAATTAGGCAGTAGGGGGTAGCAATAGGAATAGGACCCTCATACTCTAAAATCTTGCATTTCTCACTCTTTGGTAAATCAACTGCAAAATCTGGTGCTTCAGCATTAGTCAATCATGACTTGTTGACTATTCAATTATCCATTTTGTATACTACATCTATAACATTCTATACTAGACATCAGCTTTGTGTTCTTAGAAATAATTAATTACCTATAGTGGTCCTCCAATGTACTGCATCCCCCCCTTCATGTTCCCACTTTAGAAGGGGAGCAATATCTCTCCCGTACTGACAAATGATGACAAGTTGGACAATGGAGGAACATGGAATCAGTGTAGTGGGGACTCTGGCATTCCAGAAGAATTCACCAAACCTTTCACATGCTTCTCATTCCCTATGGCAACAAACTCCAAAACATACTTCTACCTGAGTTGTTAAGGGACATGCTAAGCTACTGGACCCAAATAAATATGCTAATCCTGATCCACAGTATGTGGAAGCTGCTACTCCACTGTGGAAGCTAGCACTCCACAAGGGAAGTTGCGATTCACGTTGAGATAGTATCAAATCAATGCCTTTATTCTCTTAAAGTTTTTAAAGTAATATTGATTTTTACATTAATTCAGGAAAGAGAATATTGGATTTAAACTCTAAAAGTTTGTGTTCAAATTCCTTCTTTATCGATAACCATCGGTGTGGCCTAGAAAAAGATACTGTTTTTTTTCTTTTTTCTTTTTTTTTTAATTTTTTTGGTAAAGAAGTTGGCTTAAAAGCATCTCAAAATCTTGTACTTTATTTTTTTTCTTTTTTTATTCATAGATTTTTTTCCATAAGGATTCCAGCATTTCCTTTCACTCCCCACATCACAGAAGTCATCATTCAGGAGACAGACATTTTCATACAAATTATGACTTTCATTTTTCACCTTTCAGTTCATTCTCTGGCAATAACATTCACAATTTATTCTTCAAATATTAAATCTTTAGCTGTGTATAATGTTCTCTTGGTTCCATTAATTTTCATAATTATTAAGCCATATAGGTTTTTTTAGATTGTTTTAAAAGTTATCTTTCTCAGCAGTAAAAGAATATGATGATCTGGGGTTTGATCGAGTCATAGATCTAGGATTTGGGGATAGAAAATCACTGTTTAGGGAAAAAAATGATGGGATAACTGGGAACTAGTTTGGCAGAAACTAGGTATAGACCAAAATCTTACACCATTCACTAAGATAAATCAAAACAGATACATGAGCTGGATATAAACTAGAGAGCTCATAAGTAAATTAGAAGAACTGAGAACATATTACAAACCAGATTTTGGTATAGGAGAGGAATTTATAAGTTGACAAGAGATGGATAGCATTGTGAAATGTAAAATGGATAATTTTGAATACATTACATTTAAAAGTTTTGTACAAATACCTCCAAGTTGAGAAAGAAGACAAAACTGAGGATTTATTTTTTATAAATAGTTCTTCAGAAAGAGGTCACATATCTAAAATATATAGTGAAATGTATAAGAATAAAAATTATTCTCCCAATTGACAAATGGGCAAAAGATATGAAAAAACAATTTTAGATGAAAAAATCAAAGTTGTTTATTGTTATATTTTTTTAAAATTGCTCTAAACAAGCACTGACTAGAAAGATAGAAACCAAAACAATTCTGAGATATTATCTCAAAGCCTCCAGATTGAAAGGGAAAAAAAGACAAATGTTAGAGGGGATTCAGAAAAATGGGGACTCATGATCTATTGACAGAGCTGTGAACTGACCGAACAATTCTGGAAAACAACTTTGAATTATAGCCAGAGCATTATAAAACTTTGTATGCCCTTTGCTAGGTCTGATTCCCAAGGGGAAAAAGGAGAACAAAATATTTGTTTCATAGCCAACTCTCCTTGTGGTAGAAAAGAAGAGATACCCATCTTTTGGGGAATGTCTAAACAAACTGTGCTATATGATTGTGATGGAATTTGCCATAAGGCTATATGGTCTTGACTGAATACTACTGTGCCATAAGAAACAATGAACAAACTGATGATTAAAAAAAAAAAAACCTGGAAAAACTTTATGACATAATGAACAAACAAATGAGTACAACTATGAGACCGTTATAGATAGTCACCAAACTAATACTAGAAGGAAAAAAAAACTGAGAATGATATCTCCAAAAAGTGAATAGAAAGATGAAACCCAAAAGACCTAATTTATATGAACATGTTGGCCTCCACTGCAATATGATGAATGGAGGATAGGGAGGGTTTGGGGACAGTAGTGGAGGGGATCTATTATGTAGATATGAAAAAAGGAAATTATGCATAAAGATCTGTGATTTCATTTATTCAATATCTTCCTTTTTCCTTATAAATAGAAATACTTTTATTTGGATTTGAAAACATCTGGAATAATAATAAAAACACGAGTGAACAGAAATATTATTCAATAAAATACATTGCTAAGAAAAAAGTAAGTTTGCTCATTGTTTCTCATAGCATATTTTCTATTATAATTCAGCATAAGATCATAAACTTAAAGTAATTGATCTGGAGCTAGGTGTTATCTCACCAGCTATCTAATCCAAAACCTTTATTTAGCATATGAGGAAACTGAGGCTTAAGAAAAACAAATCACTCTCCAAGATCAGGCAGGTATCTTATACATACATAAATATATGTACATAAATATACAATTATTTAAATATTCTGACTTTTTCAAAGATTAATTGTTTTGGGTTTTTTTTTTTTTGGTGGACAAAGTATACACAACTCTGAATTCCTTCAGTTGGTAGGAGACTGAAGCTGAGTTGAATGAATGGAAGAGAGTATAAAACTTCCTTTTTAAAAGTAACTTACTATAAGGAGGTATTTTGGGGGTTCCCTTAGTTGCTACTGATCTCACCCATTTTACTTTATATTCATTTTATTTCACTTTTATATTTACGTGTCTTTATGTGTGTACCCTTCCCACTTAAACATAGCTCCTTGAATTGAGGGAAAGTTTCTTTTTTTTTTCCTTCATATTCCCAGTGCCCCCAATATGGCTTGGTATATAGGGGTTGATTCATAGAGCTAATTATTTGATCTCTCAGAAGAGTAAGATGGGATGAATTTTAGATTTATTCCACCCTGCTTAGCCTAACAAAACAGGAATGTCTACATCCTACTTAAGACTTAATTGTTGAAAAGGATGGTCTATGACAGACATGTGCTAGCAAATGACAAATCATAAACAACTGACCGACCCCTGGGCTATCTTAAGTCAAGCTTAAGCTACCATTGGTACATGTGAGATGCAGGAAGTGATGTTAAGAACGGTCTATATATTTCATGTCACTTCATCTCTCCAGCTCTCTTTTGGCAGAGAGGTGGCTGGTGGCAGCGTGCGGGGCGTCTTGGCATCTTGGCCTGGCTGCAGCTATTGATTGGGTTTGGTGGTGAGCATCCTTGATACAATACTGGGAGAAGCTTACTTAGTAGCCTAGTTCAGGTGAGGTGTCTTCACTGAGCTCTCTCGGAGTTTAGGCGGATTCCTTTTTTTCTCCTTTACCTTTCCTAAAATGCCATCCTCCTAGGAGGCTCCTCATCTTGGGGGAGGCCTCATGGCTGGAAGGTCTCTGAACTCCCCTTGGCTCAGACTAGGCTGGAGAAATCGTATACTTTTCCCCCTCTCTATTCTTCTTAATTCCTTCCCTTTATATTAATTAAATCACCATAAAATTCCCAAACAGACTTGAATGTTTTTATTGGGATTTGAATTAATCCCTGGCGACCAAGTAAATTTATATTTCAGTGAAAAACCTCTAAATTTACCCCTCACAGTCATCTATAAAAAAGCATTTGATAAATGACTATGGAATGAATGAATGAATGTAATGAATTTCAGGTTGTTGTATCAGAGTCACTTAGCACTAGAGCTTCAAAAATGACTTTTACCCTGTATCAAAGTCTTATTGAAGAAATAACACTGAGAATACTGGAGAACAGGAAACACTGCAAAGCTCTGAACAGACATGGGTTGTAGTCTAGGCCTCTTCACAACCTACCAGTTCAGGAACTTTATTGGCCTTAGTTTGATTATACAAGGAGTGCTTGGTCCTAGGGAAACATAATATAAATAGAACTAAGGAGCATCTTTTTCTAATTTTTTTTTAATCAGTCTCACTCCAATTTTGCAATTGAGATAAAAGATTGTATGAGGTTCTAGAAGATTCTCTCAATTATTTTTATTATTAAATTCTCTTCTCTTTTACTTTACTTTATTTTATCCTTCTAGGCTACACAAAGCCATATACCAATGTGCCCTTGTATAAGAATGATCTTTAATTGAGCAGGTTATGAGTACATTTAGGTCAAGCCATTCAATGTCTCAATCCATCCTTGACAAACAAATATTGCTTTACAATGAAGATTTCAAGATATTGTTCATTTTTCAGAAAGATGCATAAGAAGAAGAAAGATGTTTATGTTAATAAAAACTTGTGTCTACTCTGCTTTCAATGTATGTTAACACAAGTATAGAAACATGTATTTATGCATGCATGCATGCATGTATGTGCAATCTCATAGAGTAGGAAATAGAGAACTATGCTGCTTCTTGTATTAGGTAAGGGGGAAAGGGGTTAATTTTTAACTGGTTGGACTTGATTATTTAGGAGTTTGGTCACCAGGGATTTAACTACTATATCCCAAATGAATTAGAAAGTCAGAATGGATCTTATGGTAATTTATTTTACAGTAAAGAGGGAAAATATTAAGGAAGAGAGAAAGAGAGGAAAAATAAAGAGATCTTCTTGAGCCAAGTAGGTTGTCCCTGCCAGTGGAAAGGAGTCTCAAGATGGTGGGCCTTTCTGGAGGCTGGCGCCTCCAGTAAGGCCAAGGGAAAGGAAATCAGCCTTTTCATTTACCATGTGTCAGTCCAGTCAGCAGATCCTTCTGTCCCTCTTCACCAACCTCAACTCCAAAGCATCAAGTATTAACCCCCAGAAGTGGAAATCCAAGTTGAACTCCATTCCAAGAATCCTCCAGTCTCCACTTCCAAAAATGAAGGACTCCCCTCTTACAGGAGGTTCCACTTCAACCATCTACAAGTCAAACTCCCAGAAGAACTGAATTCAGGCCCTTGTCTCTTTCTTTTAAAGACCTTTCTTCTTGTATCATTTCCCTTAATTCCATGTCTACCAATCACAGCTGACACTATGCTCTAGGACTGTCTAGAAGGCAGTTAATTGATTTTGATTCGTTACCCACTATCACACCCTTGGGTCACAGACCTCCCACTTCATGATTAAGTGGGATATTTATACATTTGGTGATTAGATCTAAATGGGCAGATCTTCATACTTAAATTTTAATTGGAGTGTTTACACTTCTGGGGATTAAAATCTAAAAATAGACATGAGTTACAATTTGAATCTTCACAATCAGGGAAAAGCTAAGTACCTTCATTGTTACAATCAGGGGAGAATTAAATTTAATCTTCATGGTTGATCCAAACCTTGGCTCATTGGTGGAAGCCCTTTTCACTGGCAGTGCTTAGAACACTACCTAGCACAGCCTAGATTTTCTAGAAGGATATGCCATGCAGATGGATCAGGATGGATCTGATGTGCAGCTGAAGATCATTAAGAGAATCTCTTACCATTGGGTTATTCTGGGGTCCATTTCCCCCCTATTTTCTTGTTGTATTCCTATGGCTGAGATGAATTTCCTTTAAAGATGACTGATAGGACTTGTTATAATTCTGTATTCTGTGAGGACTTTGACTATCTAATTCATAACAAGACAGTTTGGTACAGTTGTCAGAGATTCAGCATTGAGAAGGCTGGAGATCCAACCTAATTTATTTATTAAGATAGGGAAAACTCCCTTCACTTAACTTCAGTCTTCTTATCTGTCCAAGAAGGATTATAACAGTGTGCATCCTACTCTGTGGGGTTATTGTAAAGACAGAACTTTCTAGGGGGCAGGTAGGTGCCTCAGTGGATTAAGAGCCAGGCTAAGAGTTCCTATGTTCAAATTTGGCCTCAGGCACTTCCTAGCTGTGTGACTCTGGGCAAGTCACTTAACCACCCATTGCCTATACCTTACTGCTCTTCTGCCTTGGAACCAATACATAGTAGTGATTCTAAAGTGGAAGACAAATGTTAAAAAAAAAAGAGTTTTCTAAACCTAAAATTAAGAAGGAAACGTTAAATAGAATTATTCCCTGCCAAAAAGTTTTTAGGTGATACATTGGATAGAGCCATGGACTTGAATTTAGGAACTAAGGAAGCTCTGAATTCAGCTCCCCACTTAGGTCTTTATTGACTAAGTGACACTATATGAGTGGTTTAACCTTTTAAGTCTCAGTTTCCTCATTTTAAAAACGGGCCAAACATGGCACCTCATTCTCAGGGTTATTGTAAGGACCACATGAGATAATATGCAAAGTGACTTATGTATCTTCAAGTACTATATAAATGCTAACCTTTGACATTATTGTTACTTCTTAAGTGTGAGTAATAATATTTGTAACATTTACTTAATAAAACACTTATTGGTATTATACAAGTGAATGTGCAGAAAAGACAATCAAACATAAAGCTCCTTATAAACTAGTGCTTTTTTAGTTGTTAGGTTTAAAGTAACATAATTCCAAGAAGTCAAACAATCTCCAAGTTTAGAGGGCCCTCAACAACCAACTGATTTCTTCTTTATTAATTTCTGAGAAAATTAATGTTGGCTTATATGATTTAATAATTAACATTTCTCTGAGAATTTATCCATCACCTCAGACCTCACTTCTGAAGGGCATAATTGAGCCAGATGTTTACTCCTGGCCTCCAAGACATCTAGCTAGGCAGGGACCATTACTTCAGTTTTACACCATCCCAGAAGCCAGCTTAAGCTAAGGCTGTCCCAAAGGGTTGAATCTTATGTCCTTGCTTTCTGATAAAAGTCTGGAGTGACCAAGGAAGTGTGAAGATTGGATTTAAATATCCCCTGATTGTAACAATGAAGGTACTTAGCTATTTCTTTTTTGGGAAGATTGAATTGTAATCCACAGTCTGTTTTTTTTATTTTAATCTACAAAAAGGTGGTAACTCAGTATTTGAAGTATATCTACGCACTTAAACTATAAAAAGGTGTTAACTAACTACAAAATGTGAACTAACAAGAAAAGGTGTTATGTAACCAAAAGGGGTATAATCTAACCAAAGAAGGTGTGAACTAAAGAGTGGGCAGTCCTAGAAAGGAGCATCTGCTGTGATTGGTAGACGTGAAATTTAGGGGAGGTGATACAAGAGAAAAAGATCTTTAAAAAGTGGGCCAGAGGCCAGAAGAAGATATTTGATATTTGGATTCAAGTTAGATTGAAAAATTCTCACTTGGAGCAGAGTCTGGAAGATGGACACTCAGCCTTGGCTATAGAACTGGATCCCTGCAGGAGCTCATGCAGGAGAGCTCAGACTACTTTCCTTTTAGAAAGCCAATGTTAGTGAGTAAAAGGCTGACTAAGTGACCCCTCCTTTCTGGAGGTGTGAACCTCCAAGAAAGGCCCATTATTTTTAGACTCTTTCCCCTGATTAGGTCCTTAGAGTTTCTACCTGGCTCAGAGGAAGCCAGAGTTCTCTCTCTCTCTCTCTCTCTCTCTCTCTCTCTCTCTCTCTCTCTCTCTCTCTCTCTCTCTCTCTCTCTCTCTCTCTCTCTCTCTCTGTCTCTCTCTCTCCTTAATGTGTTCCCTCTATAGTAAATAAAACTACCATAAATTCCAATTTTACTTTAGTAATTCATTTTGGGATTTAGAAATTAAAATCCCTGGTGACCTATATAAATATTCAGAGTCCAACCACAATTAAATTTAACAGAAGACAAAGGCAGTGAAAAATTTGATTAAGACAACCTATACTGTTTTCTAGTCAAGACTGCTAGAGGCAGCTGGATCTCTGGGGACAGCTAGGATTCAATGAGTGGCAGATAAGGGTGTGATCAGCAACATCTGAAAGGCTGTCTATGTTCATGAAGATTAGTCTTGCTCCACCCAATAATAAAGTAGTAGGGAGGAACTGAGAACTATAACCCACCTCTTCATTAAAATGTGTGCTAATAAAGATTGGATTGATTATATTTCCATGAGGAGGTCTGATGGATGTATTAGCAGGCTAATAAGAAAGAGAATACAACCAGGTTTTAAAAGTCCTATAAGATCATATTCAAGACTTTTTGTAAAAAATGCTGGCAGAGGGGCATCTGGGTAGCTCAGTGGATTGAGATTCAGGCCTAACTAGGTTCAAATCTGGCCTGAGACAATGCCTAGGCAAATCACTTAATCCCTATTGCTTAGCCCTTACAGCTCTTCTGCCTTGGAACCAATACCCAGTATTGATTCTAAGACAAAAGATAAGGTGCTTTATTTGTTTGTTTTTTAATGGAGGCAAATCAGAAGACCCCTTTATTAACATTTTGTTAATAAAAGTATATCTCACTTAGAGAGTGATCTTCATTTTCCCTTTTTAAAATTCCTCTTGTGACATTTATCATTCGATCTATCTGTTTATTGCATGTGTGAAATGCACATATTACCCGATTATGGTACAGTTTCATGGACATAAATGATATTTAATAAATACTGAGAACTGATTAATTCTTTTACTGCATAAAACTGAATGAGAAACAGATTGAATAAGTGTTCAAGTATGACCGTACAACCCAATCCAAAAAATCTTTTTTAAAGTACCTTTATGGGACTGGGCAATGTGCCAAAGAAACAAATTTAGAGAAAAAAAAAAACATGTCAAAAACTCTTCCCTCACTTCATTGAGCTCCAATTCTGTAACTTAGACAAGCACAATAAATGCATCTTGAACTGGCTCCAGAACAGACAAGGCAAGAAGATATCAAGCTAGATGGTAATTGGGAAATTATGCAGTGACTTTAATGATCCAAGGCTGTTTGCCACTATAATATTCTTTAACTATAACATGAATATTCTGTTGTTGATGCAATAGGTCTCAGAATGAGTGAACATTGTGATCACTGAAGAATGACAATGAGAAAGCCTCTCTCTCTCTCTCTCTCTCTCTATATATATATATATATATACATATATATATAAATATAAATATATACATATATATGTATATATTTGCTTATTTATAATGTATGAGAAATTCTGTATAAAATAATGCCAAGAAAAGATCAGAAAACATGGAGCCAAGAGATAAGAAGTCTAATCCTTCTTCTGAAGCATTATCAGTGTATGACCATGGGTAAGGCTAACTCAGATTTCAGTTTCCTCATTTGTACCAAATCATAATACTTGCACTAATGACCTTACAGGGCTATTACAAGTAAAGCATCTTAGAAGCAAACCTTATAGCACTGTGTATGTGTGACCTACTTTGACCATGGGAATGGATTATGTTAATTTTATTTGCCAAAGCCTCCTAAGTGTGTTTATCTTGAGCAATTATTAAAATTAATTTGAATTCCATGGTTGTGGAGGTGGAAAGGAAAAAGGCAACCTGTCTGGAATTAAGAAGTAGCTATAGGCAAACCATAGCTTAAGGAAATCACATTGGAAAAATGAACCAGAGAATCACTATACTGAATTAGTTCCTGCAAATCAGGTCTCTTCTTAATTCCTTGGTGAGGTGGAACCAAAGTTAAGGTACATGGTAAAGAGAAATAAATCTTTTTCAGAGGCCAAAAGCATGTTAACAACATCAAAAAAATTTTTTTAATCAAAGGATCCTGGTTCATATACCTGATTTACTGCAGTACCTCTATGTTGGATGTTGGGTTAGTCTTTTATCCACTCTACATCTTAGGTGTTGTTTATTTTTTCTTTTTCTTCTGTAAAATGTACAGGTTAAACTAAATGTCATCCAAAGTACATGTAGTCTAAGAATATAACCATGTGTGAGAACGTTGGCCATTGACTCTGGTTTCCCAAGTTCATTACTGATATTTGCATTTTTAAAATTCCCTTCTTTTCTACCACTCAGTCTTAAACAGATGGCTCTTGTATCCTCCCCACAAAAATAATAACAATAAGAATTAATATCAACAATTAGAATTGATATAGAATGTTAAGGCTTGTAAAGTACTTTAATTATATTATTCGATTCATGATAATCCTATGAGATATGTATTATTAGAATAAATGAATGAATAAGATTTTAATTATTTAGGTTGTTACTTCCTCCTAGATATGTTACTCATATGTATTTTGGATAATCCCTACTTACAGAATTCTATAGAATGTTTCAATTGATACATCTGAGATTGGGTTAGAATTATCACAAGGTGGAACTGATCCAACCATTCTGGAGGGCATATATATATATATATATATATATATATATATATATATATATATATATACACAAATAATATATGTATAATATATATATATATATATCACATCTCTATCGTGGTGACAAAGAATTAGATATAGTGGACTGTCCATCAATTGGAGAATGGCTGAACAAATTGTGGTATACGATAGTGATAGAATACTATTGTACAGTAAAAAATGAAAAAGAGCATGATTTTAGAAAGAGCTAGAAAGACCTCCATGAACTAATACAGAGGGAAATAAGCAGAACAAGGAGAACATTGTACACAGTAATAGCAGCAGAATGGAATGATCAACTGTGAAAGACATAGCTATTCTCAGCAATACAGTGATCCAAGACAAATCTTAAGGACTTATGACAAAGAATGCTATCCATTTCCAGAAAAAGAACTGTTGTATTTATAATATAAATGAAAGGATAAGATTTTCACTTTATTTTATTTGGGTTTTTATTTTGGGTTTTTGCTTTATGAGTATTCTTTCATAAAAATAAACAATGGGGAAATATGTTTTGCATGACAGCACATATTTAACTCAGATCAAATTGCTAATCAGCTCTGGGAATGGAGAGGGGGAGAAAATTTGGATGACATAACTTCAGAAAACTTATGTCAAAAATTATTACATATTATTAGTAAATTAAAATGTTGACTTTTTTAATTTTAAAAAAGAATTATTACAAATGCAAATAGGCTTTTGTCCCTGGACAACAACATTCTTGAGGTCAAATATACATTTTATATACAAGGAAATTGAGGCAGAATGAGATTCATTGACTTGCCCTAGAACTCATAGCTAGTAAACATCTGAGACAGATTTCAAATATAAGTGTTCCTGGCTCAGGGTTTAGTGCTTTCTATCTAAGTCTTATAGAAGAATGTAACCACAGTTTCACACCTTTCCAACCTGACCTCATGCTCTTCTCCACCACATTATTTAGGTCCAACCACATTTGTTCTGCGGTAAGCAATGAGAAGTACAAAAATTTTGTTTATATAATCTCTGTTCTCATGGAGTGTCCAGTTTCACAGAAGAATTACATGAACACAAAGAACATAATTATAAAGCTATATGATATAGTAGACATGGAGAGTGATGAAAAGGTTCAATCATGACTGAAATTTTAACTACCTGATATAATATAATATTTCACAATATGTGCTGCATGTACACACACATGAAACATATATATGAAATGTGTGTGTATGTGTAGTATCACTAGCACTTAGTATAATGGTTCCAGGCATTTAGTAGGCACTTGAATACTTAATGGTTACTTAATTGATTATGTCACCTTTGACAACTCAAATCCCCTGCAGGTAACATCAAATCAGGACTAATGGAGAAAGTGTGAATTAAGTTGCACTCTACAGAATGGAGAGCAATTCAGAAAATAAAGAATGGCTATCCCAAATGTAGATAATATAAATTTTTGTAAAGGCACCAGGGCAGAAAATACAGGGATTGTATAATGATAAAAGAAGTCATCTAGTTTAATGTGGAGATGAATATTATGGGAAAGATCTAGAAATATAGTTTTGATGCCCATTGAAGATGACCTTGAATGACTTTAAATTTCACGTGGTAGGTAACTGGTAGCTTTAAAAAATCAGCAGTTTAGCATGATTTGTTAGATTCCATATCACTCATAATATTCCAATCTCTTTTATTTTGAATTGTATATTTCTCTGAGTATGATATTGCAGTATGAACATCCTTGGCTTGGAGAAAAAGATCTGATTTAGAATACCTTTCTCATAACTACTAGTTGGATGTCCATTGGCAAATCATTTGGATTTTCTATACCTTCATTGCTTTCCCTGTAAAATGGAATAGTGATATCTCCCTTCCCTACATGAGTTTTAGAGAGATTCAGATTAATAAAATCCTGTAAATTATAAAGCACTCCATCATTACCATCATTATCAGGTATATAGATAATTAAACACCCCAACTAGAAAACAAATCTTGACTCTATCACTTAGTACCTATGAGACTTTGGATAGGTTCTTTCCCCCTCCCTCCACCCCAGCCAGATTCTAAACTGTATGATGTAGGAAGCTCTACTAGTTGGATTCTGATATCCCTTGAGCATCTAAACATGTTATTCCATGAGAACTATATTATTTTTAACTTGTATCTTCCTAAAGGTTGCTCACAGAGAATGGCATGTAGTAGTTCTTTAAAAAATATTGGAAAATGGTTATTGAAAGGGTGCCTGGAACAGATAAAATGCTATGTCATATTAGGTAATTAAACTAAAGGAAAAAGGAAAGAGATTGGGCAAGTCTCTCTCTCTCTCTCTCTCTCTCTCTCTCTCTCTCTCTCTCTCTATATATATATATATATATATATATATATATAGAGAGAGAGAGAGAGAGAGAATATCAGTGAATAGGAATTAATTTATTTTATGGGTAAAACAGTATTATAGGATAAAGATTTGAAGGTATAGATAAAAATATAATAAAGATATAATTGTCCTAAGAAAGGGAACATTCAGAATCTTCTAGCAAAGTGAAAGAATATGAGCTCCTAAAAAAGAAGATGGGGCAGGGTGTTGGGGCAGCAGAAATAGGGGGTGGTGGTGGTGAGTTACTTTTTTCACTCCAATTGGAAAGCACATGATGAAGAGGTATAGGAAACAAGTATGAACAGCCATCAGGACATTTAACCCCAAAATTCTTTGGATGGGAGGACAAAGATCCACTTACTCTGTGCTAATTGTAACTCAATAAGATCTCATTTGAAACCTTCTTTTGGACTCTCTGAAAGCCATGATCAGAAAAAGAGTCAACATAATATTTCAAGAAAATATCAAGTCAAACTGCCCTGATATCCTAGAACCAAAAGATGAAATGGAAAATGAAAGACTTCAATGATCTCTTAATAAAAGAGATACCAAAATGAAAACTCCTAGTAATATCATAGACAAATTGTAGAGCTTCCAAGTCAAGGAGAAAATATTGCAATCAGCCAAAAGAAAAAAAAATCATATATCATAGTCACAGACAGAATAACACAGGATTCAGCAAATTCTACATTAAACAATCAAAGGGCTTGGGATATGATATTCCAGAGAACAAAGGAGCTAGGATTACAACCAAGAATCCCTATCTAGAAAAACAGAATATAATCTTTCAGAGGGAAAAAGAACAAAAAAAAAGGAAAAAAATGTTTTTTTTTAATTTTTCTATTTTATTTTAATTAATTAATTATTTATATAGAATATTTTGCCCTGGTTGAATGATTCATGTTCATTACCTTCCCTTTCCCCTCCCCCAGCTGATTAGCAATTCCACTGGGTTCCACATGTATCATTGTTCATAACCTATTTCCATATTATTAATATTTGCAATAGAGTGATCATTTAAAGTCAATGTCCCCAAACATATACTCATCAAACTATGTGATTGATCATGTTTTTCTTCTGTGTTGGGAAAATAGATATTTAATGAAACTGAAGACTACAAGTATTCCCCATGAAAAGACCAAATGAATAGAAATTTTGAATTTCAAACACAAAACTCAAGACAAGGATAAATAGATAAATATGAGAGAGAAGTAATTAGGGGTGAGATTTAGGTAAATTCTTTATATTCCTTTTATATTTCCATGGGGTGAAATATACCTCCTAAGAACCTTATTACTATTAGGACAGTTCAAATAAGAAAACATAGAATGCACAGGTGTAAGTTTATTATGATGAGATGATATTAAAAACTTAAACTAAGAGGCAAGAAAGAGGGAATGTCCTCAGATAAAGGGAAAGTTAGATGTGGAATGGGGTAAATTATCTCACATAAAAGAGTCATGAACACTTTTACAGTTGTTAAATTTTTCATGATTTGTCTGAATATTTAATTGGTGGTCTCCAGGGATTTAATTTCTAAACCCCAAAGTGAATTACAATGAATTACTGAAGTAAAATAGAATTTATGGTAGTTTATTTACAATAGAAGGAAGATTTTAAGGAATGAGAGAGAGAAGACTCCAGCTTCCTCTGAGCCAGGTAGAAATTCTAAGGCACTAATCAGGGAAAAGGAGTCTCAAGATGATGGGCCTTTCTTGGAGTTTCACACCTCCAGAAAGGGAAGGGAGCTAAGTCAGCCTTTCATTCACCATGATGACTCTCTAAAAGGAAAGCAGTCTGACATCTTCTGCACAAGCTCCAGGGTCAAGTTGAACAGTCAAGTCTGAATGTCTGTCTTCCAGTCTCTCCTCCAAGTGACTCTTCTTCACTGCAAGCTCTAGAGACTGATCCTCCACTCCAACTCTGAGTAGAGTTATTCAATCTATATCTTCTGGCCTCAGTGGTCCTCTATTTGAAGATCTTTTTCTTTTGTGTCACCTCTCCTAAATTTCACATCTACCAATCACAGCAGACACTCTCTCCAGGACTGCCCACTCTTTAGTTCACACCTTTTTTGGGGTTAGGTTATGCCTTTTTTGGTTACTTAACACCTTTTTTTTGTTAGTTCACCTTTTGTAGTTAGTTAACACCTTTGTGTAGTTAAAATGGGTAGATCTACTTTAAATACTGACAACACTTTTGGTTATATCAAGCCTTTTGTAGTTAGTTAATACCTTTAGTAGTTAGTTACTTTTTTGTAGAGTAAAATGGGTAGATCTACTTCAAATACTGAATTAACACTTTTGAGAATTAAAATCTAAAAATAGACAGGGGATTACAATTTTATCTTCACTATAAAGGAATAGCTAAATACCTTCATTGTTATAATCAGGGGAATACGATTTAATCTTCACATAATGAAGAAGTATGCAAGTCAAATCTTGAACCTTATATTGATTGGAACTGGCTCAAAGAGAATAACATCCACATTCATTTGGGTAGATAAATCTATCTTACTCTACAGGAAAGAAGAAATGGAGCAGAATAAAAGAAGGGGGGAACTGCTAGAAGGGAGGGAGAATTAGGGGAGGGCTATAAAATAGTATATAGCCTTGTTCCATTAATACCATTACTAGGTCTGCAACCCAAAGAGATAAGAGAGAGAGAGAGACAGAAAGAGACAGAGACAGAGACAGAGACAGAAAGAGAGAGAGAGAGAGAGAGAGAGAGAGAGAGAGAGAGAGAGAGAGAGAACCTATATGTACAGAAATAATTATAGCAGCTTTTCTGTTTTGGCAAAGAATGGGAATAAGGGGATACCCATCAACTGGGTAATATCTGAATAAGTGACCATATATGATTATAATGGAATATGATTGTGCTATAAAATAAGTTGAGTGGGAGGAGCCCAGGAAAACCTGGAAAGACTTACATGAAAAGGTACAGAGTGATTAAAGTAAGCAAAACAAGAAGCAAAATTGAACAGAGGGACAGAAAATACTTTTGTGAAAAATGGTGAATAATTTAGCTCTTCTCAAAAATATAATTTTCTAAAACAATCCTCAAAGACTCATTATTTAAAAAATAAGCCATCTCCTTTCAGAGAAAGAATTGGTTGAGTCTGAATCCAGACTAAAATAATTTTTTCCCTTAACACTTTTAGTTCAAATTTCTTCCCATAATATTTAATTAAAATGTTTTATATTATAGCATATATAAAATCTGTATCAGATTGCTTACCATCTCAGGTGGAGGAAGAAAAGGGAGAGAGGGGGAATTTTAGAGAAAAAATGTTTAAAATTGTTTTAAAATGTAATTGGGGAAAATATCAAAGAAAGAAACATATTGACAGGGGCAGCTGGTGACTCAATGAATACAGAATTATATCTATAGTCTGGAGGACCTGGGTTCAAAACTGTCTTCAAATACATCCTAGTGAATAACCACTGGAAAGTGACTTAACCCTAACTACCTAGCCCTTGCTGCTCCTCTGTCTTAGAACTGATGCTAAGAGAGAAGATACCTTTTTTTTAAAATAAAGAAACAGATTAACCATGTGATGACAAACAATACCAATTGATCTTAGAGCTCCAGACAAATCTGTTGGTCTATCCACTTCAGCTCAGGTATCCATCTGTTTTGGTAGAAAGATTTCCTTTTTAGGATGTTTCCTCTGCCAAGTGAAATCACTACTGGTCTCTATCCCTATATCTACCTCAAAACTTAATTCTCTTTTGGGAATTTCCACAATTTTGTCCTGTCTACTTCTGTCATGTAGAGCCTATATGAACAATTTCAATCCCTGTCCCCCCCCTTCAGTCCTTCATGTAATTGAAAATAACTGTCTTGAATCATTTGAGTATTCTCTTTACTTCCTATCTTATGGCATATATCATCAAGTTGCTCATTCTAAAACAACCAATGAACTGTAAGGTAAACAGAGTTAGAAATACCTGTTAGACACTTCACTTATTACTAGTAAAGTGGTACAGAGACAGACAAATGATAGATAGATAGATGGATGGATGGATAGACAAATGTTGGGTAAATAGATACAGATATATAGACAAATATATTTTCAGCTTGAATATTTTCAAACCATTTTATTTGTATTTAAATTGCTTTTTTTGGGGGGGACTATATGGCAATTCAATGGACACAAAGCCAGACATAGATATTGGAAGTTCTGGGTTCAAATGTGACCTCAGATACTTCCTAGGTGTATGACCCTAGGCAAGTCACTTAACCCCCATTGGCTAGTCCTTACTACTCTTCGGCCTTAGAACCAATACTTAGAACATAATTCTAAGGCAGAAGGTTAGGGTTTAAAAAATATGATTGTTGAGACTTCCAGTCAAGATGGCGGCTTAGAAGCAGCGAAAGTTCAGAATCAACCAAAAAGCTAATCGAAATTCTCAATGACTTTAGCAAAGTTGCAGGATACAAAATAAACCCACATAAGTCATCAGCATTTCTATATATCTCCAATTCAGTTCAGCAGCAAGAATTGGAAAGAGAAATTCCATTTAAAGTCACCCAAGACAATATAAAATACTTAGTAATCTACCTGCCAAGACAAACACAGGAACTATATGAACACAACTACAAAACACTCTCCACACAATTAAGGCTAGATTTAAATAATTGGAAAAACATTGATTGCTCACGGGTGGGACGAACTAACATAATAAAAATGACCATCCTACCCAAACTTATCTATTTAGTGCCATACCCATTGAACTACCAAAAAACTATTTTATTGAATTAGAGAAAACCATAACAAAGTTCATTTGGAAGAACAAAAGATCAAGGATATCCAGGGAAATAATGAAAAAAAAAATACAAAGGAAGGTGGCCTTGCAGTCCCAGATCTCAAACTATATTACAAAGCAGTGGTCATCAAAACAATTTGGTACTGGCTAAGAGACAGAAAGGAGGATCAGTGGATTAGACTTGGGGTAAATGACCTCAGTAAGACAGTCTTTGACAAACCCAAAGACCCCAGCTTTTGGGACAAAAATCCAGTATTTGATAAAAACTCCTGGGAAAATTGGAAGACAGTGTGGGAGAAATTAGGTTTGGATCAACACCTCACACCCTACACCAAGATAAGCTCAGAATGGGCAAATGACTTGAATATAAAGAAGGAAACTATAAGTAAATTAGGTGAACACAGAATAGTATACATGTCAGACCTTTGGGAAGGGAAAGATTTTAAAACCAAGCAAGACTTAGAAAGAGTCACAAAAAGCAAAATAAATAATTTTGACTACATAAAATTAAAAAGTTTTTGTACAAACAAAACCAATGTAACTAAAATTAGAAGGAAAGCAACAAATTGGGAAACAATCTTCATAACAAAAACCTCTGACAAAGGTCTAATTACTCAAATCTATAAAGAGTTAAAGCAGTTGTACAAAAAATCAAGCCATTCTCCAATTGAAAAATGGGCAAGGGACATGAATAGGCAATTTTCAGTTAATGAAATCAAGACTATTAATAAGCACATGAAAAAGTGTTCTAGATCTCTGATAATCAGAGAGATGCAAATCAAAACAACTTTGAGGTATCACCTCACACCTAGCAGATTGTTCAACATGACAGCAAAGGAAAGTAATGAATGCTGGAGGGGATGTGGCAAAGTAGGGACATGAATGCATTGCTGGTCGAGTTGTGAATTGATCCAACCATTCTGGAGGGCAATTTGGAACTATGCCCAAAGGGCGATAAAAGACTGTCTGCCCTTTGATCCAGCAATAGCACTGCTGGGTTTGTACCCCAAAGAGATAATAAGGAAAAAGACTTGTACAAGAATATTCATAATTGCACTCTTTGTGGTGGCCAAAAATTAGAAAATGAGGGGATGCCCTTCAATTGGGGAATGGCTGAACAAATTGTGGTATATGTTGGTGATGGAATACTATTGTGCTAAAAGGAATAATAAAGTGGAGGAATTCCATGCAAACTGGAACAACCTCCAGGAAATGATGCAGAGTAACAGAAGCAGAACCAGGAGAACATTGTACACAGAGACTGATACACTGTGGTACAAGAGAACGTAATGGACTTCTCCAGTAATGGCTTTACAATGTCCCTGAACAACCTGCAGTGATCTATGAGGAAAAAAAAACAACAACAACAAGAAAAAAAAAACTATCCTTAACCAGAGGACAAACTGAGGGAGTAAAAACACCGAGGAAAAGCAACTGCTTGACTACAGAGGGTAAGGGGACATGATCAAGGAGAGATGCTAAATGAGTGCCCTAATGCAAATACTAACAACAAGGAAATGGGTTCAGAGCAAGGACATATGATTCCCAGAGGAATCGCCCATCGGCTAGGGAAGGGTTGGGGGGTGGGATTTGGGGGAGAAGAAAAGAAAATGATCTGTTTCCAATGAACAATGTATGAAAATGACCAAATAAATTCATGTTTAAAAAATATGATTGTTGATGTATCTTTACTTTTAGTTCATTTTTTATTCAAATAAAGTGCTCTCCCTTTATCTCTGTCATTTTTTCTATAGACATATGTATATTTCACATTGTATGTTGAATAAATCATGTAGGTGTGGGTGAAGAGAAGAATTCTCAAGCACAAGCTTTTGTTCATAAAGAGCCCATAGACTTAGACTTTCCCAACCAGGAGTTTCTGTGTCCTCAATGCTGGTTTTGTTTTCCTGGAACAGAGAGTTCCACATAATTTGCTAATTAAACTCATCCTGAAAGCCAGAGAAAACACCATGTCCAAGGATAGACATGCATAAATCTCTGACAAGGGCACAGCAGGGTCTCACTGGGATTTGACTTGAAAATGTCTTCAGCCTCTTATCTGCACATTCAGGTGTTTCATCTGTAGGTTATTGACTTGATATTTCAGAGGACTGACCCAGCCAGCTATGAGCAACTGCTCTTCTCTCTCTGAGTAACTGCTTTGTGTGATGTTTGTAAAGGGGAAGGGGAAGAAATCTGGTTATTTAGCATATGTGATTTAAAAGAAAACCACTTTATTCAGAAATGATGCAATAAAAAGCCAGAATTCTCATAATTTTTAATGGATTCACTTTAAACAATAGATTTTTCTTTTAAGATAATATAAAATAGCATCAATAATTCATATAATACCAAAACAAGTCCATCCCATTGTAAGGTTGAGACAATCACTGGAAAACCCATATATTCCTTTCTTAGGAGAAGAAAGAGGAGAAAATGAGCAAAGCAGGCTTTCATAATATTGGGTAGATTTCATGTAGTGAACTTCGGGAGGACATGATTGAGTAGCACACATGATAGATTGGCAAAGATAGGCTATTATCTACATCCTTGGTGGAAATGCCTGTATTGATGAGATCACATATCCATTGAGTTATTAAAGAAGATTAAAAGCAAAAGTGATCCCATCTATGGTGTTGCATGGGGAAAACTCTAGAATAGATGTGGGAAATATATGAAAACAACATATACTCTTTGATCATAGGATTCTGTGCTTGGGGACCTTGGAGATCACAAAGTACAATAATTTCATTTTAAAGATAGAGAAACTGGTCTTCCAAAGAATCAAAATAGCAAAGCCAGGGTTCAATACTAAGCCCTCAGACTCCATACATTTCCTACTGTAGCATGCAGCTGACCTCTAAACAGATATGGGACAAACCTGCCTCTTCTAGTTCAGGATTCAGAGGAAGTTTTATCCCTCAACTCCAGATTAGGTTAGTGACTTTAAGATTGATTTTTCACTCAGGCATTTTTCAAGAGCAAATTTTTATTTATATACTGTAAATATATTCTTGCCTGATATCTTCAGGCAGTGAATTCCCTGGATGTTCACAATTTACTTTAGTGTCTTGAAGAGGTTATATTTTCATTTTTAGTTCCATATCCCTTTTATATGGAATATGAGTAATAAAAAAGACCCAATGGAGAACACTTGCTCTAGGTTAGTTTTCTTTTAACAACAGCATCCAAACATCTGAGAGCTAGAAGGGACCTAAATGGGCATCAACTCCAACCCCTATGTTTATATAATTCTTTCTAGTAAAGTCAGTAAACATTGGCAAAGAACAAACTGTGAGCCAGGCATCCCAGCCTTCACTCAAAGATATTCTGTGGGGACACATTCACTGCCTCTAGAAGTAGTTTATTCTGCTTAAGGACACCTACTCGTGCTCATTTTCCCCCCCTCATTGATTCATTAATTCATTCAAACTTCAATAGAATTTTCAATGCTGCTATGTTCTGGGGCAAGTACTAGAAATTCAAAACTCAGTGCAATGCTGCTATCAAGAGAAAGCCTTTTGCACACGACTCCCTTCAAATGCTTATATCTCCAATATTAACTTTAAACTGATCTGCCCCAAACTCCAACTGCTAGTACCTTCTTCCCATAAAATTATCCGTTATCTCCTTTTCTTCTGTCTTATGTAATACTGCAGATGTATATGTTTGCTCCCAAGTAAAAAAATAAGATTCTTTGAGGCCAGTTTACTTTTGGTTTTGTGTCTCCAGTGATTAACCTGATCCCTGGCTTATAAATTCTTATTGATTGATTGACTAACTGATTGATAACTCAATTAAAATAAAGCTGTCTCTGACTTCATGAAGCTTACATTCAATGGGCAGGAAAACAACAACATGTACACATGTCAGTGAAAAATGGTTGTAAAAACAACACAAAATAATTTTCTGGGTAGCTTTAGACATTGCAGAGCAGTAGGGGATAAGGCTAAATAGTTCATATGTAGCAATTTAATTTACTTCTTTGGAACATCCATATATTACTCCTTTTTCTGCCCTCTGAAGTCAAGGAGAGCAAGGCGAATCCCTCTTCTTTATGGAAGTCAGAAAAACAAAATATTTGAAGCCAGCAGCCAGCATCTTCCCACTCAGTCAGTTCTTCTTTGGGCTAACCTGCCCCAATCCCTTAAAGCCATCTTCATGTAACAGGAGTTTAGGGCAATATCATTCCTATGTAGTAGCAAGAGGAGAATTAACATTTTTTTCCTCATTTCTACCCTACAGCGACCCAGTTAGTGCCTAGATATTCACCATTGCAGTGGCCTTGAAAGAGCACCATATGCAATGATTAACTTTTGAGGACCCACAATCCAGCAGGTGGACATAAAGAACATTTAGATTTATCATTTAAGGATTTGCTTGAGGGGCAGGGGAACAAAATAAGACAGCAGCTCTCACTGTGGGAAGACTCTACAATTTCTTTATCTATTATCTTCTTTTCTCTTCTGAATCTCTGTATCAGAAGCTTTACTGAATGAATTGAAATATCAGCCTTTGTTATTACTGGTTTTTCTTTTTGTTCATGATAAGATTGAATGATAACTCCTGTGGAGATAGGAGGATGGAAAGTGAAGAAGATAAACTCATAATATAAATAGGCTAGAAGGCTGAGGTATGGTAGATCTAATTCTCTGACTAAATACCTACTCCTATATCCTCTCACATGCCCACTTTTTTCCTCTGAAATAATCTCTTCTGGATATTTTTTTTATCATAATGTTTCCTTCCCACAGTGAATACTATCAAACCAAGTTTTGAAATAAATGTTCCAAATTTTCTGCCTAAAAAGAGATCAACTTCTCATCACTTGTTTAAATGCTTTGAGCTTTACTAAAAATCATAGTCGGTGTAGGGTGGTTTTCAGCAGATTCCTTTTTTTTTGCTTTCAGGTACAATCATCGTGGACAACATGCTCATCAAAGGGACAGCTGGGGGACCCAATCCTACCATTGAACTCTCATTAAAGGACAACACGGATTACTGGGTGATGTTGGATCCAATCAGACAGATGCTCTTCTTAAATAGCACCGGCAGAGTACTGGACAGAGATGTTAGTTCTTTTCTTTTGTACTCTCTTTTTCTCTTAATCCCACCTTCCCACCTCTCCCTCCATAGAGATCTAGAACATTTGCAAAAAGGCTGATATTGAATGTGGAAAACCAAAGCCAAAACCTTGAAATAAATAAGCAATGAGTAATGAATGGGAAACCAGAGGAACAGTGATGTTTTCTTTTGATCTGTAGAAATTAGACTAATGACATTCATAAAAATGGATAGGAGAGCTTTAATCAATTTAGTTAGGTGCAAAATCTGTCACTGTCATCCAAAATAAATTATAACTTTTACATTTTTGAATGATATTGTCTTTTTTTTTTGGTATTTTAATCATAGTTTTCAGGGGAGCCTGGATTCTTGAAAGTCGTAGCCAAGAAGTGAAATCTCAGACTGATGCTACCAATTTATTAAAACTTTCAGTTCAGATTCAAGGAGAAATTTGTGTCTTTATTATGAGGACCAGCCTGGATAAATTCAGAGGTATTTAATATGAGATTAACCAAAGAAAGATCATTGATTAGGTGAAAGAAAAATTTTAAATGGTTTCTCAAGATCCTCTTAGGTATACAGGTAGGTGAACTTGCATTGCTAGAAGCAGGACAAGTTCAATGAAATTGTTCCTTGAATAACTGTGATAGAATAGGAAAATCCCTGGACTCAAACTCAGGAGACTCAGGGTTATACTCTGGACTCTAATGGTAATAGTGTTACTTGTCACTTAAATCATCCAATAAACCTCCTAGGGTTATCAAATTCCTCAACTTTTTAAAAAATGAAGAGAATATATAGTCCATGTTATTTGATTGTTTATTTTTCCTGTCTAATTCCATTAATTTAAATAAATCTTACCTATTCCACATGTTAATGTCAATTAGGTAAAGAATACTCTAAACAAATACTAGGATGAGAGATTTAGTTCTAGAAGAGATCTCCCACTTCATCCAATAGGATTCCCTCATTTTATAAGTAAGGGAATAGAGACCCAGAAAAAGTAATGGACTTGCCCAAGATGATAATACATTAAGTAGGAAACTGAGATGTGAACAGTGATTCCATGACTCCCACACCAATAGTTCTACCACTGCATCAGACTATATCCCATAAAATTGAATATAAAATTAAGAACTCCAGCCTGCAAAACCCAAATGGGGAAAGAGTTATCAGAAGTTAAAAAATACTTCTTGACAGTGATTAATACACCACATTTCTCTATCTCCAAGTTAGTCTCAGGAATATTGAGGAGCATGGAATAGGGAGGGAATCTTCAAAACAAGTAAGCTTCTAAAACGTATGGAATCCTCATTTTGGACAAAATAGTGATGGCGGTGACAATGGACATGGTGGCAGAGGTGGTAATAGTAGTGGTGCTGCTGCCCAGGTCAGCAAGATGATGACAATGATATGACAATAATGATAGCTGATATTTACATAACACTTTTACCATTTCTATATAATACCACAACACAGTGGTAGCAGTACTATGTGTATTATTCTTATTCTCCTAATGAAGAAAACAAGGCTTATACTTTCATTAAACACAATTTTGAGACAGACATTGTGTTATACACTGGAGATACTAAAACAAAGAATGGAATTATTGTTTCCTTCAAAGACACATATATACAATTGAGAACAAAACAAAGCAAGAACTATATACATGTTACTATTTTCATAACATATATGAAGTAAAGACTTTCAAAGAGATGAAAATGGTCATACTGTATGGATCCAAGGTTAGAAGAATAAGAAAACATAATTCAAAAGATAATTTCCTGTGAAGGGAAAGATAGGATTAGACTAATTATATAAAATCAGATAAAGGGATAAATATTCCTTCACAGTCGCAGAACCCATGTGATACAGGTCAAATTGTTTATCCTTTCAATATGCTCTCACTTCACTCAGCAGTTGAGATTTCCTAGTGAAAAGAAATTAGAATTCTCTAGCCCAATGTTTTGAATTATTTGCCAAATGGTTTGAGGTTGGTGACAACCCATTGACTTGGAAGCAGAGATGTAGAGCTGGAGGTGACCAGTTTGGTTTAAGAGAACACAACTTATCCATAGTGAACTCCTATTATTTTCATATCCAGGTGGCCACATACCTCAGCTCAAGAAACCATGATGTAGGGGGGAAGCTAATCTTGGAAATGTTAAAATTAGAGAAACATAAATCACTATGACATGGAGATAAATTTGGATATTTAGAATTCTACTTTGTGAGCTTCATCCAACACAATGCAAGTAATGGCTATAGGAAAATGCTGTATTTGGAGCCTGAAGAACTAAGTTTGAATAGCTCAGCTCTTCTCCTTATTCCTTGTATGGCCCTGAATAATTTGTTTGTCCTAACAATATTTTGAATATTCATACATTCTGTTTGTCTAGGTGATTTTTCTGTGATTGTGAAGCAGAAAACAAATGGAAAAGTGCAATCTCATTTCTGGCCCTTAGCTTTGTTTTATGTTTCCTGGTTGGACAAGGCTTCTGGACTTATTTAAAATCTTTCCAGATTCAGCAAAGTTCTTTGAAGAGTATTTATTACATTGCAAAATTTGCATCCTATAAATTTGATTTGGGGGCCAGTCTACTATGTTTGATTTGTAGACAATTATACAGTTTGTTCAGCCTACTTTTTTGCAATGGAGTAGGGAGATTACAAATTAACATATATATCTTCCTATAAATAGCTTCATAAAGAACCAGGGACTGGGATCAATGGGCCTTATTCTATTAGAATGGCTAATGAATGTCTCCAGGTGAAAGATTTTGTCAAGTAACCAAAATAAACAAATCATTTGGTCATAGATTTTGAGGTGGAAGGAAGCTTAGTGGTCATCTCTTCCTTCCAATCTTCCTCATCTTTCAATGAGTCTTTTTTTTTGGAATGAACAGAATTGCCCATTTACATCCCAGACTGAAAATAAAATCAGTTATTCTCTATTATGCTGTTTGATGATGTAAACATATCCTGCTTTAACATTGCTATCATTTTTCATCAATTTTACATTTTTAACCTTTAAAGTAGTTTATTCATTTGTCAAAACTCATGACTATGGACACTAATTACAAGTCATGAATTGTCATCAATACTAAATTGAGTTTCTCTTAAAGTCCCCAAATATCCAAAAGCATAATTCAACTCATTTTAATCCAAGATCAAGGTAGTCATTGACCATAAATTCATAGAAAAATATTTGGCAAAAACATCTGAATATATCTATTCCATCCCCTTACTTTACAGATTAGGAAACTGAGGAGAATATAGAGAAGTAACTTCCTCAAGTTCACACATGTAGTAAGGCTCAGAGCTGGGACTGGAAACTAGATTCTTTCTATTCCATTTTGCTGAATCTGATGATAATCCATGAATCACTGTTAAAATATTATTTATCTGATTCACACTAATTGCAACCTGTTCTTCTGTCTTTTCTGCCAACCCTAATTCTGGGTTTGAAGTCAAATATTTTTTCAATTCTTTATCTTTTATCCATAACACATTTCCTCAATGGCTTTAAGCAATCTTTGACTTATACAACTGTCTCATTAAGAATATTCTTTATTTCTCAAAATGTTGTGGGGGGCAGAAGATTAACCCTTGGTCTGGAGAAGGTGCCCTTTCAAGAATGGCAGACTCTGGTGGAAACCCTTTAAAGAAAGAAATATTTATTTAGGTGGAATGATTGGGAGGCAACATGAAGGGCCAATTGCCTCCCTGAACAGAGAAAATTTCAGGATTTTTATATCCTAAAGGGATGGGGTCTAAGTGACTTGGAAAGGAAGGATGGGGAGGAGGATGGTAAAGGAGAACAAACAAGTCGGGCAATCAGGGAAGAATAGGTAACAGAATAGGTGCCTTTGGGTCTGGGGGCTTAAACATAAGCACACATTATTCATGACATCCTGATCATAGAGGTGGGGCTTGGGAAAAAGTATAAGTTCACATCCTTTATGGAATCCTGATCATGTTACCCTTCTTGAGAAACCTGGGAATGTTTGGGGTCATCAGTGATATTTGAGATATATGGATAATAAAGGTGGGTAAGTTATCTGGAGAAACCTAATGTATTTGAGATGTAAACATGGTGTGTCCCCTCATGCTCAGACACTTTTCTTAAGGCAAGTGTAAGTACACCCAAAGCTTAGAGTTAGAGGATCTTATGTTTGTTCAGCTTCCAGCCCTACAAGGTGAATTCCCCATTTAATCTTTGACCTGTGGTGTTTCTAGGAATTTGGGGTATACTGGGGGATCCTGGTGCCCACCACAAAAATGTTTTTATCCTCCACAAATCATTTTGAGCAACTTTCCTGAAGAATTTTAAGCTGTTTTCATGACTTTAGTTATCCCTAAGTTCCTTTAATCACTCCTTATAAAGTGAACATCTGTCCATTTATATATTTCTTTCAAAAGCCTCTTTATAAGTTTAATCTTTATCATCTCTTTAGGGAACAAAAATTTAAAAAATGTATTGCCACTTAGTAAAGTAGCTCTTCTTCTTTTAAATATCTGAGCTATCATTTATTTCTTTATTTCTTTAATTTATTTTATTTTTTAATTTTTTAATTTCTTTTTTTTTCTTTATTTCTTTAATTCTCAGCTAAATCCCATTATCTCATCTTTACTTTCCTCTTTTCCTCTTCTGGTCTCTCTTCTCTTCCTAAGGTGGTATCCCCTCTCCACTCTCTTCTTATTTGCAAAAAGTTAATATTATTCACTTACTATAGATATTAAGAAAGGGGGAAATTCTCTAAAAGAGAAAAGAAGGAAAGCATTGGGAAGAATATCCCTACTTTTGGCAACTGGATACACTTGGACTAAAATTGATGACAAGAACACATTTTTATCCTCAGTTCCAAAGAATTGTGTTTTCAACGGACAGGAAATCAATATCCTCCATAGATCATTAGAAATTTCTTTATTTCTATTCTAATAGTTTGGAAAGAGCTGTTAACTCTACGTTTATCACCTCAATAAATTCTCAATATTAGAATCCTTTTAAATTTTTGATTCTTGAAAAATAAAAATAAAAAAGAGATTTCCTCCACATTGCTAAATATTATTCATATGAAATATGTTAAACAGTTTATTTATTTGGCCATAAGTGAAAGGTAGTTGTTGCAATTAGTTATTTCAAAATTATGCATGTATGTTTTTCTTTGCTGATTGAATAAAACAATTAAAGAGAATTAGAGAAAATTAAAATACAATGCCTTTTTTTGCCTTTAGCTATGACAGACAAATTGCAGTTTCTTCAGCATCCCTATGCGTTTCAGTGTCCCTAACCTCTCACTAATCTACTGAGTAGAACTACAATTGGCATATTTACAGTCAGCCCATACAGCAGAGTGGAATCTATTCTAACATCAGACTACAATGTGTCTGTTATATATTAGCCATGGGGAATTCTTGCCTTCAGCTCTGAACCATTAGGTTAAGAATTTATTGCCTTCTGTGTTCTATCCAGGCTAACAGAGAAGGGAGGAGGAAACTGGACTGTGGAGTGACAACCCTTTCTAGGGTCCTGGATGCTCCTAATGTATGGGGCTTTTGGTGCTCTATTTGGTGACTCATTATACCAAAAACATCAATTGGCTATTTGCAAGCTCTGTCCTAATTTCTGTCCTAATAATATCAGTGCAAGTGATGGATATAGAATAATGGAATGGTTTTAGATATTTTTCATGCAATATTTGCAAGTTATTTATTATGAAAACACAAAAATAGAGCTAGAAGGGACCTCAGAGGCCATCTTATCCAAAATTTAGGCGAACTATTAGGGCCACATAGACCTAAATCTTAAAAAGAGCTCTACAATCATCTTGAACAACTCCTCAGTTTACAATTATGGAAACTAAGGCTCAAAGAAAAATAATCATTCACTGGTTGTCCCTGATGATTAGGTGCTTATGGTTACCAGACCATATGCATCTTGTCTTAGATTTGTGTTGAAATATGCAACATCGCTCTATGAAACCATTAAAATACACATATTTGTGGAGTAAGAGACCTAAGAAATCACAAAGCCAAACTTTCTTTGCAAAGCATGAATCCTCTGTCTAAAAATTATAGTATCCTGCCTCTCCTTGAATACTTCCAAGGACATAGAAGTCAGCCTTAGTATTTTTGTAGCACATTAGAGTTATAAAAGCACATTGTAGGATATTTCCAATGAACAGGAAAATACCCCTGAAAATTTCAAATGAAAATTCTATTTTTTCTTCTTCTGCCTCGGGGAAGTCAAAATATTAAGCAAGTAATATTTTTTAAATCACATTTAGCCTTTTTAGGGAATGAGGTTTCCAGCAGATAGGTGGATGCTAAATGTAGAGTACTAGACATGGAGGCATGAAGATTGTGGCTTGAGTTCTGCCACAGAGACTTATTAAATGTTTGATCTGAGTAAAATCATTCATTCACTTTGTTCCCATTTCTTCATCTGTAAAATGAGGTCAAAGACACTCAGTAAGTTTGCTTCCAGATCAAATTGTATCATTTCATGACAAAGCTGACTTTCCTTTCTCTCTTGAATCCTGCCTGCTTCACTTTTTTTAACCTCTATTTTTGGTTTAGTAACAATTCTAAGACAGAAAGTCAAGAGTCAGGCAAATAGGATTAAGTGATTTGCCCAGATTAGTACAGCTAGGAAGTGTCTGAGGTCAAATTTGAACTCACATCCTCCAAACTTCAATCCTGAAGTTTATCCAGAGCTACCTAGCTGTCATGAATCCTACATTTCTTGTGATTTTCGATTAGGAGAGCAACTTCTATTGGCTCTCTTTAACTAAGATGTTAGGAACATGCTCCCACTGAAACATCACTTTAGCTCTGTTTTTCTTTTTATCCTTCTGACCTCAGAATCCAGTTGTGCTTCCCTGTACACATTCACAACTTTCTACATATCTCTGTGCTCTTGTGTTGTATATGACCGTCCCCTCTTCCTGTTGGGTTTATTTCTTTTGAACAAGTTAAGATTTAGAATTAGAAACCATTTTAGACATCACTTAGCTGAACTCTTCCTTTTATAGATAAGAAAACAGAAGCAGAAAAAGAATGTTCAAGGTCATACAGAAAGGAGTAGAACTGGGATTTGCACTCAGATCCTGTGACTCTACTTTCTTTCCATTATGTCATATCATTGCCATAATTATTTTATTATTACTACTATGATTGTTTTTGTTCTCATATAACAGCTAGCATTTCTAGGTTGGCAGATTTCTTTACATTTGTTAATTCACTTGGTCCGCAAAACAACCCTGTGAAACATATTCTATTATTATCCCCATTTTACAGATGAAAAGTTGAGGTTGGAACTAAAAAAATGACTTCCCAAAGGCCACATAGCTACTAATCTAGTCAATATCTGAACTCTTTTCTTCTGGATTCCAAGACACATTAAAGTTCTAGATTCTGTTCTGTATTTCAATAGATCAGTCATGTTTGACACTTTGTGACCATGTGGACTATTAAATGACAATATTGTCTATGGGGTTTTCTTGGTGAATATACTGAATTGTTTATGATGTTTTTCTTCTATCCACTGAGCCACCTGGCTCTCTACGTATTCTCCCTCCCTCTCTCTCTCTCTCTCTCTCTCTCTCTCTCTCTCTCTCTCTATATATATATATATATATATATATATATATATATATATATGTATATATATATAACATCTGTATATGTATATCACTATACTTATGCTGTATGTATAGTCTCTATTCATACTATACAGAGTTACATATGGCAGCTAGGTGGCAGAGTGGACAGAGTACTGGTTGTGAAGTCAGGAATATTTATCTTCATTAATTCAAATCTAGCCTCAGAAACTTATCAGCTGTGTGACGCTGGGCAAGTTACTTAACCTCATTTAACTGATTTTCTTCATCTGAAAAAATGTGCATATTTATATGTGTGTACTATTAAAATATGATGCTATCTTTATCATCCTCATAATTAGCACTGATGAACGACTTCACAAATTCTCATTTGATTGAATATAATAGAAAATAATGTGAGAAGATATGTTGTGCTATATCATGTGATGTGATATAACACCAACAGCATATATAACATGATATATTATTGCTTTGCATAATTTATCACATTATATTACATTATATTGTATTATCATTGTGTCCCCTTATAGTAACATTATATTGGCTTTTCTTATGACTAATCCATTATGTATAATATATGTACATTTGCAAACACACACATATATAGTATGTATATAGCATATATCTTATTGAATATTTAATGCATTTTATTTATTCATGAATGAAAAATTTCTGAATGAAATGATTGTGATCATGTCCCATCTTACTCTAGGCAATCTGAAACACTATGTCAGTTTCTACATTGCTATCATTTTTATAAGGATTTCTAATATAAAAATACATTTGGAAGTTAATGTCCCTACTGCTTAGACAAGATTTGATCTAAATGATGTTTCTTTAGCCTTTTTAAAATGTCCTTTAGGGGCCAGAAGGGTGGCTAAGTGGATTGAGAGTCAGGCCTAGGGACAGGATGTCATAGGTTCAAATCTGACCTTAGACACTTCCCAGATGTGTGACCCTGGACAAGTCACTTAACCCTCATTGTCTAGCCCTTACCACTCTTCTGCTTTGGAACCAATACACAGTATTGATTCCAAGACAGAAGGTGAGGGTTTAAATTTAAAAATATAATAAAATTAAATTAAAATGTCCTTTCTTTCTTGCAGCCTCCAATGAATATCCATTCCATCGTGGTGAAAGTCCAGTGTGTTAACAAAAAAGTGGGTACTGTTATTTACCATGAAGTCCGAATTGTGGTGAGAGACAGAAATGACAACTCTCCTACTTTCAAGCATGAGAGCTACTATGCCACTGTGAATGAGGTTTGCTTGATCTCTTCTCTTTTTTCCCTTTGGCCTTGTTAGATTGATATAGAGACAAAGCGAGATGCATGCTGATAGTATTTTTAGTATAATCCACAGCTTAGCACTACCTCTGATGCCGAGGAATACTCAATATGCCTTCGTATCTCATTTAAAAAGAAAAATAGAGAATACTATGTAAAATGGCAAAAAAGATAAAATAATCTGTTAATTGGGGGTTTTCAGAAAACATTGGCAGGAAAATTATGACTGAATATATTAATCCTCTAAGAAATCCATTCTTGTCTATTTAAACAAGCTTTATTTAAGTCAGGAATTCAAGTTAAGAAGCAATGTTTGGCCCCTTTTCCTTTGTGCCTCCAAGAACTTCATTGTGTTAGTGGGAAATAAGAAGACAGAGTGTATAATAAGTCTTTCATCAAAGAAAATAGAACAATGGGCACTCATTCTAAAATTCTTTTTAGTTTATAAAAACAAAGGTCTCATAACAAGCTTGATGAAAATAGTATGCATATTATTCTCCTTCTTGTTCAGATGAAGAAAATAAGGTACAAAAATATCTTTACCAACCCATAGGCACTTGATAAGTGAAAAGTGAGAATTTAAACTCATGTTCTCAAACCCAAGAATAAGACTATCTCTATACCTGACAAGGAACAGAAACACAAAATTGGAAGAGATTTAGTAACATATGTTTTTTCCCAAAAATCCTCTTTAAAATAACTAGAATAACCGAAGTTATCATCTAATATATTCTTTATATGTATGTATATATATTCTTTATATATAGCCTCTCTGGGGGGTGGCTGGGTAGCTCAGTGGATTGAGAGTCAGGCCCACAGATGGGAGGTCCTGGGTTCAAATGTGGCCTCAGACACTTCCCAGCTGTGTGACCCTGGGCAAGTCATTTAACCCCCATTGCTCAGTCCCTACCACTCTTCTGCCTTGGAACCAATACACAGTAGTGATTCCAAGATGGAAGGTGAGGGCTTAATAATAAATCTCTCTGGAAGGAGTTCAATGTTCCCAAAGGAATTCATTCTGCTTGTGGTTAATTTATAACCTCTTTTTGGTTAAAGTACAGACTCAGTTCTTTGCATTTTCTGGTTGAGTCAAACCATTGTACTTACTGGTGGGCATGAGAAAAGAGATAGTAAAAAACAAAGAAAAATCTTATTTCCATGAAGAATTGCTCTCTCAAGCTGTATGAGGCAAAGAAATGTTATAGTCATTGGAGAAACAAAAAAGAAGCAACAGTAGTACACACTAGGCTTGAAAAATGAAGTCCTGAATTGGGGGCTTACTGGAGGTATACAAAGTAAGAGTGGTGATATACATTCTAGAAGCCAAATAACTAAAATGATATTCTTTGGAATAATTTTAGGCTAGACAAAACATTGGCTACTGAGTTCAGATTTCAGGAAGTTTACTTAAGCAAGCTAGACAAGCATTACCATTTTGTTGTCTATAGGCAGTGAGGTTATCCTTGGGAATATACATTCCTCTAATTCTTCAAAATAGCAGCATCAAATTATCCCATAGTCCTTTGCAGCAATGTTAAATACCCTGCAGGGAAAAATACTAGAGGCCTTGAGGTCTGATTTTATACCTTTGAGTCAAAATTTGCTTTGTTCAAGTTCACAGAGATAACTCCAACTTGAATCCTTTGGTCCCAGGAGGAAGAAGGTGTTCTTTATGGCATCCTTTCAGTTATGTAAAGACAGTTCTCACATTTGTCCTAAAGTTTACCTGCTCCAGGCCAAAGATTCCAGTTCTTCCAGTCAAATCTCATACCACATTATTTTCATGCCCGAATGAGCAAGGTTCTCCTTCTCTATATGAATTCAGGCATCAATGTCCTCATTTAAATGAAATAAGCAGAATGGACCACTTTATAGCAAAGGAGGGAAGAAAGGGGTGAATCTGACTAGTACAGACTACATCAGGTTGATGTCTCTCTCCTAGTACTCTGATTCTCTTAGGGAAGCTAAAAATGAAGTTTGCTAGTTTATGTATTGGATGGCCAGAAAACCTTTTTCCACATATTGACTTTGAAGTACCTCCAAAAGTCAGCTAGGTGTCAGAGTAAATAGAATGCTATACCTGGAGTCAGGAAGACATGAGTTTAAGTCTGGCATTGCATCCTTACTTCTCTGTATGACTGTGGGCAAGTCATTAAACCTACTTGTCTCAGTTTCCTCATTTGTAAAATGTGCACAATAATAGTACCAACCTTCCAGGGTTGCTGTGAGGATCAAATGAGATAATGTTTGTAAGATTCTTAGCAGGGAAAATATTATGGCAAACTTTGGTGATGGAATACTATTGTGGTGTAAGAAATGATGATCAGGAAAGATCTCCATGAACTGATGCAGAGTGAAATAAGCAGAACCAGGAGAACACTGTACACAGGAACAGCAATATTGTATGATGATTATCTGGGAAAACTTGACAACTCTCAGCAGTGCAATGATCTGAGGCAATCATGAAAGACATATGCCAGGGAATGTTCTCCCCCTCCAGAGAAAGAACTGGTGGAGTTGCCTTTCACAGCAGGGTATTTATGGTTTTATTTGGGGTTTTGGTTATGTATGAATGTTTTCTTACAACAATGACCAATATGGAAGTGTATTTTCCATGAGAATAAAAATAAAATTAAAAAGACATAAAATAAAAAAGACACCCAGAAGGCACTATTTAAATGTTAAGTATTCTTAGCTCTCTTTATTTTATTTTTACCCCAAATGCTAGCTAGCCATAGTTGCATTGACTTGGAATTTGGAATTTCTAAGATTTGGCCCAGTGTTTTTATCCCACCAAAGTCCTTCCTTATACTGATTTTATTATCTAATAATGAGTGACCTCTTCTAACATTGTGCTGTTCAGACTCTCCAGGATCCTTGATAGACATTTTTATTTTGAGAAGATAATAGCAAGGGTTAACTTCTTTTTGAATGTTTCAGGCATCCTTGCTGCCTTTTTTATAGTATTCTTCTCTGATCAGCCCACATCTGCAATACTGTATTTGGCCCAGTTCTAAAAGCCACATTTTTAGGAAAGACTGATCCAGAGAGGTGTGAATTTGCTTAAAAATCTATGAAGTTTGGTTGAAGTAACTGGCAAAATTATTCCTGCCTCTGAGGCTAGGTCTCTATTCATCATATCACAATAATAGCTAATCATATCTCGCATTTTTATAGCATTTCCTCGAGGCAGAAACTAATGTGCTAAATGATTTATAATTATTACCAAATTTGATCCCCCATCTTGTTGCCATAGAGGAAGTGGATATCATTTGTAGGTTTATAAGATATTCTCATTTTCATCCTCAACAAACAGCAATACAAGTCATTTCCTTTTTAGACTGACAGTGAGATTTAACTAGTTCAATTATTTCTTATATCTCCAATTATTTATTCATTAACTACCTACTATGTACCAGAAATTAGATTTGTGTGTTATACAAGGATAAAAAACCCAGCTACCCTCAAGAATACCTTCTAAAAAGGGACAATATGCTTAATGTTGTCATCATTATATATATATTATATTATATATATATGTATATATATTTCCTTTTTATACAATTGCTTTGTGAAAAGAAAATTGTGCAGTTTTGGTCAGACATATATTTCTCACACAACTACACCTGAGTTAGCAGAGACACTGCCTCCTGAACTCAACCATGAAATCATTAAGATCATTTGCTATTCTCCAGAAGCCACAAAGACTCCATGATCCCCATTCATGAACTCAGTTTCTCTTCTTTGTCCACCACTCTCAGGAAAAGTGCTATTAGAGTTAAATCCCAGATTATCTGGAACAAGATACTCCAGCTTTCTCTCTCTGCCATAATTAGGCTGCTTCCTTCTTTCTTTTCTCTTCTATAAAAATTGATAAAGAGGAGGGCCTGTGTGCTCAGGAAGACCTCTGTGAAACATAAGTAGTCCAAATGCCCAAGAGTTCTAGCCCTGCCCATTTCCCTCGGCCTCCTTAGCCTAGAAAGCCACCTCAAAGATCAACTAGCAACTCCAGAGTCGTAGGAACATCTGCTTTGTGTACCTTTTCCCCAACATGCTCCTGAGCACCCAATTGAGCAATCTGACAGGGAAGTCACCATAGATCACTGTAACCATAGTCAAGTGACAAATGGGTGGACTTAGGTACAGAGAAACTTGTCTCTATCAGAGATGAAATTTAGACAGCACAAAAGAAAGTTTTGTGTGTCTCTGTGTGTGTGCATGAATGAATATGTGTGCGTATCCACACACATACCCTCATTTAAAACTGCAATAAACAGTAACAAATTGAATTGAGGGGATAAAAAAGGCTTAGTGTTGCTTATAGGTAACAATTTTCTAAAATATTAAACTGAAACTCAAAGATTAAGAAACTCACTGAAGATTTAAATGGATATTATATTTGGTCAATTTTCAGAAAGTGAAATTTCTGAGTCTCACATATGTCCTCTTTCATCCTATTTAAAATACATGTTGGTATAGATTTCTATCATTATTGTGAGTTTAAATTGATACTCAAATAAAGATTATTTTAGGTATCGTAACCGATGTTTCATTTCAACAGCTGATGTGTCTTCCTTGGCACAGGGCTTGATAAATAAATAAGAGAGTGAAAATAATAGCTTGGTTTTCTTCCCTTATGAACGGAACTCTGATATTCCCAGGAATGAATTTCATCTTTTTATTCATTCCACAAAACACCTTTACAGGGGAAGTGAAAGTCTATGGGTATGTTTATGTCTGTGTATGTTGTGTCAAGAGACAGAGACAGAGAGAGAGACAGAGAGAGACAGAGAAAGAGAGAGAGAGAGAGAGAGAGAGAGAGAGAGAGAGAGAGAGAGAGAGAGAGAGAGAGAGAATATGTTATGCTTTTAGAACATAACTTTGCAGTGAAAAACATTAGTGACTGGGTAGATATAGGGGGAGGATAAGTAAAGGTATCATGAAGATGGTGACAATGTAATTGAATATTGAAGTACTGCAAAGATTCTAAGAAAGTGACATAAGGATGAAGGACATCCTAGACATTAGCTATCAGTGCAAAGACATGAAGAGATGATGACATACTTACTGTATGTGAGTTACAATGAAAAATCATCAAGGAGCATAATTTGTAATATATCTGTAAAAATGGGAAGAGACCTGGATGTAGAGAACTTTAGATGCTAAGCAAGATGATTTATTTTGATCCTATGAATAGTTTATAGAGAATCACTGGTGTTATTTAATGAAGGGAGAAGAGGGTCACATGGTGGTAGCCATCCTTTGGGAAAATTTCTCGGATAACTGTGGAGGAATGATTCAAAGGAGCAGAGACTCAAAACAAGATGACTAATTAGAAAGCTACTGCCAAAGTCTAGGCAAGAAATGTCCTCCATAATGGTAGCAGATATCTGAATGGAGAGATAAAGATTATGTAAGAAAGGACACAGAGTCCATACATCATTGTATATGAGGAACAAGTGAGAATGGTGAGTTGGAGATAATACCAATGTACCAACTTCATTGCCTGGAAGGGTAGTGAGGCTCTTAAGAGAATAGTGAGAAAAGGTGGGAAAATATCCTTTTCTTGGACCTTTTCTGATATGAATATATAAAATCTCCAATCAAAACAGATGCTATCATGGTCATGGCTATCAATAATCTCTTCTGAGCAGGTATTTTTGTTGCAATGTCATTATAAAATCGGTTTTCTTAGTCACCTTACCTATGGCCTTATAAACAATCGCCTATGAAATATCTTGATCTATATGAAGCTTTCACCTGCTTTTCTCTTAGTAGATGGAGGAGTATTCATTTTTTTTCCTTTTAATTATTACACATTGAATATCTTAACCATTTCAATTATTGGACCATGTCTGAGACATAGCTAATCAAAAAGAAAGGTCCTTTCTGCCTACCCTAATGTGACTTCTGACCCAATTTTCATCCATAGTAGATTATCATGAATATATTTCTAAATTACTTGAGTATTCTCATCTAATATATTGATAATGTAATTTATTCTTTGATGAATTTGATTGCTCAGTCAGTCAATTGTCAGTCTAATTCCAAAAGGCCAAAGTTTATTTTAGACAAGGCTATTCAGGGTCATCACAAACTTTCTATTTTCTTAATCTTCTAAATGATTATTTATGCCCTAACTGGCAATATATCTGTATACATACATATATGTATCTAAGGAGAGAGCATGCACATGAGAGAGAGGGGGGAAGGGAAAGAGAGAGAAGAAAGAGAGAGAGAGAGAGAGAGAGAGAGAGAGAGAGAGAGAGAGAGAGAGAGTTGTATTTCTATTAGTAGACAGAATTCTCTTACAGAGAATGCCTTAAACTGATGAAGATAAAAGTAATATTTTTCTCTCATAAACTTAGTAAATAAAAAGGAAAGCAAAGCATGATTAATATTTCAGGGAAAACTTGGCTCATAAAAAGAAGAAATAAAACATAATCAGCATTTAAGGTCTTAGAATGAAAAATTATGCTAGTTTACTTAACTTCAGCAGAGATCAGACTAGAATATACAATGGCAAGTTCAGTTTTCCTGGGGCAAGGATCATATTTTCCTAATAATATTTGAAGTAAAAATCATCATATATGGAAAACTTTGCTGAAGTTGTTAGACTAGTGATGACATACTATAGACTCTATTAGTTCTATTTTTCTCTACTATTTGGTAGTTCCTTCAGGCATATAAGTAATCAATTCAAATTTAAGATGAAGTTTGCTTGTGTAAAATGCAGCAGACCATTTAAAAAAGTATATATTCTAGTGTAATGAGTTTATTAAGATTTTATAATATATGTGACCCCCATCTGTGTGTTCAAAGGAAAGAGTTCAATATTTGAATGTGTGTGTAGGCCAGTATAGTTGGGGTTAATTTGCTCCAGGGGACTGACTTATTTAACAGGATTAAATTGGGGGCAGAATTTGCTATAAAATCCTGTAAGAATCTGACCTTTGGATTGAGGCAGGATAGAAAAATGTATAGCTGGATGGCTATACAAGTAATAACAGTAGCATCAGATAAATGAGACTGGGCCCAGACAGAATTGGGAAGGGAATGAGAATGTTTATATCAGTTTCCTTCTCCCTGGGGTTACTCAGAATTGAATTGCTTGGATAGGGAATAATAATGATCTAAATTAAAATGTTGGCTTATTGTTTGGGTAGGTGTGAGGCTGTTTGCCATCATTTATTAATCATATACACACATACATATTTGTTAGATATGAATTTCATTTTCAAAAATTTAAGTTTTACATTTAGAAGAACTCTTTTGTATGAAGTATAGAAATGTTATTCCAGGGTACCTTGCCTATGGTTAAGGATGGGTAAGAGATGGCTTGGCAAATGTGGTCATGGTTTATAACCTTTTAAAAATTATATTACTGGAATTTAAGTATTGGATTTTTCCATTATGATTTTATAAAATATGTCATTGATTTAATTCATATTTCCTTTTTTTGTCTCCCATTCCGAAGTCACAATATACTGGGAAAGTTAACCTGGAATCTCAAAGACTGCCTGCTGATTGCAAAAATTTGGCAGTTCATGTCTACTTGGTAATATATCAAGAATGCAAACAGGTGGAGGGAGGGCAAAACTTGGTGGCTTAGTGGACAGAAAGCCAGGCCCAGAGACAAGAGAGACATGGCCTCAAATATGGCCTCAGACACTTTTTAGCTGTGTAACACTGGACAAGTCACTTGATTCACATTATCTAGCTCTAGCTCCTCTTCTGACTTGGGATAAATCCATAGTTTTGATTCTAAGATGGAAAGTAAGAATTTTTAAGAAATGGATAAAGTGACAATTTCCTGTGTGTCATTTGAGAATACCTCATCACTAACCTGCCCTCAGAAGATTGATTTTCCTTCCTTAAAGTAACGATCAAAGATGAACCACTAAGTTATAAAGGGCTTTTGACCTTTATCAATGACTGTTCACAATCAAATTTAATAAATTTAGAGAATTACTAAAGTAAGAAGCATCCCTTCATTAAAGTAGTTGGGATTTGTGATTATATTGATGTATCTCTGTGTGAGAGAGAGGGTGGGAAGAGAGAAAAAAGAGAGACAGAGAGAGATGGAAAGACAGAGAGAAGGAGAAAAAGGGAGAGGGAGAGACAGACAGAGACAAAGAGACAGAGTATCCAATGAGTAATTCATTTTTCCAATAACAATTCTTGGGGACACACAAAGAATATATTTAAGAGAAAAGCTTTGAACTCAATTCTTACCTCTAGTTCTACTCACAATCCATTCTATAATAGCACTGCATTCATTTAAGATCTATAGAGCAGCTAAACAAATTAGTGAGTAAGGGACTAGAACTGGAGTTAGGAAGATTTGGATTCAAATCCAGCTAAAATACTAGGTTTGACAAATTTGATTAATGTTAATTTTAATCTTTACATAATTCACTTAACATCTCTGTGACTCAGTTTACATACCTGTAAAAATGAAGATAGCAATGAACCTAACCCCCAACCCCAGATTGTGAGATAAAATATTGTGAAGGTAAACTGAGATAATATTTGTAAAGTACATCCTAAAGTGGTTTATAAATACTGGATAAAATAAATTTAGTATGGCTTTGCATACAAGGTTTACAAATATTTTTTTTTCCAAAACCCTGTGATAGAAGAAACATTTTATGCATTCATTGCAGATGAGGAAACTGATGTTCTGAAATTTCAATACATTGTCTATGATCTCACAATGAATATTGTTACCTACTCTAGCATATATCTGTTTAAAAATAATAAAACTCAGACTATGGGCTAGCCTTTTTGCTTGTTTCATGCTAAAAGCCACACTTAACAGAGAACATAACTTGTTCTGTCATGGGGAGAAGGGGCAAAACCATGGAAGTGTGGATTACAGAAAATGATGAATGGATCCTCTTTAAGCCACACTAGCCAGCATTTCTTTGCATTCACTTGCTTACTGGGAAGGGAAGCCAATATTAATTAAATTAACAAGGCCTTAATTAGGTATAAGAAACTTTGAATGAAGAAGATGGCGAACATTATGAAAATAAAACTGTTTTTACTGTAAAGACTGTAAGATAGTTATTGCTTATGACAGCATGATTTTTTTCTGATTGGCTAGACTCATATTAAAGAACAAACCTGCTTTTAATTAAGGGCAAAGAAAAATAAGTTGGCTTTAATACAAAAAATGCTGTTTTATTTTTAAAGCAAATTTCTTGAATATATATTGAGAGTTAACATTTTAACACATTGTTAAATATAGTCTTCATTTATCTATCCCAAAGAGGTCCTTTGATTACAAAAAAAAAAATGTATGCACCAAAACATTTACAGCAGCATTTTATTATAGAAATGATGCACTGGAAACAAACTAGATGTCCATTGATTTAGCAATGTCTTAATGTATGTAATAGAATATTATAGCAATATAAGAAATGAATAGAGAGAAGCATGGTATGACTCACATGAATTGATGCAAAGTAAAAAAAGAACTAAGTAAAATATACATAGTGGACTGTTGCAAGATAAATGGAAAGAGCAAAAATGTAAACAATCAAAAATGATTTTTAAAAAACCACTAAGGCAAGCCTGGATTTAAAGGAAAAATATGAGAAAACATATGACTCGAGGGCAGCTAAGTGGAGCAATAGATTGAGAGCTAGCCCAAGAAATGGAAAATCCTGGGTTCATATCTGACCTCAGACACAGCCTATCTGTGTGAACATGAGCAAATCACTTCACCCTCCATTGCCTAGCCTTTTCCACTCTTCTGCCTTGGAACCAATTCACAGTATTGATTCCAAGATGGAAGGTAAAGGTTTAAAAAAATATTACCTAATTCTTTTTGAAAAAGAAGGGATGTCCATGAATGAGATTCAGGGACAGTCATATTTCTTTGTCATATTGATTATTTTTTGCTGATTTTTAACTTAGTTTTTAATAAGTAACATCTGTGTCATTGTCTATGGTAGAGGGATGGAAAGGAAAAATTTCTCTTCTTCATCTTCAAATTCCTGCAGGATAATTTCACCTGCATGCACTGTGGCTATGTGATCCTCAATCTGTCCAAAAGCAAAACCTGTCATATTTCCTCACCAGCAAAATTCTTTCCCGGAACTTCTCTATTTCTATTAGTAGAACCACCATCCTTTTAGTCATAAAAGTTTATAACACTATCTTAACCTTTACCTGTCATATCTAGACAACTCTTGAGGTTCCTTAAATTTGTCTCCAGACATATATATATTATATATATATAATATATGTGTATACATATATTATATATATATATATATATAGTGGGTACTTCAATAAATATTTATTTAATTGAATTCAAACTGTGCCACCTCAAATTTGATATTTTTTAACCTTAATGGCAGCAAACTGAGATAGGAAGTACAAGAGATAGGAAAGAATTATCTGCAAACTCCCAAACAACAAAGAAACAGAGAATGTACTGTGCCATACCATCGACTAATTACATTTTTTTGTTTGTTCCATTGTCTTTGTTTTGATGTTAAAGGCAGCAGCCAAAGTTTAAAGAACAAAAAACAAACAGGGGACATTTTTAGCTGGCTTCAACGAAATCGATAAAAATAGAACATTTTATTTTGGAACATTCATTGCCATGGCCATAGAATTTGTAACGGAATATAGTTATTAAAACTAGAATGTCCATAATAATTGGAATTTGAGGAGCATATAAATTCCTTCTGATAATACTTAGGAGAAAATACATTGGCATACCACAAACACAAGTTTATCTCCCAGAAGGAGTTTACACTGACATAAGAGTAATGGTCTCAAGGAAAGGCTATTTCACTAAATCCTTAAGCTCATTAGTGTAGGATCACTTAATAAATGGCATTTAGTAAAGCAGTATTTATGAAAACCAAAATCACAATTCATTTTCCATATTTTTTTGGTAATTCTTTGAAGAAAAATGCTACAAGAAGCAAATTTTATACTATTAGGAGATCCTCCATTGCAAATTAATGGTATTAAAATTATATCAAAAACTGTGAAATGGATCTGAGTATAAATAATCATACCTAGTACTTCAGTGCTTACAAAGCTATATGACTAGTATCTTCTTTTATCAGCAAACAGACTTGAGAGATGTCATTATCTATTTCATTTTACAGAGGAAGAAACTGAGACACCAAGATTTATCAATTATCTATCAGTTTATCTATCTATAATGTGTGTGTGTGTGTGTATCAAAGACAAATCCAATAGTTGAGATAAGCTAGGGCTTTCTAATAGTTCCAAAGTTACTGAACTTTAGAAGTGAGATTTCAACCCATGTCTTCAAGCATTTCACTATATACAACTAGTCAGATTTCTGAATTGTACAACTAATAAGATGAAATTGAAAAGAAAAATTTCATAGTCTTCCATGTGGATTAAAAAACTAATTTATATAGAGAAGGATGAGGATTACGTGACTAGAATACATTTGACATATCAAAGAAATCAGAATGTTAGTTGTCCATAATTTCACTAGAATGCAACACTGTACTAAATGGTGCCAGAAAACTTTACTTGATCATGGAAAAAATGTAATGCTATAAATGAAATTACAAAATTACATTCAAGTCTCCATTTTTTCAAATAGCATCTTATTTTGAGGCTTACAACACTATTGAAAGTAGGTTATAGATGATGGCAATGATGATAACATTAATAATAAAAAATATATACTATTTAAGTTTTTCATAGAGCTTTATAAATATATCATTATATCCTTGCCACCACCCAGAGAGACAGATGTTATTATAACTCCCATTTTGCTTGTTAAGAAACTGAGGCAAATATATGTCAACTAATTTGCACAGGGTCATACACCTAATAAGTGTGTGAGGTCACATTTGAACTCTGATCCTCCTGACTCCAAGTATAGAAGCCTACCAACATATCATTTAGCTGTGTTCATTACAAATGTTACAGGAATTATCATCACCACATTTGATATATAAGTAAATAATAAGTAAATAAAAAAAAGTAAATAAAAAAAATAAAAAAAATTTAAAAAAATAATAATAATAAGTAAAAAATAAGTAAAAAAAAAAAACTTGTACAGATCACCAAGGCTCCCTGCATATAAAGTTGGATTTGAAGCTGTCATCTTTCACTTTGACACCTAGAACACTTTCCACTGTACTAGACTAACTCTATTAATACATAGTTGAAGATAGAGACCTCTGATAGTTTTTTCAGAGATCTGGAATTTCCAGATTTTTCTGGAAGCTTTTTCTCTTTCAAAAACTTTGAAAAAATTTTATGAAATGTGTGTGTGTGTGTGTGTGTGTGTGTGTGTGTGTGTGTGTGTGTGTGTGTGGAATTTGTAGAGTGGATGTGCCACAGTTTCAGGATATACAAGGTCTCAATGTTCTATTTACTTTGCTATTTGATACAAAGATAGATTTCTTCTGAAACCAGTGATGAGATTAAAAATAGGAAAAGTTTAGAATAATTAGAAATCAATAAATGTCCCAATAGTCTAAGGTAAAGGAGTAATTTAGGAAGTGTAGGGCACCCCAATATATGACAGGTCACATGATTTTCTTAGGTTATTTGGGTGGTTGTTTTTTTCCTTTTTTTTAAAAGAGGGACATTTTCTTGAAAAGGGATGTGTAATTATTTAAACAATGCTTGGCTATATTTAATGCCTTTAAAATATTCAATTGTGAGCTTGACATCTAGGATACATTATTAACAAGATAGTTTGTGAACATCTAGCAACAAAAATATTGAATACAGTGAGTTTGGAAGGCTTCATCAAGAGCAGGTATTGACACAGTAACCTAATTTCCATTTGTGACAGGTTTAGTAGAAAGGTCTATCTGAAGGATGCTTAAAATTCTATTTTTTCTTTGTTTTCTGTGCTCTTTTTAATGGTAAGATGCAGAGGTGCTAGCTAGATTTAATAAATTATAGAATGAAAACAAGGGTAAACTCTAATTTTTATGTATACCTATAAACTAGAAAGAGGTACCATGGACAGAACACTTGATATATAGACACAGTCAGGATTTCCATTCTGAACCTGTCACTTTCTCTCTTGGACAAATTAATCATCTTTCACTTAATTTGTCTTATCTGTAAAATATTAGAGTGATATTAGATGATGTCTAAGATCCCTTCAACTCAAAATCAATGAGCCAATAGTCTTAAGAAGCACTGTCAAACTTAATTTGGGAGGAAGATTTTGATGTGTGAAAGTCAGTCACATATTTTCTCATGGTAATTAGACAATTTATATCATAAGAAAATCCTGAATGAAAAAGCTGTCCTCTAGAAACCAGTTTTAAAAATCTTCTTTAAATGCTATATCAACTGAGAAATACAGTTCATTTTTGCCCTAAGTTGGGAATGTGGCTATATGGGGTGTTTAAACTATCTGAAAAACTCCAAAAAATAGGTGTTTGTTATGGTATGGAAATAGTGAAATTATTTCAATTAACTGTAATGAAGTGTTTTCTCATGTAGTGAAGGTGGTCATGGGAGATTTGGACAGCATGATTGGAGACACTCAAAACGAATCATAGACTGGTACAGAAAAGTGATTTCCCATATTGTGGAAATCTATAATTTACTCTTATATCTATCCCAGAAAATCAAATTTATTCTAACCCAGATTCATTGTTTTCTACATTGTTAAATCAAAATATTTCCCTTTTATCAAAAAAGTGTGTTGGACATTACAACTAGAAACTTCATGTAGACTATCTGGATTGTGGCTCAAATGATAACTAGTCTGCTTAATAAATTCATAATTGGCCATATTCTCTTTACTTTTTTTAATAAGCATATTTGCATTCTCACACATTTTACAAGGCAAAAGTGAAAATACTGTTACATAGCCCCTTATCTCATGAATAGCCATGCTATGTATACAACATAGACATTCTCAACATGTCATGCATTCTTTCTTAGATATGGACTACATACTGTGAACTGATGAAATGGACCAATTTCATCATTAGTTTCTCTATGGGTCCTTTGACTCAACTGCATGCCTTAGGGCCTTGGGACTCATTAAGAAGTCCTCCTATACTTTACCAGTATTGAGCTGCTCATGTCATCCAGCTGATTATAATCTTTTAAATGTTAAAGAATTTTCTTTTATCACATCCAGAAATTTTGGTGCTATCATGAATCAATGTGCCATCATGGATAAGGAGCTAACCTTTGAGTCATAAAGGCCTACATTCAAATCCTACTTCTGACATATATAATATCAGTTGGGTGAACCTATGCAAGCCAGTAGAAGAAGGGAAGCTATGTGGTTTGATGGATAGAAAATCAGACTTGGAATCAGGAAGATAAGACTTCATATCTGGCCATAGACACTTACCAACTGTATCATGTTGGATAAGTCACTTAACCCCTATTTGCCTCAGTTCCTCACTTGTAAATTAGAGGCAAACTGGAAAAGGAAATCCATGCCAAAATCTTTGTCAAGAAAATCCTATAGACATAAATCCATGGGCTCACAGAGAGTCAGACATGCCTGAGCAACATCTTTTGAAGACAACTTGGTTGATAAAGTAGAACATGTGATCTAGAATCTGAAAGACCAGAATTCAAATCTAATTTCAAACAATTATTAAGACTAGACTACTTTTATGATCCAGGTCAAGTCACCTGACACTGTGACTGTATAAAATTGGAGAAAGAAATAATAAACCATGCCAGCAAAATTTGCCAAGGAATTACCATGGATCCACAGAGTTACAAAAATTTGGGCATGACTGAATGATTGAACAACAATAACAATAGGGAGAAGATGAAAGTATAATAGTTATATTTTCAGTATCAATATACATATTTGATTTTTTAAAAACCCTAACCTTTTTTGTTTTGGTATCAATTTTAAGACATGAGAGCAAGAAGGGCTTAGGCAATCAGGGTTAAGTGACTTGCACAGAGTAGTACAGCTAGAAAGTATCCGAGGCTAGATCTGAATTCTTGGTCTGGTGCTTTATGCACTGTGCTACCTAGATGCCCCTAATGTATTTTATTTTTTTTCTAATTCAATTCTGATGTCAAATGGATATAGTCCAATAATGATGGCTTTTGAAATACTTACTGTTTATCCTCTGACAATCTGACACTCAGATGAACATTATACTCATGAATGGGAAGAAACTGCATGATAGAATAAAGTCAAGTAAATAAGCATTTTATTATGGATGAGATATTGTGCTAATGCTGAGAAAACAAAATACAAGATGAGAATAAGACAGTCCCTGCCCTCAAGGAGTATATATTCTAGTGAGGGAAGACTGCTGAAAATACAAGAGACAGAGAAGACTAACAAATACTGATGCCCAATGCCATGGAAGAGAAAATCCAAAAATCATGAATATGACCTGGAGAGAAATTATTTCATTGGTGTCCTGCAAATTTAACTTTAACTTGGAAATTCTTAGAGGAAACAATCAATCAAAGGCAGAAGCCTCAGGGATGGGAAGTAATTCCAGTATAAGAAATAGTCTAAAAGATTCTTCTAGGTGGTTTAGTGAATAGAAATCCAGGCCTGAAGATGGTAAGTCCTGGGTTTAAATCAAACTTCCTAGTTGTGTGACCCTGGGTAAATCACTTAACACAATTTCCTAGACCTTACTTCTTTTCTGCCTTGGAATTTATGAGTGTATTGATTCTAACAGATGATAAAAGATTTTTAAAAATGTAGTCCAAAAACAGAATAGACTTCCAGAGTAAAGAAATCTCCTTGCCCTAGTAGAGAATATCTGTGGAGAGTCAGGAAAGTATACTGGAATTGAAAGAACAGAAAATTTGGAATCTGAATATTTTGAATACTATTTAGATCATCATATATCTATGCAACCTTGGGTAAGTGATTTAAACTAACTGGACTTTCATTCCCCTAATCTTTAAAATAAGAGAAATAGACTAGATAGCCTTCATTATCCATTTCAGGACTATCTAAATCTATGCCATTTGAAAATACTAAACTATTTCCTAATAAATTTAAAATAAAATTACATCTTACTTGTGTTACTAAGAAAAAAATAAACAAATTGAATAATATTTAGAATAGGTGAAGCAGGATTAATAAATGTTTTGAAGCTATGGCACAGAAATTATGAAGGATCTGGAGTTGTTTTATCTGGGGAAAATAATCAGAACAGATCTAAAAGCTATCAAGTATTTAGAAGAGGAAATATTGGAATTATTTTGTTTGGTCAAAGAGGTCTGAAATATTAGCAATGAATGGTCTTCATAAAGAGGAAGATTTAGGCTTGATAGCAGGCAAAATGTTCTGAAAGAATCTTTGTGCATTGGTCTTAAGTAAATAATGAATTCTATGAGATTCTTTAAACTTTTCATAACTTGTTCATTGAGTTACTTTACATAAGATAAAAAGTGCTTTCTAGCAGCAAAGATCATTATACTATTTTAATTGGGTCTCATATGTCTTTATAATGCCATTCCATTTCTATCTTCTACTAAGTCATGGTCATGCCCTTCAAAAATACTCTTTGAGCTAATACTCTCATTAATTAAAAAAAAGTTCAAAAATGTTTGATATTCTTAGAGTTTTAAGAGTGATTAAAAACTCTTTAATGATCATATCAATCAACAGCAGTCTCTTTTATAAACAAATTAAGGGACAGGAGAACAGTAGACATCTCTCTTCTTTTCCTTTAGTTTAGTGATATGGTCTCATTAAAATAACCAGTAATGCTCCAGATAGTAAAAGGGATAAAATATTGGTGATTTAGATTTTTTTCTTTTTTGTCTTAAAAGGCAAAACTAGGAACAATGAAAACTACAGTAAGGCAAAGTTAAACCTAATGCAAAACAAGACAAAACAAAGAAATAAAATAAAACTCTCTCAAGAGGAGGCAGTGTGGTTTAGTGGACAGTGTTAGGTCTGAAGGTCAGGAAGACCTGAGTTCATACTTACTACCTATATGATCCTGGGAAAGTCACAACAACAGATAACCAGCATATAATGACAGGAAGAGAGTGGAGGTGCTGGGAATTATAGTTTTTTTTTAGGGTAACATTCTAATTATACATTTTTGTGACAGAGTAAATGGCTATACCATTCTATTCAAGTGTTGTTCCCACCAATTAGGATGCCAGCTCCCCAGGGGCAAGAACTATCTCACTATTGAATATATATCCTCTGCACCTAGCACAGTTCTTGGTACATAGTAAATACTTCAATTATTTTTCATTCAACTACAATAGAAATCAAGGTCCTCCAGCTGTAAACTCAGCACTTTCCCCTGTGCCATGTTACAGTGATTTTTCATATACTGTTACCCTTTCTCAAGTAAAATCTAGCATATTTCATCCATTTCAATGTTTATCTCTATGTAATTCAGGGACAGATTGGGTCTCAGATTCTCTAGTACTTCAGAGGCTATCTTACTCACCCCTTTCATTTTAAATTTCTGATTTTAACTTTTTATGGCCAAATCTCAATAACCAAAGTCAAAGGGGGGGGGGGGAACTGGGACTGATGGTATGTCTTTTCTATTGCTTTTCACTTAGCAGATTGGTGATAGAGACACTGAACCCATGAGAAATGAAAATATCATCTCTGAAATTCTTTCTGGAGACTACCTGAGCTTTCCAATTTCTTTTATTTTGACACAAAAAAATGACAGTGAGAAGCACCTTATCTGAACAGAAGGGATACCAAGAAAGAAGAATAACTAGTAGAGTGTGAATAGTCCTTTGGAATGCATAAAATGTTCAAATCAAGTCACAAGAATTTTACTAAGTTCTAGAGATACAAAATGAAAGAAATAAAAATCAAGCCTCTACTCATGGTTTAAATATAATGGAAGAGACAACACATTAATTATATAGAAGATATAAATGATATAAACTGGAGGTAATCTAAGAAAGACATTCTTATTAAAGGAGAATCATAGAAGGCTCCTCACAGAAATCTAGACTCTCCAAATGCACCCCCATTTTGATTTATTGAGGGAATTTAGAGAAGAGACAATAGAAGTAAGGGCAACTGGAAGAAGAATGTGAATAACAATACTGATGACTATATGCACATAGATGAGACCAAAGATCCATTTAATTAAGCATAACAAAGCATTTACCACTAAGGAACCTTTTTGAACACTGAAGCTGTTTAGCAGGGTTTTTTTTTTTTTTGAGAATTCAAAAACTAGATTATTCATTATAGGATATAAGGAGAACAAAAGTCAAGGTAATAATCATGAGTCATGTGCCATAATTAAACAAAAGCAAAGAATGTCATTAACCATGCTTCTAGCTACCCATACTGGTCTTTTTATTTTAAAAACATTTTCACATTTTTTTTGTCCAGATTACAATATAACTACAGTATTCTGACATTTTGTGATTCATTTCTCTCCCTTCTTTCTCCCTCATATTCGTCTTCCCCATTCCCAAGACAGAAGTTAACAATATACTTATAACTGTTCTTCTATGCAATAATATTTCTATATTTGTCAAGTTTTAAAAGAGGGCATAGGATTTATACCCAAAAAAACTCTTGAAAGAAATAAAATAAAAAGAATTATGTTTCAGTTTGCATTTAGACTCCATCACTTTCTTCTATGGCATTCAATAGCCTTTTTCAGCATGAGGCTCTTAGAGTTGTATTATATCCTTGCATGGCTGATAATACTTCATTCATCATTTCTTATGACACAGTAGTATTCCATTTCAGACATATGCCACAACTTGTTCAGAATTTTCTCAATTTATGGATATCCCTTCAGTTTATAATTCTTTTCCATGTACAAAAAGAACTTCTATGAATATATTGTACATGTAAGTACATTATCCTATCCTTGATCTTTTGGAGACAACAGTGGTTTTGCTTGGTCAGAGGGCAAGTCCAGTTTGACAGCCCCTTGGGCATAGTTCCAAATTGTTCTCTAGAATGCTTGTATCAGTTCAAATCTCCACTAAAAGTATCCTAGAGCTGCAATTTTCCTACGTCCCCTCCAATATTGATAATTTTCCTTTTTTGTCATATTAGCCAATCTTGCAGATGTGAAATGATAACAAAGATATTTTTATTTAAATGTATCTTATTCATTGTAATTTGGAGAACTTTTTAATGTGACTAAAGAGGGTTTTAATTTCATATGTGAAATGTCTGTTAATATCTTTTAAAACAGTTTATTAATTGAAGAGTTAGTTGTATTATTATACATTTTACTTAGTTCTTTATATATTTGAGAAAAGTTGCTTTTGCCAGTGGTACATACTATTTAAAAAAATCTGAATTTGTTGTTTCCCTTGTTCTTGGCTGCATTGGTTTTATTTCTGCAAAACCATTTTAATTTAATGTAGTCAAAGTTATATATTCTATACCTCCTAATATTCTCCATGTCTTGTTTGATCATAAATTCTTCCCTTTTCAGTAGTTCTGACAGGTGCATTATTCTGCCTACCCTATTCTCAATTCTGACCCTCATATTTCAGAGGAGCATAGGCCAAATGCACTACTTCAGAACAAATTAATTGGGGGGGGGGTTCAAAATGAATGTAGAAGAGATATATAATATATTTTCCCTATCCAATTTCTATAATTATATGTATTGTGGAATATTTCCCCTCTAATAATGGTTTCATATCAAGGATCTGAGGAAATATAATCTTTAATATCTTCCTAACGGAGGATGCTGATCAGGATTCAAGATCCTTATCTGTATCCTTTCTCAGGTTGCTTCTGTTACCTGTATTTCCACATTTATCTCTCTTTCCTATTTTGAGACTTTTCTGTATTTCAAGTATAGACTATACTCCTTTGTAAAAATAGAAATATAATAATAACAGCTAGGAGGAAAAGGATAGCTAGCATTTAGATGGGATTTTTATATTTGTAAAGTGCTTTAAAATATCTCCTTTGAGCTTCATAACAATTCTGGGAGATAGGCAAATTATCTTTGGAGGAAATAGAGTTGAATATATCTACCCAAAATCATACAGCTTATCAGTGTCTAAAGAAGAATTTGAACAGCTGAGGTAGGAATCTTACTGACAAAGTCTAGCAGCTAACCACTTTATCGCTCTGAAATCCATGTAGCTCCTATTGCTTTGACAAATATTACTTGTCCATTATTTTGAAAGGCAAAGAGTGATAGATCAAAAGAAGTGAACAGAGCTTTTTTTTTTACCTAAGTACATTGGTTTTTATTATTTTTTTTTAAATTAGGTTCATTTACTGTGTTTTGTCAATAACATTTGCCTTCTTGTTTTGCTGGTTTTGATAATTCAGCTTCCTTATCCTTCTCCAAATAGCAAAAATAAACAAACAAACAAAAAAAATAGCACCTTTAAATTCCTCTAGGGTGTTTTGAGGTAAAGTAAGTAAATACAAATTCCTTTGCAAACTTTTCAGCATTGTCTAAATCAGTGATGGACAATGTTTGAGCTTGGTGTGTCAAAACTCACCAAAAAAACAAGAATAACTCAAGTGATCTTCACTTCAAGGGAAAAAATAATTTCATGATATTTATAGTTTAAATAACAAAACTATAGAATTGTAATATAGAATTGTATTTTATAAACAAAAAATTATTTAACTTACCTGCTTAGTGACTTCTTTGTTCTTCTGTCAGTTGGTTTCTTTTGTTGTTCCTAGTATTATTTAAGATGTGTGGGGTGCCATGAACTAAGATAAGTGAGAGAAAGGGGGAATTCTTCAACTATCTTGCTTATTTGTGACTTTTTTGTTGCTGAATTTCATTCATTAAATCTTCAGTTGAAGATTGGTATTTTCTACACTTCAAGTCCAAGCAAGTGCTACTAAATTCATCTGTCAATATGCTTCTTTTGTTGGTTTTGATATTATTTAATGCTGAGAATAAGGTCTCACAAAAGTATGTGAGGAGAAAATTGTGAGTAAAGACATTGCTATATTTTTCAGGGTGCTAAAAGTGTCTGGTAATCAGTTCTAGGCACTCCAAATTTCCTGTTTGTAGTGGCACTACTCTTGATTCTCCAAGCTGCACTCATAACACAGGCCCTCATCTGTCCTAGCCTCTCCCTCACTTATCTCAGAAATGATGTTCAATTAGAAATCCACAACACTGCAGAACAATAGATTGGATGATGGTTGATGTGGTTATGTGGTTGCTGGTAATGCTGTTCACAGAACACCCAGAGAGGTGTCCCCCATGGCATTACACTGCTCCCTGCTCCATCGGCAAGTAATGAGGTAAAAGATCAGATCTCAGCCTAACCAGAAGTCCCAGAACTAGATACTCTGTGCCAGAGTTTGGTTGCTTTGGCCTTCTGACCTCCAGCACAGAGTGTCTACACTACACTATAGCAAATGTTTTATCCTTGGCTACTGCATCCTTCTTGTCATGTGACCCCATGTTTCTCTGTATGCAGCTGTATGGTGTATGGTGTCATTGAAAATGGTTATATGTGTCAGTGCTGACATGTACATCATAGGTCTACCACCAGGGATCTAAATGCTACTTCTGGTTTTCTATTTCCCTTTCACATCCCCATTTTTTGCCTTGTTTGATTATTTTTTTACAATTCTCTAAGTATTCTCTCCTTTTTTATTCTTTCTTCTAAGTATTGATATCAACCACTTCTGAAATAATTCTCAAACAGTGAATTTAATAGATTTGCTCTTTGGATAATAAATTCAGTCCATGAATGAGATCAGCACTCATAGCTTTTATAACTCGAGAGAAGTGGTACCCCACTGGTATAAAACTCAGGAAACATGGGGTCTTCTTTCCGAGATGATGATGATGATGATGATGATGATGATGATGATGATGATGATGATGTGATGATGGTGGTGGTGGTTAGTATTTGTATGGTGCTTGAAGGAGTGCCTCTCACCAAATCCCTGTGGGATAGGATGATTATCCTTTCATCAGAAATATTGAAACTGAGAATGAGAGAGATTAAATTACTTCCCTTGCTCACAACTCTATTATTTCTTATAGGATATAAAATTAAAACTGTCTAATTCCCAGTCCATCTTTTTATCTATTATTTTATTTCCTTTTATCTACTATTATCTACAATACTTATATCATGGTGATAATTGTGACTGATTAATGTATAAAATGCGTGGCCTTTGGACAATTATAATAAAATTTCTTTGAATGAAATGGAAATCTATGATGAAGATGTCCATTTCAGGGCTAGAAACATAAAATCTTCATCATAGATTTCCATTTCATGTTTCTAGCTCTAAAATGGATATTGGTTTGAGATATGACCTTTGTACTGTGAGATTTTTATGGTTGGACTGAATATTAAATTTGGTGGTTACCAGGAATTTAATTACTAACTCCCAAGTTGAATTAATAAAGTAAATGATATTTATGGTAGTTTATCTATGATAGAGGGGAGATATTAAGGAAGAGAGAAAAGGGGGGATAGAGAAAGAGAGAGATACACACAGACACACAGAGAGAGAGAGAGAGAGAGAGAGAGAGAGAGAGAAAGAGAGAGAGAGAGAGAGAGAGAGAGAGAGAGAGAGAGAGAGAGAGAGAGAGAGAGAGAGAGAGAGAGAGAGAGAGAGAGCTCCAGTTTCCTCTAAACCAGTCAGAAATTTTAAGCCCCAGACAGGGGAAAAGAGTCTCAAGATGATGGACCTTTCTCTGAGGTTTACACCTCCAGAAAGGCAAGGAAACTAAGTCAGCCTTTCACTCACCATTGTGAGGAAAGCAGTCTGAGGCCTCCTGCATGAGCTCCTCAAGGGGATTGGTTCCACAGTCAAGTGTCTTCACTCCAAGTCTAAGTGCCTGTCTTGTAGGCTCTTCTCAAGTGTCTGACTTCCAATCCTACTCCGAGTGACTGAATTCTTCTTGATTCCTCCATGTGCCTGTTTCCTCTATTTAAAGATCCTTTTCTCTTGTGTCACCTCTCCTAAATTTTATGTCTACCAATCACAGCAAACACTCTTCCCCAGGACTGCCCAATCAATGTATGAAATGGATGTCACACTTTTATAGTTATTTAACACCTTTATCTTTTTGGTTAGTTAACACCTTTCGTAGTTAGTTAACAGCTTTTTTGGTTAGTTAACACATTTTATAGTTAAATAGTTAGATCTACTTTAAATACTAAGTTAACACTTTGAGGATTAAAATCTATGAATAGACAGTGGATTATAATATAATCTTCCCAATAAAGGAAGAGCTAAGTACCTTCATTGTTACAATCAGGAGATAGCTAAATCCAATCTTCACTCTCCCCATTGATAATTTAACAAAATCATCTTTGATGATTCTCTAACTACAGATGTATACAATATTTTACTTTCTAAGAGCAAATTACAATAGTTAGAATGAAATAGAAAAAAAGAGAAAGCAAAACCAATGCTTTACTAGGCACATTGACAGAAAGCCAAATTAGAGTGTATTCCCCTTTGGCATAAATGTGTACATTTACAATAAATGTTCAATACCCTTTTGTTCAACCAATTGCACTCAAAAGTTCATTCTGGATCATTGTGAATCTTAAAATTTCTCACACTTGTGAATCTTAAAACTTCTCAGACTCTACCTTAGAACATTTTTGGTTAATGCTGCTATCCCCTTATTTTCAATGAAGGGGCTTTAGTCAGGAATGTAGGTAGGAACTCTAATATTACTCCACCCATACTGAGGCATACTTTAGGGGGAAGATAAAGTTGTAAACTCCTGATTGAACAACGAAAAGTCTCCAACCCATACTTAAAGTGAAGCAAAAACCCTTAAGCTAGGTCTATTTTTAGATCTAATACAAAGGGGTGCTAAGTACCTATGAAGATCAAATTAATCAGGCAACTTGTAAAGGACAAGATTTATCTACTCAGGTGTGAATTACTCAAAGTTTTAGTCTACTCAGGTGTGAATTAAGAATGGTCAATCCTCTGGAAAACATCTACTGTGATTGGTACATGTAGAAATTCAGGGGAGGTGACATAGGAGGAAATTCTCTTTAAAAGGAGGTCAGAAAGGCCTCTAAAAGGAATTCAGTTTAGGAAGCTGAATTGGAGTCTCTCAGTGGCTGAACTTAATTGAGCTTAGGTGCTGAACTGGAGGGTCTTTCTGAACACTAGAGTTTTGCTTGTAAAAGATCTTGTGGTGAGTGATTAAAGACTGACTTAGTTTTCTCTCTTAAAAGAAAGGCCTAGGCCATTGACCTAGGCCATAACCTTCATATTATTTCTTCTTACTCTGTCTCTCTCCCTTTCTCTAATTCCTTCATTTGTATTAAATAAAATCTCCATAAAACCCAGCTAACTTGAGTATTTCATATTTGGGAATTTTCCCCATGGTGACCACTTTATTTTTAATATAAATCAAGACACTAAAAATTATCTTTATACTTTTGGCAATTAAATCTTGAACCCATATTTTTGTGGTCACAGTTTATGGCAACCACTCTTTTGTCTATAACATCATCTTGATGCAGTGTACATTTCTGCAAACATCTTTTTTTAAAGAGTTCATTCTTCTGGATTCAAGGAGTTAGTGAACTTTTTTCCTGACATTTTTCTCAAACAAAATTTTAAATCTTGGATTTTTTTATAAAAATACAATAAAATCCCCCCCTGAAGAGGGTGTTTATCAACATCTGTATCAACTGAAAGTAGTTGAGTTATAGGTGCATGAGTCAATTATCAAAAGAAAAAAAAACATAAAAGAAAAATAAAAAAGGTGAAAAATAAAGCTTTTGGGATAAATAAAAAGTCAAAATCAGAATCAAAATATCAAAAACTATGTATGTAAAATTACTGAATTGAAAAAGAACAAATTCATAACTGGCCCTTATGATTAGGGTCCAATTAAATTAAATTTCTGTCCTACAAATCTATAGGGGGAAAAATGCAGTAATGTTGTATTTACCTATTATAAGTCATTACTACAGGAAGTTGCCATAATATGAGAGAAAAAAAAACAAAACTAGATTTTTGTGTAAAAAAAGGGAAGTCTTATCATATTCAGTAGTTAAATACAATCAATATAGTCAATTATTCATTATCAACAGAAGGTATAATCAGTCACAGAGGTACTGTATTCAAAGAAATCCATTTCTTCTTCTTTGCTACTATTTAGAGGAGAGAAAAAACTGAAAAGGGTCAATATCAACAAAAACAATAGAGTTTAAGGGGCACCACCTTCTGCGCCATGTGGAGTAGCAGTAGTACCCTGATTATTTTTAGAATGAACTCCACATAAGTTATACTGTTGTGGAGTTACTTGGTTTCAGTTATCATTTTCCCAATTTCTATAATTTTGATTTCTAAAATTTTAATTCCTATAGTCATAGTTATTTCTATCAGTTCTTAAGTTGTGATTTCTATGATCATTATTATAGTAATTTTATAGTTATTATTTCTAAAGTTGTTATTATTTCTTTTTTTCCAGTAGACAGTTCTTTTTTTTAATGATATATATTTTATTTATTTGTTTTTAATTTGGTCATTTCCAAACATCATTCATTGGAAACAAAGATCATTTTCCTTTCTTCCTTCCCCTCCCTCCCACCACCTCTCCCACAGCCCATGCCCAATTCCACTGGGTATCACATGTGTTCTTGATTCAAACCCATTTCCATGTTGTTGGTATTTGCATTAGAGTGTTCATTTAGAGTCTCTCCTCAGTCATATCCCCTCAGCCCCTGTAGTCAAGCAGTTGCTTTTCATCGGTATTTTTACTCCCACAGTTTATCTTCTGCTTGTGGATAGTGTTTTTTAGATCCCTGCAGATTGTTCAGGGACATTGCATTGCCACTAATGGAGAAGTGTATTACCTTCGATTGTACCATAATGTATCAGTCTCTGTGTACAATGTTTTCCTGGTTCTGCTCCTCTCGCTCTGCATCACTTCCTGGAGGTTGTTCCAGTCTCCATGGAATTCCTCCACTTTATTATTCCTTTGAGCACAATAGGATTCCATCACCAACATATACCACAATTTGTTCAGCCATTCCCCAATTGAAGGGCATCCCCTCATTTTCCAATTTTTGGCCAACACAGAGTGCAGCTATGAATATTCTTGTACAAGTCTTTTTCCTTATGATCTCTTTGGGGTACAAGCCCAGTAGTGCTATGGCTGGATCAAAGGGCAGACAGTCTTTTATTGCCCTTTGGGCATAGTTCCAAATTGCCCTCCAGAATGGTTGGATTAATTCACAACTCCACCAGCAATGAATTAGTGTCCTACTTTGCCACATCCCCTCCAGCATTCATTACTTTCCATAGCTGTCCTGTTATCAAAACTGCTAGGTGTGAGATGATACCTCAGAGTTGTTTTGATTTGCATCTCTCTGATTATAAGAGATTTAGAACACTTCTTCATGTGCTTATTAATAGTTTTGATTTCTTTGCTGAGAACTTCCTGTTCATGTCCCTTGCCCATTTATCAATTGGAGAATGGCTTGATTTTTTGTACAATTGATTTAGCTCTGTAAATTTGAGTAATTAAACCTTTGTCAGAGGTTTTTATGAAGATTGTTTCCCAATTCCCAAAGATTGCTTCTGATTTTAGTTATATTGGTTTTGTTTGTACAAAAACTTTTTTAATTTTATATAGTCAAAATTATTTATTTTACATTTTGTGACTCTTTCTAAGTCTTGCTTGGTTTTAAATTCTTTCCCTTCCCAAAGGTCTAACAGGTATACTATTCTGTGTTCACCTAATTTACTTATAGTTTCCTTCTTTATGTTCAAGTGATTCACCCATTCTGAGTTTATCTTGGTGTAGGGTGTGAGGTGTTGATCCAAACCTAATCTCTCCCACACTGTCTTCCAATTTTCCCAGTAGTTTTTATCAAATAATGGATTTTTGTCCCAAAAGCTGGGGTCTTTGTGTTTGTCATAAACTGTCTTGCTGAGATCATTTACGCCAAGTCTATTCCACTGATCCTCCTTTCTGTCTCTTAGCCAGTACCAAATTGTTTTGATAACCACTGCTTTATAGTATAGTTTGAGATCTGGGACTGCAAGTCCTCCTTCCTTTGCATTTTTTCCTTCTTTTTGTCAGTTGATGCCCAATAGATTTGGCTCCACCCTCTTACTTTCAGCCTATGTGTATCTACCTTTCTCATATGTATTTCTTGTAGACAGCATATGGTAGGGTTTTGGACTCTAATCCACTCTGCTATTCACTTACGTTTTATGGGTGAGTTCATTCCATTCACATTCAGAGTTATGATTACTAGCTGTGTATTTCCCAGCATTTTGATTTCTGCTCCTTTACCTGCCTTTTCTTCTTTCACTATTTCCTTCTACACCAATGTTTGCTTTTGAACAGTCCCCCTTGTTCCCACCCTTATTTTATTTCCCTTTCTACCCCCCTCCCTATTTATCCCCCCTTATTTTCCCTGTAATCTTTCTGCTCCCTCCCTCTCTTGTATGCTTCCCTCCCCACCAGACCGTTTGTTACCCTTCTACTCCCCTATAGGGTGCAAATCTATTCTCTGCCCCCAATGTATTGGATTGTTTTTCCCTCTTTGAGTCACTTTCAAAGCACGTAAAAGTTGAGTATTTCCTGTCTCTGACCTCTTTACCCTTCCAGTGTATTGATGTTCTCCCCCCTCCCACCATGAGCTTCTTTATGACATATAAATTTACCCCCATTTGTTTCTTTTCCCATTTCTTTTAATATTAACCTATTTTTAATCTCTAGTTTTATATATATATATATATATGCATACTCACGCGTATGTATTTTTGCATGCATATATCTACATACCTATTTATGTCTTGTCCTTTCATCCTATACAGTTTGTTGCTGTTCCTTCTAAGTATATTTAATTTTGCTGCCCAGCTAATAACAACAGTTTTTAAGAGTTACCAATGACCTCTTTTCTTATAGGGATACATATCATTTTAACTTATTGAGTCTCTTAAAATATTTTTTTGTTTTTCTTTTTTCCCTCTTTTTAAATTACCTTTTGATGATTCTTTTGAGTTCTGTGCTTAGACATCAAATTTTCTGTTCAGGTCTGGTCTTTTCTTTACAAATTCTTAAAATTCTTCTATTTTGTTGAATGACCATACTTTCCCATGTAAGAATATAGTCAGTTTTGCTGGGTAGTTGATTCTTGGTTCCCTTGCTATCTGGAATATCGTATTCCATGCCTTTCTTTTTTTCAGTGTGGATGCAGCCAGATCCTAAGTTATCCTCACTGTGGTTCCATGGTATCTGAATGATTTCTTCTTGGCAGCTTGTAATATCTTTTCTTTGGTCTTATAGTTCTTGAATTTGGCTATAACATCCCTGGGTGTTGTCAGTTGGGGATTAAGTACAGGAGGTGATCTGTGGATTCTATCAATCTCTACTTTTCCCTCTTGTTCAAGGATTTCAGGACAGTTTTCTTTAATAATTTCCTGTAATATAATGTCTAGGCTTTTTCTTTCGTCATGGTCTTCTGGTAGGCCAATAATTCTTAAATTGTTTCTCCTTGAACGATTTTCTAAATCCTCTGTTTTGTGAATGAGATATTTCATATTTTCCTCAATTTTTTTCATTCTTTTGGTTTTGTTTTATAGTGTCTTGCTGCCTTCTGAGATCACTTGATTCAAGTTGTTGTATTCTGGTTCTTAAAGACTGGATTTCATCCTTAGTTTTTTGGTCGTCCTTTTCCTTTTGGTCAGATTTTCTTTGGAGGTCATCTTTCATCTTCTTCACCTCATCTTTCATCTGCTTTGCCTCATCTTTCATCTCCTTTGCCTCATTTTCCAGCTGGTTGATTTTGGCTTTAAAGACACTTTTTTCTGTTTCTGTTTCCAGGTGACTCATCTTAGTTTTTAAGTTCTTTTCCCAATTGTCTTCAGCCTCTCTTAATTGTGTTTTGAATTGCATTTTTTGTTCTTCCAAAGCCTGTATCCAATTCGCTGGGATTTCTGATTTTTCTTTGCTGGGTCCTCCCCCTGTTTCATTTGCTCTTTGCTCATTACCTGTGCAGAAGCTGTCTATTGTAATTTCTTTCTTCTTTTTCTGTTGTTTGCTCGAGTTTACCCCTTCTTTGCTCCCTGTATTTGGCTGTGCTCTTGCTCCTCTCATTGGTTTGGGGGCTGTCATTCTCCCCTCTTGGAGCATTGTCAGATCTCTTGGTACAGTCTCTAGGGGAGGAATGTTAGCTTCCCTTTCCTCTGGAGGCTTTTGATTGGATTGAGTTCAATTGGGTTGGGCTGTATGTGGTATGAAGCACTGAGGCTCTGAAGACTCCTGGAAGGCTGGGCTGCCCAGGCTCTCTCCAGTTTTCTCCAGCTGCTTCTCTGCTGTCCGCAAGTGCCTTTGCCCGCCTCCCTAAACTCTGAGGAGTTCTGATGGGATTAGTTCAACTGGATTTGTCTGGATGTGCCCGAGGCAAGGGTGAGATTGGAGCCCGATGGAGGGACCCAGCCATGGCCGATTTCTCCCTGGCTTCATCCCCGCTGTCCAAGCTGGATGCTCTGAACCCGGCACCCCGCTGCTCCCAAGATAGACCCTGCAAACCAGCACCTTTGCTTGCTCAGAGGTTCCGCTACTGCTGGGGGCTCAGCCCTCTGGGTTGTCGGGGAGGGGTCCTGGGACCTTTGCTCTGCCTTCCCCTTAGCCCTGAGTATTCTCGGATTCTGGCTTTTGGGGGGCCGTACCTTTTGATTTGAGTCCAGAAGGAGGGTTCCCTGCTTCTGTCCTGTTGTTCAGATTGAATTTCGGTGCCCTAGGAGCATTCAGTCTGTATCGGTAAGAAAGGGTCTTCCACGAGGTCTGAACTTTCGCTGCTTGCTAAGCTACCATCTTGACCCCACCCTCCAGTAGACAGTTCTTACACACCATCATTATATGCCCTCTTTTTCCACAGTAAAAGCATGTTATTGATTTATCTGTGGATTCCTGAAAAGGGGGTATGGTTTCTCCATGATTTTTTAGTTTTCTTTTTAACATTTCAATTTCTTTCCGTAAGTCTTCCACTGATTTACAGTTTTCCTCATGTCTTTTTGTATGACCCTCATAAATGTAGACTGTTACTCTCCTCAATTCTTCTAGGTCCATAGATTTCCAGTTGAGGCAGCAAGTTTTAAAGTAGTCTTTTACCACTGAACAACAATTCTTAACGAATTGTGTAAGTATTTGACTAATGTCTCTTTCTCTAGATAGATCAAAGTCCATATATATGTTCCTCATATCAATAAGTCTATCCATAAACTGAGACAGAGTCTCATCTATTTCTTATTTGGTGTTTTTGAATTTAGACCATGAATCTGCTCTATCAGAGCATGCTCTCATGGCTTTCAATAATGGTTCTCTGGCCTGATTTACTTTTGTATAATCTAGTACAATATTGGGGTTTCAATGTGGATTTTCAGTTGACCAATAATTTGCTCTCCTATCTCACTTCTGATTAGCCAAAGAGATGACTTTATTTTTCTCTCTGTTTGTCAGAAATTTTTCTATTAAATTTTCAACATATATCTTAGTGGGGTCAAAAGGTTTGAATATGTTCTCTAATCTTTTTATAATTAATTTTGTATAATTTTTATAATTATATTATATTTTAATTAATTAATATAATTTATAGTTAACAAATATAATTTATAATATAATTCCCTCAAATGAGGGAAGGTCTTCCTTGAACTTATTTAAATCCTTAGGACTGAAAGGTGTATGTTGTCATAAATACCAACTTCCCATTTTTATTGAAAGTTGGAATTTCCCTTAAAAAGAATAAACTTCTATTTGAATTTTCTCGTGTTTCTGTCTCTAGACTTCTTGCTCTCTTCTCAATGTGGTAGTTAAGAGAAAGGGAAGGGGTGGTTAAGCTGAGGGAGAGAGGTTGTGGGCTCATAGTGCCAGAAGGATGAGAGTTAGAAGCAGTATGGGAAATGAATTGGGCAGGGATGAAAGGAAGGGCAAAGGAAGAGGGACAGTAGCTGTAGGGGGAGGATGCAGAGGTGGTGGGGCAGGAGGCATGGGCAGGGAGGGGGTTTTGGGTAGAGGGAGTGGGGCAGTCAGCAAGGTTGGGGGGAGTAGGAGTAGAGAAAGGAGTAAGTTGGTTAAGGGAGGGGATGATTTGAGAACTAGGAGCCATAATGTGTATAGTGGGGGGGGAAGGGAGAGCAGAGTTTCTGATAATGAGGAAGTATGGAGAGATAAGTCACTTCTATTCTGGGATGTTATTGAGTCCCTTTTAATGCTTTTCATAAAAGTTATGAACTTCCCCCAAACTTTCCTCTATAAACTTAAGCCAAGTATTTAGTTCCACATTTTGTTGAGTAGTAGAAGGAGCAATTGGTCAATTTTACCAGGAAATGGGTTTTTCAAGGGGAGACTGACACTTTCAGTTTCTTTCTTCTTCTTCACAGTACCCACAAGAACTGAGTTTAAATCCTGCCTTTGACACATATTGGACATGTGATCCTGGACAAGTAAATTAGTTCTCTGTGCTCTAGGCAACTAAGATTTGTAATTTGCAGGAAATGTCCTGAACTGTATTGGCAAATTTCCTCATCCTGGAGTTCTTTGTAAAAATGAAATTATAGATTCAGAGTAGGTCCCTTTTCATTCTAGAGCTCCTAAATTGTCATGAAAATTAATTATCATTATTTTAGTCATCTCTCCATAACCAAAGATAGTACTCAAGTAAAAAGAACACAGTTCATTTGTCTTCCATTTTGAAAATAAGATCAAGAAGTTAATTCTAATAATAGATAATATCTCTTTATGATGACTTATTGTAATATTTAACTGGGTTCTTGAAGTTTTTTCTCTGAGCTGCAACATTCACTCTGAACTGCAAAGAGAATATTAGAATGCATAAAAGAAGTAGAATATAAAACAAAATATTAATTCAAATGTGGCAGAAACCTTTAAGAAGAAGGTCAGAAAGTTGAGCATATGAAATCTTCAAGTGAGGTAAGGTTTTTTTAAGAAGCATCTAACACCACAGAACCATTTTAATAATACATGGGAGAGGGAAAATAAAGGAAAGATAATATTGCTACATAAGCAAGATGTTAGAACATTAAGTAATGGGAGAAATAGACATCCGGTTTTTTGGAACTTCTCTCTTCTTCAATTGATGTTCAAATCTAAAATATTACTGCTTAGATTCCTTTGGTTCCATTTAAATAATAGACAAAATTTTTGTGATTTGTTAGAAAAAAGATGAAAAAAAAATCAGTGGTGATCCATAGGAACAAATGTGAATCCTAAAGATCAAGTCATGACAGAGTAATCCAAGATTCACATTGATGAAAATGTTTTATTTAACTCAACAACCAATTCCCAGGTGTACCTCTTTTACCAAGTAACGCTCTTTAAACCCCATACCCTCTTTTGATCAGCCAGTCAATTATTATAAGACATACATTCCAAAGTAGAGCAAGTTAGTCCTTTACCTAAAGAAGTTCACATTATAATGGGAGAAACAACATGTAAAGACCTATGTTGTTTGATTGGTTGGGTCCTTCATACTAGAAATGGACCAAAAATGATAGTATTTGTGTGATTTTTGATTAACACATAGATTGTATTTAGGTGAGGACCAAATGTACAAAATTGCCAGCCTCACTCTCTACTCCAGTCATCAAGGTCCAGCAGCAAGACAAAAGCCAAAACATCTATTAATGTTTCCACATGTGGTGGATGTCTGTGGCTTTTCAAATGCTTAACTAAGCTCTAAGTGCTCCATAGAAACTGTTTCATCCATCTTCATGGCCAGTGACACATATTGTCATCTTCTGCCCATTTTGCTAGGGAAAGTCTTCACATATCTGGGATAGACACCCCCTAACCACCCAACAGGTTTTAGATCCATTGTTTACTCGCAGCCTGATTTAGCCCCTCTGCTCAGATGGTTTATTAAAGAATGGCCATTGTGCATGCTTCAGCTTCTTAGAGCAACAGGTGAGAGCTGGGTGGAAAGTGAAGACCAATAAAAGGAAAGCAGTTCTTAAAAGAGTGAAACAACCCCTGAAACTAGAGGTGGTAGTCTTCCCTGGGCATATTGTATAGAGAGGATGAATTGTCAATAATCAATAAAGGGAAGGCATTAGTATTAGGGGGAATAGGAAAGGCAGCCATAGTGGGTAGCATTTTTACCTGGGACTTAAAAGAAGCCAGAAAATGGAGATAAGAATAGGGGACATTTTTAAAGGGTTCAAAAACTCATAAATTTTGAAGGAATAATATAGGGTTAGAGACTAGACAGTATTATAATTTCATTTGTGGAGGGAAAATCTAGGTGAAGAAATGTTGTGTAGCCATATATAGGTGAATCTCTGTAAATCAGTCTGAGAGTTCCTAGACTAGTGAGAAGGTAAGTAGCATGCATGGGGTTACAGAATAAATATGCATCAAAGGCTAGATTTTAATTCAGTTCTTCCTGGCCTCCAGAACACTTTTGCCTCCACTACACCACATTTACACACTGGGAAATAGAGACCTAGTGTCTCTTTATTTAAGTAAGCCTTTCAACAGGATTTATTATGGCATTTTTTTGAGCATAACAGAGGAATGCAAAGTGGCTATGAACACCATTAGATAGATTTATAGCTGGTGGAAGAACAATATCCAAACAGAGTTAAATAATGAGGATTAGTGTCAACCAGGAGAGGAGTCTTTAGTAGGATAGTGATGTGCTTTGTCTTTGACATTTTCATAGTCCACATTTCTATCTCAAATAGAGACATAGAAGGAATGCTTTTCAAACGTGCATATCACACTATGCTTCAAGGAAAAGCTAAAGTGTTGGGAAACAATGAAGATACAAAAAGATTTCAACAGCTTTAAATATAGGAGGAAATTAAATCTATGGACTTTAACAAATACAAAAAAGGAAGTCAGGCATTTAGGTAAAAAATAAACTCATACAAATCACAGTAAAAGGGAGATTTGTATTTTCTGCTGTTGGCATGAATAAAAGGATTACTATTTTAATTGACTGAAGGCTTAGTATGTAATAGCAATGAAAAGGGAACAACTTAGGAATTTGACTATATTGCCTAGAAGAAAAGAAAGGTTCATGTGAAGAGAAGAATTTATTAAACTTTTTAAGACAGACCACAGCTTAAGTACGGTGATCATTCCTGGGTACTACACCTTGAAAGGTACACTGGAAAATTATAGACTATTAAGAGGAGGGAAACCAGAATTTTAATGCAAATTATGCTATAAAAGAAATAAGTGAAGGAGCAAAACTTTTTTTTTATTTTTATACCTTTTTATTCTTTATTTCTAATGATCATTAATAAATCTCTTAAATATAATATTTTTATTTTTGAGATTAATTTTAATTTTTACAACCATCAAGGATTTTCTCTTTTTTTATTAATAATATGTTATTTGATCATTTCCAAGCATTATTCATTAAAGACAAAGATCATTTTCTTTTCCTCCCCCCCAAACCCCAGAGCTGACGCGTGATTCCACTGGGTGTCACATGTGTTCTTCATTAGAACCCATTTCCATGTTGTCAATATTTGCATTAGAGTGTTCATTTAGAGTCTCTCCTCTGTCATATCCCCTCACCCGCTGTAGTCAGGCAGTTGCTTTTCCTTGGTGTTTCCACTCCCATAGTTTATCCTTTGCTTATGAATAGTGTTTTTTTCTCCTAGATCCCTGCAGATTGTTCAGGGACATTACAACGCCATTAATGGAGACATCCTTTACGTTCGATTATACCACAGTGTATTAGTCTCTGTGTAAAATGTTCTCCTGGTTCTGCTCCTTTCACTCTGCATCATTTCCTGGAGGTTGTTCCAGTCTCCATGGAATTCCTCCACTTTATTATTCCTTTGAGCACAATAGTATTCTATCACCAACATATATCACAATTTGCTCAGCCATTCCCCAATTGATGGGCATCCCCTCGTTTTCCAGTTTTTGGCCACCACAAAGAGTGCAGCTATGAATATTTTTGTACAAGTCTTTTTGTCCATTATCTCTTTGGGGTACAGACCCAGCAGTGCTATGGCTGGATCAAAGGGTAGATATTCTTTTGTCGCCCTTTGGGCATAGTTCCAAATTGCCCTCCAGAATGGTTGGATCAATTCACAACTTCACCAGCAATGAATTAATGTCCCTACTTTGTTGCATCCCCTCCAACATTCATTACTTTCCTTTGCTGTCATGTTAGCCAATCTGCTAGGTGTGAGGTGACACCTCAGAGTTATTTTGATTTGCATCTCTCTGATTAGAAGAGATTTAGAACACTTTTTCATGTGCTTATTAATAGTTTTGATTTCTTTATCTGAGAACTGCCTATCCATGTCCCTTGCCCATTTATCAATTGGAGAATGGCTTGATTTTTTGTACAATTGATTTAGCTCTTTATAAATTTGAGTAATTAAACCTTTGTCAGAGGTTTCTATGAAGATTTTTTCCCAATTTGTTGTTTCTCTTCTGATTTTAGTTACATTGGTTTTGTTTGTACAAAAGCTTTTTAATTTGATGTAGTCAAAATTATTTATTTTACATTTTGTGATTCTTTCTATGTCTTGCTTGGTTTTAAAGCCTTTCCCCTCCCAAAGGTCTGACATGTATACTATTCTGTGTTTACCCAATTTACTTATGGTTTCCTTCTTTATGTTTAAGTCATTTACCCATTTTGAATTTATCTTGGTGTAGGGTGTGAGGTGTTGATCTATTCCTAATCTCTCCCATACTGTCTTCCAATTTTCCCAGCAGTTTTTATCAAATAGTGGATTTTTCTCCCAAAAGCTGGGATCTTTGGGTTTATCGTATACTGTCTTGCTGAGGTCGCTTTCCCCCAGTCTATTCCACTGATCTTCCTTTCTGTTTCTTAGCCAGTACCAAATTGTTTTGATGACTGCTGCTTTGTAATATAGTTTATGGTCTGGGACTGCAAGGCCCCCATCATATGTGGGTTTTTTTCATTATTTCCCTGGATATCCTTGATCTTTTGTTATTCCAAATGAATTTTGTTATGTTTTTTTCTAAATCAGTAAAGGAATATTTGGGGAGTTCAATGGGTATGGTACTAAATAGATAAATAAGTTTGGGTAGGATGTTCATTTTTATTATATTGGCTCGTCCTATCCATGAGCAGTTAATGTTTTTCCAATTGTTCAAGTCTAGTTTTAGTTGTGTGGAGAGTGTTTTGTAGTTGTGTTCATATAGTTCCTGTGTTTGTCTCAGGAGATAGATTCCTAGGTATTTTATTTTGTCTAAGGTGATTTTGAATGGGATTTCTCTTTCTAGTTTTTGCTGCTGAGCTGTGTTGGAGATATATAGAAAAGCTGATGATTTATGTGGGTTTATTTTGTATCCTGCAACTTTGGTAAAGTTGTTAATTATTTCAATTAGCTTTTTGGTTGAATCTCTAGGATTCCTTAAGTAGACCATCATGTCATCTGCAAAGAGTGATAACTTGGTCTCCTCCTTGCCTATTTTGATGCCTTCAATTTCTTTTTCTTCTCTAATTGCTACTGCTAGTGTTTCTAGTACAATGTCAAATAGTAGAGGTGATAATGGGCATCCTTGTTTCACTCCTGATCTTATTGGGAATACATCTAGTTTATCCCCATTGCAGATGATATTAGCTAATGGTTTTAGATATATACTGTTTATTATTTTTAGGAATGACCCTTCTATTCCTATGCTTTCTAGTGTTTTTAATAGGAATGGGTGTTGTATTTTATCAAAGGCTTTTTCTGTGTCTATTGAGATAATCATGTGATTCTTGTTGGTTTGTTTGTTGATGTGGTCAATCATGTGGATAGTTTTCCTAATATTGAACCAGCCCTGCATCCCTTGTATAAATCCTACTTGATCATGGTGGATAACCCTTCTGATCACTTGCTGGAGTCTTTTTGCTAGTATCCTATTTAAGATTTTTGCATCCATATTTATTAGGGAGATTGGTCTATAGTTTTCTTCCTCTGTTTTTGACCTGCCTGGTTTTCGAATCAGTACCATGTTTGTGTCATAAAAGGAGTTTGGTGGAACTCCCTCTTTGCTTATAAAACCTGTTTTTTTCATGGAAAAAAGAGTTTTACCAGGACTTAATGAAAAACTTACAAGATAACAGAAAAAAATACTACTTTGAAAAGTGAGTTTCTATATTTTCTGTAGCTTTAGTGAAGAGACCATTATTCAAAATATATTTGTTAATGATTGTGGTTGAACACTGTGAAACAAAACAATTAGAATCCAAGTCCCTACCTTCAAGGATTTCACTTTTAATGGAGAAGACAACATGTTTATGAATAGGTGTCTTTAAGACAGAAACATAGAAGATGGGGAATTACTCTCTAAAGAAAAAGTATCAACAATGGAGGAGGACTGAAGGGAATACAAGGAAAGGCTTCTCGGATGTTGTAGGATTTAAGTTCAGTATTGAAGGAAGCCAATAGACACTGTAAGATATATTGATCAATGAAAGGACACAAAGCAGTAAGATAGAAGGTACTTGAGAGGGAAATCAAGAAAGTATTATTTATAAAGTGCTTAGGACAGTACATGGCATATAGTAGACACTATCACTTACTTTTCCTTATGTTGTGTAGAATATAGTATAAGAAGGTGAGAGAAACAGAAAGGGATCATATTGGAAAGAGTTTTAAATTCCAAGTATAGGAAGCTACGGGAATTCACTGAGGAGTCTGTTAAGATACTCATACTTGATCATTGGAGAAGTCACTTTGGTGGCTCAGTATGGATTGTAGTGGGGAGAAACTTGAGGTAGAGAGACAAACCAGAGGATTATTGTAAAAGTCTACATGATAGATGAGGAGGGTCTGTAGTATGATGTCATTTGTAAATGAAAGGGACATTCATGATGGATGGTGTCATGTGAGAAATGACAGGCCTTAATAGTACATTGGATATGTTTAATACTAGATATGGATACATATGGATATGCATGTAAAAAGGATGGTAGGATTTTAGAGTTTTGCATTTTCATTCCTGGAGGGATGAATGGAATCTTCAATAATAAGAGGATAATTGAAGGAAATGAATTATTTGTGGGCTGAGATAAGGAATAGTATTTGGAACTTTAGATTTTTAATTTTTTTAATAACAAATTTCCACAGTCATTTTGCCAAGTTATATGATCTATATTATCTCCCTCCCTGCTTACCTCCCATTCTTGGAGATGACAAGCAATTGAGTCTGGGTTATATGTATTGTCACACAAAACATATTTCCAGATTATTCATTTTTGTAAGAGAATAATCTTATAGGATCAAAATCTCAAAACATATAACTAAATAACCAAGTGATAAATCATATGTTTTTGGTTGCCTTTCTATTCCAACAGTTCTTTCTCAAGAAGTGGATAGCATTCTTTATTCATGTCTTCAGAATTGTCCTGGATCAATGTATTGCTGTTACCATAGTTTTTACATTTGATCATTCAATAAAATTGCAGTTACTGTATATAATCATCTCCTGGTCCTGCTTGTTTCACTCTGCATCAATTCACAGAGGTCTGTTAAAGGTCTTTCTGAAATCATGCTTTTTGTCATACCATATGGCACAAAAATATTCCATCACCATCATATACCACAATTTTTTCAACAATTCCCCAATTGAGGGACATCAATTTAGTTTCCGATCCTTTTCCACCACCACCACCAACAAAAAAAAGCAGTAATAAATATTTTTGTAGAAACAGGTCCTTTCATATTTTTTATCTCTTTGGGATGCAGACCCAGTAATGATATTATTGGATCAAAAGTTGCATTTTTATATCCCTTTTGGCATAATTCCAAATTGCCCTCAAGAATGTTTAGGTCAGTTCACAAGTTCACTAGGAATGCATCAGTGTCCGAATTTTGCCACATCCACTCCAACATTCACCATTTTACTTTGCTGTGCTATTGGTCAATTTGATAGGTATGAGGTGGTACCTCAGCATTACTTGAATTTGCATTTCTCTAATCAAGAGGATTTAGACTTTTTTATATGATTATTGATAGTTTTGATTTCTTCATCTGAAAATTGCCTAATCATATCCTTTGACCATTTATGACTTGAATTATTTCAAATTTGACTTAGTTCTTTATATATTTGAGAAATGAGACTTTTATTAGAGAAATTGGTTTTAAATTTTCCCCCAGTTTGTTGTTTACCTTCTAACTTTGGTTGTATTGTTTTTGTTTATACAAAAAAAATGTTTTTAATTTAGTATAATCAAAATTATTCATTTTATATATTGTAGTGTTCTCTATTTCTTGTTTGGTCATAAATTCTTCCCTTCTTCATGGATATGACAGTTATACTATTGTTTCTCTCCTAATGTACATTTATGATCACTCTTTATTTTCATGCATATATCCATTTTGATTTTATCTTGGTGTAGGGTGTGAGATAGTAATTTAAACCTATTTTTGCCATAGTGTTTTCCATTTGCCAAGTAGTTTTTTGTCAAATAATGAGTTGTTATCCCAATAACTAGAATCTTTGGGTTTATCAATCACTTGATTGCTGAGGTAATTTACCTCTAGTCCATTCTACTTATCCACCCCTCTATTTCTTATTAAGTGCCAGATTATTTTGATGATGACTGATTTTTAGTACAGTTTAAGATCTGGTACTGCTAGGTCAACATACTTCACTTAAAAAAAAATAGTTCCCTTTATATTCTTGACCTCTTGTTCATCCAGATGAATTTTGTTATTATTTTTTTCTAGTTCTGTAAAATGGGTTTTTTTGTTAGTTTGATTAGTATGGCACTGAATCAGTAAATTAATTTAGGTAGAATTATCAATTTTTTTTACTATAGTAGCTTATCCTACCCATGAGCAATTAATGTTTTTCTAAAAGTTTGGATCTAGTTTAATTTGTATGAGAAGTGTTTTGTAGTCATGTTCATATAATTTCTGAGTTTGTCTTGGCAAATGGATTCCCAGATATTTTATATTCTCTAGAGTGATTTTAAATGATTTTTTTCTTTCTCACTCTTGCTGCTGAATTTTGTTGGAAATATATAAAAATGCTGATGATTTATACGGGTTTATTTTGTGTCCTAAATTTTTCTATACTTGTTGATTATTTCTGTAATTTTTTAAGTTGATTTTCTAGGATTCTCTAAGAATACTATCATATTATTTGCAGAGTGATAGTTTAATTTTCTTTTGCCCACTTTAATTCATTCAATTCCTTTTTCTTCTCTAATTGTGAAAGCTAGCATTTCTAGTACAATATTAAATAATAGTGTTGATAATGGACATCCTTGCTTCATTTCAGCTATTATTGGGAAGGCTTCTAACTTATTCCTACCAAAGATGATATTGCCAATAATTTTAAATAAATACTCATTATTTTGAGGAGAAGTCCTTTACTGCCTATGTTTTCTAGTGCTTTCTACAGGAATGGTGGTGTATTTTGTCAAAGGATTTTCTTTATCTTTTGAGATAATCGAGTGGTTTATATTAGTTTGATTATTGATATGTTCAATTATGCTAATGGTTTACCTCATATTAAACCAACCTTTATTTCCTGGTATGAATCCCACCTAATAATAGTGTATGATATTTGTGATATATCCCTATAATCTCTTTGCTAGTATTTTATCTAAAATTTTTGCTTCAATCTTCCCTAGGGAAAGTGGTCCTTAATTTTCTTTCTCTGTTTTTGGTTTTCCTAGCTCAGGAATCAACACTATATTTGTATCATAAAAATAATTTCTTAAGAATCTTTCTTTGTTTATTTTTTCTAAATATTTTTGTAGTATTTGGATTTATTGTTCTTCAAATGATTTTTAGGATTCACTTTTATTTTCACCTCACCCTGGGTTTTTCATTTTATGGGGATTTCATTGATCACTTGTTCAGTTTCTTTCTCTGAGTTACGGTTATTTAAGTATTTTATTTCATCTTTTATTAATCTAGGCAGTTTATATTTTTGTTAATATTGATCCATTTCACCTAGATTATCAGATTTATTATCATATGATTGGGCGAAAAAGATCCTAAAAATTGCTTTAATTTTAGTTTAATTAGAGGAAAAATGACCTTTGTCATTTTTGATACTGGCAAATTGATTCTCTACTTTCTTTCCTTTTGTTAAATAAAATTAACCAATACTCTATCTATTTTTAATAGAACCAGCACCTAATATTATTTATTAATACAATAGTTCTTCTATTTTCAATTTTATTAATTTCTCCTTTGATTTTTAGGATTTCTAATTTAGTTTTTAATTGGGGATTTTTAAGTTGTTCTTTTTCAAGTTTTTTTAATTGTTGTTGGTCTTTGTTTTTTAGCTACATGCCCAATTCATTGATCTACTTTTTTCTGAATTTTATTCATTTAAATGTACAAGAATATAAATTTTCCCCTAAGTAATGCTTTGGTTGTATCCCTTATATTTTGATATATTGTCTCCTCAATGTCATTCTCTTCAATAATATCAGTGATTATTTCTATGATTTGTTCTTTGACCCAATAATTTTGAAGATTTAGATTATTTAGTTTCAACATTGTTTTGTTTTTCCATGAATCCTAGTTGAATATAATTTTTATTAGAATATGATCTGGGAAAAAAGTTGTATTTATTATTTCCATTTTTCTGCATTTGGCTGTGAAGTTTTTATGCCCTAGTATATGGTCAATTTTTGTATATGTACCATGTGCTTCTGAAAAAAATGAATTTTTCTTTTTATCCCCATAAAATTTTCCCCTAATATCAATCTAACTTTTCTAAAATTTTACTCTCTTTTCTTCTTTCTTATTTATTTTCTGGTTATATTTATCTAGTTCTACTAGGAAAAAGTTGAGGTTCCCCACTAGTATAGTGTTACTGTCTATTTCATCCTTAAGCTCCTTTAATTTCTCCTTGAAAATTCTGGATTTTATACCATTTGGTACATATATCTATACTAGTTTTTATCAAGATATGTCTACTTTCCAAATCTCTTTTAATCTGTTCTATTTTTACTTTAGATTTTTCTGAGATCATGGTTACTACTCCTGTTTTGTTTTGTTTTGTTTTGTTTTCTCTATTGAAACCCAATAAATTCTACTTTGGTCTCTTATCTTGACTCTGTGTGTCAACCTGCCTCAGATGTGTTTCTTTTAAACAACATATGTTAGCATTCTGGTTTTTAATCCACTCTGCTATTTGGTTCCATTCTATGGATGAATTCATATTATTTACATTTAATGTTATGATTTCCAACTGTCTATCCCCTCCATCTTGATATTTTCTGTTAATCCTGCCCTTTTTCCTTTAACTCTTTCTTTCCATACCAATGTTTTGCTTTTAGTAACTGCACTTCCCTTCCCTTATATTACCCTCCTTCTCACCGTCACTCTTCTTATTCCCCTTCTATTTCTTTATAAGCTCTTTAATCAACCTCCCCCACCACCACTGTCTCTTGCCCTTATTTTCAAGAGTTACAGATATCATTTTTCCATATAGGAAAATGAACTATTTGACTTTATGGAAGGTCTTAAATTATTTTTCTTTCTTTTTTACCTCTTTAGGCTTCTCTTGAATTTTGAATTTGGACATCATAATTTCTATGATGTCTGATATTTTCTTCAGGAATTTTTTGAAATCTTCTATTTTATTAAATGACCATACTTTTCCCTGAAAGAATATAGTTAGTTTTAATGGATGTGTTATTGTTGGTTGTAAAGCAGTTCCCTTTCCTTCCAGATGATCATATTCTAAGCCTTCCAGTACTTCAATGTGGAAGTTGCCAGATCTTGTGTAATTCTGACTGGGGCTCCATGATATTTGAATTTCTTCTTTCTGACTACTTACAGTATTTTTCTGCTTGACTTGGGAATTCTTGAACTTGGCTATAACATTCCTGGGAGTTGTAATTTGGGGATTTATTACAGGAGGGGATCTGTGAATTCTTTCAATATCTATTTTACCCTCTTGTTCAAGAATATCAGGGCAGTTTTCATGGATAATTTCTTGTAATATGATATCTAGGCCTTTTTGTTGTTGTTGTTCAAGACTTTCAGGCATACAATAACTTTCAAATTGTCTTTCCTGCATCTATTTTCCAGGTCAGTTTTTTTTTTTTATTTCATGTTTTCATCTAGTTTTTCATTCTTTTGATTTTGTTTTATTGTTTCTTGATGTCACATGAAATCATTAGCTTCTATTTGCTAAATTCTGATTTTAAAGGCTGAATTTCTTCCTTAACTTTTGATCCTATTTTGTCCTTTCTAGTTTCATCCCACTCATTTCTTCATTGGATTGTTTTTGCCTCTTTCCAGTAGGATAAACCTGTTTTTTAAGCTATTATTTTCTTTTTGTATTACTTTCATTTCTTTTTCCCATTTTTCTTTGACCTATCTCATTTGAATTTTGAATTTCTTTTTGAGTTTTTCCACAGCCTTGAGACCAGTTTCCAATTTTTTTGAAGTTTTGCATGTGGTTATTTGGGTCTAACTGTCCCCTGTTCATTCTGTGCCTTGTTCTTTGTCATCAAAGACATTTTCAAGAGTTAGGAGTTTTTGTGATGTTTGATCATTTTCCTAGCCTTTTTTTGACTGTGGATTGGGAATTCTGAAATTTTATGATTTCTCTGTCCTGTGAGCTATTTTGCCCTGAGACTCAGTTTCCACAGCACTGAAGATTTGAAAAGGCCAAGAAATGAGAGCTGGTTCTTAGGGTCTGGGACTTCAAGTTGTAGGTCTGAAGTATCCTTTTGTTGGGTAGCCCAGGTCCATGGATCCTGAAGTTGGCCTAAACCCATTATCTGAATGTGGTGTAGCAGGCGGTGGGCTGGTCAGCCCATACTGTGTGCAGTTTTGCTTCCAGTTTCCCCTTATCCCATGAAAATCAACTCTGCCTACTTTTCAAGTTTTGTTCAGTCAAATAGCCCCCTTACTACATATTACTGTTGGTTTTTTATTCCTATTGTTTTGAGGTGCTTTTAAAAGATTCATTTGGAAGGATTGTCAGAGAGATTTTAGCTTTTGTTACATCTAAGCCACCATCTTGTCTCTGCCCTTTTTTAAACATCTTATTTAAAATATTCAGAAAGCATTGGATGTTGGAATACCAGAGAGCAAGAAATATTAGGTCTGCATGTATAATTCTGAGAATCATTTGTTTTATGAATTGTTGTCTCCATAGGAGTTGATAAGATGACAAAATAACATAACATGGAGAGAGAGAGATAAGCAGGGAGACAGGGAGACAGACAGACTGACAAAAACAAAGACAAAGACAGACAGAGACAGACTGAAATAAAAACAAACAGGAAAGAGACAGTGACAGAGAATAAGCAAGACAGTAAAAAGAGAGACAAATAGAGAAAGAGAAAGGGACAAAGATCTAGAGAAAATACTAGGACAAGATAAAGTCCTGTGATAGTCACAGTTAGTTGACATGGCCTGAAAAAAGAATGCAACAATCATTTGTAACTTTGGAGAAAACAGTTTCAGTTAAGTGATAAGATTTAATGCTATACTTGAGGTAACTAATAAACAATTAAAGAAGAGGAAGTAATGTTGCCAAATATAGTTGGTTTTCTCAAAGAATTTGCCCAAAAGTGGGAAAGATAGAAAACAATAGTTAGTAGGGAATTTGTGGTTTTTGTTTTTGTTTTTGTTTTTGTTTTATTTTGAAGTATGGCAAAGATAATCAGTATGCTTATAGGCAAGATAATTAGATAGGGTGATTATAAAGATAAAAGGCAACCAGTGACAATGACAAGGGAAGAAATCTAAAAAATATATTTTTAATTGTGGATTCACCTTGGAAAGCAGATGGACCATCTTCTATATTATATAGAGATGAATGAGGAAACATTGAGGAAAGATTCCTGAATGGTGTGAGATGGTAAAGATAAAAGGAAACTGGGTAAATTGCCACTGAACTTTATTAAAATGTGAGGAAAGACCCAAAGATGAGTAGCTGGATTTCTGAGAACTAGCAACATGGCTTCCCAGGATCAGGTGGTGGGTTGTATTTAGTGGAGAGTCTAGTTCATGTCGGGGCAAATAAGCCTCTTGATGGGAAGGGTCATGGATGGATAGTAGGATGTGGAGAGGATCTGTAATTCTAGGAGATAAAATGTAAAATTTCCCATGGAAAAATGGAAGATTTCAGTGATCTGCTAAGATTATTTCTGTATTGAAAGCTTATAATTATGCTTAAAAACATACTAAAAATAAAGGTTATGAGCTGCCAAAAACAAAGGAGTCTTGAACATCAATAAAATGGTTTTAATAGCCTTTATGGTAAAAAGCATTGTAAATCAGTTTTATGTTGACTTGAAACAATATGTCCTAATGAGAATATTTAAAATAACTTTCCAGTGAATACAGTCCAAATAGTTTAAGGATTTCCATTAATGTTGTTCAGCAACATGATGTTCAGAGAAAATGAAGTAGATTGAGTAAGTAGACAAGAGATTGGAAAAAGAATTTGTGTGTAGATCAGAGTTCAGGGTTGAAAAAATTATGGGAGTCAGATAATGAATGGGAGTAGTGAGTAGGTATAACTGTTACAAGCTTTATTTCTTGAAAAAGAATAGAAGAGAGGAGAACTTTGATCCAAAAGACTTTTGGGGGTCATAATGCTTCAGTAAAGACAGAATAATGAAATATTAGCATGATAAAAAGTTTTGTGTGTTCATGAACACAGGATAATGGTGTATCAAAGATAACTGACAAGAAGTGGAGAGAAAGTAACTCACAATGACTGAATATACTATGAATGTATCACATTGAGATGCTTACTGGAGAATCAATGTGAATACTGAAGTTCCTAGAATAGAAATAGCAGTTGATCAAAGGACAAATGTGACAGAAAACCATATTACATCTAGGTAGGCAAAAAAGAGTGACTTTTTTTTTTATCAATCACTGCAGCCAGAATTGTATGAACCTGCTTGCCCAATGCCTTTCCTGTTCCCTTAATTTTCCAACCAAAAGATGCTTAATTATCTATCAGATATATTATAAATGAAGGCCTTTATGAAATGGAATATCAGATTATGTGATTTCCAAGTTTACTGCCAACTCTTAAGATTCTGAAAACATAAGAATTTTACTGAACTTTGGAAACATGTTTACATATGAATATAAAAATTTATGCCCATATTTGATAATGTTTACATTGTTATAGTTTTTACTCTTTAGTAATGTTTTCCATTTCCTTTGATGTTTCAAATAGTTTTCATTTCATAATCACTGTCTCTGATGGTACTTTATTCTTAAAAAACAAAAGAAAAAAGAAGAAATCCAGCAGTGGGGCCCAATTTGTTTTCAATATTTTATCTATTTATAAAAAAAAATAGAAACACTTGTTCTCATGTTGACAAACTGTCAGAAACAACAACAAAAAAAAACAGCAACAGAGAAGTTCAAATTAGCTTCAGAATTAGGACAGAATATATTTTTGTTGTGTTATTAGCAATGGTTTAACTTTAAGAAAGCCACAATTTATAGTAAAAAGTTATTGATTTTATAAATGTGCTGAACAGGATAACAGATCAAAATTGGGAGAGGATATCAAAGGCCATGAAGTCCGAATCTCTAATTTTGTACAAGAGGAGACCATAGACTCAGAAAGGTTAATTCCTTTCCCCAAGGTCAAATAAGCAATAAACATCAGACAGAATTGGAAGCTAGGTCTTCTGCCTTCAAACATAGCAATTCTTCTGCTATATTATGTCCCAGGGGTCAGAACTGATTGGTTATCTGTAGGTCATATTGGGGGGCTAAAGAATTCCATAATTCAAATGCCACTTACTCCATGGTCACTACCTGGAAATCTATTCTTGTGCTGAGAGATTACATATATTTTCTCATATGCCACAAAGTGAATTTGCCAATTCTTTGATTCAAACTATAGTCAGGAGATAATGGAGGAGTTGGGGGTGTATGTGAAGAAATCTCAACAGAGAGATCAAAAACGAAGAAATGGAAATGAATGGCATCATCTCATAGGAGGTAGTTGAAGTCATTTTTGTATCTTTTTCCAAGGAAAAAAAAAATTAAAGAGGCTGTCTGTATAGTTGTCTTGGAATCAGGAAAAATCTGAATTTGACTTGTGTCTTCAATATGAATTAGCTTTGAGAATAAATATCTGTATATATTGTTTTGTCATTTATAAAGTGACTTTTGTAAGAATAGCTGCTATATCAATTTCAGAGGGAAAAATGAGATTTCTCTAAAGAGTTTAGTAATTCTAAAGCTTTATCTAAATGCCATTCATTATTGATTTCTTTTGTTGTTATTATTTTTGAATGGGCCTTTGATTTCATTCATGGAGAGAACTGTTCTGATTAAATGTCCTTTACCAATGCAGGCCTGAATATTTTTGGCAGCTTATACTCTCCTAGATGTTCCTTGATCATTAAGAGGTGGAGTCACTCTACAGAAAGGAAAAGAGAGATGAGGCCATATTCCTGGTCAATAGACCTATTGAAGAAAGAAAAGGGAAAAAAAGAGTCAGTGATAGAAATGGGGAAATAGTAGTTTGAGGGGTGAGAAGAAACTGAGGAGACTGGAGAGAGGTGACAGTATTTTTTTTAAAAACCCTTACCTTCCGTCTTGGAGTCAATACTGTGTATTGGCTCCAAGGCAGAAGAGTAGTAAGGGCTAGGCAATGGGGGTCAAGTGACTTGCCCAGGGTCACACAGCTGGGAAGTGTCTGAGGCTAGATTTGAACCTAGGACCTCCCGTCTCTAGGCTTGGCTCTCAATCCACTGAGCCTCCCAGCTGCCCCCTGAGAGGTAACAGTATTAAGAAGCAAAGGTGTTCATAGAGGCTATGCTATGAGAAGTCAAGGATGATGAGGGACGAGAAGAGGCTGTTCTTTTCATCATCTATGATTTAAGAGAACATGTTTCTTTTACTGGAGATAAGAAGAAAGATTGTGAGTGACTGCAGAAAGAGGAGCTTAAAGTCTAGAACAGAAGACCTGTAGACTGTAAAGAAGCTCAACCCCACAATTTAGCGATTAGGATGCCATTATTTTCAGTGCCAATGGGGTTGGAACCCAATGTCAAGAGGCTGAGAAGAAAGAAGGGGGTTAAGAATTGGAGTTGACATTTTCATGCATGGAAAAGAAGAAGAGAAATGCCAGAATGAACCAAGACTGAATCTAGGGACAGCCAGAACCAGACTCAGAGTCACCTTAGTTTCCCACTCTCATCCCAGTCTTTCAGTGAGTCAAGCTCATGCCACATATTCATTACCATTCCATAACTTTCCCCAGGACAAAACAATGCTTTGGGGCACCAATTTAAATATTTTTGCTATGTGCACTTCAAAAGACAGAGGAAAGCAAATAAAGTACATACTTTTGAATTGGAAAATTAAAAAAAAATCACAAGAAAATCCTCTTCAATACCCAGTAGGAGAAATAAAAGGCAAATTTACTTATTGGGAACACCTTTTGTCATAGAATTTAGTGGTGGAAAGGACTTGAGGACTTGTCTACTCTAATTCACTCATGATGCAAAAGCAAACAGTAAGCCATTTAAGTTAAGAAAATGATTCAAACCTAAATCTTCCAACTCTTTGCCCTTTTGTCCATGACCTTCAATCACTTTCTCATCACCTTGTTGTAACCACCTGAACTCTTTGACCATTATCTATACTTCAAAGAAGTAGACAAGAGTGCTATTGCCTCTAGAATAAAATAACTCCTTATCCTGGCATTAAAATGCTTTCACCAACTCCCAGTCCATATTGAGCTTGTATAACCCAAACCCCCACCCCAGGGTCTACCCAGTGTAACAAGGGAATCACTTTAAAAGACTGATATATATTAATTTAAGGTCGCCAAGGAATCAGCTATGTAATTCCTAAATGAAAAACTCAAGTCAGCCGTCAACCTTTTATAGAGTTTAATTACAAACAGGAGGAAGAAAGGAATTAGAGATAGAGAGAGAGAAGAAGGGAGAGAAGGGAATAGGGCTTAAATACCCCTTCTGTTTAGGCTGGGCCAAAAGGCCCAAGCCCTTAGATAGCTGGGGCAAAGAAAAGAGATCAGTCCCTATTACTCACGTGTCCAAAATGGAGAAACAGTCTCAGAGTCCCCCACCTTCAGCTTCCTTCAGCGCAAACCTTCTCAGAGCCCAGGAACCACCCCGACCAAAACCTCAACAACCCCTCGAGTCTTCAGACCCCCTATCTTTAAGGAAACCCTCCAAGTTGCCTCCCCTCAGTCCTCACATCTCCCAATCACCTGTCCATCAATTTCCCTGTGCCAATGGAGGCTCTAGCTTAACCCAGGACCGCCCAGAGGTTTCTGGCTTTTGCACATGTCTGTTGAAGGTTATATTTTCAAATGATTAAATCTTTACTCCTTTGCTACAGCCCTTTCTAAATCCTGTTAACTTGAGTATGGTAGAGATTGGAATAATTAAATTTTGATCTAGGCTGCAGCCCTTACTCAATCCTATTAGGACTGAATAGGGTGGAGTATCTCCATTGTATCAATTCTACAATCAATCAAGACTCAAAGAAATTCCTGTTCTATGCTTAAGCATAGGTCAAAGTCCTTTCCATTGTTCAGCAAAAGGTTTCTGTCCTAAAGTAATCTTAAGAAAGGAAGAGAAGGAACCTCCCATGCCAATGGGGTTCCCATTCCAATAGACTATCAGTAAGAAATTTTCCAAGTATGAAATATCCCAATGGTGAAATTTCCAACATTTATAAGTCTAAGGAAATTTGAGGTTTACACCAGATTGAGTCAAACTGGACTATTTGCTATTCTTTGAACATGTCATCCGACAACTCCATATCCTTGTACAGACTCCATACCAGGATTTCCCTCCCATGTCCTCATGTCCTGGAAATCTTTGCTTATTTCAACATTCAAACCATATGCCACTCTCTATTGGAAGCCTATTGTGATCCTTAACCCCTCCTCCACCTAATACTCCCTCCCTACTCCTATAATGGTGTATTGAATCATTTCTGTAACTATTGAATCCCCCGTGGTGGAATTCAAGGTCTAGGAGAGCACAGGCTTTTTGCTCATCTTTTTGTATTCAGAGTTGGGTACCAAGGTACATCATTCATTCAGTGATGTCTGAATCTTCCTGATCTCATGTGAGGTATTCTTGGCAAAGGTCCTATAGAAGTTTGCCTTTTCTTTCTCCAAGGTACAAAGCAGTGTTAAGCAAATGACTGTGGCATCAAATTTAATGACTACAGCATTGAAACAAAGCCTTACTAAATGGAATTTTACCAGATCACATTTGGAGCTCTGTATGTGTTTATGCAGTGCTGGCCTCCTCCTCTTTTCAGGATTCACAATGCTAAGAAGCTTTTGCTTCACTCTCTTTGCATCTCTTTGGTCCCACCTTACCTTTGGTCTTCTCTTTTTACTGTGCCTATTTGCACATGTGACCAAGCTCACTCGTGATTCAAGCTTTGTATATCCCCTACTGCCTAGTGTCAATGAGTGCTGCTCTGCATGTATTATATTATTAATAAAAGTTGAATCATCATTATAAATAGGAACTATTGAGTTAAAAAAAAACCCACCAAGGGAAGGCTATGTCAGTTGAGGGGCTGTTTTGATTGTTCATACCAAAATAAAGGCCAGGTGAGAAGTCCCTGTATTGTGTCCAGGGTTGAATCTGGCTATGTCAATAGAAGCCAGAAACCAAGTTTTCGGTAGATTAGCACATTTTCTGGAGACCCTAAAGAAAATCTACATGACCAAGAAGGATCTGTTTCCATGGAGAGGGGCCCCATGCAGACGGAATAATAGATATTTGATGTTTTGTATTAGCTTTGGAATAAATCCCAAGGATAAGTAAGAGATTATCAATGACTGTCCCTCTATGGCATTCCTTTGTGTTCATAGAGAAGAGATTTTATATTTTGACATCATTAAGGGACGGGCCAAGGCTCATGAATCTATCAAGGTCCTCCCAATTTATCTAACCTCATAGTAGACAATGCAGTCTCACAAACAGATGCATACAGACATACCCACTCACACATATCTATCTCAGTCAACAAATATTTATTAAGCACCTACTATATTCCTCGAATTGTTCATGACACTGGACAGAGATGATACTCTCCCTGTACTCAAGGTGCTTACCCTCATTCAGGGGAGATAGAAAGGGTGTATGTTCACATAAAAAGCACATAGGCATGTGTATATTTGTCTCTATGTGTATATGAACATACATTCATACATATACACACAAACACCCATTAAATACATATAGAATAGATACTAAATAATCCCAAGCCCTGTGTTAGGCAAAGGAGATATAATGGCAGAAATAAAAGTCTTTGCTCTTACATCAAGTCAATAACATTTATTTAGTTTCTACTATGTAGAAGACATTGTTCTAAGATTTGCAATGGTCCCTTCCCTCAAGGACATTTCATTAGATCAGGGGAGATAACATGCCTATATGTGAATGTAATGGAATTCTGGCCCCTCTGTATACCCTATTGACTTTCTAAAATGGTAGATTTGGGGGCAGCTGGGTAGTTCGGTGGATTGAGAGCCAGGCCTAGAGATGGGAGGCCCCAGGTTCAAATCTGACCTCAGATACTTCCTAGCTGTGTGACCTTGGCCAAGTCACTTGACTCCCATTGAACTCTTCTGTTTTGGAAGTAATAAATAGTATCGATTCTAAGATGGAAGGTAAGAGTTTAAAAATAAAGAAATAAAAATGAAATGTTGTTTTGGGGGGCAGCTGAGTAGTTCAGTGGATTGAGAATCAGGCCTAGAGACAGGAGGCCCTAGGTTAAAATCTGCCCTCAGACACTTCCCAACTGTGTGACCCTGGCAAGTCATTCCCCCTTCTCCCCCCCCCCCCACCTAACCCTTTCCACTCTTCTGCCTTAGAGTCATCACAGTATTGATTCTATGACAGAAAGTAAGGATTGCTGGGCTTTTTTAAATAAATAATAAAATGATGTGGGAGGATAATGATCTAATGTAAAGGAAAATACCTTGGAGAGACTGGTACAGCTAGATAACCATGTGCTAAAAGAAGGCATTTTGATTGGTTACAGAAGCAACCAGACTTGTCAATTAGAATCATAGTCTTCATGTGTTTGTGAGGACTTCACTGGTCACTTAGCTCTTAGTGTCCAGAGACAGAAAGAAAGTCATCAAACTTGTATATGTCACAGAAATCTGTAAGAAGACTCTTGGCCAGATTTTACACCCAGCCTGAATTCCCTAGGGAGCAAGGAGCCACAAAGAAGGCTCTGTCCAGCTGAAGGAATCATCTTGGGTCAATTGTGCTTCATCTAGACATGAATTTTCTTTGTAGGAATGATACTATGTGGGAACTGACTGAAATTTAGAGTCTGATTTCCCAGAGTCCACAGAGAGATAGAAGAGCACATTACCAAAAGGTATTGGGGGCAATATCTATGTGTTTGTTCTGGCCAGATCCATGAAAACAAAAAGGCTTCTTTGTAAAAGCTAATATTAAATTGAACCCACTGGTCATTGTTAGGGTTAGCTGGTAGATGCTCAAGCTGATGGCAGGAAAAAAAATACTTTCCTACTATCTCAAGGTGCCTAGCACAGAGAGAGTGGAAATCGAGTCCACCATGTTATACTGGTAAATACAGTATAGATCGCAGGCGCTTGTAGAAATTGTGCAGCATACTGAGGATACAAGGGCAAAGATAATAAAAGTCCCTATTCAAAAGGAATTGTCATTCCATCAATGGAGAAAGCAAACGAATATATTGGAGTTTAGAAATTGTTACAAGATAGTTGAAGAAAGTGCCAGTTAAGTCTGCTCGAGAGGACGTACATCAGAAAGCTAAGTACAATCAACTGATTTGCAGATTCCTATGGAAAAGGAATTCATTCCCAAGTGGAAGGACTACTGGAAATGAGTTGTTCTATATGTATTCAGTTACGCTTATTTTGATAAATCCAACACAGACTGTTTCTAGAACTTTCCTTGACTTTTCTCCAGCAAACTCAGATCTACTAAAACTACAGTCTCCTGGCATAGTGTTCAAGAGCCCAAGGCAAATGCCATATTGGAGTTCAAGTCATTGCAAATGACTTTGCAGATAAATCAGATTGTGAGAAATAAACCATTACACTGAAATATAGCATTCTATCAATCTTTCTGCTTTAATTCTCCTATGTTGTAATACTCCCCACATTCAGAGTAATGAAAACAATGTTGATGTTGGCAATTTCCCCCCAATAAGCAGAAAACATGGAGACAGATTATTTCTAATCCTCAGATTACTTCTTTGGGGAATCAGAGAACAAAGCACAGATAAATCCCCAGAAGAAAATGGGTTTATGACTTTCACACTTGTTTCAATGAAAAAGAAACAAAACAGCCACATAATTCTGACAATAGATATGTGTCAAGGCATTTTAAACATAAATAAATATCCCAACAATAGAGAGATTACTATAAGAGTCTTTTCAGTATCTAGATGGGATTGTTCCCTCAGGCTGATTTTTGGCTAGAGTCCAATCACTTGGTGTCTAATTTCAGACTCTGACAGTGTTGTTCATTGTTACTGTTGTTGTTTTATTTTGGTTTTTTGTCCTATTTCACCAAATGACTTTTTTTTTACTGAGTAAAAAGCAAAATATACAGTCTAAAGTTTAATTTAAATACCTTAGCATTTATAAATTCTACTTTAAAAAAATCTTTAGATTTCTAGGCAATGATAACATCAAAAGATCAAGGCATGACTGGCTGGGCCAGTGATGTAATTATTATTATTTTTATTAATTTTGTATAAGGCAGGCTTCAACAAAAACAAATCTTTTAAGGATCAGAATCCATCGATTCTTGTATTTTTGTTTCTCTTCACTTTTAATAAAACATCAATATAAAAATAAGACTTGTTATCCAAAGAAAATAAAAGTATAACTATTGCTTAAAAGCCAGTTCATCTAGATTTATGTAGGAAAAGCTTGAAGTACCTTTTGAATGTTCTTTCTGAACATACCCCCAAAGATGGGATTACAGCTGCAGATGATGAAAATCTGAAATAGCAGGAACTTGGAAACTGTTTTCAATCCAGAGTATGAATATTGATTTCTGGGAATCCCCATCTTTCATAGGCTCTGAATAAAAAGGAAATCTTTTTCATAGGAAAAGGAAAACATAAGCATACTACTATTACTCTCCTGAGAAGACGTCATTTCCAACAGAATATATCACCCTCTTTGTTATGTTGAACACGAAAATATATTTTAATATATTTGTGTACCATACATAAATGATATATAATAATAGAAATAATAATAAAATATATAATTGATTCCTTAATTTGATGTTTTCTTGAACAATGTGGTATAATGGGAAGAGGTCTTGTGTTTTGGTCAGAAAATCTAGGTTCAAATTCTAGCAGTTATGTCATCTTATATTATGTGAAGATTGGATTTAGCTCTCCTCTGATTGTAACAATGAAGATACTTAGCTCTTCCTTTATTGTGAAGATTAAATTGTAATCCCCTGATTGTAACAATGAAGGTACTTAGCTCTTCCTTTATTTGGAAGATTGAATTGTAATCCACAATCTATTTTTAGATTTTAACTACAAAAAGGTGTTAAGTAACTACAAAAGGTAAATTAACAAAAAAAGGTATTAAGTAACCCAAAAGATATAATCTAAACAAAGAAGGTGTGAACTAAATATTTGGCAGTCCCGGAGAAAAGCATCTGCTGTAATTGGTAGATGTAAAATTTAGGGGAGGTGACACAAGAGGAAAAGATCTTTAAAAAGAGGCTCAGAGGCCAAAAGAAGATATTCAATTCTAGATTCGAGTTGGATGGAGGATCTCTGACTCAGAGCTGGACTGGAAGAACTGCATCCCTGGAGGAATTTGTGCAGATGACGTCAGACTGCTTTTCCATTTTATATCGTCACCATTGGTGTTGAGAGAAAGGCTGACTTAGTGACCCTGTCTTTTCTTGGAGATTGAACCTCTGAGAAAGGCCCATCTTCTTGAGATTTTTCCCCCCTGACTGGGGCTTACAAATTCTAACTGATATCAGAAGAAGCCAGAGAACTATCTATATCTATCTCTCTCTCTCCCCTTTCTCTCTTCCTTAATATCTCCTCTCTATTGTGAACAAACTGCCATAGATTCCATTTACTTTAGTAATTCATTTTGGGATTTAGAAATTAAATCCCTGGCGACCACATAATTACTATATTTATGTCTCAACCACAATTAATTTTAACAATTACTTGTCTCATTTTCCTTAATAGCTCCAATTGACGTAGGATAGCTTTAGAGTGAAAAACCCCAGGTTTGGGACAGGTACCCTTTGCATGAATGCAAGACTCAAAAACTTAGCTTAAAAATAAAAACAGAAAGGTATTAATTCAGAAGTCATGTTGAAATGGCTGGGAGACAGTGTGCAAGGGAAGTGGGCTAAAGGCATTTCATTTCCCTTTTACAACAGGGGTTACTGGACAAAAAAAGAGAGGATTAGGAAGGAGGTAATGTCATTGAGATTGAGGCATGGGGGATGGTCTATAGAATATAAAAGATGATTAGGTTAGGTACCTATATCTGGTATTTTATCAGAGTATAATCCTGAGGTGCATATCTATGTTAATTGAGGGTCTAGAGGAAAATCCAAAAGGGTTTGGGTGCTTCTAAAAGGGAATTGTTCATGTCCTCTTTGACCTAGAATACTTCTGGAGTGTGAGGTGTCCATAGGGAAACCTGTACCCCCAAATCACAATGACCTCTGATCTGTCTTCCAGGACTAAATCTATGATCCATTCTCCAGTTGGATACAATCTTCTATTATTTTCTTTATAGGAACAACTATTTCCAGGTTTTAAGTATCCATTTATCATTCCCCTTTAGATCATATCAAATCAAGACAAACACAGGCAGGCCTAGCGATGGGAGGTCCTAAGTTCAAATCTGGATCCATACACTTCCCAGCTGTGTGACCCTGGGCAAGTTGCTTAACCCCCATTGCCTAGTCCTTACCACTCTTTTGCCTTGGAACCAATACACAGTATTGATTCCAAGATAGAAGGTAAAGGTTAATAAATAAAATAAAATAAAATACTCCAAAGAAAATATTAGAATTGTGAACAAAATATCATGGTGGGCATTGGTTATATAGGGGCTGATGGGAATATTTATGTTTGTAAAATAGTTTTAATTTTATCAAAATATAAATGTTGATACTTTTATTTTCTTCATCTAAAAGGGGGTAAAAGAAGTGCTTTTTGCCACACTGAAAGTTCTTCTTCCTAGAAAGAGAAATATTTTTTAAATTGCATTTTTATAAATAATGTCCAAAATCTATTGTTTAATAATGTCTCCCCTGACCTAAATCACAATACTTCTATAAATCTGCAAAGAGTCTTTGTCTTAAGCATTACTTTGACTGAAAACAGTTAACCTCCTTCATATATCTTGGTGATGAACCTCTCCAAACGTAGCTAGGATGATCTGCATTCACTGTCCTAGGATAACAGATTTGGAGATAGAAGGAATCTAAAATCTCTTCTAATCCAAACCTTTCATGTTACACTTGTGGAAACTAAAGATCAGAGATCAAATAATTAATGAATAAATAGAAGAATCTGAATTTAAACGTAGCCATTCACAGTATAAATCCAGCAGATAATGACTGTAGGACTAGGCTCATAATTGAATCTGACCAATTATATCGATGATTAAAAGTCTTTTAGCTAGGTTGACCTAGCTGACCTTTGTGTTGGTTTAATGATGGCAATTATTATAAATTCACCATGTAAATGACTGTAAAAGGTTTGTGAATAATTATTTATGTAAGAAAAAAAGAATAAATTAAATTGGGGATAAAGATCATAGATGTAGACCAGAATGGATTCAGACTTGGACTAATCTGACATCATCAATCAATAGCTAAGACTTTTCCAGCTTGTTTGACTTTCTCAGAAAATCTGTTCTATCTGTAAAATATTTAAAGTCATGCCCATGTCAGTGTGGTGCATCTGGGTAGTATTGCATGGAGGAAATAGCCTTTATTGGCTATAAAATCTTTGGGTGTTATAGATAAAAAATCTTTAAGGGATCATGAATAGAATAACTGTGACATTACCCACCTAGACTACAAAGCTTTATAAGTTTCTTGAAGGCAGGGACTGAGTATTTAGCAGGGTGCCTGGCATATAGTAGTTTTATGAGATACTTTTCATTATAACCAATTGATTATAATGAAAAGTAGCTCCTATCTTTACAATATATCAAACAACTTTCTATAAATCATAACAAATTATGTTATAAATTAAAGTGTCCTCCACTTGAGTGTATGTGTGTATATGTGCATAATAAATAATGTACTAACAGGTTAAAGTGCAACCTAGGAAATGCCATATTTCCATTTAGCCTGTAGTCTCCAACTGATTAAATCCAAGGAATGTGTAAGATACCAGCAATTACACTGAACCTACTTAGCTGAGTGGGATTATTGGCCAAAAGTGCCATCAGTCTGCTTTCAATCACATGACATGAGTAGCTGCCTACTTTGATTACACAATGTCCTAATTATGGTTCAGTATTTTAGGTATGGTATAGAGAAGGAATTTTGATTTTTTATTTTATTTTTTTATTCCTTTTCAGCTCACACCAGTAGGAACTACCATATTCACAGGGTTTTCTGGGGATAATGGAGCTACAGACATAGATGATGGCCCCAATGGACAGATAGAATATGTCATCCAGTACAATCCAGATGATCCGGTAAGTATCTGCTTTTAAAAGACAGTTAACTGAGGAATTGAGAGAAAACTTGTTGAATTTTTTTGAGTAGACCGATTAGTGCTAGAATAATGAGTTCCCAGTAAAGAATTTCTGCCACCAATGCATATTAACTCCTTGTCTGTAATTTTAAGTCATAGAGGGAACAGTTGGGTGGCTCAGTGGATTGAGAGTCAGACCCAGAGATGGGAGGTCCTGGGTTCAAATCTGACCTAGACTTCTAGCTGTGTGACCCTGGCCAAGTCACTTGACCCCCATTGCCTACTAGGGTGTTACAGTTAAAAGAGTTGATGCCTTAAAATGTCATAGTTAAAATAGTTGAGGTTGTAAACTGTAGTGAGTAAAATAGTGGAAGATATAAATCATGATAGATATAAGAGTGGGTGAGTAAATTTGACCGCAGAAATATGTTTTCACTATAGTGTCTTGTTTTAAATCAAATATAAGGTGGTCGCCAGGGAAATATTCCCAATTATGAATATACTCAAGTCAACTGGGTTTTATAGAGATTTTAATTAATAATACAATGAGGAATTAAAGAAAGAGAGAAGGAGAGAGAAAGGGAATTAATGAGAAAAGGATAGACCAGCCCAGGGTAGCCCTGGCCAACCCAGGCCTAAGTCCTAAAAGAAAAGATCAATCAGTCAGTTATCACTCACCATAAGATCTGTTCAAGCAAGGATTCTAATGACACCAGGCCAGCATCATCTCAGCTGCTTTCACTAGCTCAATCCTTCATCTGAATGTTTCAGAATGAGTCCAAGAGTGTCTCAAGAGAGACCCTTCAAGGCAACCTTTCCCAGATGACTGTACCCAGAGAGAGTTTTTCGTCTCCTTTTAAAGGGCAATTTCTCCTATGTCACCTCCCCTAGGTCCTTACATCTACCAATCACAGTAGACATTTTCCAAAGGACTGGCCATTCTTAATTCACATTTTGTTATCGCCTTCTTAATTCACATCTTGCTCTTACCTTTTCTGGGTAGACTAAAACTTCTGAGTAATTCACATCAAGAAAGCTCTGAGTAAGTTTTCACCTCTTTGCTCCTTGTAAGTTCACAAGTTGCCTGACTTTTATAGGTACTTAGCACCCCTTTCTAAAAATAGGCATGGCTTAAGTATGGGTTTAAGTACTTTTCATTGTTCAGCAAGGAGTTTTTTTTTTCCCCTAAAGCAGTCTTAAGCACAGGTGGAGTAGAGGTCTTCCCATTTCTGATCTAAGTAGAGGTCTCACTTTCCAAATGGAGAAAGGTCCCAGTAGGGAATTGTCCCAATGAAAAATTCCCCAATGGGGAATTTTTTAACATTCACAAGTCTGAGAAATTTCAAGATTCACACTAGCCCTTACCACTCTTCTGTCTTAGAACCCATAAACAGTATTGATTCTAAAATGGAAGGTAAGGGTTTTAAAAAAACTTGTAATCTTAGAGAATTGCCCAGCAGGGGTGATATGTTTTGCCCCAAGACAAGCAACTAGGTTATATCACAGAAATTACTTAAAACCATATTCTCTATTCAGGCTACCTTTCTAGCCACTATATAATGTTCTGTTTTTTTTTTTTTTAATTCTAATACACTTCTCTCATAATTATTTTTCAATTCATTGCCTTTGGTTAATTTCATTTTGATATTTTGATACTATTGTGATGTAGTTACAGTTATAATTTAACCAAAAAATTCCAGTATTTCCTTTGTGTAGAAATTGAGATGTTTAAATGTGGTTGTTTGATTCTTTTTTGGATATTTGTGTGTTCTAATATTTGATACAAGTTATCTACTTCTAAGAATATGAAGCAATAATAACTAGTATTTTAAGTGGTGCTATACAAATTTAGTGTTCTTTAAAAAAATATCTTCTTTGGGAACAGCTGGGTAGCTTAGTGGATTGAGAGTCAGGACCAGAGATGGGAGGTCCTGGGTTCAAATCTAACCTCAGACACTTTGCAGCTGTGTGACTCTAGGCAAATCACTTAACCCCCATAGCCCAGCCCTTACCACTCTTCTGCCTTAGAACCAATACCCAGTATTGATTCTAAGTCAGAAGGTAAGGGTTTTTTAAAAATATGTATTATCTTCTTTGATCCTTACAGCAATCCTGTGAGATTAGTACTGTTATAACTTCCATTTCACAGATAAGAGAACTGAGGATGCCAAGTTTTAAATGACTCACCCACCTCTTTTAATGTTTAAAATTCAAAGTTTCCTTTTTGACTCCCTTTTTCAATCAAAGATAAGAATTAAGAAACTTCCAAGGTAGTGTCCAGTGGTTTAGCCTCATGAAAACTGACATTGCTATCATTGAAACTGAAGTCATTTTTTCTTCTGCGTGTGTCTTATTTCAGTCACCTCTTGGTTTATAACTCCATTCCAAACAAAACTGATTATATTTTCCTACCCTTCCCTATAGGTGGCACTAAAAGAATCCAAATTAAAGGAGAGAAAAATCTAGTTTGGCACATCAGAAGTATTGTGGAATCAATCAACCTTTGGCTACATCTCTAACTCAATGAGTCAGAAGCAAGAAAAATAATATTTTACTAATGAATTTTAAGTGAAAAGGGGACAGTAACAGATAAAATTTTATATAGGAAGCTACTTGCCCTGCTCTCAACTTGGGATAATATATATTACTTTGATAATTTTAATAAAAGTTATAGGAGCAAAATGCTTGGAAACTTGGGTAAATTCTTCATGGGACAAGGAGATAAGCAAATGTCTGAAAAAGTGAGTGGAAGATTATATGTTGAGAGATATCCAGTTAGCTTCACTACAAACTATTTAATGTTAAATGACCTGGAGAAAGGCCAAGGCTTAGCACAATGACAAATACATATTAAGAACTCAATGAATGCTTATTATGTGACTTTGGGTCCCCAACACATTGGGTGTCCCACTGATGTGAGGACTTTAGAGGAAAACAAAGACAAGGTATGCATGAGATGAACTCTCTAATAGAATGGAAGCTATTTGAAAGGTTAATTTTAGTTTCCTCTGTACCTAGGACAGTGGCTGATGCATAAAAGGTTCTTAAAATTGTTTATTAAATTAAATTGAAATGAACTCAAGTAAAAAGAAATTACACTAAAAAGTGATAACAGAACCTTCAAACTACCAATTTAAAAAATCTCTCCCTCAAAAACTACCAAATAACTTCAAAATAGCCCATTGGTTCTTTTTTCTTCCTTTTGCCCCAAAAACATATTTATTTTTTATATAGAATATTTTTCCATGGTTACATGATTCATGTTTTTTCCCACCCCACTTCCCTTCCTCCTCCAGGAGCTGACAAACAATTCCCCGGGGTTATATATGTATCACTGTTCAAAACCTATTTCCATATTATTCATATTTGTAATAGTGATCTTTTAAATCCCAAACCCTAATCATATCCCCTGAGAACCATGTGATCGATTCTGTGTTTTTCTTCTGCATTTCTTCTCCCACAGTTCTTCCTCTGCATGTGGATAGCATCTTTCTCATAAATTCCTTGGTGTTGACCTGGATCATTGAATTGCTACTAGTAGAAAAGTCTGTTACATTTGATTGTGCCACAATGTATCAGTCTCTATGAACAATGTTCTCCTAGTTCTGCTCTTTTCATTCTGTATGAATTCCTGGAGGTCTTTCCAGTTCCACAAAATAATCCTCCAGTTCATCATCAGCACAATAGTATTCCATCAGCACCAATGGTTCTTTATTTAATTCCCTCAGGCCACTCCTCCAGCTCCCATTAATATGGACATGTTGTCTCCTTAAAGGGTAGCTACATCCTTTTCCACTTAATAGTTCTAATAGAACCTTAGTGTCATTCAAAAAGCTAGCATTTTTCCCATTGTCAAACAGATAGCATCATTTTGTTTTTATCTTTTTAAATGGATTTAGTGAGGACATCAAATAATTGTAATTGCCCCTCCCTACCCCATGGGGGGAAAAAAAGGATCCTTCATAAACCAGGGGTATACTCTCCTATTCCATTGAATTAATAAGATGAATAGGATCAAACATTGAAGACAAAGCTAGTAGGGAGGAAACAAGGAACACCTAAAAACCCCTGTGGAAGTCATTTTATCCCTTTACATAGTATCCTTATGAAGCCCTCCTGAGTTGTAACTTTGTGCTGGATTCCAAGAGTTGGTGCCTTCTGAGAGTATGTGACTAACATTTCTCTCGACCTCAAGGTCTCATGTTCCCTGAAGTAACCCTTCCCCAAGTGCCTCATTGTCCCTGGTATGTTCCTCAGCTCCTAAAGCAGAAGTTGTCCTCAGTTAAGCCTGATCCAGAGATATTACTAGTGACATACATGGAACCTACACATCAGTCATACTTGGTTTGGACCTGATCAATTCTCTCTCTAGACACTCAGTTGCATAAAAGCAGAACATGACAACCACCAACAACAAAAAGCCACACATTTACTCACTATCACCATGAAGGCCAGGAAAGAGATAGGCAAGTGTATTTCCTCTTTAGCTATATATGAACATCAGTCCTGAGACTTGTCACCCTCCATAGGAGATGGGAAAAGAGAGGTGTAGACTCTCCTTTTCTCAAGAGACTACTTCATCCTTCAGAAAGAATATATTGGACCCACAGGTTCCATTTTCTTCAATAGAATGGTAAAAAGAGCAGAGGAAGGAGAAAATAGAAAAACTACCCCCTCTAATCCTCATGAAAAATAGAAGCTTGGCTCCAACTCTCTGGTTCAATAATGACTGACTCAAAGACTTTATTTTTATGCAAAAATCAAGAGATGTAATTTTCTCAATATTCTCAATATTCTCAATAAATTCCCAAATATTTCCTGTTTCATTAACCTCTCTGTATTCATTGGCTCAAAGCCTATCCATACATTGTGATAAGATTATAGGAAAGTTCTTCAATAACAAGATACTCTATTGATTAATTATCGATGAGGGTTAAACCCTATGTTTACATGTGTGTTAATATTAAGACATAATATAATTATGTGTAATTTAAATATTTAATGTCTGGATGTATGGCATGTGTGTATGCATATACATGCATACATAAATTAAACTATACCCATTTCTGGATCTCTTAATAATACTATTTACTACTGAGTTAACTGGATCAATGCTCTATTTAAATATAAATGGAATAAAAGATTGGATTTTTGTTTTGTTGTTTTCCTATTGGAAGTTTTTTACAGCAAAACAAAGTACAGAAATTGTGCATTCCTTACTGATGCAAGATAATCTGGGTGCAAACCCCATAACTCAAAGACCACAACTCAAGACCACAGATTAATCACTTAAAAACCCTTCATTTTTCTCAGGAATAATTAAAATAGGGATAATCAGAGCATCTATCTCAGAGAGATGTTGTGGGAATCAAATGAGATGATTCATGTGTGCAGCAATATAAGGGTAGATGGTAGCACATTGGATAGAAGGCTTGTCCTGAATTCAGGATGTTCTGAATCCAAATCTAGCCTCAGACACATTTACTAGCTATGTGACCCTAAGCAAGTCACTTAATCCTTGTCATGGTTTTCTTATCTGTAAAATGAGCTACAGAATGAATTAGCAGACGACTCCAGTATCTTTGCCAAGAAAACACCTAAGGAGCTCATGAAGAGAAGGTCATGAGTGAACAACAATAACAAAGTCAATATGGACTTCAGGGATATTTTTCTGTAGTTTAATGATCCATTTCTATTTGAAATTGACTAGTTCTCTAGTCCAATCCCATCTTTCTATAGCTACAGTAAGTGGGAGCCAGAGTAGTGAAGGGACTTATCAAGGTCACAGTTATTAAGCTGTAAATTAATAGATTTTGAGCTAAGGTCCCCTGATCCTATCGATACTTCTCTTCTCACTACACTACTCAGGCTGATCTTGCTGCCATTGCCCTAGAAGGAATTCTCGTCTTTCTGGCATGCTATTTTCAGTAGCAATTGTAATGACTTCACAAAAGAAAGATTTGTGTTCCTCCCAGTGATTGAGTCAACAGACTGAAGACTTGGACTCATTTGAACCTGAGAAATCACCATTGTGATTTCAAAGCATCTACTCAGTTTGGCTCCTGTAGGAGACAAGGAGTTGACTAATGGGCTGGGGGGAAAGTATGGACAGTGAGGAGGGAAACTGAGCATCTGGGTAAGTCTGAAAGTCTAAGCACTAGAAAGGAGGCAGATGAAAGCCTCCTATGGGAACAGCAGGCGGTGAGGCAGCAAATCACAGATCACTAGACTGATTTCTAATGGACCAGCACAGGTAAAATATTCATCTTTTTGATGAGTATGGAGGACTCTTTGTAACTCTGGAGTTGAAGACACAGTAAAGATGACAATTATCATTCTTCAATAGGACAAATCCCAAGTCTCAAAAGGCCTCCAAAGGATGGCATAAAGTAATGCCCAGTGTTTGTCCTTGTCATTTGAGTATGTTCTTTGAACTCACCAGTTAATTTAAGGCTGAAAATGTGCTGATATTTTATAACATGTGGTAATTCCTTATTCTTAAGCTCCCTGCTACTTATTTTATTCTAGCCACCTCTTCGCTACCAAAAAAGAAAAGTACACATGCATTCAAAGATAGATGACCTCTCCTCTCAGGTAGAATTCTACACCAAGAATAGGGTAGATTAGAGGGCCCTCGAGGTTCCTACTCATTCTGACATTTTCTGATTCTGATTCTGTGAAATTCAGATTATTTTATATACAATTGCAGATGGCTTTGTGTTCAATTGCTTATTCCATTCAGTACTTGTTAAAGTAGCAACAGAATATGACTATTACCTTGTGAAAATATATTCTTTATACCAATGCATGATTGTCTAAGATCCTTCAGGGTTGGGGTGAGGGATACTCATAAAAAACAACACAGTCAATGACCAAGTCCATATGCGGTGGCTCTCATTCTCCCTTATAAATTGCTGTCATCATGTGATTGAAAATCTGTTACCCTAAAAAAACCCTACATATCCCAAGAACCCACTGACTTCCTGTCATTACAAATTTCCTGTAGAGAGAGGATAAAGGGCATGGACTTTGGAGGCTCCCTCTCTCTGATGTAGAATAAGCATTAATGGTTTTTGTGTCGATTAATCATTTCAGTTGGAATTAATCATTCCAAGATTTTGTGACCCTAATTTGGATTTTCTCAGCAGAGATACTGGAATAACTTTCCATGTCCTTCTCTAGCTCATTTTACAGATGAGGAAACTGAGGCAAACATTTTTTAAATGAATTGTGGAGAGTCACACAACATTTCAGTTAGAATTAATCATTCCAAAACTTTGTGACCCTAATTCGGATTTTCTCAGCAGAGATACTGGAATAGCCTTCCATGTCCTTCTCTAGCTCATTTTACATATGAGGAAACTGAGGCAAACAATTTTTAAATGAATTGTCGAGAGTCACACAACATTTCAGTTAGAATTAATCATTCCAAAACTTTGTGACCCTAATTTGGATTTTCTCAGCAGAGATACTGGAATAGCTTTCCATGTCCTTCTCTAGATCATTTTACAGATGAGGAAACTGAAGCAAACAGTTTTAAGTGAATTGTCCAGAGTCACACAACCAGTAAGTATCTGAGGTCAGATTTGAACTTGGGTCTTCCTGACTCCAGGCCTAGCTGTATATCCACTGTGCCAATTCCCTGCCCCCATAGGTTATCAATGTTCAATCCAATTCAACAAACATTTATTAAAGTGGAAATAAATGTGTGCCCAGCAGTGTGCTAGACCCAGATGCCTAAAACAAAGTAGTCTCTGCCCTGAGAGAGTTTCCATCTAGTAAGCTCTGATAACCACTGCCTACAGTAGCCCAAATCATCAATTTCTTTTTCATCTCTTTGCTTTGAACTAAGTACTGCTTGAAGTTTGGGAGGATGCACCACAGACACCCTCCTCATCAATCCACTTAGCTTTAGCACTGCTACGAGGGGCCAAGGTATCCCAAATGAATAGGTTCATGAATTCAAACTTAGTTTAACCCACTATTATCCCTATACTGTCTCTTTTTTAAGCTTTTAAAGCCCTTTTTATAAGATTCATTGGATATTACTGAAGCTTCTGTGCTCTAAGAATTAGCCAATCTGACTTCTTTCTGTTCTTCACCAGCAACAATTAAAATCCTACCTCTGTGCCTTTGCCTTAGCCTTCCCTCCTTCCAATATGCATTCCCTTTCTACCTCTGCCTACAGAACTCCTCTCTTTCTTTGGGCTGTAGCACAAGAACCACACTCTACCTGAAGCTTTGTCTAATCTGCTGTTGCCCTACTTGTTGGAAATATATAGAAACGCTTGCTTATGTTGGTTTATTTTATATTCTCTAGACCAGCCAGCACAGTCGATGGAGTTTAAGGCTTTAAGTCAGGAAAATTCATCTTTCTGGATTTCAAGTCTGACTTCACAAACTTGCTGGATGTATGATGCTAGGCAAGAGACTTAGCAGTGTTTGCCTCAGTTTCCTGTGTCAACATGAAATCTAGAAACCCCCAACTTGTAACCTAGTAAGATCAGATGAACCCAAAGTTTTAGGACTAGCTGAAAAGCTGGAGACCCCAAAGTTTGTACTTAGCATAGGGTTAGCCCCACCTAACTGGGACTGTCATTTACTTTAGGGTCCATTATTCAGTCTGAAACTGCTAGCCTGAGATTCCCTTCAGGGTTGATTCTCACAGGAATGGGGAATGAGGACAAGCTTTGGGGTCTCCAACTTACAAGCTAGTCCTAAAACTTGGGGTTCATCAGATCTTACTAGGCTACAAGTTGGGGGTTTCTAGATTCTGACACCTCATTCACAAAATAAGCTAGAGAAGGAAACAGCAAACCACTCCAGGAATTTTCCTAAGAAAATGCCAAATATGGTCATCCTCATAAAGTCGTACATGGCTGAACAACACCAAACCTAACATTTTTCTCCTTCTCAAAGCAGGCGATCAAAAATGGCTTTCTCCTTCATTATCTTACCTTCAGGTATGGGGTTTCCATGGACATTTATTTTTTAAAGCAGGGAAATTAGAGCAGAAAGAAAAGAGAACAATCTTGGTTAATCCTCAGGTAAAATAGTCAGTTCCCCAGCTAAATGTTCTTTATACATCATTTTCACAAGGTAACCCAGAATCTTTCAACTTGACTTTCCAAATGAGCAAAATGAGTCACAAGTAGCTGGCCTAGAGAGTTAGGAGAGCAATAATATTCAGAGACCTCAGCCCGATCACAGACCACATCCAAACCAGACAAGTAAGAATCAGCTTTGACATCTATTTGTTTGGGCCCAAAACTGCTACCATGTCAATGTTGACATGAAAACTTAAAGAGAGACTCCAATTTTGGGGACTTGGGAAAATATATATTAATACTGTCCTCAATCCTTAACCTCAGAATTAATTGAATTTCATTGCCTTAACTCATCCAGTGAAGAAAGAAGACTACTCTCTCCCCTCCTCTCTTTTAAGGCATCACTATTAAGGAATCCCAACACCTTTGGAAATCTAGCTAGAACTGAAATACATAAAAAAGGTAACTCTAAAATCCCCCAGAAAACCTTTAGCAGAGAATATTATTCAATCCATTTCCATTAACCAATCATTAATTGAATATTCATTTTGAGCCAGGATCTTTGCTAGACCCTGGGTAAGAGAAAGACAAAAAATAATAATAATAATAAAAAAAGGAAGCCTAGGACGAATAAAATAAATTGAGTCACTATGTTTTAGGAGATCAGATTTCTCAGAAATTAACAAGCAATTGATGGGAATGTGGTTGAGTGGCTAGGATTTCCTCTTAACCTCTTCTCAAATTACAATTTGCAAGTCTAAAGGTTTATTTACTTTTCAAGAGGATTCTAATTCTAGGCAGTTATCTACAATTATGTCGTACATTAAAAATGCAAATTATTTTTTTAAAGTGGTGAAAGAGAAAGGAGAGTAATTTATGAAAATGTTTTTGATATAAAATAAATATATAATGGGCAGCTGGGTGGCTCAGTGGATTGAGAGTTGTGGGTTTCAAAATTAATAAACAATAACTACATATTATATTTTTAAAGTTTTGTTAATAATTAGTAGGGCAAAAGAACTAAGAGGAAGAGGGAGGAGTTAAAGCCACTTAAATACAATCACACAAAATGTGGGGACACATGAAAAGGGAATTTTGGGAAATTCTAAAGGATTTCTGGGAGATGAGGCCCAAAGGCTCAAAATCTCCATTTATACAGTGTCAGGCCCAGAGATGGGAGGTCCTGGATTCAAATGTGACCCCTACAATTCCCAGCTGTGTGACCCTGGGCAAGTCACTTAATTCATTGACTAACCTTTACCACTCTTCATAGTATTGACTCCAAGACAGAAGGTAAGGGTTTTTAAAGAGTAAATAGATAAAATAATATAAAAATAAAATAAAATATATACATGAGTAGCCTAAGTTTTAAAAGACTCCAAGATAATATTACAAGGAAAGAGTACTGCCTCCTCCACTTGTGCTGTAACTTTGGGAAAATTTCTCAATCATATTCTGTCTCAGTTTTCTCATCTGTAATATAAGAATATTAGTAGAATTCACCCTATGCTGTACAAATACTGTAAAGATAAAAATTTAGAGAAATTGAGGCAGATAGAAATTAGTTCTCTCTGCAAGGAGTATTATTTTTATGAGGTTTATTAAAGGTTAAGGATTTAAAGAAATGCAGAATAAGAAAGCATGTGTCTAGGCCCAGGGGCCTAGGCAACCTCACCTACATTGAGAAAAGAGATGGAAAAGATACTCAATAACCTCCAAATGAAATTGGACATAGCTAGTTATTTAAAAATATTATCTTGTAAAGGTACCCGTGAAATTCACCACGGTGTCAAAAATGTCATCACAAGTTAAGAATATCTGCTGTGGAGTTTTATGACTTTGAAATTCTACTTTTCCTGTCATTTTGATTCCATTCTGCTTTTATCCTTTTTTCTCAAGGAGCTTAGGTTATCAGAGGGAGGATTGAAAACACACACATCCAAACAACTTACTCAGAGTTCTGCAAAATGATTTGAAGAGAGAAAGAGGGTCCAGATCTCTAAGAAGATTAGAAAATAGGTTCTGTATGTATGTAGTGACCCGAGAATCATCCTCTTTTAGAAATGAGTGGGTGGGATGAGGAGCCCTACAAGATATGGCAAGGGAGACAGAAAGACAGAGGCAGACACTGAGAGAGAAAGATTGAGAGAGAATTGGGAGAAAGAGGGAGGAGAGAGAAAGGGGGAAAGTAAGGAAAAAGGAGGTTGGGAGCAAGAGACAAAGAGAATGTGTTCTATACAGGAGGCACAGTCCCCAAAAAGGAACAATGGAAGGAGATAGAATGCTCTGGGGGGTGGTATGTGGGCTATTTTCGATATTTTCTTTTAATTTTTTTTCTCTCTTCACCAACTATACATTTCAATCCTTGTCATTCTTTTAAGGACTGACATGGGAGCTGTTCAGCATTTTCCAGGGGATAATGTAATAGGATATGGCAGAAGACGTTGACATGTCCCTTAAAGCACACAAAGCTGACTAAACATGGAACATGTGGTTTTCCTTAACTTCTCCTGCCACTCAGAAAACTATGGAGAAAGGAGAAAACTGTGGAGAAAGGAGGACTCGGTGACAGGTTGCAGCAGCTAATTTCTGGGAGGCCAAAAAAAGTGGGACTATATATTCTGGCAAAATTTTGTCAGCTATTCCTGAGCACTTTTGATCTCTTTTCTTATATATCTGAATCCCCCAGACTAGAAGAATTCGAAAGACTGCAGCATCATTGTCCTGGTTAACCTGGACTACAATCCTGAATCAGTAAAAGTATACTGAATGTTACAAACCAAAAGCATTTTGTTATTTTTGTTTGTTTGCTTTGATTTGGTTTATGGTAAATATAGGTCATATTTTAGACAACTAAAAGAATCATGTTGAATCAGTGGAAGCTATTGTCTACCCTAGAGAGATAAATTGCTATAAAGAGAAACCTAGATGGCCAATCTCAAATTAAAATGCCATATTCATTGGCTAAAAGAAGGAGATTATAACAGAAAGAACATTACTTTTGGGAAACTTTTCTTCCAGGCCTTGATTTATCACTGAGGCAAATCACTTGCACTACCTAGATTAGGATTAGTGGATAAAGTATTACACTTAATTAAAAAAAAACAGATTATTTACTGCAAGGTTAAATGATTACTGAAGCTGAAATTTAAATTTAAATTTAATGAGAAGATGGGACTCATCAGAAAAGACCCTAAAGCCAAGAAACATTAAAGGCAAAAGGAGAAGGGAACAGTAGAGAATGAGTTAGATAGAGGGTGTCATGGAAACAAGGAACTGGAATTTAGAAAGACTTCTGGAGATAATGGAGGATAGAAGGAGTGCTATAGTCTATGGGGTCATAAAGAATCAGACATGACTGAATGGATGAATAGAAGCAACATCAAAAATATAAAGTACTAGACTTCAAGTAAGGAACACTTGAATTTAATTCCTTCCCAAATTATTTCTCTGTTTTAAACTAAGTCACTTAAACTCTGCCTCAATTTCCTCATCTGACAAATGGGGATAATGATAGTACTACCTCACAAGACTGTTACAGTGATTACCTTCTGTTAATTATTTCTTCCCCCCCCTCCAATATAGCTTATCAATAGAGCTTACCTTTTATCTCTTTGTTTATATTCTGTCTCTCCCATAGATTGGACAGTAACCTCTTTGAAGGCAGGAACTGTTGCAGATTTGTGGTCATTTTGTTTTGCTTTGTTTTGTTTTGTTTTATGCCTAGTACTTAGCACAGAATCTGGAAACTTTTAGATACTTAAAAAAATGTTTATTGATAAATTGATTGATTAAACTATGCATTGCTATTCTATTAAGACTTGTTATATTTGTGTGGACAGCTGGGTAGCTCAGTGGATTGAGAGCCAGGCCTAGAGATGGGAGGTCCTGGGTTCAAATATGGCCTTAAACACTTCCTAGCTGTGTGACCCTGGGCAAGTCATTTAATCCCCCATTGCCTAGCCCTGACTGTGACCCTGGGCAAGTCACTTGAACCCCATTGCCTAGCCCTTACTGCTCTTCTGCCTTAGAACCAATACACAGTATTGATTCCAAGTTGGAAGTTAAGGGGTTAAAAAAAAACAACAAAACTTGTAATATTTCTAAATATAAATCCAATTTTGCATTTTATTATACTTGCTAGCACCTTCGAAAATAATTTCTTTGGGACTCTACTCTGAAATCAAATGTTTATAAAATTCAAAAGTGCTTTTTGCCCCATTTATTCTATTCCTAATAGTCCAAATCAAAGCGAATGGTATTACTTACAGCAAGTGATTAGCCATGACAAAAGAAAAACTAACCCAGCTCCTGATTTAATAATTTACTAATTGTTGTTCTCTGTTGAATTCATTAGCCTGCAGGCAATACTTAACAAGTTTGCTTCCTTTATTTAGCTCAGATAATGTTGTTCAGACATTCAGTCTTGGCACTCTCCATGACCTCATGGACCAGGTCCTTCTATTCTCCTCAAAGTCCCCCCAATTTCATGTTCATTGTTTCCAAGACTATTTATTCATCTCATCTTCTTCTGTCTTCTTTTCATTTTGCCTTCAATCTTTCCCAATAACAGGGTCTTTCCCAATGAGTCTTGTTTTTTCATCATGTAACCAAAATGTTTAAGCTCAGGTATTTGACATTCTAGCAAAAAGTCTGAATGCATTTCTTTAAGTATTGACTCATTTGTTCTCCTGGCTGTGCAGCAGTAGCCAAAGGGCATGTTTCTGAATCTAGAAGGTACTGAGTGAGTATTCCCCATCTTGAGATGTCCCTTTGGGACAGCTTAACCTAGAGCAAGAATAGTCTTCTCCCCCTTCTCATGAGAAAAGTGTCTATGCATTTTGGCTAGCATTGTAAAGGAATCATTCTGCAAATACTGGCATCTTGTGAAAATGCCATAATAGCTAGAAATGGGGGTGGAAGGGCTGGAATAATTCATTCTGCAACATTTGAGTGGGGGTTATTTAATTTGTAGCATCAAAGATATTAAGCTGGGAGTCATGTAGCCCAAATATTTCACTTTAGAGATAAACAAATCTGAGGTTCAGAAAAACGTATTGATTTGTCCTGGGTCACAGCTATAAATAGTAGAACTGTAATTTAAATCCATGTCTTTAACTGGGCACCATTGCACCTCTCTGCCTCACTACATCATTTTACTATATATAAATGGTCCCAGGAGGTAACATATATGTGCCAGTGTCAATTTTGGTATTGGAAAATATAATTATCATTAGTAGCATTTTAAAAATATATATATCAAAGTTGATCCATTGCCATGGAAAAGAATTATTCAATTTACCTATATACTAGTGGTTATTATGGTGCAAGATTCCCTACCTCCTTATATATCAACTCATTTAGAATAAGCATATTAAGGGGGAAGCTGGGTATCTCAGTGATTCAGAGCCAGGCCTAGAGATGGGAGGTCAAATATGACCTCAGCCACTTCCTAACTGTGTGACCCTGGGCAAGTCACTTGACCCCTGTTACCTAGCTCTTACCATTCTTCTGTCTTGGAACTGATACACAGCATTGATTTCAAGATGGAAGGTAAGGGTTTAAAAAAAAAAAAGAAGAAGCCTATAAGGTTTCCAAGGACAAATTGTGTTGATAAAAGATTTGATTTTTAAATCTCCAAATGATTGAACATGCCATTAAGGGGATTGTAAAAAAAAAAGTTGAGTGGTATTTCAAATTGGCCTATGGATTCATTTGATATAACATCAAAAAATTATATTCTTTTTTGTGCCACATTTTAGGAAATGTATTGGTAAGCTGGAGTGTTATCCAGGCTGGGTTGGAGAAAAAAATCATGCCTTTTAAGGATTAGTCAAGGAATCAGGATATTTTAGTTTGGAGAACAAAAAAAATTGGTAGTCTTTACTGGAGGTATGGCATTGTAGTTCAGAATGGCATCTACAATGCCATAATGGAATTGAATAAATATTTAATTTGGAGTCTACGAATTTGAATACGAATTCTGGCTTCTCTCTTAATAACTATGTGACATGGGAAAACTTCCTTTACTTTTTAATTTTATTTCATCAATTTAGAACATTATTCCTTGGTTACAAGAATCATATTCTATCCATCCCTCCCCTCCCTGTACCCTTCCTATAGCCGACATGCGATTTCACTGGGTATCACATGTGTCCTTGATCAGAAACTATTTCCATGTTGTTAATGTTTGCATTAGGATGTTCCTTTAGTGTCTCCATCCCCAGCCATATCACCCTCGACCCATGTAATCAAGCAGTTGTTTTTCTTCCCTGTTGCTACTCCCACAGTTTTCCCTCTGTATATGGAGAGTGTTCTTTCTCATAGATCCCTCAGAGTTGTTCAGAATCACTGCATTGCCACTAATGGAGAAGTCCATTATTTTCCATTGTACCACAGTATGTCAGTCTCTGTGTACAATGTCCTCCTGATTCTGCTCCTCTCACTCTGCATCACTTCCTGGAGGTTGTTACAGTCTCCATGGAATTCCTCCACTTTATTATTCCTTTTAGCACAATAGTATTTTGTCACCAACAGACACCACAAACTGTTCAGCCATTCCCCAACTGAAGGGCATCCCCTCATTTTCCAATTTTTGCCACTACAAAGAGCACAGCTATGAATATGCTTGTACATGTCTTTTTCCTTATTATTTCTTTGGGTTACAAACCCAGCAGTGCTGTGACTGGATCAAAGGGCAGACAGTCTTTTTTCGCCCTTTGGGAATAGTTCCAATTTGCCCTCCAGAATGGTTGGATTAATTCACAACTCCACCAGAAGTGCATTAATATACCCACTTTGTCTCATCCCCACCAGCATCCATTATTTTCTGTTGTTATCATGTTAGCTAATCTGCTAGGTGTGAGGTGATACCTCAGAGTTGTTTTGATTTGCATCTCTCAGATTATAAGAGATGTAGAACACTTCTTCATGTGCTTATTAATAGTTTTGATTTCTTTATCTGAGAACTGCCTATCCATGTCCCTTGCCCATTTATCAGTTGGAGAATGGCTTGATTTTTTGTACAACTGATTTAGCTCTTTATAAATTTTTGAGTAATTAGACCTTTGTCAGAGGTTTTTGTTATGAAGATTGTTTCCCAATTTGTTGCTTCACTTCTAATTTTTTGTTGCATTTGTTTTGTTTGTACAAAAACTTTTTAATTTAATGTAATCAAAATTATTTATTTACATTTTGTGATTTTTTTCAAAATCTTGCTTGTTCTTAAAATATTTCCTTTCCCAAAGATCTGACAGGTATACTATTCTGTGCTCACCTAATTTACTTATAGTTTCCTTCTTTATATTCCATTCATTCACCCATTCTGAGTTTATCTTGGTGTAGGGTGTGAGAAGTTGATCCAACCCCAATCTCTCCCATACTGGCTTCCAATTTTCCAAGCAGCTTTTTTATCAAATAGTGGATTTTTGTCCCAAAAGCTGGTATCTTTGGACTTGTCATAGAATGTCTTGCTGAGGTCACTTACCCCAAGTCTATTCCACTAATCCTCCTTTCTGTCTCTTAGCCAGTACCATATTGTTTTGATGACCACTAATTTATACTATAGTTTGAGATCTGGTGCTGCAAGGTCCCCTTCCTTTGCCTTTTTTTTTCATTCATTCATTTTCATTCCCTGGATATTCTTGATCTTTTGTTCTTCTAAATGAACTTTCTTATGGTTTTTACTAATTCAGAAAAAAAAGTTTTTTGGTAGTTTGATGGGTATGATACTAAATAAGTAAATAAGTTTGGGTAGGATGGTCATTTTTATTATGTTAGCTTGTCCTACCCATGAGCAATTAATGTTTTTCCAATTGTTTAGATCTAGTTTTAATTGTGTGGAAGGAGTTTAGTAGTTGTGTTCATGTTATGTGAGTTTATTTTTCATTCTGCAACTTTGTTAAAGTTGTTGATTACTTCCACTAGCTTTTTAGTTGATTCTCTAGAATTGTTTAAATAGAACATCATATCATCTGCAAAGAGTGATAGCTTGGTTTCCTCATTGACCATTTTAATACCTTCAATTTCTTTTCCTTCTCTAATTGCTACTGCTAGTGTTTCTAGTACAATGTTAAATAATACAGGAGATAATGGGCATCCTTGTTTCACTCCTGATCTTAGTGGGAATGCATCTAGTTTATCCCCATTGCAGATGATGTTGGCTGATGGTTTTAGATAGATACTGTTTATTATTTTTAGGAAAGACCATTCTATTCCTATACTTTCTAGTGTTTTCAAAAGGAATGAGCATTGTATTTTGTCAAAGGCTTTTTCTGTGTCTATTGAGATAATTGGGTGATTTTTGTTGGTTTTCTTGTTGATATGGTCAATTATGTGGATGGCTTTCTAATATTGAATCATCCTTGTATTCCTGATATAAATCCCACCTGATCATAAAGAATAACCCCCATGATCACTTGCTGGAGCCTTTTTACTAGTATTCTATTTAAGATTTTTGCATCTATGTTCATTAAAGAGATAGGTCTATAGTTTTCTTTCTCTGTTTTTGATCTTCCTGGCTTTAGAATCTGTAACATATTTGTGCATTAAAGGAATTTGGTAGAACTTCTTTGCTTATTATGTCAAATGGTTTGTATAGTATTGGGATAAGTTGTTCTTTGAATATTTATAGAATTCACTTGTGAATCTATCAGGCTCTGGGGATTTTTTCTTAGGGAGTTCTTTGATGGCTTGTTCAATTTTTTTTCATGATATGGTATTATCTAAGAATTCTATTTCTTCTTCTGTTAATGTAGGCAATTTATATTTTTGTAAATATTCTTCCACATCACCTAGATTGCCATATTTGTTGCTATATAAATGGGCAAAATAGTTTTTAATGATTGCCTTAATTTTCTCTTCATTAGAGGTGAGGTCTCCCTTTTCATCTATGATACTGTTAATTTGATTTTCTACTTTCCTTTTTTTTATTAGATTAACCAGTACTTTGGCTATTTTGTTTGTTTTTTCAAAATACTTCTAGTCATATTTATTAATTCAATAGTTCTTTCACTTTTTATTTTTATTAATTTCTCTCTTAATTTTTAGGATCTCTAATTCAGTTTTCATCTGGTGGTTTTTAATTTGTTCTCTTTCAAGTTTTTTGACTTGTGTGTCCAATTCATTGACCTCTGCCCTCCCAAATTTGTTAATATATGAACTCAAGGATATAAATTTCCCCCTGAGTACTGCTTTGACTGCATCCCATAGATTTTGAATGGATGTCTCTTCATTGTCTTTTCCTTCGATTAAATTATTAATTGTTTCTATGATTTGTTCTTTTAAACAATTTTGTAGAATCATATTATTAAATTTCCAGTTTTTTTTAATTGGCTCCCATGTACCCTTAGTGATTATTAGTTTTATTCCATTATGATCTGAAAAGGTTGAATTTATTATTTCTGCTTTTCTGCATTTGTTTGCCATGTTTTTATGCCCTAGTACATGGTCAGTATTTGTGAATGTACCATGTACTGCTGAAAAGAAGCTATATTCCTTTTTGTCCCTATTTATTTTTTTCCATATATTTGTTAACTCTGTTTTCTAATATTTCATTCACATTTCTTACCTCTTTCTTACTTATTTTTATTTTATTCATCTAGATTTGATAGTCATAAGTTCAAGTGTCTCACTAATATAATTTTACTATATATTTCCTCCTTCAACTCCACTAGTTTCTCCTTTAGAAATCTGGAGCCTATACCATTTGGTACATACATGTTGATTACAGATAGTTCCTCATTGTTTATATTGCCTTTTATCAGGATGTAGTTACCTTCCCTATCCTTTAATGAGATCTATTTTTACTTTGACTTTGTCAGATATCATGTTTAGAACTCCTGCCTTCTTTCTATCATTTGAGGTCCAATACATTTTACTCCAACCTTTAATTCTAAACTTGTACTTGTCTACCCACCTCATGTGTTTTTCTTGTAGACAACATATGGTAGAATTTTGGTCTCTAATCCGCTCTGATATTTGTTTTTGCTTCATGGGTGAGTTCATCCCATTCATCTTCAAAGTTATGATTGCCACTTGTGTATTCCTCAGCATTTTGATATCCTCTCCAAGTTCTGTCTTTTCTTCTTCTGCTATGTCCATTTAAACCAGCGGTTTGCTTTTAATCAGGCCCCCTAACCCCTACCCTTAATATGCTTCCCTTTCTTCCCCCTCCTTTTTTGCACCCTTCTTATTTTTTTATGGTCTGTTAAATTCCCTCCCCCTCTCTTTCCCTCCTTTTTTTCTACTCCCTGCCTCCCTCCCTCCCTTAATTTTCCCTTCTCACTTTCCCTGTAGGGTAAGATAAGGTTTGATACCCCAATGGATCTAGATGCTCTTCCCTCTCAGATTTCATTTCACTGAGAGTAAGGTTTAAGTATTACCTATTAGCACTTTTCCCCTCTTCATTTAATAGTATTCTACCCCTTCCCTTCCCATGTGCCTCTTCATGTGGTATAGGTTATCCTATTTATCTTATTTCTTCAAGTTATTCTTGGTGCCATCTTCTATTCCCCCCTCCCTTTTTCTTTTTCTTTTTCTTTTTTTTGCATATCATCTTATACCACTTATTATCCAGATCTCTTCCTGTGAATGATTCTTCTAATTACTATAATAATGAAGATTATTTTTGAGCTACAAATAACATTTTCCCATATATTGATATAAATAATTTGATTTTATTGAAGCACTTAAAGAAGAAAGTTTGAATAAAAAATTGTTCCCCCTTCCCCTCTCTTTCTTATTTATCTTTTCATGTTTCTCTTGATGTTTGTGTTTAGATATCAAACTTGCCACTTAGTTCTTGTCTTTTCTTTACAAATACTTGGAAATCTTCTATTTTGTTTAATACCCGTACTTTCCTTTGAAGGTATATAGTCAGTTTTGATAGGTATGTGATCCTTGGTTGAAGACCAAATTATCTTGCTTTTCTCAATATCATTTCCAAGCCTTGTGATCCTTTAGTGTGGAAGCTGCCAGATTTGTGTAATCCTGATTGGTGCTCCTTGATATCTGAATTATCTTTTTTTTGGCTTCTTGTAAAATTTTCTCCTTAGCTTGGAAGCTCTTGAATTTGGCACATTCCTGGGAGTTGTCTTTTGAGGATTTATTGTAGAGGGTGTTCTATGAACTCTTTTGATGTGTATTTTGCCCTCTTTTTCAAGAACACCAGGGCAGTTTTCTTGGATAATTTCTTGTAGTATGATGTGAAGATTCTCTATAATTTCTGACTTTTCAGGTAGACTAATTATTCTCAAATTGTCTTTTCTTGATCAGTGCTCCTGATTCGTCATCTTGTCAGTGAGGTATTTTTATGTTTTCTTCTATTTTGTCAGTCTTTTGACTTTGCTTTATTAATTCTTGCTGTTTTTCGAGATCATTGCTTTCCAGTTACCTAATTTTGGTCTTTAAGGCCCAGTTTTCTGCTATAATCTTTTGATTTTCCTTGTTGGTTTGTCTACCCTGATTTTTGTGGCTTGCAGCTATTTCTCCAATTGGGAATTCTTGTCCTTTAAATTTTTATTTTCTTTTTGAACTATTTCCCACTTTTTGTGACAGAAGATTTCCATCTTTTTGGTAAGCTCCAATTTAAATTCTTCAGGCACTTGTGGACAATTTCCATTTTGGGGGGAAGGTTTTGGTGCATTTATTTTTATTTCCTCTTCTGCTATTTCTTGGATTTTTCCTCTGTTGATATTATCCAGAGTCAACCCCTTTTTCTTGTTTTTCTTGGTGTTGGAAAGTTTCTCCTGGTTACTATTTGCTATCACTATGGTAGTTTTTCCTTCCCTTTCTAGTCATAAATCTGAGTGAGGAGGGAAGACTCTCTGTGTTTGGAGCTAAGGGATTAGGATTTTTGCCTGAGGCCAGCTCTCAAGTCTCTTAGCTTCTGCTATTTGCTGCCTTTCTCTGTGATATCTCCCTGTGGCTGCTCACGTTCTGTGCTCCTCAACCTGCTGGGCTTTCAGGTTTAGCTGCTCTCAGGGGCAGGTCTTTGGTGGTCTTAGTCAGTTGCCAAGGACATAGAGGTACCCCTCACTTGCTCTAGGTGTTCCCCTCACTCACTCACTAATTCTAGTGAACTGATTCTGACTCAGGCTCTGTAAGTGGGTTTGGGGAGGGTGGATCAGCTTGCGTTTTGGTGGAAACTTTTTCACCCCCTTATGGTGTGGAAATGCCTAAATCCCATGTACCTTAAATGCTGCACCCTACTGTAGAGTCCCTTCATTTATATGTATTTGTTGTTTTTTTTTTTTTGGTCTTTTGAGGTAGTCTATATTGGTAGGTGTTGAGGAGAAGAGTCCTGAATCTATACTGCCACCATTTTTACTCAGAATTCTCATTTCCTTTACTTTTTTAGCCTTGAATTTCTCATCCAAAGAATTGGGGAATTGGATTAGAAGACTTTTAAGATCTTTTCCTAATAATTCTAAATCTAAGATAATAAGAAAATGAAAAAAAAATCATATGGGAAAGAAAGTCAGCTGGTTTGGAATTTGTTTTATTCATTGTTGCTGTTATTTATTTGTTTTTATTTTGGGATATTTCCTTTTGTTGATTTCTTTTCTCCCCACAAAGGACCAAAAATAGTGGGAGGAATTTGTTGGAAAGAAACCAGTATAGGCTAGGTATCAGAAAATGAATGGTAACCATGAACAACTTGTTCAACTAGAAATTGACTGACTCAAAAAGGGTAGCTTCTTCCTCACTCTCTGAATGACCACTTGTTGGATATTTTGTGAAAGGGCAGCTTTTCACCTATGGGTTGTACAAGATGACTTCTGAGTCTTCTTCTATTAAACATGTTATGATATTAATTATATATAAATTACTTCTATACATATTAGAACTGGAATCCATTCCTGAGAATACAAACCAATATCCATTATTTTTCTTTTAGTGGTTCCTTTTTCTTCCTACTGGGAGAGCCTTTCATCTATGTCAGTTTCATATTATACTTTATAAAATAGAATAAAACATTTTCTCACCTTTCCTCCTTATTGTTTTAACTCTAGACACTAGCAAACAAATTAGGTGAAAGAAATCTAAGTTTTTCCCTGATGGCAGATTCCCCAGGTGGTATGGACCATGAAATAGTCCTCATCTTCGTTCCTGACACATTGAAATCTATTCAGAACTTTTCAATTTGAGTCACATACTATTGAAAAGACATTGGATTTAGCTCACTAGATTAGATTCAGTGAAAAGAGACTAGATTCAACTTTAAAGCTCAATAAAATTACTTGCTATATTGTTTCTGCTGATTTGTACTAAGGACCAGGGAAAATTTTTCAGTGGAAGTTCATTTTTGACATTAATATGTAACAGTCTAGACAGTGATTCCCAGTCCTTCAGGAGTAGCTTTGGAATATAGATGATGGCCTACTTTTACATAATGATACATCTAGCAAGGGTTTGGTTATGATTAAGTTAGATTTTCTCCATTTCAATGAAATTACCATATCTTTATTATGCCGAGAAGCCCACTACTGTCTCCTCATTCCGGCTTTCTCCCACACACTACTGACTTCATAACATGCTAGCCGTCTCCAAGTATTTGCAGGGCTGCCTCAAGGAAAAGAAATTACTAGTCTTCCTGCACTTGGCCCCAGAGGACAGAACTAGAATTAATGGCTGGAAGTTGTACAGAAGCAGAATTAGGTTTGATATAAGGCAAACCTTGTTAAGAATTACTTATCCAGATGTGGAAAAAGCTGTCCCCAGAGGATACAATGAGAATGCATTTTCCATCTTTGAGTGTACGGAGGTTCAGGCAGGATGCTCATGGGCTACAGGGCTGATTCTCGTCCATATATGAGTTGGTCTACACTGCTTTGAAGGTCCCTTTGGCATCTGATGTTCCATTATATTTTAAAAACAGAGAAATTTGATGGGAAGTTGCTTAGCCCAGCATTTCACTGGTAATAAAAGCAACAATAAATAGGATTAATAATTGAACTATGCCACTGAATGTGAACTGTTAGTCTATTGATAGATTTTTTTGCAATTCTTAGCATTTCGGCGATCTTCTTAATGCTAATGTATGCTCACATTAATTAGTGTTAATGATGATAGTAATGATTATAGGATCATAAAGATACATATTGATAGTCAGAAGTAACCTTTAAGGGCTCTCATTTTGCAGAGTAGGAAACTGAGGCCACAGAGTTTAAGTTGACTTTTTTAGAATCACAAAACTAGTTAGATTCTGAATCAGGATTCAAACATGACTCTTCCTAGATTCATCTCCAGGACTTTAGCCAATGGGCCATGGGTAATACTGCTGCTCATGGCAATGTCACAACAGGATGATGACAGAAAACTCTAGAACACTTTAAAGGAAACAAAAAATTTTACACATATTTTCTAATTTGGTCCTCCAAAAGTAGGTAGAACAATTAACTATATTGTGTTGATAAGGAAAAGGGGACCCAGAGATATCAAGTCACTTCATGCAGTTAATGGATATGCAATTCAGGATACAAACTCAGGTTCTTATGAATCATCAAATATTAGAGGAGAAAGGGACCTTAGAGATCACTGTCTTCTCTTTCTTACAGATGAGGAAAAATAAGGATCTATAACTAATTCACCAAAAGCCACACAACTAATTCCCACCATATCTGTGGTATCCTCATTCCACCCACCACATAGAATTATTGTGAAGATTAAATGAGATGATATTTGCAGAGTGCTTTACACACTTCCTGGCATATGAAAGCTAAGCCACTTTCCTTCCAATTCTCAGTGTCCTTTGGACTCTCTCCATGGTGCTTTGTGACTCTGTTGGATTTTTGATCCCTAATATTTGAAAGTGATGCAATATTATAGTAGCATATAAGTAGGATTATAGTAGAATATAGTAGCAATTATACTATGTAGACACCACAAATTCAAAATATTATTTTGAACTTTGGGGGTTTAAATCAAGGCTGAAAAAAGGAAAAACTTTCAGAAAAGACCCTTGTTTGTAGTTCTTGACTTTCAAAGGTTCCAGGGCACTTGATAAATGGTACAAATAATAAATGAAAAACCACCAGAGGAAACGAGTTTTCTGGTTATCATAGTTTCTTAGACTCTGAGAGAACTTGACTGATCAAATTTAAACATTTAAATGAAAGATCAGAATATTGCATCAGAAGCTTGCACCCAAACCTATTTTCAATGAAAAGGTTTACCTGCAATCTATTACTCTTAATCATGCTATGTGACAAAATACCATGTGGTGTCTCTGGGTCACCTTCATAAATTCTGTCCTTATCCTCATTGCAGACCTCCAATGATACCTTTGAGATTCCTCTCACGTTGACTGGAACAGTTGTATTGAGGAAGAGACTTAATTATGAAGATAAGACCCGTTATTATGTCATCGTTCAAGCTAATGTAAGTATTTCCCATTGATTTACACTGAACTGCAACATTCCCTTTAAAAAAATGTGAGTGTATGTGTATGCACACATGTGTTTGCATGAGCCAGGCATATGAAGAATTCAAACAATATTCTTTGAAAGATATAACAAAAGGGCAACAACTAGAGAGCATATGGACAAAGGGACAGGCCTGAAGACAGGAGGATATAGCTTCAAATATGGCCTCAGACATGTCCCAGTTGTGTGATCTTGGTCAAGTCACTTAACCCTGGTTACCCATGCCTTGCCTCCATTCTATCTTAGAACTTATACTAAAACAGAAATTAAGGGTTTTAAAAGAGAGAAAATTTTAGCAAAAGAAATAAAACTATATATAACAATTATAAATATCTCTGATTATTAAAATCTGTAATATCATACTGAATTTCTCATCCAAGCTTTGCTTGAATGTGTCTGATGTGGAAAATCATTATATAATTATATAATTTGCATATAAATTATATAATTATATTTTTGAAGCCAAAAATTATTTTAAAACATGTTTAACTTATATATGTGTGTATAAATAGACAGACAGATAGATACACAGAGACAGACAGACAAATAGATAGATAGATAGATAGATAGATAGATAGATAGATAGATAGATAGATAGATAGATAGATGGATAGATGGATGATTGGATAGATAGACAGATGGATAGATAGCCAGGCAGACAGATAGATAAATGGATGGATAGAAGGATGGATAGACAGAAACAGATAGACAGACAGACAGACAGACAGACAGATAGATAGATAGATAGATAGATGGATAGATGGATAGATAGATAGATAGATAGATAGATAGATAGATAGATAGATAGATAGATAGATGGATGGATGGATGGATGGGTAGACAGATGGATAGAGAGACACAGGCAGACAGATAGCTAGATAGGTTTAAACCTAATATATGCAACTGTCTAAATGAAAATTTTGCAATTATTACATAGAATGTATATTGCCTGAGTTTAGGAATTGCTTCATTTTTGTCTGTATCACCAATGCCTTGAAAGAGCTTGGCACATAGTCATTCCCTAATAGATGGTTGCAAGTTTGATCTCTGCTGAGTTTGTATTTAAATAACAATTTCAATGAATGTTGTGGTCCTATTTTTCCAGTGAATCTCTCCAAATGTCCTGCAGGATTTGTTCATTTTCCTTCATTTTCTTCTTACATATTCATAATGCTCATTATGTATTATGGGATGCTATTTTATTCCTGATTTGAATTATTTTATAAAAGCTTTGCTACATTTCCTTTTGTTACTCATGTTTTCCCCAACTTTAATTGCATTATAATATCCCATAGACTATAAGCACATATTGCTAATAAGCATTTGAAAATACGTAAAAGCTTCCAGTCATCTAAAAGATGTAAATTAAAACAAACTTCAAGGACTTTTTAAATTCCAGTCAAATTGGCAAAAATAATTATAAGAAATGAAATTCTATTCTGGGAAGGTTATACAGAAAACATCAACCCACCAATTATTGATAGTATTGTTAATATTACTTCTATGACTACTACTAATAAAGCAACCCAGCAACATGCAGTAAAATAACTCTTTCCTTTGTATCAATAAATCCATTGTTCTCTTTAATATCCTTAAAATATATGTCTATATCTCTTCTTGCTCTGTGGACTACAGTGGCTCCCTATGACTTCTAGGTTACATACCAGCTCCTCCGGTTCACAGCCTTTTATGAACTGATTGCAACCTCACTTTCCCTACTTATTTCCTATTAGACTCTTGCACACACTCTATAGTTTGGTTAAAGTGGCCTTCTTGCTTTTTCTGCTAGATGATATTCCATCACCTAACTCTAGATCAAGTCCTGTAATGCCTTCTCACTCCTACTTCTTATTCCCTAACTTCCTTTAAAACTTGACTCACCTTACAGGAAGTCCTTCCTGAGATCCCAATCTCCTAAGGCTATCTCTTTCTACTTTTCTTCTCCCTCCCCACTTGCTAATGTTCAGTCATTTAGTCTCCACTTTTAAAAAATGTTTTGAAAATTTTATTTTGTCAATTTAGAACATTATTCCTTGGTTACAAAGAATCATGTTCTTTCCCTTCCTCCCCTCCCCCCACCCCTTCCCATAGCTGACATGCAATTCCACTGGGTTTTACATATGTCCTTCATCAGAGCTTATTTTCATGTTGTTGATGTTTGCACTAGGATGATCATTTAGAGTCTACATCCCCAATCATATCCCCACTGACCTATGTAATCAAGCAGTTGTTTTTCTTCAATGTTTCTGCTCCCACAGTTCTTTCTCTGGATGTGGATAGTGTTCTTTCTCATAAATCCCTAGGAGTTGTTCAGGATCACTGCATTACCACTAATGGAGAAGTCTAGTCTCCACTCTTCATGACTCCATTGACCATAGCACACTAGTGTATCCATGGGATTTTTCTTGACAAGGATGCTGAAGTGCTTTGGCATTTCCTTCTCCTTCCCCAGATTACCTCCTAGTTACTTTGAATATAGTTTGCGTGTATTTCTAAATGGACACCTTGTTTGCCCCCAATCACATGAAATCTTGATCATAGAAATTGAATCATCTTTGTTTGCAATCCCTAGTGTCTCCCACAGTACTCAACTTCAATAGTACATACTTAATAAATGCATCTAACTAATGGTGGTTTGGGATAGAGCCTGACAATATAACTAAAATCAACAGTGAATAAAAGCTATCTTGTTCAAAGAAATTCAGAGTAATGTTATTTTTAATTGCTCAGTTTTTGGAGAAAATGAAATATTCGACCAAAGAGCAATGTTTGAAGCTTTGGTGGTATTTTAACCAAAAGCTGAAGTCAATCAAAATGATTGTTTGATATGTAAATTAAATAGGAATAATATGTAGAATTTGATAAGAGGTTTCCTAATTATCATATAGGCTTCCATTCTTGTTTTCCTTTTCTTTCCTCTAAATCGCATGAATTTCCCTTAATTTAAGAAAGAAAATTCTCAACTTCTAGTCTTGTTCTCCAGTGCACAGATGCCATACTCATTCTTCGTTTCTAACCAATAGAGGTTAATGCTAAAGAAGCTAATAAGATCAAGTGGGTTCTTGTCCCTCAGGTCGGTGCTGTTCCCTGGGTTGGATAGATTTACAAACTATTAGACAGATGTTTAGAACTCTCATGCAGGAGAGAGCACAGGAGATGGGTACCAGCATTAATCAGGAAGCTTGAACTAATGTCGCATCCCTGACATACAGAGCTGCATGTCTCCAGACAAGTCAATTAAGCTCTCAGTGCTTCAGGCAGTTCTCTAAGACACAGGTCTGCATCGATACAGGAAGTTTTTATTTGTTGGTTCTCTGAACTAATATAATAACAGGTATGGATTTCCCCCTCAAAACAAAAAGAGATAATAGACTATCTCTAGAATCAAGTACTTTTCTACCACCTTGCTTAGTATAGTGTCTAGAATGAGTATTTGCATTATAAATGTATTTTGACTAAATGAACTGATAAAATTCGGGGCTAAGTCTTATTTGGAAACTAACTCAATTAAGACTTCACACTCAGAGAAGATACTGCATTGGGACTGAGTATTATAAAAAAAAATATCCCATGGAATGAATTTTTAAGCTATCAAAGAATTTCAGAAAAGGTATAAAATTAATGATCTAAAGTCAGCCATGTTTTCCATCACAAATTCAATCAAGGACCATTTATTTAGTGTCTCTCATATTCCAGTCACTATGAAAGTCACTAAGGGAGGGCACAGCCCTCTAATGTATCATTATGCTTTTTGATTGTCGTTCATATTGGAGCATAAACCCTCTGTTGATAATTTCCCCAACAAACTGCAGTCTCTTTTCTTTGTTTTCCCCCCATTCTTTTATTATTAAATGGATAGCAATACTGAGCTAGTGTATAGTTTATCAAAATTTTAATTTAACCACCATGGGGTACCAGTAGGCACTTCCTTCATCCTTTTCAATGATAAGGATCTAGTCCCCTGATCAATCTGGAACAATCTGGGCTTCCTCCAATGTCAGAGTGGGAGATGACAAAGGGAAGAGTTCTAGACATGGAGGACCCTGAATGGAAATATTTAGGGTCAGGAGATGGAATATTCAGTTAAAAGGATAGCAAGGAGGCCAGTGTCCTGGATCAGAAATCACATGAGGGAGTGTGGAAAATTGTTCGATGGATATAGATATGAAAACAACTCTTCCACTCACAGGAAAATGGTCTAATGAAAAAAATAGAGAAACACACATACACATACGCACATATGCCTTCTGTCTTTAAAGGCATATTACCAATTAATGTCCTGAAGAAATACATTTATAAACCCAAGGAAGTATGAGGAAGCAATGTGAGTCACGACTTGCCCTGCTCAGTTCATGAAAATTAAGGAGAGATGAAAAAGAAGAAAATGGAAAAAAATAAATAAGACAAAACACCCCAAGGCATTTGGCCTTAAGTAACTTGAAACAACAACATTCAGCAAATGAAGAAAGCTGACAGAACTGTGTCTAGGATTTTTTAATAGTAGGTGACTGACTGTCCAACTATCTTGACTCAGCAGACAGGAGATAAAGGCCTCTATGTTTTGAGGTAGCTTTGTTAAAGCAGCATCATTGATGGTAACTTTACCAATAGTGTAATTATGCCTCTTTCCCTTATGCTGCAAATACCTGATAATGTAATTAAATAACATTTAATTTGTCTCTCTGAGGAAGTCTATTTGATACGTGGCACACTTTGGAAAGCCAGAGGCTGGAATGTCCAAACATTAGGAATATTCCACATTCAATTTTAATGCAAAGAATTACAGAATCATTGAAAACATGAGAAAGAAAGAAAGAAGCTAAAAAGAGAAGAATGGAAGAAAGAGAGGAAGGGAAGGAGAAAAGAGGGCTAGAAATAAGGGATACATGGAGGAAAGAAGATAGGAAGGATGGAAGGAAAGAAGGAAGGAAGTAGAAGAAGAATAGGAATATAGAAAAGAACATTTAAGGAGAAGAGAACACAAGAGAAAACAAGAAAAGAGAAGAGAAGGGAAGAGAATAAATAATTCTCATTAGGAGCCGCAATTGTCTCCATAAAGTCTGGTTTCATATGTTTTCATTCAGCCAAAACTTCAGGTAGAATCTCTCACCTAAGAATCCCAAGTATAATGTTGAAAGAATGTTGAATATTCATGAACTTAAATCTAATCTTCATTTTCTTTAATATTATTGTTCACAGTATTTTTATAATACTCTTTTATATCATCCTGTACAATCAATAAAACACTTTCCATGTATTGTTTTTATTTGGCCCTCTTAACCACCCTATATGATATGTGCTCTCAGTATCCCTGTTTTATACATTATAATAGTTAGCATTTACATAGCTTTTCAAGTATTGAACATTATATATGTATGTATTATATATAACTTATTTGACAGATGAGGAAGCTGAGACTGAGCAAGGTGAAATGATTCACTCAACACTCTAATCAAAGGATATCCAGTGGTATACAAAAGCTTGCTGTGACAAAGAGCTTTCTATTTGGTTCTCCAGAGTTAAATTCTTTCTACCAGAGATCACTTTGTGTCAGGCAGAAGAAACTATTGCAAATATTCATGTCATCAGTGCATGACTACAGATTCTAGTGGATTTTTCTCTCCTTTTCATCATCTCATCCTGAAAAAAAAATTTAGTCCAGATAATGTCACTATCCTGCTTCTAACTGAATAGTTCCTTTCTACTCATTTAAAGGAACTAAACATCATACAGTATTCCAAACATACTCTTCCACCTCTTCAGAGAAGCTTATAAAGTCACAATTTCATTCAGATGGTTTGTTCTATATTCATGGCCACAGTCTTTGTGGTGGCAAAAAATTGGAAAATGAAGGGTTATCCCTTGAATGGGGAATGGCTAAACAAATTGTGGTATATGATGGTGATGGAATATTACTACGTAGTAAGGATGATCTGGAGGATTTCTATATGAACTGGGAGAACCTCAATGAACTGATGCAAAGCAAAATGAGCAGAACCAGGAGAACATTGTACACAGAAAGTAAAACACTGTGGAACAGTCCCATGTAATTAATGTTGCTACTCGTAGCAATGCAACAAGCCAGGACACTCCTGAAGGACTTATGGGAAAAAATGCTAACCACATTGAGAAAAAGAACCATGGGAGTAGAAATGCAAAATAAAAACTTATTATATCGCTTATCACATGTAGATATGGGCATGTAATTTGAGGTTTAGGCTTTAAAAGATTTCTTTAAACTAAAAAACAATAATACGGAAATAGGTATCCAGTGACAACATATGTGTAACCCAGTAAAATTGCTTCTCAGCTCTGTGAAGAGGGAGTGAAGAAGGGAGGGAAAGGAAATGAATCATGTAAACATGGGAAAATATTTAAAAATAAAAGTTAATTTTAAAAAAGATGGCTTATTTTGCTGAATTCTTTACCCATTTCATTTATCTCTATTATAATTTTTGTTTTTTTGGAATAAGGGTCAAGGCAATGGAAATATTGTCAAAAATAGGTGAAAGAAAAAGATCTATGAAAATTGTTGAGAAAGAGAGAAACTGAAGGAGAAAAGAAAGAGAATTATGATCATTTCCTTAATCATCTATTCAAGATACCAAGTAATGTTGTATGTAATGAGGAACTTATTTATACCAAAAGGCTCTTTACAATCCCTCTTTAATTTCCTTAAGATCACGTAAAATCCTGACTGGGTATATAGAAACTCCTACAAAAAGAACATTTACCTCCCTATTAGATTACTTTGTTTATTAATGTATGACCATACTGAGTCCCTTGTTCTCTTTGTTCGTGTGTCCCAATGGCAGCAAGCTCTTTGCTTCAGCAGTTAACAACCTTTATCTCATTGTTTTTTTCTCCATTTCTGTTGGAGCCAATGCTTCTCTTTTTCTACCTAGCAAATAATATCTTGGCTCATCCAAACGGCTTTTGTATTATTTCTGTCTTCCAAGCATCTGGCACTCAAGGATCCTTCTTGGGACATTAATCCTGATGGAATATACACAATGGAAGTGGTGTTTCCATCTAATGCATTAAGCTTAACAGTGCAGACTGTAACGTGTTTACTTAACAATTCTCTGCCCAACATTGAAGCTGCCATTATACTTCCAATCCCATCTGCTTAACCTCCTTCAGTGAGCTCTGCCTTAACTAGGCTTTGTGACACCATAGGATATATTTAACAAATACTTCAGCTTCTACTCAAACAGACAGGTATGACTGCTGTTGGCAGAAGCTATTCCTTTAAAACATACAGAATGATAAGAGGGCAATGTGATTTTGTCTGCTCAATTAATCAGAAGAAATGGTTAAGTACTTACTACATGAAGCTGATTGTTTTAAGCTCTATGGAGAGCACTATTTAAGGGAAGTAACAATGCTGATAATAAAGAAAAATTATTTATTAGATGGTTACTAAATTCTTTGAAATGCATCATTCCTGGGGATGCAACAATAGCAAAAACAAAAACAAAAGCAAAACAAATACCTCTTTCTAGGAACTTAAGGGCTAAAGGGAAAGGTAACTTGTATATACCTAACAAATTGGAGTTAATCCCAGAGGTGAAAATACTAGAAATGAGGCAGATAAGAAAAAACCTCTTACAAAGAGCAGACTTTTGAGTTAAGAATTGAAAAAAAATCCAGGAGACAGATTGAGGAAGGAGAACATTCTAAGCCTAAGAAAGAGCTAGGAAAAAAACGGTATTGTGTGATGGAATGTCCAGTGTTCGAGACAGACAGAAAATCAGAGGTCCCTGGATCATGAATTCTGTGGAGGGGAATAAAGTATGTAAAGTCTAGAAAAGAACAAGCTTATGAAAAAATGTGGGTACCTCCTACTACCAGGAAAGAGAAATCACTCAGTTCAGAGTCAAATTCATAGATTACTCCACTATCCTAGGATAACAGTAATTCCTTTTGACTTACTTAAAAGAGTATATTTTTTTAAATCTTGTTATAAATCAAAATCAAATCTGACTCTAACTTGTGATCTTAGAGAGTTTCCTGAGCACAGAGTAGCCAAGTGATTTGGTCACCCAGCCAAAGAAGAATTCTATGAATTTAAATCTACTTGATTTCAAATGGAACTTTCTTCCCCATATTGAGGATACCTTGAGTCTAATATGTATAAAATGTGGTAGGATCTAATGGTTAGTTTGATTCAATCTTCTGGCAAAGGCAGGCATAGAAGTTTACCATCTTCCAACATCAGTGAATTGTCTTCTCATTCATAGGACAGAGCTCAAAATCTTAATGAACGGAGAACAAGTACTACCACACTTACGATAGATGTCCTTGATGGAGATGATTTGGGACCAATGTTTCTTCCTTGTGTCCTGGTGCCCAATACTCGAGACTGCCGTCCTCTCACCTACCAAGCAGCCATACCAGAACTGAGAACACCGGTAAATATACTCTGCTTTTATTCATCTCCCACTATAACTAAAAATAGGCATCAGTTCAAGATCTGAGCAAACCAAATGGGTAAGTAGAACAAAATTGGAAGCTTGGACATTTATTTCATTTTTTTTCTTATGGTTTGTTGTTTATAGAATCACCAAGAGGATAAGTACATGTCGCCTTCCAAAGAGATGTTAAGTAAGGTGGAAAGAACAAGAATGATATTTATTTATCAAAAATGAAATCAAAGACTTTTATATCTATTAATTCATTTTTCTCTATAGGCAAATCTTGATATGTAATAGATAATGTTTTGTGATTGTGATTGTGATTGTTGTTGTAGTTGTTTTAATTTCTTCCCAAAGTCCTCAAGCCCTTTTTTTAAAAGACTTAGGACAGAGCATGCCAGAAGCCACATTCAAAACATGCTTCACAATGCCTGAAAACATTGAACTTTTAAAAATTTGGACAAAATTTAGTACAGATATTGCACAAAAAGGAATGATAAAACATGTAGTTATTCAGTTCTGTATATGTAAGGCCTATTTTATTTCTTCATATCCTTAGAACCTATTATTTCACATTAATTATGTAAGATTAGTTTAATCTTTGATCAGATTTGGATGATCATCTGATCTAAAAGTTCATCAACTCTTCTTGGTCAGAAACCCCTTTAACCGTATGGACTCCTTCTATAAATGTTTTTAAAGACGAAAATAAAATACATATAATTACAAAAGAACTATTAATTATGAGGTACAATTTTCAGAATACATATTGATAGGTAAATAGGTAGCTCAGTGGAAAGAGCTCTGGGCCTGGAGTCAGGAAGACCTGAATTCAAATTCTGTTCAGACACTCATCCATTTGATACTAGGTTAGTCATTTAAACTATTTGCTTTAATCCACTGGAAAAGGCCATTGAAAACCATTTCCTTAGCTTTGCCAAGGAAAACCCATGGACAGTATGGTTCCTAGAGCCTTGAAGAGCCAAACATGACTGACTGAGTGAATAATAACAATATTGGTTGAACTTCAGGGACCACATCTGGGGTAGGGATTCCCTAATCTAGACCTTTCTTCTATCCCAAGCAGCATTAAGAATAAACCCTCCCCTCCTCTGGTAGGGAAATCTGAAGCAATACTCTTAAATATCAACATGGGCAAGATCCTGAGGAGGAAAGGATCAAACATTGAGAACCAGTTTATTCAAGGAGTTTCTATTCTATTCTATATTCTCTCTCTCTCTCTCTCTCTCTCTCTCTCTCTCTCTCTCTCTCTCTATATATATATATATATATATATATATATATATATATACATATAGAATATATCTATATTCTGGGATCACAGGGATAAACACTAATATAATGGCATTTAAAAAGGCTTTTGGTAAAAGCCAGTGCCAAAGAGAAGCCTTAAAGGCAGTTTAGGATTCTCAAGGTCAAACCAGGGAAGGAATGCATTCCTGGAACCTTGGATGGCCTGTATAAAGTCATGAGATGGAATCCTGAGTCTTGGAAACAAAGAGCTGGTGTGTCTGGGTCATCACTCCTTTGAGGGGCAGCTGTGTTGTATATTTCTGGAAATGTAGGAGGGAACCAGGCTGTGAAGGCCTTTAAATTGCCTGTAGTTGTTTTGTCATTTTTTCCATTATGTTCAATTCTTTGAGAAATTATTCAGGGTTTTCTTGGCAAAGATCCTGGAGTAGTTTGCCATTTTCTTTTCAAGCTCATTTTACAGATGAGAGAAACAGTAAGAATGTGACTTGCCCAGGATCACCCAGCCAGTAAGTATCTGAGACTAGATTTGAACTCAGGAAATAAGTCTTCCTGACTTAAGGTACACTAAATGCCCTAATTATGATGGTTTTTTTTTATCCTAGAGACAATATAGACTCACTAGAGTTTTGAGAATGAGATCAACTGTTAGATTTGTACTTTGGGGGGGAAATGTATTTTGACAGCTGGGTAAAAGATGAATTGGAGAGAATAAGAAGGAAATAATTTATTACATAGCTTCTTTGTGTCAGGCACTGTATTAAATGTTAGGTAATTTGATCCTCATAACAACTCTGAGTAATAGGAGCTGTTATTTTGATGCTTTTTAGTGAAGTCCTCATATCAGATTTCAAAGTGAGGAAACTGAGGCAGGTTAAATGAGTTATTTAGGGTCACACAGCCAATAAATACCTGAAGCTTATTTTGAACTCATATCTTCCTGACTCCAGACCTAGCACTTTATCTATAGTGCCATTGAGGTGCCTTTAAAGGAAGAGATTTGAAGCAATGAAGCCAGTTAGAAATTTATTACAAAAAAGGAACTTATCACAATAATTCAGTTAAAAGGTGAGAAGATTCTGAACAAGGTTGATTACTGGGGAAATGGAGGAGAAGAACTGGATGAAATGAAATGTCACAGAATTGGGAAACATAAGGATTAGGGGACTGATGGGATATTTGGTGTGAATGAAAAGGAGGTTTCAAGGTTGACACTAGTTATGTGTCCGAGTCCAGCTGGGAAGCCAAGAAGAGTGGGTTGGGGGGAAGGATGATTTATGTTTGGGCATGTTGAGTTTGAGTTGCTATTGGAATAGCTCATTTAAAATGTCTAATAGGCAGATCATAATGCCTTTCGCCTTGAATTAAGGAGAGGGTGACACTGCTCTTGGGGAGACGAAATCACCTGGTCTGGGTGAACTTCATTGTTGAGCCCTGCAAAAGCTGGCCAATGTCACTGAAGAAGAAATACATGAAATCTCATAGAAAATAGAAGAGATGCTATAAAAATGGAGAAGGACAATTATCTTGATCTTACATAAAAAAGAAAACAAGGAAGATGACATAGACTTTCATTCTTAAGTCAGTGACCTTAGAAAAATTCTAAAGACTCGCCGACTCAAAGGTTAGTGAAAATCCAGAAAGGTAATTGGTGACTTCCTTAAGTACAAGTCATGTCAGTCTGACCTCATTTCTTTTATTGATAGGAATAGGAAGTTTGGAGAAGGGAAAAATGCAAGGGACAGAGTTTCCATAGATTTGGGCAAATATTTCATAGTGTTTCTCATATTATTCTAATGGCGTTGACAAAGAGATGTGGACTGGACGATATCAGATGGGTTTAGACTGGTTTGATGTATGGATTCAAAGAATAAGAAGTCCAGGGTCAGGAGGAGAGGAATTCAGGGTGCAGGGCAGGAACTTGCTCCAGGAATTGTTACGTTGAACATGTCTCTCCATGACATGGATCAAAGCATCAGTAGAAAAATCACCCACTTTTCAGACTTGAATGAACAGCTAGCAGGCTGCATGACAGAGTCAGTATGCAAAAGTGTGTTGGCAGGTGAGAACATAGGGCTGAATCATAGGGATTTAACGTAATGTCTTTTACTTGGTTACAAAAAGGAAAAAAAAAACAACTCTACAAATGTACCATATGGGAGAAATGAATAGAGAACAGTTTCTTTTTTTTTTTTTAACCCTTACCTTCCGTCTTGGAGTCAATACTGTGTATTGGCTCCAAGGCAGAAGAGTGGTAAGGGTAGGCAATGGGGGTCAAGTGACTTGCCCAGGGTCACACAGCTAGGAAGTGGCTGAGCTAGAGAACAGTTTCTAAGAAGGATCTGGGGGCTTTTAGTGGATTGTGAACTCCATATGAGTCAACAATGTGCTAAGAGAGCTAGAAAGCCAAATTCATTCTGGCTTTGCATTAGGATAATTCCTCTCCTCTGCAATTGTCAGGCCTTACTCAAGATACCGGGTTCATTTTTGAGGACCAGAATTGAAGAAAGACATTGATAAGCTTCAGTGGCTAGAAAAGAAGAGGATGGTGCAGACAATTCATTCATGATATCAATTGCTTAGAGGGACAATGGATAGAGCACTAGCACCTGTCTGGAGTCAGGAAGACCTAAGTTCAAATTCTGCCTCAAAAACATTTCAGAAATTGGGGGGCAGCTGAGTAGCTCAGTAGATTGAGAGTCAGGCCTAGAGATGTGAGGTCCTGGGTTCAAATTTGGCCTCAGACATTTCCTAGCTGTGTGACTCTGGGCAAGTCACTCAACCCCCATTGCCTAGCCCTTCCCACTCTTCTGCCTTGGAGCCAATACACGGTATTGATTCCAAGATGGAAGGAAAGGAGTTAAAACAACAACAACAAAAAAAAAACTTGTAATATTTCATAGTATTAATTCTAAGATGAAAGGTAAGGGCTTAAAAAAATAAAAATAAAAAAATAAATGTGAAGAATGTAGGTTAAAATATTAACAATTCCTTATGTCAGTGACACATTCCTTATGTCAGTATGCAATGCATTATGGTTCTAAATTTCAGGAAACCATATCCAGAATTTTCTTGTATCTTTGATTGTTCTTGCCAAGAACAAGAAAATTGAGCAATAATGCCATAAATAATTGTGCTGGAGCTCATTCTACTACTATATGATCTGGCTCCTTTTTAGACCATTGATACAATAGTCAGCCATAGATTCCCTGTGAATTATCTGGACAATTAACAGGAGCCATAGACCTTCCAACATCTATGTCTGTGCTGCCTCTTCTTTGAATTCTCTTCTCCACTCCCATTTTCCATTAATGTTTCTAGGAAATTCCTACAGAGTTCAATCAGCCCAGACCCTTGCTATGAATCATGAGGGAACAAGCCATTTCTGTCAGCCAAACAGGACATGATGACTTTAATTACAGACTTACTGATCTTTTCCTGAATTAATTCTTCAAAAGTTTGACACTTACTAACCTTCTGTGTGAATTTCATGCATCCTGCCAATTACCGCAGTGGGAGTTTCTGACTAGAGAAACCATTTCGAGGTCTCTTGAAAGTGTGAAGCATTTTGTGGTTCAGAAAGACTTGGAGATGGTTAATCACTGCAGTGCTTAACAACTGAATGAGGATATGATGCTTAAATATCTACTTCAGAGGCCATGTTTTCAGTGGAAGTTGAAAGACTCAGGCAGGTACATTTCTAAAAACTAGGATGGAGTAAGAAAATGTAAGGGGACATACTTTAGAAACTATTTTTTTATTCCTTTTGAAAACTGCCGCTACCTAAGTGGAATTAGTTTGCCATTCCATAGAAAAGGGAAAAAAATTGACATTGACCCTAAAGTGATTGGAGAAGTGCTCCTTGTTACAGTTGTTAAGTGAGTACCTGAAAGTCAGTGACTACCAAAACAATTAACGAGATCATAGAATTAATGCTGGAAGGAACGTTGGGGTCATCTAACCTAACCTGCTCATTTTATAGATGAGAAACCATACCCAGAGAGTTTAAGAGACTTGTCTGAATACTCACAGCTTGCAAATGGCAGGAGAGGCAGGCTTTGAACTCAGGTTGCCTGACTCCTGACACATCTCTCTTTCTACTACTCATCATTGAAGTTGACTTTATTGCCTTTAAGATCCATTTTAGCTCCAGAATTATGATCCCATGATCCTCTGGTCCTATGATTTAGGCTATTTATTCAATCTACCTGACTCACATAAATGCATGCTAAAATGCCTCCAGCTTATTACAGATCATGGGGATTTGCTTCAGGATGGCAAATGGAACCCCTGGAGGGAAAAAGGTCCTTAAGGAAACTACAGAAACTTCCTTATTGTTGATTATTGGTAAGGCCAAATGGAAACCCTTGTTGCTGCATAAACCATCCCAGATTATGGAAACCACTCACTGCTTCTACCACAGTTTCCCCTCTTGCACTTTTGATTGCCTACAATGACTAACAGTCCTTGTATAACACATTCTCCCACCTTTGGGACCTTTCTTTGTGTTACTACTATATTCCCTCCTCATCTCTAGCTTTTAAAACCCCTAATTTTCTTCAGGACATATATGAAAATGCCAATGATGGGTCCAATCTCAGCTAGCAATACAATTTCCCATTGTTCGCAGAGCCAAGATAAATGTAATGAGATTCCTGAAGACATCATGAACTAACCTCATTTGGGTAATAACTATGCCTATTCTTTACCTCAGTCCATTTATTTTCCATCTGTGTCTTTTGCAGCTGCCCCAGTGGGTTAAGAAAGTATAAATCAGGGTGGTCAAAAGGATTCCGTCAATATATCAAATGGGTATCCTGGCATTGCTATGCATGATGGCCAAGAGGAGATTATATGCTCACAGGGAAAGTGGCTCATATAATTACTATTCAAAAGAGAAATGTCCATTCACACTGAGCCCTTACCCGCCATGTTTATCATCCTCCAGAGAACTCTTTAATTCCATTTCATTACTGTCAAAGGCCATTGGAATAGATGATTCTGCTCCTTTTGTCAGATAATCTAGAACCCCATCATGGGCTACCTCAGACTTTAAGCTTGGGAAAAGATAGAAACTATTAATCAGGTTCTTCATTATTCATCATAAATGAGAAAAGAAAGACACAATGCATGGATCAATTTGAAACAAAAATGCCATTTAAAAGAAAAATAGAATTATTTTTAATTCTCTTTGTAAGTCAATTTAGTATCTATATTGTTGTGTATATACGCATGCATGCAACTTTATACACAATCTATATATTAACAAAATATACATATGTGAAGGCAATTCACATAGAAAATCTTATATAAATTTGACATCAGTGATTTCTTTACATTGCTATGAGGGCTTGTCTTGTTTCTAGCTGACTACATCCCTAATGAAACTGAATTTTCATCTCTCTCTCTCTCTCTCTCTCTCTCTCTCTCTCTCTCTCTCTCTCTCTCTCTCTCTCTCTCTCTGTCTCTGTCTGTCTTTCTCTGTTTCCCTGACTGTCTTTTTTCTTCATTCAGATAGTTTAAGAATATAATTCCCCCTTCTAAATTGCATCATAGTCAGAATTCCATATAGATGGACCTTTGTTTCATCCAGGAGTAAGCTGATTGATCTGGTCTCTTTTCATTTTCATTATAGTCTCTTTTTATAGCTCTTAAGCAACTTCAAAACTGATCACTGTATAATGGCTCCACTGCTGATAGTGAAAAAGAACTAATTTTTATGGAGATAGTGATTTGTCCTCTCCAGATATACTCCTGGACATTTTTAAATAATCTGGTTCCAATTGTGGGTCACAAGAAACTCTCCTCAATCATCATCCTTTTTTTTTATCCAAATATATAGGATGTTTTTGGGGTTTTTTAATCAATAATATTGCTCACAATCTCCTCCCATCATCCTTCATAGAGTTTTGCAGATATGATAAATATTTGGTGATCCTTGATTATATTCATGACTATCCTCAGTAAAGTCCAACTTTTTTCCTCCTTGGGTTAATCTTTAGATTGTTTGGGTTTCTTCACTGTAATTACTTTAAATCCATTATACTTTGATTCAAAATGTCAATAATTCATAGTTATATCTGTTCTCTTATCCATTTCCCACTCTTCAGAATCAAAGTAGATGAAATGAACAATGAATGATAGCAGAGCCATTTTATAGATTTGTAGAATATTGTCATGATCATTCTGAACTTCTTCCCACATTAATGACCAATTCCTAGACAATGTACTAGATTTAACACCAGAAAACCTTCATTCTTGACTTTTTCACATGCTGTGTTGAAATGAGTTAACCTCTCTGGTTGCAATTTCCTCATCTCTAAAATCATTTGGTTTAATTAGGCAGCCTCTAATATTCCCACCAATTCTAGAGTTTTGATCTGATAATCCTAAAATGGAATCAGTTTTATTTTTACTTTCTTATTGGGTATTGAGTATGTTCTGTGCCTTCCAATTCACTTAGAAATTGTTTATGCTATATATGACTTTTGTATGATCCTTGAATCTTTGGCTTGCTCCTTCAACCATAAGTAATCATTTCTAATGCGTTTTTTTCTCCATCTTTTCCACATCCATCTTTGCATTAAAATCATGATATTAGAATGTCTAGCTTAATTTTATTATTAAGGTGTTTTCAAGTTCTTCATTGACTTTTTCTTCCTCTCTCCAGGCTCCCTATAACAGACATTGGTATACATATATTGCATTTTTCTTCATGGTCTTTTCCCTTAAGTTCATGACAAATATTTGTGAACAGGACACTTAATTATACCCGGGGTTTTTAATCCAGTGCCTTGATAAATATTTGTTTTCATAGGGTTTTAAATCATCAATTAACTTTTACTCATATAAATAATGTGTTACATATTTAATTTAGATTAAATGATAAATATATCAATGAATTTGATTTTAATTATTAAAGGTTACTCTAAATATGTGTCGAAATTTCTTCTCAAAGTTATATGGGCAGTCTGGGTCGAGATAATTGGCATCTTCTGAAAATTAAAAAAAAAAAAACAACAGAACTCAACTTGACTAGGTAAGAATAAAAAGAAGCCTTGATAATTTAATATATCATCGGATCCTGATCTCTTCAATATGAGGACTCCCACCCCTTCCAAATGGTGTACTTAACATCTAATCTATGATCCCATATGATTTTCATCCACATCTTCCTTTTAATCATCAGCAGCACACCTACACAGCATCCTGGGAGTCTTCTTCTCATTCTCTCTCTCTCTCTCTTTTTTTTTTTTTTGCCTCTCATTCTCTTGACATGACCTAAATCCCACTGAAGCATGTAGGCTCTCTTTCTAGTGTTCTTCATTCTAACCATATGGCCAGTCTACCTTCTTTTCCAGCCCTATCACTTTGATTATAAGAACAGCCTTCAAATTCAAGTTCTTCTGAGGTTCTTGGTTGGTTATATGTTGCAAGTTATTCACAGGCACCATGTAACTTTGGTTCCTTTGTGACATAGCAGTTCAAATATACTGGCTTTCAGGAAAACCTTTCCCCTTGCCAGAATAATACATATCCCAAAACTTCTTCACAGATGGTTATAATACTTTGTGACTCCTATGGCTAAATAGGGCATTAGATTTGAAAGGCTAGCACAAGTTTGGACAGGGCAAAGGTCTTTTAGTGATCCTTTCTAGGTACTGAGTTTTGACCAAATACCTATCAGACTGATCATCAGCCATCTTTGCAATTCTATACTTCAAAGGCCATTACTTAAAGCTTGTCACCTGAGAAAGTGTCAATATCTACACTCACTAAAGGAAGTGCTATGCCAATGCCTCCTCCCATTGTCTCCAGTGTGCCTCCACCCTATCTTTCCAATAATATCAATTTGGACTTTGTAGTATCCGAGGCCATGGGGAGCTGCTGACAATTTCTGAGCATGAATAGAACACATTAATCTGGTGACTGTGTAGAAGAAAGATTGGAGTGGTAAGAGACTGAAAACAAGACAGCAATTTAGAGTCAATTGTAATAAACTAGTCTAGAGATGGTGGCTAAGTAAATGGAGAGAGAGGAACATAAGTGAGAAAATCCATAAAGGTAGAATTGATAAGTCCTTGTACATATATAGATAAGAGCTAATATTTCATAATAATGATGTCAATAATGAAAAAAACTAATATTTTAAGGAACTTTAAAATTTCCAAAGCACTTAATGAATATCTCTTTTGATCCTAAGAAAAATCCTCCAAGGTGGATACTACTGCAAACTTTATTTTATTTATAGATAAAGAGGCTGAAAAGTTTAATAATTTCCCCATTTTCACACAGCTACCAAGTGTCTGAGGCTGGATTTGGACTCAGATCTTCCTGATTTCAGGGATCATGCTCTATCGATCTTACAATTTAGTTGCTTCAAATGCACTTTTCCTAGGGCTTTACAGTTCATAAAGTGTTTCTATGGTCTTCTAGGATTACTATTATTATGTCATTTTATATCCAGTATACTAAGGGTCTAGGAGGTTAAATCAGTTAAGCATACTCCCCCAGCCTTTGTTGTTTTTCAGTCTTTCTAGTCATTTCTGCCTCTTTGTGACCCCATTTGAGGTTTTTTTGGCAAAGATACTAGAGAAGTTTGCCATTTCCTTCACCAGCTTATTTTTCAGCTGAGGAAATGGAGGCACCAGTGTTAAGTGATCTGTCTAACTACTAAGTGTGTGTAGCCAGATTTGAATTCATTTACATGAGTCTTCCAGACTTCAGGCCTGGCACCCTGTCTTTTGAACCACCTAGCTACCAGTCTCATAGCTATTATGTGCCAAACATAGGATTCATATTCAAATCTATCCTAGATGTAAGTTCAGTGCTATTTTCATAACACTAAAGTGCCTCTGAAAGTTCCTATAAGATGTCCGACCTAGTGTTGGACAGGACTGCTCTCCTTTGTCTCATAGCTTGTCATAAAAGGCAGTTCTATAAGTCTGGAATTGTTTCCTCATAATGAACTTGCACTGGATTATAATGACCAATCATTCTGTCTAAACAGTCTAAACTGTACCATGCTCTCTCCCTTCTAATCCTTCCTCAACTAGAAAAGTGTTCTCTCTCTCTCTCTCTCTCTCTCTCTCTCTCTCTCTCTCTCTCTCTCTCTCTCTCTCTCTCTCTCTCTCTCTCTCTCTCTCTCTCTCTCTCTCTCTCTCTCTCTCTCTTTCTCTCTTTCTTCACTCTCTCTCTCTGTCTGTCTCTCTCTCCCCCTTTCTCTTCCTCCCTCTCTCTCTCTCTCTCTCTCTCTCTCTCTCTCCCTCTCCTCCTTCTGTCTGTCTGTCTGTCTGTCTGTCTGTCTCTCTCTCTCTCTCTCTCTCTCTCTCTCCCTCTCTCTTTCTCTCTCTCCCTCTGCTCTCTTTCTCTCTCTCTCCCTCTCCTTCATTCTCTCTCTCCATCTTTTCTGTTTTTCTCTCTCTCTCTCTCCCTCTCCTCCTTCTGTCTGTCTGTCTGTCTGTCTGTCTGTCTGTCTGTCTGTCTCTCTCTCTCTCTCTCTCTCTCTCTCTCTCTCTCTCTTTACCCCCCCCATTTCTCTTCTTCCCTCTCTCTCTTGTGGAGTGTACATGTGTCAATGTATGTGTATATGTATTAAACTATGCCATGGATAGACATTGTTATTCTTCAAATCATATATATATATATATATATATATATATATATATATATATATATATATACACACACATATATATGCTGTAGATAGTGCTCACCACAGTGCCTTCTTGTGTTCTCTTTAAGGCCCCTCTCCTGCTTTTTGTGATTTTTTTTTAAAGATTACCAATGTCATTTTATCTATCACCTTTTCAAGATCTTTTTTTCCCCCGACATCCCATGGAGTTTACATTATGCTAGTTACCTGGCTCCTTGAACTTATTCAAAGCCTCCAGGTGATCCTTCATCTTCCCCTTCATGATTAGGGATTTAACAGAAGCAGAAAATTTCACAGTTTCACATCAGTAGTCCTCTAATCTAACACAATCTGTAAAAGGAAATCCCCCTATAACATGCCTAAGGGATAATCATTCAGCCTTTGCATAAAGATCACTAATGAGGAGGAACAGATTCTTCCCAAGGCATGTTGACTGGCTCTAATTGTTAGGAAGATTGGTTTGGTTTGGTTTCTCTTTCCTCTTCTCCCACATCAAATCTAATTGCACTTTACAGCTTCTTCCCACTGTTTTTAGTTCTCTCCTCTGGGACCAAAGTAAATGATTCTTTTTATCCATCTATGTGACAGGCCTTCAAGTAAGTAGAGACAGTTGTCAGGATCTCCTTAGCCTCCTCTTCTCTAGGCTAATCACCTGTATCTCCTTCTGTCATTTCTCATGTGGCATAGACTCCAAGCCCCTCCCCTTTCTGGTTAATATCATCTTGATTTCCTGTAGCTGATTGATATCTCTCTGAAAATATGAGATCCAGAGCTGGACTGGGGCTTGTAGATCTGACCAAGGCACTATGTAATGGGGCTCTCTCTTTACTACTCCAGGACCCTGTGACCCTGCAGTGAACAGGACATAGATGGTGTTAGATCATTGCCTTGATATATTCTTGTTGACTCCTATTATCCTGTGATCTACTAAAATTATGAGCTTTACTTTTCTTCTGTCTAGTCAAGTAGCCACCATTTTCTCTTGGGAAGCTGATTTTTGAAATCACCTTCAAAATTGAATATTGATTCCTATTAAATGCCATCCTATCCAAATGACCCCAAAACTACTGTCTGTAAGGAGATAGATCTGAATATTAATTGAGATAGATGGACATATGGACATGGCTTCATTGTGCCATAGAGTGTGCTTCCATTCCACTCCCAGTCTGGGATTATCTGGAAATTTGATAGTTTGTTATCTCTGCCTTGATCTAGGGCTCAACACAGATCAGACACATTAAATAGCTGTTGAGTTGAATTTATTCAAGTCATTGATCAAAATATTTAATAACAGAAATCGAGCACATCTTTTATTTGTTTGACCCCATGACGGAGTAGTGCTACAATAATGACCTTTAATTCAAAGGAACTTTACTCAGATCCTGCTGCTCACAGTAATTACCTCTGGGATATTCAGCAAGTCACTCTACCACCACAGGCCTCAGTTTCCTCACATGAAAAATAAAGAAGATGAGCTAGATCTACTTAAAGGTTTATTGCAATGCTATGTCTGTGATTGTCTATGCTTGTTGGTTAGACAAAGGTGGCATCTTTGTGCACATGGTGGTGGTCAGTGTGCTATAAGACAGTCAGGAAGAGAGGGCCCCAATCCAGCCTCAGATAATTATTAGCTCCATGACCCAGAGCAAATGGTTTAACTTCCCTTTGCCTCAGTCTTCTCATATGTAAACTGGAGATAGTAATACCACCTATTTGTTGTGAGATAATATTTGTACAGAGCTTTGCCAAACTTAATGCCAATTGCTCTTGCTTTTGATTTTATTGTTACCTCCAGCATAGGAGTATAATACATTAAAAAGGCAATGAAGGGAGCAGCTGGGTAACTCAGTGGATTGAGAGACAGGCCTAGAGATGTGAGGTCCTGGGTTCAAATTTGGCATCAGACACTTACCAGCTGTGTGACCCTGGGCAAGTCACTTGACCCCCATTGCCTAGCCCTTACCATTCTTCTGCCTTGGAACCAATACACAGTATTGATCCCACGATGGAAGGTGAGGGTTTTTTTAAAAAGGGAATAAAACCTAAAACAGTTTACACATACCCCACCCTCAACCCACCCCAACATGTTCCTTCTGATCCAGACTGAATGACACAGAATCTTTGCTTCTTTGAACTATGAACTGAGAAGAATTTGGAGGATGGAGATTTTGAAAGCAAAAGTATTTCGTGCTCACATGGGTGCTCTGTCAAATATTAATTGGTATTAAAGGGTACAGGAAGTAATAATAATCCCCTACTTACCTCACCGGCATAATGTGTGGCCAAGGGAGATAATGAAAATATTAGTAAAACCTCTAAGCTCTTCCTGAGAACAGCTGCTGGATAATTGCATGAGACAGTGCTTAGATTCAGTCTGAAAGGATTAAACTCTCCAACCTGTGTTATCACTTCTTCCTTGAAGCATGTTATCGATTATTCTTTTCCGCATTGATTGCTTTCTAGCCTACAGATATCTATTGTTCCCATAGACCAAGTATTCATTTTCAAATTTGAAGATGCTTTTGTTGCATTTGAGTATGTAATGTCTTTAGGTTACCTCTAATGCATCTGACATTTTAAAGTAAATGAGCAAAAACTCCTGCTCTGGTCAGGAGAGGCAGTCACTCAGACAGCATCCAAAATTCACCAACTGGGAGTCACTTCTAAGAAATAACTGGTCATGAACCAAAAATGTTCATACAAGTACACAATCAGTAGAAAATAGATCTATCTGGTCCTCATGGAAACCATCCTGTCGCTTTAATTTACAAGGGCTATTCTTTGTTGTAAAGGGAAGCTATGTGCACAATGGTTGGAGTACTAGCCATCGAGTCAAAAAGACTCATCTTCCTGAGTTCAAATCTGGCTTCAGGAACTCACTAGATGTCTGACCCTGGACAAGTCATTTAAGCCCCAATTTCTCATCTATAGAATGAGCTGCAGAAGGAAATGGCAAACTTCTTCAGTGTCTGCCAAGAAAACCCCAAAAAGGGTCACAGAGAGTCGGACATGACTGAAAGGTGTACTATAAGCAACAGAGGACCTGAGCAAGGTACAAACTTATTATTTTATTTGTCTCTCCAGTGATTACCAACATGGTTTCCACATCATATGAGATTAATGAACTTTTTATTCGTTTATTCATTCACTTATTTATTCATTATTTCATCTAATGTAACTTCCTTATTTCATAATGAGGAAACCAATGTCCAAATAGGTGGACTTGATTGTTTTTTAAACCCTCGCCTTCCATCTTGGAATGAATACTATGCATTGGTTCCAAGGCAGAAGAGTGGTAAGGGCGAGGCAATGGGCATTAAGTGACTTGCCCAGAGTCACACAGCTGGGAAGTGTCTCAGGTCAGTTTTGAACCCAGGACCTCCCATCTAAAGGCCTGGCTCTAAATCCACTGAGCTACCCAGCTGCCCCCTAGACTTGATTTTTAGAATAAATCACAACCTAGTTTTCCAGCTGTATTCTTAATTACTCTCCTTCATTTATACTACTTCCTGATCATATGGGCCTGCCCAATCTTCTTCATTCCTGGTATTTTACATTTCTTTTCCATAGCTTTTCCCTGATTCTCCCATATTCCTGGAATTCTCACTACCTCCTCACCTCTGCTTCTTAGAATCCCTAATTGTTGTTGGACTTTTTGTTTGTATGTTTTTGTTTTCTTTTCCCCCAGGACTCAGCTCAGCAATTCAAATGGGCTCTCACTGTAGCAAGGTATAATCCATTGATGATTCTACTCACCATAGCAAATTTCCAAGCTTTCCATTCTCCTCAAATATCCCACAGCCTCCCCTCCCCTATTTTCTTAGTGGAGAACCTTGCCTTGTTCTCTTGAAAAATCCACACCATTCTTCTCCTTTAATTCTCATCTCACAATACCAAAAGGGTTTTTGCTACTATTTCCTCTTTCATCCCCTCTTCTGTGAAAAGGTGGCCTTCCTCATTGTTAAAGCTAAGTCCTCTAATTCCCCAGGTAATGAATCATTTCTGGGAGATTGTTGCTTCTTTTATCCCTACTCTTTTGCTAATCTTCAATTTCTCTCAGTCTCCTAGATGTTTCTTTACTCTCTACCAACAGGACTAAGTCTCTTTTATTATAAACAAACAAAACCTCTTGATCTATTTGTTCACATTAACAATCATCCTATATCTCTCCTTCAATTTCACAGCTAAACCCCTTCAGAAGGCCATGGATGAGTCTACTTTCTTTCCACTCACTCTCTTAACTCCTCATCATTTAACTGAAATTGTTCTCTCCAAGGGTACTGATTCCCTACTTGCCAATTTAAACACCTTCTCAGAATTCATTTCTCTTGATGTCTGTGAAGCTTTTTACACTGTCATTCTCCTTGATGCTGTATTATCTCTCCTAGCTGTGCTTCTACTTGTCTGGCCATTCCTATAGTCTCTCTTTTACTTAATCTTCATCTAGGACATTCTCAGGGATATTCTGATAATCACAAATATTCCCAAGGTTCTGCCCTGGGCCCTTTTCACTTTGTTCTATTTCACACTATTTCACTTTTATCAACCCCTATGGATTTAATAATCCTCTCTATGAAGATGACTAATTATCCAGCCCTCACCTCTCTCCAATGTCATTTCTCACATCTTTGGTAGCCTTTTAAACACCTTTAGATAGTTTAAACCCAACACTCATTCTAATGGACCCATTATCTCTTCCCAGTAACCCATTTTCTAACTTCTCTATTATTCTCAAAGGTACCACTGTCATCCCAGTCAAAGAGATTCATAATCTTGGTGTTTTCTTTAGCTCCTAATTTTCACACTCAATATCCAATCTATGATCAAATCTTCTGAGTTTTCCCTTTGTAACATCACCCATATGTACTTCCTTCTCTCTTCTGACACTGCAATCACCCCACTAATTTTTTATAGCATGTTTTATAGCATGACTTTTTGGTCTTCTTGCCTTAAGTCTACCTCAGTTCTAATGCTGCTACTCAGCTGTAAAACTGATATTCTAGAAACTACAATGACTCCCTATTAGTTTTAGGGCATCTTCTCTTTCACAGTAAAAGTCTGTATAATATGATACCTTTCTAAATTTCCAGTTTTATTACACCATATTCCCCATTACCATGTCCTTTGTAATCCATTGACATTTTCCTCTTTTCTGTCCCTTGCTTGCAATCTGCCATATCCTGACTGGATATTTTCTCTCACTTCCTCATGCGTACAATGCCCTCCCTCTTCTCAAGTCTGAAGTTCTGATTTTCCTTCAAATCCTAGCTAACATCTTACCTAGTGTCTTCCTCCTGAGATCATCTCCAATTTATCCTGTCTATATCTTGTTTGAACATAGTTCTTTTCATGTTCTGTCTCCCATTTGATTAAAAAGAATTGTTTCAATCCTTTTTTTTTTTGTATCCCCAGCATTTAGTGCAGTGACTGGCACATAGAAGAAGCTTCAAAAATGCCACTTGGTTGATTAATGAAGCCCTTCTTTCACTTTGTATTTCTTTCCCAGAACCTAGGACAGTTCTTGGCACATAGTAGGTTGTATAATAAATTTTTGTGTATTCATTGATTGCTTAAGCTTCTGAAGTAGAGAGTGGTAGAGGAGAGATTTCTAGTCAAGTGCTGTCGCTCCAACCACAGACTTCATTCCACTGAGACAGGCCACTTACCCATGGGATCATCCTTCATTAAAGCTGAAGGGGACAACAAAGACCATCTACTCCGTTGTCGTCACTCTTCAGAGGAAGAAACTGGGGCCAGGAAACACACAGCTTAGCCAACTGACAACCTTATCCTGAAGCTTAGATGTCCTCAAGTGTGGAGCATAGTACAAATCTAATTCTTACCCAGTGTTTCAATTCTAAGATCACATTGTTTAGGATTCAGCCCAAATGTCAATGAAAATGTATTAAACCCTTATTATATACAAGATCCTGGGATAGGAACTAAACAGATGAAAATGATACTACTACATCCTATTATAGAGGAAACAGCTTTTTCATAGCTAAATAACTACAAAAGAATATGAAGAGAGAGAAAACAGGGAAAATTAGGATGATCAGGAAGGGATCCCTGTAGGAGGTCACACCTGGGCTGATTCTTTTTTTTTTTTAACATTATTTTTATTTGGTCAATTTCAAACATTATTCCTTGGTTACAAAAATCATTTTCTATTCCTCCCTCCCCTAACCACACCCCTCCCATAGCCAATGCACGATTCCACTGGGTATTACTTGTGTCCTTGATCAGAACCTATTTCCATGTTGTTGGTATTTGCATTAGGATGATCATTTAGAGTCTCTCCTCAGACATGTCCCCTCAACCCATGTGATCAAGCACTGGTTTTTCTTTGGTGTTTTTACTCCCACAGTTTTTCCTCTGAATGCAGATAGTGTTCTTTCTCATAGATCCCTCCAGGTTGTTCAGGATCACTGCATTGCCACTAATGGAGGAGTCCATTACATTCAATTGTACCACAATGTGTCAGTCTCTGTTTACAATGTTCTCCTGGTTCTACTCCTCTCACTCTGCATCACTTCCTGGAGGTTGTTCCAGTCTCCATGGAATTCCTCCACTTTATTATTCCTTTGAGCACAATAGTATTCCATCACCAACATATACCACAATATGTTCAGCCATTCCCCAATTGATGGGCATCCCCTCGTTTTCCAATTTTTGGCCACCACAAAGAGCGCAGCTATGAATATTCTTGTACAAGTCTTTTTCTCCATTATCTCTTTGGGGTACAAGCCAGCAGTGCTATGGCTGGATCAAAGGGCAGACCATCTTTTATCACCCTTTGGGCATAATTCCAAATTCCCCTCGAGAATGGTTGGATCAATTCACAAGTCCACCAGCAATGCCACTTTGCCACATCCCCTCCAGCATTCATTACTTTCTGCTGCTGTCATGTTAGCCAATCTGCTAGGTGTGAAGTGATAACTCAGAGTTGTTTTGATTTGCATCTCTCTGATTATTAGAGATGTAGAACACTTCTTCATGTGCTTATTAATAGCTTTGATTTCTTTATCTGACTGCCTATTCATGTCCCTTGTCCATTTATCAATTGGAGAATGGCTTGATTTTTTTGTACAATTGATTTATCTCTTTGTAAATTTGAGTAATTAGATCTTTGTCAAAGGTTTTTGTTATGAAGATTGTTTCCAAATTTGTTGCTTCCCTTCAATTTTGGTTACATTGGTTTTGTTTGTACAAAACCTTTTTTAATTTAATGTAATCAAATTTTTTTAATTTACACATTTTGTGACTCTTTCTATGTCTTGCTTGTTTTTAAAGTCTTTTCATTCCCACAGGTCTGACATGTATACTATTCTGTGTTTGCCTAATTTACTTATAGTTTCTTTCTTTATGTTCAAGTCATTCACCCATTCTGAATTTATCTTGGTGTAGGGTATGAGGTGTTGATCCAAGCCTAATCTCTCCCATACTGTCTTCCAGTTTTCCCCACAATTTTTATCAAATAATGGATTTTTATCCCAAAAGCTGGGATCTTTGGACTTGTCATAGATTGTCTTGCTGAGGTCACTTACCCCAAGCCTATTCCATTGATCCTCCTTTCTGTCTTTTAGCCAGTACCAAAGGAATATGAGAACAAGTTTTGCTTGAATGTCCATATTTTTGAAAGATTTTTTTTTCCAGTGGAGATGGGGAGAAAAGAAACACTTATTCATTGAAGGCAAAACAAATTTAAAATAAAGGAAAGCTTTGTAGAGAGGAAAATGAATTCAAAGAGGGCAGGTGACATTTTTATGGTCTCTGGTAGTAAACAGAAGACTAAGGGCTTGAACCAAAAGCTTCTGACTCTTTGCTCATTGTTTTCCTTGCAGTATCCAGTCACAGTATTTCTTTGACTGTTATAGGCATCTAATTTTGGCATGCATGGTCTGCCTCCAGCCATACTATGTTTGCTTGAACTTATTCTCATGTATAGAATAAATAACCCTGACATCAGAGACCTCTGTTCAACACTAGCTCAGTCCATTCAATCAGTTTGAATAGACCACTAGGAGAATTCTAGATAAACTATTTCTCTGCTACCCTTAATGGAATGCATAATTGTTACTTTATAAATGCACGTATATATGTGTGTATTATGTGTATGTGTGTGCGTAAAACTGCTAAGCTCTATAAGAATTAATTTTTAATGGCTTTAAAAAAATAAACTTGCTTCATAACCTTGATAAGGGAGAACCCTGGAGGGTCAAGGACCAGAGGACCACGGATGCTTTATGAGGATCTCTTAAAGGAACTGGACTTCTATCATGTACTAAAAGAGATTAGTCTTGTTCTGCTTGCTCCCAGAGGATAGAACTAAGAGCAATTACTCTAAGGTTCAATGAAGCTAATTTAGATTTGAAGGCAGGACAAATTTTCTAATAATCACATTTTGAGAACTAAGTTTTGCAAAGCATTTTTATATTTTCTTTACCTCATTTTCTCTCCATATCAACAATAATAGGTAGGTGCAGTTATAACCTCCCTGAGAATTTCCAGAGGAGGCAAATATTGATTCCACGATGTGCTCAGACTAACACAGCTTTGTAAGTATCTAAAATGGGATGTGAGCTCAGGCCTTCCTGCCTCCAGGTCCAGTGTTCTGTCCATTGTGTCATCCAGTTGGGAACACCTGAGTAGTAAATGAAACCATTTAGAAATGGAATTGGCTACTTTGTGACATCACCTGCTTGAGTCAACCAGGTTGGTCAGACCCATCATTAGAAGGAGTACCACATGGATGACATCAGAGAGCCTTTTGGCGATTTAGTGTTAATTGCTATTTTATTTTCTCATGTAAAGCCTCTGTTTGATGCCATTAAATTGCATGAGACTGAAAGGATCACCAATTTAAATGAACCATTTACAAAATTAAATTTAGCTTCCTTTATGGAATTTTTTTAGAGCTTCAAATCCCAAACTGAAATGACTATTTTGTTTATCTTTAAAGAAAATGTGCCCTTTTATTACTAATCTTATTTTCTGGCTTCTGCTAATCCATTTCATTAAATATCATGTTGAATCTTAGTAGTTCATCTGTGTAGAAGCTGGGTCTCTCAGTCTGAGGTATTTAAATGAACTTCTTCTTTAGGTTCTCTCATCTCAGTGAACATGCTAGACTTATTTACCTTGACACTGATGTACTACCAATAAGATTAAATATATCTATATATATGTGTGTGTGTGTGTGTGTGTGTTCTTTTATTCTACTTAAGATTCAGTCCATATTAGTCAGAATTTAAACATACAGAAGCACTGGAAGATATATGACATACACACACACACATGCCTTACTGTCATTATCCACAAGTTGAAAGATGAGAAAAGGGAAAAGATTCCTGTAGAAATGTCTATACAAGTGCAACTAGGTGGCTCAGTGGTTAGAAAGCCAGGCCTGGAATCAGGAGGACCTGAGTTTAAATCTGCCATCAAATACTTCCTAGCTGTGTCACCCTGGGAAAGTCACTTAACCCTCATTACCTAACCCTTACTGCTCTTCTGCCTTAGAGCCAATACATGCATCAATTCTAAAACAGGTCAGCTTTCAGACAAACAAATGTCCCCCAAATCCGCATATTGTGTTGTGATATTGAAAAGTAGACCTTTTCTTACCTTGGGTATCTTGCTTAATTAATTCAATAAAAAAGAAAATCTGAGCATAGACTATATTCATTAATGGCCATTGTTACTTAGCAGTCTACTTTGGACACAAACTTTGACTGCTAGCCCATATCTGAGATTGGATATCAACTGTAAAAAAAAATCCCCAGGAATATATTTAAATTACGAATGCCACCTGGAGTACTTGCAGAAGACAAAGTCAGGATGGCAAAGAGCAATGCTGAAGATCCAGGTCTGTCTAGCCTTGAAAAGGGAAGCCTGGGAGGGGAGATGAAATGGTCTCATAATATTTCAAAGGCTGACACTTGGAAAAGAGATCAGACTTGCTCTCCTTGAACTTGGGGGCAGAAATAAGAATAATTGGGGGAATATTCACAGAGGGGCACTCAGGTAATTAGCATTTCCGAGGTGTCTACTAAGTGCCACTCATGGTTTTAAATAATGGGAATATTTTTTTTAAAAGCCAAAGAAAGTCACTTGTTGGACTTAGTGATCACTGAGGCACACAAAAATCCTGGCGGTCTAGGATTACGTAGGAGAGTTGATGGGAAATGAATTTCTTCTTCTTTCCACTGTTACACTCAAAAGTAAATATTTTGCCAGTATGTTCTCTGTTCCCTTGGGAATGAATGTTGGCCTTACAACAAAATGATTTGTTTGTTATGTCAGAGAAAATGTTTCCTAGTCCCTCACACAGAATTAGCAACCTGGTGTAAAGCAAATTCTAGGCTCCTGCAATGAGCCCACTTTGAACTCATCCTCCATTCCACCATTGCCATTACCACCCCAATACATTGCCCTCTTTACACTGTCTCTCCTACCTCATTCTTCACCAAGAAATAAATGAGTCCCAGCCTAGGGAGCAAGAGTGTGTGGTTTGTGAAGCACTGGTTCTGAAGTGAGCCAGACCTTAGTTCCAATACTTCCTTAGGCTCTTCCTACTTATGTGATCCCAGATAAGTCACTTCACCAGTCTGCCTTCAGTTTTCTCCTCTATAAAGTGGGGATAACAAGAGCATGGACTTTGGAAAGTCCTTAAGGGGATCAAAGAAGATACACAAACCTTTGCCAAAGTCAAAGCAGTATATAAATGCCAGAAAATTATTAGTAGTGGGGGTGGTAATAGAGGGGTACATTTACTATTGGAACAGGTTCAAGTGTCATCTCTGGCACACACTGGTTGCATGATCTCAGACAAGAGAAAAGGAGATAGCACACATAAAGTACATGGTAAACCATAAAGAGTCATAAAAGTGAGCCTTTTGTTTTGTTGTGTTATATTAGTTTTTAGATAAATGGTACAGTGGATTGAGTGCTGGACTTGGAATCTGAGAACCTGAGTTTAAATCTTGCCTCAAATATTCACTAGTTTGAGGGCCTTGGAAAAGTCATTTAACCTCTATCCATGTTTGTTTCTTTATGTGTAAGAAAGAATAATAGTCATATGATTTTGCCCTAGATTCTCCTGACTTGCCAAGGAAGGGATAGTTTCTTTTCAGGAAATGCTATAAGAGTAAATGACCTCAATATTCACTAACTAAGACAGTTATATTTTTTTCATTCTTTCTCTCTTAAAATGCATACATACACACATACATACATATGAGGCCTCAGTTTACTCATATGTAAAATTAGGTGTTTGGACAGGATGGCCTCTAAGGTTCCTTCCCATATAGATCTATGATCATGAATGTGTGATCATATCATCTTGTATCAGAAGGGAGGTCATTTACTCTTATAGTAGATTCTCTGGGTTTTCTTCTCCAACCCCATACTGGCCTTGGCTGATTGGACCCCCAGGGCTCCAGCAACGTTTTGTCCCCTCAGAGCTCTAGGTGATGCTAAAGATTTGGGAAGTATTTCTAATGCTCGATCTGATGAGCTCCAATCAATGTGCTCTCCCCAGGAATTATCAATCGATAACCTGTTGTTAGCCAGATAATTTACTTTTAAAATACAATTAAAAATAACAAGAATTTATTTCTTTCTTCTCATCCTCACTCAGAAAAAGGAAGAAAAATAAATAAAATGGATATGCGACCCTTAAATCATATAAGCATAGATTAATAAAAAACAGAAATTCCCACATTGACTCTTTCCAAAAATGGGTTTCTTATTCTGAATGTTAGTTTCTCTCTCATGAAATAGGCATTCATGACATCAATCAGTCCTCTGGAATCACAGTTTATTATTATTCTATTGATGAGCATTCTTCAGACTTCTAATTTTTAATGTTTATAATATTGATATTACGATGTAATGTTCACCTGGTTCTTCTTACTTCATTCTGTATCACTTAATACAAATATTCTTCGGGTCTTTTTGAAAACATCCCTTTCGTTAAAGGTGAGGAGAGGCACTTCCTGAAATAGTGGAGATAGTTATCACAAAACGTCCCCCTAAAATCCTGTGTCCCATTTCTTCACCACTACAGACCAACTCCAGTGGAAAGAGGTCTCAGGCTTAAAGAACTTATGTTCAAGGTTTTGATTCCACTTCACACACATCTTTTTTTACAGGATACCCTATTCTCCCTTTTGGGGGAGACTCATGAATTTCACCATAGCCATTAAGCATCAGGTAGCCTGTCTTCTGTACTGCTTGTAGGGTTCCGAGACTGCCTTTTTCAGTTTGTCTACTTGTACTTCAGCTCCTAATGCAAATACTGTCAACAGCCCTTGCCATTACATAACCAATCCTAAGGCAGTGATTAAAAAAAAAAGCCCTCTGAAATTCACAATGGAGAGGGAGCAGACCCAGGTGAGCAAGACTTCTTCCTTTGCAGTGACGTGCTTTGAACACTTTCATCGCTAAGTTGCCAAATGTCCAAATCTTTAAATTCAAATGAAAATGTTGCTTTTTTAAGAAAACTCATTTTTTGTATTTTCTTTTACTTTGCCAATTGATTTTCAGACATACCTTGTCATAATTTTAATCGCAGGTTACAAATATGATGCAATGTGGTTCATTACCAAAACCATGATCTTTTTATTTTATATTACCTTCTTTATATAAACATTCCAATACATTCTCCACCATTCCCTTACACAGCAAGTTATATCTTCTAAAAAAGAAATAATTAAAGTGTTTTTATCATATCTATCTATGGATCTATCAGTCTATCTGAGTCTCTTCATCTTCCTCAGGAGGAAATGAAGGGTTTGATATTCCTCATCCTACTTGGACACAGAAGCTTTGAACTGCTATATTTCTGAATTGGGCTTGTAGACCTCTCTTTAGACAGCCTACTTCCCATTCTCCATTAGTAGAGACGTGCTCTCACAGTGTCATATTTCTGATGGATGCCCTAGTAGCTGGGATTATGAAATTGCTGCTTGTAAACAAGTGGTACAAAACATGATGGAGTCTCTTCAGCCATAGCAATCTATTTCATCCAGTGGCTTTCAAATGCATCTAGGATGTTGCTTCTCTTAGCCCCAAATCTTTTATTCATTGATTCAATAAAGGTGTCTCAGGCCCTTTCACACTTAGATCATTTTTCTGATTGATTAACAAGGTGATTGATTGACCCAGTGGAAGTGTTCTGACCTGATGCATGTATCAGACTCTGTGAGGTGGGTTGATTGATAGGTCCACTCAACCAACCTGTACCCTCACTCTATATTAATAAAATGAACAAATATCAGCATCTAGATCCTGCGAGGACTTTTTTCTCACATAGGATTTGATGATGACAGAAATTTGATTGGGAATTGATGCCAAACATGAAAGGGTCCCAAGTTATTCCATAAAGTTATCAATTCTGTTGGAACAAGAAGGCTCAGAGCGATCATAGCAATGAGGCAGCTCCTTTAGTCTCTGTTTAAAATACCCACAAAAAACTGAAATATGGCTACCTTCAGCCAATTTGAACTGAGGTTATTACTTTTATTATCTTCTTGGTGGGAGGACATCCTTGATGGAGCGCTGGATCTTTTATGTTTTTTTTCTTTTTTTAATACTGCCAATATTACTTTAAATGAAGAGCCCAATAGTTATCCTGTAATTACCTAATAACTAGACCATGCTGGCATGGCCAAGAGTTACAGCTTAATTATAGAGTTCTCATTGTACAGATTTATGAAACCTCTCATCAGTGCAAACTAAAAGTCCACTTCCCTTGTATCCTGCAAACCCGAAACTTCTTCGTCGCAATTCATTTTTGAAAGGCAGAACAAGGGAATTCTTGTAACATCAGTTAGAAGACAGAAAGGTCCACTTTTCCCCAGTAACTCAATCTCAGCCTCACTGTGCCAGCACCACCTGGGTTCCCAGTCACTACCATTGATGCTGATAACTAGGCACAATTAGTGTAAGACAAAGCCAAGAGATTTTCCCTTGAGTTGGCATGTTAAATTTTAGGAGGTTGGGTCTTGTTCTCACTAATAATTCCTGGGTGAGAAATGAAACATGTGAGTTCTGGAAGGTCACACCCAACCAGATGCTCTAGAAGAAATGGTTTGGAATGGATTTTTTTCTCTTTTCTGATGACCAGCTTGGCCACCTTACAACTCAGAGTGGAATGATTCTTCTACTGGTCATCTTTTGTAATTATACTATTTGTAATTATACTATACCCCCCCCAAACCAGCTACAGGAGTAAGTGGAGAAAAGATCTCTAATTCTGGAAGAGCTGCTGTTTATATAAACTTGAAGGTTTTCAAAGCATTTTGCATCGAGGAATAACGGAAAGACTGTCTCAATCAGGTACAAGTATCACTTCTGACATATCCTAATTGTGTGATCTGGGACAAAATCAAAGTAGATATACCATATGTAAAGTGCTTAGAAACCAGAAAGGGGCATATCAATGAGGGCTTTTTGTTTGGTTTGGTTTGGTTGTCTATGTAGGTAGCACAGTAGGTAGAGTATTGGACTTAAAGTCTGTAGGACTAAGTTCAAATCTTGCCTCCAACATTTACTTGTAGGGCCCTGGGCAAGTTACTTAATATCTATTTTTCTTTTTCTACTTATATAAAAAAAAAGGATAAAAAGAGAGTCCTCCTTAAAGAGCCTTCCAGCCAGAGACTGTTCCAAAGGGCCTCTCTCCAGAGCCTCCAGAGGGACAGAGTCCCCTCAGAGGAGCTCCAGCGAGACCTCCTTAGAGATTGTCCTCCAAGAGCTTCCCTTCTCCAGAGCCTCTCTCAAGAGATTCTTCCCAAGCGATCCTCATCAGAGATCCTCCAAAAGGATTTTTCTCTCAAGAGATTCTGCTTTTTCTTATATAGGGTTTTTTCTCCTGTCACCTCCCCTAAGTCCTTACATCTACCAATCACTGTAGACGTTTTCCAAAGGTCTACCCATCTAAATTCCTGCTAAGTTGACTAATCTCCTCAGTAAGTCTGAACCAGAAAAAAATGCTGCTGTGTCGACTAATCTCCTCAGTAAGTCTGAACCAGTGAAAACACAGCTGAGTCAACTAATCTCATTAAGAGAAAACTTGCCCAACACTTTTAGGTACCCAGCATCTCATTGTATCAATTCTAAAAAAACAGGCATGGCTCAAAGAACTCCTTGCCTTATTATAAGCATGGGTCCAATTACTTTCATTGTTTAGCAAGGAGTTTTCTCCCCTAAAGCAGTCTTAAGTACGGGTGGAGTAGAGAGTAGAGGTCCTCCTGTTTCTGATCCTGGCGAGTTCTCACATCAAAATGGGGAATGTTTCCCAGTAGGGAATTTGTTCCAATTGAGGATTCCTCAATGTGGAAATTTTTAACATCCACAAGTCTGAGAAATTTCAAGATTTACACTACCAAACAAAGAAAAAAGAAACAATGAGCATATAATTATATGGAAAGTAAGAGGATATATTTTGATGTAAGAAGATAGAATTTTTTCCTTTATTTATTCTAAATTTTAAAAAGAAAACAAGCATTTCCATATACAAAGAAAAAGTAGATTACACATCATATCACAAATCTCATATATTTTGCTTACTATTCATTAGATCCACATTTTAAATCTCATTCACAGTTGTCAAGGCCCCTCCAAAACATCCTCCCATCAAAGAAGGTATCATCTGGGAGATTGACATGTTCATACAAATTAAGTTGTTCATGTTTTCAATGTTCAGTTCCCTTTCAGGGTGTAACATTCACATTTTTTTCTTCCACTATTAATTCTGTAGTTGTGTATGATGTTCTCTTGGTTCTACTCATTTCACTGTTCAATATCCCCTTTAGTTCTTTCCAAGTTTTTCTTAATTAGCCTCCTAATCATTTCTTATTGCATAGTAGCTTTCCATTACAGTCATTACAGTCATATGTAATTACAGTCATATGTAACAGGGGTGTATGGGGTGCTCAGAGCGGAGTAGTATCTCTGGTATGGAGGGCTTGTCGTGCCCTCCTAGGGCAGCTCTCCAGCCTCTGACCCCCACCTGATATCCAGTTCTCACTTGTGGTTCCCAGTAGCTGCTAGCATGTGGCAGCGGCCACACCCCGGGCAACAGCTTCGACAGGCCAGCCAAACCTTGTGAGGGTAGCCATTGGGTCGTCGACCCCTGGTGAACCAGGGCATTGCTCACCCAGCATGTGAAGACTTCTTTGGCTGAACAGATGGAAGAAACCAATAAGAAGGTTCAACGGCTGAGAGGGACACTCAACAAAGCACTGTGGAGTGCTTAGGGCATGTTGGAGCACAAAGGACAACACGGCCATCCAATGCAGCTGAGGAAGTCTCCAGGTGTAATGACTTTTCGTGCCACTGGACCCAGGCTTCCAATGCCGAGATAGTGGGACTGTCTCTGTACAATGGCTTTTCCATTTAAATCTCTTTCACACACAAGTATCTTTGTGCACACTCATCTATCCTGACCCCGTCCACCCTCTTCAAGACCTGCAGTGATGGGGGAGTGGCGACGCAACAGGTGGAGATGACCACTGACAGTTGTAGTCATGATCCTGCACGTAGGAGGCCCACGGACCAATGGTTGCTCGGCCCTGTGGGCAACAGGGGAGTTCGGCAGCATCCTGAGTGACTGAGCAGCCCACTCTAGGACAGCACTGCTCACCCTAATCAAGGGAGGGGACTGGAAAAGGTGTCCCAAACATTGCCTGCCCTATAAACACCTAGTCAGCACACCACGGCTGGTGGGTCATTCCCTTTAAGCAGTCGAAATCAAAGAAAAAATACAAAGAAACTCCTACTAGGAGCATGGAACATTACTTGATAGAGAGAATACCCCAAGACCTGAGAGAAGAACAGCTCTAATCAGTAAAGAACTGGCGCAATATAACATCGACATCACAGCCTTAACCGAAACACGCTTACCAGAAGAGGGATCACTCAGCGAGCCCACCACTGGATACACCTTCTTCTGGAAAGGTAGAGCCACAAATGAAGACAGAATCCACGGTGTTGGCCTGGCCATCAAGACCAATTTGCTCAAACAGCTGCCAGACTTGCCTGTGGGCACCAGCGAGAGGCTCATGAAGATCCGTTTGCCTCTCAGCAAAGACCGGTATGCCACAATCATCAGCGTAAATGCTCCTACACTGACCAGCACAGAGGAGACCATCGAGCAGTTCTACTCTGACCTGAGTGCCTTCCTGCACTCAGTGCCCACAAATGACAAGCTGATACTACTGGGAGACTTCAACACCTGCATTGGCCAGGACCATGAAAGATGGAAAGGAGTGCTCCGCAAAAACGGCGTGGACAAAATGAGCAACAACGGCCTACTGCTACTCAGCAAATGCTCAGAGTTTGAACTCACCATCACTAACACTGTGTTCAGAATGGCGAACAAATATAAAACAACATGGAAGCACCCAAAATCAAAATAGTGGCATCTCATTGACTACATCCTTGTACACTGGTGAGACATCCAGGATGTAAAGATCACCAGAGCCATGAGAGGAGCTGAATGCTGGACAGACCACGGATTGGTTAGAGTGACTATTCAGATGCGCATTGCGCCTCGCCATCCAAAACTCGCCCAGACAGTTCGCGCATTTTACAATGTGAGTCCTCTTAGAGATCCATCTTATTTTCAAACGTTCCAGTCCTGCCTGGACGACAAGCAGTCTGCCAAGGGACCACTCACTGGAACCTCAACAGAGAAATGGAACCAGTTCAGAATACAGTGAAGGAAACATCAAAGGCGATCCTAGGCCCAAAACAACGCAACCACCAGGACTGGTTCGACGAGAACAACACTGCTATTGAAGACCTATTGAGCAAGAAGACAAAGCCTTTATGGAGTGGCAAAATAACCCAAACTCTACTCCTAAAAAGGACAGATTCAAGTCTCTCCAATCCATGGCGTAGCGTGAGATCAGGAAGATGCAAGACCGATGGTGGGAAAAAAAGGCAGAAGAAATCCAGTGGTTTGCTGATACGAAAAACTACAAACAATTTTTCAGTGCCCTCAAGACTGTCTATGGGCCATTAAAACCCACCACCACTCCCTTGCTATCCTCTGACGGTGACACTCTCATAAAAGATAAAAAAGGCATCAGCAACAGGTGGAAAGAACACTTAAGTCAGTTTCACAACAGACCCTCTTCAGTCGACCAAAGCGCCCTTGACCAGATCCCCCAAAACCTCTCCATTGAACAACTTGATGTCCTTCCTTCAAAAGAGGAAGTCCAAAAAGCCATTAAACAAATGAGTGCAGGCAAGGCACCCTGTAAAGATGGGATCCCAACCGAGGTGTACAAGGCCTTAAATGGAAAGGTGCTCCAGGCATTCCACATAGTGCTGACCAGCATATGGGAAGAGGAAGACATGCCCCCAGAACTCAGAGATGCCTCCATCGTAGCCCTATACAAGAACAAAGGCTCACGAGCAGCCTGTGACAACTACAGAGGCATTTCATTACTCTCCACTGCTGGAAAGATCCTCGCCCCTGTTATACTCAACAGAATCCTGTCATCTGTTTCAGAGCAGAACCTGCCTAAATCACAATGTGGCTTCCGACCAGATCACAGCACCATCGACATGGTCTTCATGGTGAGGCAAATGCAGGAAAAATTCCTTGAGCAGAACCTGAGTCTCTACATTGTCTTCATAGACCTGACAAAGGCGTTCAACACAGTGAAAACGGACACATTGTGGGTGATCCTCAGCAAGCTCGGTTGCCCAGCAAAATTCATCAAACTGATCCAGCTCTTTCCTGTCAACATGACAGGGGAAGTCCTATCTGGTGGAGAGACTTCTGATCGTTTCAACATCTCCAATGGTGTGAAACAAGGCTGTGTCCTCGCTCCAGTACTATTCAACCTATTTTTCACCCAAGTGTTATGACATGCTGTGATGGATCTAGACCTGGGCATCTACATCAAATACCAACTGGATGGCTCACTATTTGACCTTCGCCGCCTGACTACAAAAACAAAGACAACAGAGAGATTCATCCTGGAAGCTCTCTTTGCAGATGACTGTGCTCTCATGGCCCACCAAGAAAATCATCTCCAAACCATTGTGGACAGGTTCTCCACCATAAACAAAACTGTTTGGCCTGACTATCAGCCTCAGCAAAACAGAGGTGCTGTTCCAACCTGCACCAGGGAGGGCAACTAACCAGCCGTGCATTACAATCGACGGCATGCAACTTTCTAATGTCAACACTTTCAAATACCTGGGCAGCACCATCGCCAACAACGGGTCCTCCACGAGATTAATGCCAGGATCCAAAAGGCCAGCCAGGCACTTGGGCGGCTGTGCTGCAATGTCCTCCAACACAGAGGTGTAAGCACTGTGATGAAGATCAAAGTGTACAACGCAGTGGTCCTCAGCTCGCTCCTGTACGGTTGTGAGACATGGAAACTATACCGGAAGCACATGAAACAGTTGGAAAAATTCCACCAACGCTCCCTCCGGTCAATCATGACGATCCGATGGCAGGACTGTATCACCAACCAGGAAGTCCTTGACAGAGCCAACTCCACCAGCATCAAAGTCATGGTCCTCAGAACCCAGCTACGATGGCCTGGACACGTCATCTGCATGGACCCACAGCAAATACCAAGACAGGTATTTTACGGAGAACTGTCAGCTGGACTCAGGAAACAAGGCCGACCAAAGAAAAGATTCAAGGATCAGCTAAAGTCCAACTTGAAGTGGGCTGGCATGACACCAAAGCAACTAGAACTCGCTGCCTCTGACAGAAGCAGCTGGCGAACCCACATTAACCATGCCGCCACCACCTTTGAAGATGAACGACGTCGACGTCTTGCCGCTGCGCGTGAACGCTGACACCAGGCCACACCCGCACCTCCCTTAACAACGGGCGTCCCAGGCCCCATGTGCCACAAACTGTGCGCCTCAGCCTTTGGACTCCAAAGCCACATGAGGGTACACCATAGATGAAACTGCACAAAGACAATAGTCATTCTCGATCACCAAGAGACTACCACTATACCATATGCCACAATTTTTTTAGTCCATCCAATTGATGAACATTCTCTCAATTTCCAATTCTTTGCCACCAAAAATAGAGAGCTGCTGTCAATATTTTGAAATATAGGGGTTCTTTTCCTCTTTCCCCTTCCTCTTGAAGAAACAGAATTAGCAATGATATTGCTGGGTCTAAGTGTATACACAGGTTTAAAACACTCAGGCTATGATTCCAAATAGCTCTCCAAAATGGTAGAATCGATTTATAGTTCCACTGACAGTGTATTAGTATCCTAATTTTTCACATCTCCAACATTCATCATTTTGTCCTTTTATCATTTTAGCCAGTCTGAAGGATAGAGATGATATAAGAGAATTGTTTTGTCTCGCATATCTCTAATCAGTGATTTAGAATATTTTGTTTTTCATGTGCATATATATGGCTTTGATTTCTTCATCTGAATATTGTCTGTTCATATCTTTTGCCCTTTTGTCATTTAGGGATGGCTCTTATTCTTCTAAATTTGATAAAGTTTTTAAAAATATTTTAGATATGAGACCTTTATCTGAGAGACTGTATATAAAATTGTCCTCCCAATTTTCTGCTTTCCTTCTAATCTTGGTGACATTTTAAAAACATTGTATGAAAGCTTTTCAATTTAATATTCTCAAAATTATCCATTTTACATCTCACAATGTTCTCCATGTCTTGTGGACTCATACATCCCTTTCTTCCATAAATATGATATTTAATTGGTTGTCAATTCTTCTAATTTACTTATGGTCTCTCCTTTTATGCCTAGATTATGTATCCATTTTGATTCTACCTTAGTGCATGGTATAAGATGAAGACAGAACTTTTAAATAAATATGAATACTATTTTCTGTTGACTAATATTTCTTTAGCCTGAAAAAAACTTTTAAATATCCTCAAAGATATATCTCCTGCTAACACAGGTAGGAGATTAATTGGAAAATAATTCTGGGACAAAAATCATACTGGAATAAAAAGTACGGATTCCCACTTTATACCTGAATCTTTACAATGCAGAGTATTCCTTGTCTCCAGGAGACCCACAGTTTCATCAGTCTTCACTGATGCACTATGAAGCCCATTTGTGTGTGTCCATCCTGTGGGACTTTAATTTATGGCCTTCCAGAAGTTCAGCACAAAGGAGCCACCAGATATGTAGAGGAAATATCAACATTTTGCTTGATATTTGAAGGATACCAGTGGAACCCTTGAGTTGTCCACTGGTTAACCTTGACTTTTAGGATATGACTGACCAATCGTCTATTTTCCCTTTTTCTGATCATGTTTCTTTGATGAAATTAGTTATGCCATTTTTTTCTCAATAATTCCTTATTTGTACTCTGTTCAATATAGCAAACAAAGGGGGAAAAATCCTAGCTTTGGGAAAATCACCCTGTGAAACATGTTAATTAGATTAGAATTGCTTTGTTGTAACACAGGCTGTCAGGTGTCAAATTACAAAATTAATGAAACTGCATATTTATTAACTGAAAATTAGCTGGCACAATTGATGCTATCAGCTTTCAAGTGTTTAAACAGGCTTTATAATGAGGAATACATGAATTTAATTATTTTAAAGATACATTGCATATATGGTATATATCTATCTAGATAGCTAGATAGATAAATATATGTACCTTTATATAGTACGAGCCCTTTTCAGGGCTACTCATCTAGGGCATTGTCTCCCTTACATTCAACTTTCACCGGTGGTTCCAAGAAACTGTAGCATGGATGGTGGCCACATCCCAGTAAAACCATTCTAGTTTATGACTCTCTACATTACTCTACCTCTTCATCTGGAAAACAATATGGAGATATCATTTTTAAGACAGATTCTGGGTTGGAGAGGCCAGAGTCCAGGAAGTACTAGGATCTTAATTTGAAGATCATCTGCTCTTTCATTTCATATGAGATCCTGAAGCCAAAAGAGTGACTTTCATAAAGTCACATGGGTAATTAGAGCAGAGGTAAGATTTGTACTCAGATCCCAGGATATGAGAGGTAGAAGGCATCTCAGAAGCCCTTTAATTCAACCTTTAACCAATGAATTTGCTACTACAGTGAACCAAATTAATGATTATATTGCTTCTACTTGAAGACCTCTAAGGAGTTTACCATTTTGAGACATGCTAGCAACTGGCAGGTTACTTTTTATTTCTTTGGTTGTTCTTGTTGTTGTCATTTGTTTTATTTTTGTTTTTCCTAATATCAAAACTTAGTTGAAGTCATCATAATTTCTACTCACTCATCTTGTTGTTTTTTTTTTCTTTTTGGCCCAAGCAAATGAAGTTGAAAATTCTCTTCATCCCAAGTTAAACCCCCACTAAGAGACCTTTAAGTACTTGAATAGAGCTGTCATGTTTCTTCAGTCTTTAATTCTATAGGCTAAATACTCAAGTTCCTTTAATTGATCCTTTTTCAGAAAGTCAAGTCTCTTTACCATCCTAATTACTCACTGCTGGACACTGACCAGTTTGGCAATATCCTTCTAAAACTATGGTGCCCGTCACACTAAATGAGGTCCAACAAGGTCAGAATACATTAAGATTTTCAATCCCTTATTCATGGAAGCCGTGACCTTAATGCAGTCCAGAAGGACATCACATTTACTGACTCATCCTAGGGGTTAGACTGTACTTTTTTCATTTTTTTCTGTACTTTACCTTTTTTACTTTTCCAGTTTATTGGGAGCCTTATACTACCTAGTCTTCAGCCCCATTCTAGAGATCAGATATGAGGCCTGAACTAAGGTGACAGCAGTGAGGATGTGAAGAGATTGTTAGCTCAAAGCAAAGATTCCTGATAGTCTAAAATGGGGTCAGGCTAGAGCTTGTGATGTCCAATTCAGGCAGACCAAATGCAGGAATGGGAGTTTAGAAGTTAATGCTATTGTAAAAACATCATTGGTCTTATCACTTCCTAGGACATTGGTGGTTTTGGTGTCTTAAGGCCACCCAAAGCTTCTGATATGTAAGGGGTAAAATTATGGTTGGACTGAATATTAAATAGTATGGTCACCAGGAATTTAATTACTTGATTCCAAATGAAATACTCAAGTCAGATGATTTTTATGGTATTTTTCACAAATTTTTTTTATGGTATTTATTCACAAATAGGGAGAATGAAAGTAAGAAAAATAAGAGGGAGAGAGAGATAGTTACTCCGGCCTGGTCCTAACCAGGTAGGGCTTCAGAGGCCCCAGAAAAGGAGGGGGGGGCACAGAGGATTAATTAAACAAATCTTCCAGCCAGGAGGCCTCCATCAAGATGAGGGGCCTCTCTGAAGGCTAGTGCCTCCAGAAAAGCCAAGGAAAGGGAGTCAGCCTTTTTCACTCACCCATATGTCAGTCCAAGGAGAAGCAGTCTAGGGTCTCAAGCCTGAGCTCTTCCAAGGCCAAGTTCAAAGGCAAAGTTCCTTTATAAGAAGTTATCACCAAATTTAAAGAAAGTCATTTGCATCACTTCTTCCTGCACCTTTGGTCCACACTTACATGTACCAATGGCAGCTTTAGACAGCCCAGGGGGCAGTCAGTTCTTTTTGATTTGTCACTCACTAGCACACATGAGTCATAGACCTCCCCTTCACCAGTTAAGCATTAAGTGGGGGTGTATACATTCCTGGTGGCTAAAATCTAAAGAATAAATAGGGGAGAGTTAATCCCACATTCAGAGATATAATACAAACCATGAGACTTTCTCCAGTGACATGTTTAATGAAGGGGAATACAAGCAGAGATGTATAAGGAAAGTCATCCCAATTCCCCAATTCCCCAGAATAATGGCTATCTGTGTGGCACAGGCACCCCTGGCATTCCCCAAGACACAGGGAATCTGTAAGGTCAAAACTATGTTTATATTAATGGTTTCATTTTAATTTCTAATATAGTAAATGTGGGTAAATATAACCTATGTAAAGAAAAGGACTCAGTAATTCTTTTTTTATTTTTATATTTTATTTGATCATTTGCAAGCATTATTTATTAAAGACATAGATCATTTTCTTTTCCTTCCCCCCACCCCCCATAGCCGACGTGTAAATCCACTGGGCATTACATGTTTTTTTTTTATTTGAACCCATTGCTATGTTGATAATATTTGCATTAGGGTGTTCCTTTAGAGTCTCTCCTCTGACATGTCCCCTCAACCGCTGTATTCAGGCAGTTGCTTTTCCTTGGTGTTTCTACTCCCACAGTTTGCCCTCTGCTTATGAATAGTGTTTTTTCTCCTAGATCCCTGCAGATTGTTCAGGGACATTACACCGCCCCTAATGGAGAAGTCCATTACGTTCGATTATACCACAGTGTATTAGTCTCTGTGTACAATGTTCTCCTGGTTCTGCTCCTCTCGCTCTGCATCACTTCCTGGAGGTTGTTCCAGTCTCCATGGAACTCCTCCACTTTATTATTCCTTTTAGCACAATAGTATTCCATCACCAACATATACCACAGTTTGTTCAGCCATTCCCCAATTGATGGGCATCCCCTCGTTTTCCAGTTTTTGGCCACCACAAAGAGCGCAGCTATGAATATTTTTGTACAAGTCTTTTTGAAGGACTCAGTAATTCTTAAGATGTCAAGGGGTCCTGAGACCAAAACCTTTAAGAACTGCTAATCTGGGCTTTCACTGCTGTCAGAAGTAGCTGTAAAGTTCCTTTCTTATCACTGTGATTTCTAACCCCATTAGCTTTATAATATGGCAAAAGGTCCCAGTTAGAAATACCAGAACAGAGGCCTATCTTAGCTTTTTACTGATAGGTGGCCTCAGTGTGAAAATGCAGTTAGTACCATCATTAGAGATATTAGTGTCATGTGTGGTCACATTAATTTTATGATCAAGAATCTTTGAAATAACCATATCAACTGCCACAATGCATATAGTGCTTTTAGGTTTAAAAAATGTGTTGCATACATATAGGAACATAGGTGGTTATTCAACACCACTTGGATGGGCTGGGAAGTCATGAGCTACAAGCCTTCCAATAAGGCTGAAAATCTCAGGGTATTACTATCTGTTTCTTCATCCCTTTTGTAAAAGTTAAAATTAAATCTCAATAATAATATTATATTTTAAGAGATTTATTAATGATCATTAGAAATTAAGGAATAAAGAAGATACAAAATAAAAACCACATGCCCATGGCTGGTTAACCTTATTTTAGTCAACCCCACTCACCACCATCAATTGTGATTCTACATAGGAGAGGAAGCATCCAAAGCCCACAACTTTTATCCTCTGTCTACAGGAAGTACATACTGACAAGAAGTCAGTGGACTCTTGGTATATGTAGTTCTTTTCTTAGAATCATACACTTTGTAACCCTGGACATTATTGCCTAACCAGCTGGTGTATCCTAAGGATTGCAGGGCATTGTCAACTCTACCACCAGAGAAAACTATGAGCAATTGTAAGCCTTTTCATCTGATTTGTGGTCAAATTCTCTTAAAGATGTTATCTGTCTGAATTACATTGTGGATTCCATAGAGAGAAGATACTATTAGCACACTGATTGGAATATTATGAACATGTGATATTTTCTCATTTTCTTTGTTGTAGCCATACATCCATTCATTCATTCATTAAGCCAGAGTGGTGAATAACTTCAAATTCATTCCACAGGAAGTTCAATTAAAGGAACTAAGGATTTTCCTGTTGGAGAAGAAAAGATTGAGTGTAGAATGGAAACATGGTAGCTTTCTCCAAGTATTTTCAGAATTGTCATGAGGAAGAGAGATTTGATTTTTTTTTCTTTTGGCAACTGAGGGAAAATCAAGCAAATTCAGATTTGATCTAAAACAAAACAAAATAAAAAATATTCCATAACAAAGACAGCTATCCCAAAGTAGAATGGGACGTCTTGGGAGGGAGGGCATCCTTCTTTAATAGAGGTCTTCAGGAATTAGTTGAGAGATAGATGAAAATATTTCATTAACCATTGATTAAACAGAATGGCTTCAAAATTTTCATTATGAATTTTTTGATGACTCAAAGGAAGGCTTATCAGACACTGGTGGTTAATGGTATATGGGGGGAAGAAGCACAAAATAATGGCTAATAGCACCTTTTGGCTGTAGATATTTATGCCAATAACCAATGATTTTGAAATGGGTATCAGAGATAAACACTGTCAGAAGTTTAATGGTTTTGATTTGGGATTTCTGTTTGATGCTGATGATAGGACAACTTAATAGAAATGTCTGGTGCCATAGGAGTAGTAAGACTAGAGTTGTGTAGAAATGGGATAAATGCAAAGGGGAGACAGACAGACAGAAATAGAGAGTCAGAGAAAAAAACAGAGAGAGAGAGACATAAAGAGAGACAGAGACAAACCCGGAGATAGAGGCAGAGAGAGGGAGATGTTAACAAAAAGGCTGAGAAATAGTGAGACAAAAAATGTGATACCCTGAAAGACAGAGAGATTTAGTAATACAAAGACAGCTATATTATTTACCTTGTCAAAATGAAGAATTCTCTAGACACATATAGGTTTTGATCCACCTATTAAAAACACATCTTAGAGAATTTAGCACTTTATTTTATGTTATTTACTTTTGAAAATGAGAAGGGCCATCTCTAGTGAATTTATGTTACAAAATAGAAAAGTACCCAAGATGGAAAGACATGAATGAGCTGTTGTATGTATCCTGATAGAAAAAAACCCAAATGGATGAGATCAGAAATCATTTTGAGTATGTTTCTATTTCTGTCTCCTTTTCTATATTGATATCTATTTTTATGTCTATTCCTATATCTATGCCAATATCCAATGTGTAGGCAGAATGGAATGTTAGAAAGACTTTTAGATTTATTTTGAATGCTGCCTTTTTCAGCACTGCATTCTAAGTGATCTCGGGCAAATCACTGAATGTTTTTTGGTCTCATTTGGCTTATCTGTAAAATGAAGAAGTTCAAACTAAGAGTCAAGGGTCCTTACTAGTTCTGAGTCCATGATCCAAGTAACTCTAAAGCTGGTTCTTTATAAGGGCACACAATCACTTCTCCCCTCATGTCACATATCATATGTAGATGTCTAGACAGACATCTAGGTATAATCAAGCAACTGACATTTGAGTAATTTAGAAAGTATATTGGGCATTCACGTTGCTGGACACTTTCTCAAATTAATGTCAGTTCTCACCATAGCCTTGTTAACTAAAAGGGAGGCTCAGAAGCATGAACAGCAGAACTGTAAGGCAGATAAGGTAATAATTTAATGAAAACAATGATTGGCATTAACATCATTTTAATAGATGCATCTCTTCAGCCATGTCAAAACAGAAGAGTTTGATGAGATAATGATTGCCAGCAAAGACCCAAGCCTCCATAAAAAGCTTGATGGCCTTCCTCCTTTTCCCCATTTAGCCTTTTCTTGATAAATCATCTGTCTTCCATATGCAATCAGCTGATAAGAGTCTTTTAAACAAAATGTCACTGTAAACAAGTGAAGCATGAGAGGGTACAATTATGAAGATGGGAATTTACAGGTAATTAATTTTTATATATCGGAGGTTGTTCTAAGAATGGCAGTGATAATTAAAAGAAACTGCTACTAATTGTGATGTGCATGTGGGATAGAGCAGAGAATGCAGTGGCTATTGCATTTCCTCTTGGAAAGGAGACTGAGAGTTGGAAATGGAGATTAGATATGAAATCTGCAACCTACCTACCACAATGCTAGAATTGAGAAAGCAAAATATTGCACCATGCTTTAGAGGAGAAATCTGTTTCTAAAAGGTACAGCCAGAATGCAGTGATCCTGAACAATTTGGAGGGATCTACAAGAAAGAACACTATCCACATTCAGAGGAAAAACTGTGGGAGTTGAAACACAGAAGAAAAACCAACTGCTTGATCACATGGGTCGAGGGGGATATGATTAGGGATGGAGACTCTAAATGAACATCCTAGTGCAAACATGAACAACATGGAAATAGGTTCTGATCAAGGACACATGTAATACCCAGTGGAGTTGCTCATTGGCTATGGGAAGGGGGAGGGGGAGGGAGGGAAAGGATATGATTCTTGTAACCAAGGAATAATGTTCTAAATTGACTAAAAAAACAATAAATTAAAATTAAATTAAATTAAAAAAGAGGAAAAAATAAAGGGCACAGCCAATCCTCATTCTGATCATTAATATCCCTAAGATCTTATACCCTAATAGTACTTTAGAGTTTTCAAAACACCTTATATAGGTTATCTCAGTTAATCCTCCATATAATGCTCAGAAGCAGTTACTATTTTTATCCTCATTTTACAAATGAGAGAAGACTGAGGCAGGCAGAGAAGAAGGGATTTGCCCACCATACCAGAGCCAGTATATGTCTGAGGCAGGACTTGAATTCAAGTTTTCTTCACTCCAAGACCACCTCTTATTGCATTATTTCACCCAACCATATCTAAATTATAACACTAATAATAGACTATAGAATAGCTGAGTGCCAAGGAGCCAATCATCTGATTCTCTCTGAACAATATTGAGACTGTTTCTCTTACAGTGGAGTGCTAAAGAAAGGATGTGTGCTGTTAAATAAAATCTATTTCCATTCAATTCAATTCCAATCAAAATAACATTACAAAATGCCTCAGGAATTGTTTGCTTCCAGGTATCTTCTGTGAAACATGTGCAAGATTGGGAGGGAATGGTAGAGTGGATGGAGAGGGTTGACCTGTGGTCTTCCAGTCCTTCACTGTGGCTCAGCCTCTCACATATAGTGGTTTAGCTGTGTGAGGTAAGCTACTCAAACTCTCATGGTACCCAGGCACTGCCTAAAGCTACTGAGGTACACAAGAATCAACAAGCTGTATTACTGGAGGATATTTGAACCTGAAGCCATCGCTTTTCTGGATCAACCTTCCCCACCCTAATGCCAAAACAAAAGAAAACAAACCCAAATGGTTCAGACAGGTGCTTGGCCTTTGGGAAACAAAGACAAAAAGGAAATACTTCATAACCTAACAGAGTTTGCATTTACTAGAGTGAATCAAATAAAACTGATACATAAATCTTAGGAGAAAAATGCCGCAGACAGCATTTGGGTGAGAATCAAGGGGGGAAAGTACAGACTTCCCAGACAAAAGGACAAAATTACTATTAATTCTAATAATGAAAATAATTTCCCTATTGCCCCTTCTCTCTCTACAAAGTAATAACAATGTAATTTTATCAGAGTGGAGACACAGAGAGCAACAATTAGTCAATTTTTAAAGATGTTTTTATTTTCCCAATTTCATGTAATAACAATTTTTAATTTTTAATGGAATTTTAAGGTCCAAATTCTCTTCCTTCATCCACCCCTCCCCACTCCCAGAGATGGTAAGCAATTTGTTCTGGGCTTTACATGTATCATCACCCAAAACCTATTTCCATATCGGCCATGGTTATAAGGGAATATATAAAACCAAAACCCCCAAATAAAATCCCAGATAAAAGGAAGCAGAAAATAGTATGCTTGAATCTACATTCTGATCCCAGCAGTTCTTTCTCTGAGGTAGATATAATTCTTTGTCATAAGTCCTTCATAACTGTCCTGGATCACCATATTGCTTAGAGTAGTGAACTCTATCACAGTTGATCATCCCACAATATTGCTATTACTGGGTATAATGATTTCCTGGTTCTGCTTATTTCACTCTGCATCAGTTCACAGAGGTCTTTCCAGCTCCTTCTGAAATTGTCCTGCTCATCATTTCTTATAGTGCAATAGTACGCCATCACCATCATCACCATACTTTGTTCAGCCATTCCCCAACTGATGAGGAGAGAATTGGTTTAGGAACTCTTAAACGGAGCCTTGAAGAGAATTGAGGATTCCTATAGGCAGAGGCAAGGAAGGAGAGAAGTAGAGGAATGGGAATATGGATGTCTTTATGGCTAAAAATGATCTTTGACCTACTTTCTGTTGACAATTGTCTCCCATCTTAGCTAATCCAGTCGTTTAAACTGATATACAAAGTCTTTTGCCAAGCCTTTACACTCAAAATGGTAGGTCCTGCTAACATTATCCCTTATTGGTAAATCTTTCAAGAGCCTGTGGTTGTCTCTAGATTATGACACCATATTCAGGTAGATTTTAAATAGCTTTTTAAGTCATTTAAAGGTTGGCATTTAGATAAAATAGGTCCACAGGAATGGTTGATCTATAATTCCTTTCAGAAGCTTATTGTCTTTGTCACAGTTGCACCAATGATGGAGGGAATTTTAATTTTATTTGCTAGACTATACTGTTAGCTCATTAAATTGCTGTTCATTAAAGATTTAAGTGAATGCCTGTGTGCCAAATTATTGTAAAAAATGTGGGATTGAGACATTTGGTGGCAGTGCAATTAATTAAGTAGTAAGTCATCCAATTAAGGCTCAGCTGACAATGAAGACAAAATATGTATCTAAGTATAAGGGTAAATAAAATCAAATATATTCCCACTATGAGCCTGTAGGACCTTCAGTGCCATGATATATCATAAATGAAGTTTCTGGTTTTCTGCTGCTGGGAAGAAGGACCATATAAAGGGCCCTTTTTTATTCAAGAAATAAACACAATAAAGTCTGGCTTTGAGTATGGTAATCAAGTTGTTTTGCAGATAACTGCTGGAGAAAAGCTATTGGATTTAAGCTTGGAACCATCTATCCCTAGAATAAGCATTGCAGGAGTTTTTATCTCAAGGAGCTTTCTTTTTTCAGTATTTTGGGAAGATAATTTGCATGCAAGTTATTCATTGGACTTTATTAAATTTAAATTAATGTATCAATAAGTATTGGTTTTATAAGTAACTAATTTGATTTTATCATCATAATAAAGTATCTAAATTTAATAGTAATTTTTCATTATATAAAATAATAATTAATAATATAATTACATTAATAATAATATAATAATATTAATAATATGTAGTATTTATATATCTCTAAAGTTTACAAACCCTTTTACAGATATTACCTCATTTTAACTCCACAACAACCCTGGAAAGTATATGTTATTATTATTCTTTATTAACAGATGGAGAATCTGAGCTTGAAAGAGGTGACTTTCTCAGGGTCACAATTTTAATAATTGTATGATAGATTTCAATTCACTTTTTCAAGGCTTCTAGTCCAACATTCTACCCACTACGAAATCTAGCTGTGAATAGGCTATTCTGTGTCATGTAGAACTGAATTCTGATGAAGTGAGGATGAGAAAATAATGGACAGCCCAATGGGTACAATGGCACCTGATATCCTCAGAGAATCAGAGGAAGGCCTTGAACATACTAAATAATTAATGTAATGAAGATTTGGGGGATGCTGGATAGGGAAGGAAGGAAGCATTTATATAGAACTTATTCTGTGCCAGGAACTACATTAAGCACTTTCTAAATATGATCTCATTTCATCCTTACAACAACTCTGGGAGGTAGGTCCTACTATAATCCTCATTTTATAGTTCAGGAAACTGAGTCAAAGAGAAGTCCCCATCTCACAGCTAGTAAGCATCTAAATTGGATTTGAACTCGTCTTCCTAAATCCAAGGCCAGGATTCTATTTAACTCTGCCTTTTAGTTGTCTATATTTAATATATATGGTATGAACGTAATAATAATACACAATGAAGTATTGTCAAAATGGATTAAAATTTGTACTGGTGAAAGGACCATCTCCAACATGCAGGTAAGAAATCCACTGAAGCAAGCTCAATATCACTTGAGAGTGAAATTTGCTTCATTGATAATTATGTATAATTAGGTCACAGAGATAGATTATAGCTAGGTTTTCATTGTTTTAAGGGACTCCAGGATGAAGAAACTCACTCTACCAAAGCAAGGCTGTGCTTTCTCTTCAACTGACTGTCTTAAAGATTTTTCTAGATCACTGTGAGTCTAAGTGACTTGGCCAGGGTTCTACAGTCTATAGAAGTCAGAGATGGGACTGGAATATAAGTTGTTGTTGTTGTTGTTTTTAATATAAACCCTTACCTTCTGTCTTAGAGTCAATACTGTGTATTGGCTCCAAGGCAGAAGAGTGGTAAGGGTTAGGCAATGGGGGTTAAGTGACTTGCCCAGGGTCACACAGCTGGGAAGTGTCTGAGGTCAAATTTGAACCCAGGACCTCCCATCAGGCCTGACTCTCAATCCACTGTGCTACCCAGATGCCCCCTGGAATTTAAGTTTTCCTGACTTTGAGGCTGGCTCTCTATCCATGATGCCAGGATATAATAATGTCTAAGTATATAAGCATCAGCTTTTCCTACACTAAAGAGTTTCTCTCCTCCAGTATTGTATATCAGAATAAATCAGTATGCTTTGATATCAAAGCATTCTATGCTTCTTTTAATCATTTTTCAGAGTGCAGGGGGTTACTACAATAATCACTATACCATGCAGCTTCTCATGAAATTATATTGACTATTTAAAGAAAATTCTATGTAAGAATATTCCTATTAATGAAATACACTTCATACTTTTAAAATACTCATTTTATTATTATGGACACCCTACTCCCAAAATAGACTGTAACTCTCTCTGACTTAGACAATATTTGAGAGATGTTTAACCATCCCCCCCATAAAAAAACATAAATCACTACATTTGTCCCTGGTGCTTATGGGTCTTTCTGAATTTAACAAGACCTGATCTTGAACAATAGATATACAATCTGTCATTTTACCTCTATTCATTGACTTTCTAGCTTTGTAGAGCATGACCGGATTTAGAATACACAACGTAGGAGGCCCCAAGGAGACCCATATCACCCAATGAAGTGCATCTGGGCAAGACTTTAATAGAGGACAGATTTTCTTTAAAATAGCCAAAATCTTATAATTCTTTACAGGATTTCTTTACTTTGAAGAAATAAGTAAACATGCCTGAGAGCATGCTACCAAATTACTGAACAAAATTTCAAAACAGATTTACCTGGTAATGACTTGCATTGTATTGGAGCGGAAAAGTAAGCAACATTCTGGTAACTTTTTCCCATACCTGGATCAGATCATATAAGTTCTCATCAACAAAGACAGCAATCCAACATCTATTGGTTCTATAAGAACTAAGTTGAGAGAGAACGAAGGCAATCACAAACTGCTGCTTTTGCAAAAGAAAAATGAAGTGTCAAAGAAGAAATCTTTATGTTTCTTTAAACACAATCATCAAATTGTAACAAATGAAACCTTGAAATTGAATCCTCCACTTTTGCCAGAATAGCCCATGAGATTAGACCAGCATACCTATTGAAGGGCCATATTTCATCATAGCTTTTCATTTAGATTTTCAATACAGTGGTTTTCCTGAAGATATTTCCGTAAACCTTGCCTGGACCAGGAAAAGAAATTGAATAAGCACTGTAATCAGATATGATTTTAGGGGTTTGTTTGTTTATTTCTCTTACAGAGCTTGGGGGGATTCACTGCTGAAGCCAAGGCCAAGATCTTTCCTTCTTCAATCATATTCATTAAATTCATTTTTTAAAATTTGTTTGGCTATTTGATTTTTTAGAGTAGACTATCTCAATATCTCACTATTATAATCTTTTGGGGGAGCAGGAAAATTGGATGATTTAATTCATTTAAAGGTCCTATTTTCTTTGATAATATCATCTCTTAAGAGCAAAACTGGCTCATTTTCTGCCTATTTCTCATTTATTCTCAACTGTTCCCTCTCTTTGAAACCTGAACATATGCTAATTAAAAGCAGCCATGGCTAATTGAATATACTCCTTATGTACATTCCTGATTTCAATGTTCAAGTGCTCCCTTGTGCATGTTTGAGATACCACCAGGATGTTGCTGTGGCTCATAGATAATGATAGGTGATATCCCTATTGCACTTTATATACATGATCCCATGAGACTTTCTAAGGCATATCTCACAGATAATTTGAAGTATCATTGGATAAGGCTCTCTATACTTCTCAATATTGCATCCTAGCTATCTCCTGAGATTTTTGTTTAGGATATCCTGGGCATCTGTTTCAGGAAGAATACATGTGTTCCAAATCAAGATTTCTTAAAATGAGGTCTGAAAACACACACACATATGATACATATATAATGTACATACATGCATACTTGTGTATATACAAATAATTTATATGTATATATAATATATGGAAATACTTGTGTATATACACACATATTATTATTCAGTCACTTTTCAGTCTTTTTTGACTTTTTATGACCTTGCTTGAAATTTTAATGATAGACATTCTGTAATAGTTTTCCATGTACTTCTTTAGCTCATTTTACAGATGAAACTGAAGTAAACCAGATTAAGTAACTTGCCCAAGGTCATAAAGCTAGTAAATGACTAAAGCCAGAGTTAAATACATGAAGATGGAAACTGGCATTATATCTACAGTGCCATTTAGCTGGATAGATAGATAGATAGATAGATAGATAGATAGATAGATAGAGATAGAAATGTTATATTATATATTTTATAATTTGTTGTATTTTATATTATAAATAGATATAAATATTATAATTATTTTCCTTTTTAACCCTATAAAATTTAATTTGTTCACTTAAAAACATTTCTCTGAGCAGAGATCCACAGGCTTATCTCGACTACCCAAGGGGTCCATGACACAAAACAGATCAAGAACTACTGATTTTGCTCTCCTGATATTCCATGATTTCTAATAGTTCAGATATGCATCTTTCATTTTAGCCCTTTTTTCCCTTATGATCAGGCCAACTTCTTTGCCATCATACATTTTCTCCATAGTAACAAATGACATAGAGCCTATACCTCTATTGCTTTTTTTCCCCCCATCAGTCAATTAGATTTCTATTTAGTATTATTCTCTAGACCAGTGATGGCAAACCTGTGGCAGAGGCTGGCATTTCATCTCTAAAAGGTTTGCCATCACTCCTCTAGATAATGTGCCTTGGGAATTCAAGTTAAAAGTAAATACAACTCTGCCCTCAAACCCCTTAGTGTTGAATGACTCAGACATGTGGAACATTACTAGAAAACCAAGAGAGGAAAAAGATCTATTCTTCATAGTGTGCTATATCATTTTATGGACAGCTTAAGGAATTTGCCTATAAGTATATTCATCTTAGACACACATTATCCATGGACAATAAACTGAGGCTAGACATGAACAAAAAGAGAGTGTAATGAACTGCTTTGGAGGACATAAAGGATTTTTAATAAACTCAGACTTCTCCTTAAATCAACAGCCCCTCATATAAAAAAAATAATGTTCCTGCCATCCTGCATATAAACTATTCCTCTTTATGATTTACCAAAGGTTGTGAATGTGATCCTTTGTAGGAGAAACACCATGTTCATGAAGATGATTTTCCAAGGTTAATCTTGTTAATTTCAGTATAACTGTACCTTCCCCTCTGACTTCCCCAGATATGAAAAAGTGAGCATTTTAAAGATCTTTCAGAAAATTTCAACTCTGTACACCATGGCTCATGTAATTGGAGAAATCTTCACTCACTCAAAGAAGATTTCACTTTGTCCACTGGACCACACCTTTGTTCCTTCTGTATCACAGACTTAAGAACACAATATTATGCTATGGAGAGAAGAAATGAGATGAATCCAGGTTTTGCTATTCATTACCAGAGTACCTTGAAAAATTGATTCAAATCATTGAATTCATGAATAAATGGGGAAAACGTTATAAAGTCTTCATTGTGTGCCAGGCACCCTATAAAACATTAAGAATGAAAAGGCAAAAAGGGAGACAACCTTTGCCTTTAAGGAGTTTATAGTCTAAAACAGAAATCACACATAGGATTGTTGTTGTCTTTTAGTCATTTCAGTCATGTTTGACTCTGTGATCACATATGAGGTACTCTTGGCAGAGATACTGGAGTTACTTGCCATTTCCTTTTCCAGCTTATTTTTCAGTTGAGGAAACTGAGGCGAACCAAATTAAGTGACATGTTCAGGTCCACACAGCTTGTAAGTACCTGAGGTTAGATTTGAACTTAAGTCTTCCTAATTCTAGACCTGACACTGCAGCCCCTGTGCCACTGTAATAGAATGTGGTCAGTGGAAATTTTTGGTTAAATGAATCCAAAGATGATGAATTGATTAATTGGGCATTTGATAAATCAATGCACTCTTTACAGACACAATGATACTATTTGTTCAGTAAAAACTGGGGGTAGGTTTTTATATCAACAAGGAATATTACAAGATGACAGACGTTGATGACTAGATTTAAAACTTTATGGGATTTAAAGCAAAGTATTGTCAAGGGCCCATGGTATAACGAGTAACTGATTTGGGCCTAATTCATTCCCAAGTTGACAACTGCTTTCAAACCTCAAAAGATTAACTTTTCAGGGATATTGGAAAACCTAGTTGTACAGAACTTGTTGGCCCAGATGGGCAAGAATGAAGCCACTTTTGATGTACTCTTTGAAAGATGGCCCAGATTTACCTTTTAGGCCTTACTTCTCCATAATTAAAGATGATGGGGTTGTATCATTTCGATTCTGTGCACCCTTCCAGGTTTTCATCTAGGATTTTATGAATTGATAGAAAATTAGCAAGAGAGGTTTGTTATTTGAAATTTATGTCCCTTGTGATATAACTGGAATAGATAGTATATCTCTGAGGTTCCTAGCAGCCTGAAAACCTCTGAGGGTAAGTGTACTTTCCCTTCACAGAATCAGAAGAAATGAAGAAGAGGATTGTGGAAATAAGTACGTTTTATATTTGAAGACTAAGTGTTAAGGTCCATTTCCACTATTCACATAATCATAGAATTGAGAATGGGAAGGGATCTCAGGGGTCATCTAGTCATACTATCTCATTTTACAGATGAGGTAACAGAGGTTCACAGAGGGAAATTGAATCCCCCAAGGTCACACAAGCAATAACTAGTTGGTAACAGAATCAGGATTCAGACACAGTTTCTTAGACACCAAATCCCAGGCTGTTTCCACTATAACACATTATTTCTCCATATACATTTTGAACTACAAATCATGATGTGCAACACTGGCTTGAAAGGCTTCTTTATTTTGGATGGATTTTACACATCTGTAATGATTATAATTTATTTATTAGATTTCTTTTTTTTTTTTTAATGAATCAGATTTTCCCCCTAAGAAATACAATAGAGGATAAATCAATTCCACCCATTGCTCTCCTATCTGGAAAAGTCTCTTGGTTTAAGTAACAATAGTAAACTGAGAAAAGGATGCCCAAATTCTGAGGTTAATGTTTAATGATTTTGTAATCAAACTGGTGTGTGAAAATTCTCTCCAATAAGAACAATAGCAATAGGAATAAGAAGATAGACAGGCAGATAGATGAGAGACAGAGACATAATGCTTTCACACTGACAAAGGACTTTGCAAATATAATATTTTTTCATATTCACAATAACCCTGGAGTTAATGGCATTAACTCCATTTCACAGATGAAGAAACCAAGGCTGAGAGAGATTGTGATTTCCCAAGGTCACACAGCCAGGAAGAATTTGAATTCCATTCATGTCCATCTTTCTCATGACATTTTCTCCATTTTTGCTTAAGTCCTCCATGGGATATTTATCCAAATTTCTAGGACCTTATTTCAATGAACTTGAAATGAAGTGGATTCTACTAGAACCAATGGGATGTTAATCTTTGATAGTAGCAAGAGGTATATTTCCTACAACCAGATTAGTGACTGACAATGGGCCATTCCAGATTTAACTCTTTTTTTTTTACCTAAAGCATTCCTTATGAGTCCCCCTTTTCCATGCTTTTGCATTGGCTGTGCCCCTAACTGAGATGTTCTCCTACTCACTTCTATCTCTTGTAATCCCTATTGCTCTTCAAGACTCTGATCATATACCACTTCCTACAGGGAACCCATTTTGATTTCCATAGTGTCTGCAACATAAATATTTAGTAGATATTTCTTAATTGATTATGTATTTGGATATACTTACATGTGTCCATGTTCTCCCTTCCCTGAAATAAAATATACAATCGTTGGTTAAGAGATAGAAAAACACTTACAAGGCCATCAACTCTAACCTCATGTTATAAGTAAACAAATTGAGACAGTGGGAAAATGACCTGTCCATGGTCATTCAGTGAGCAAGTGTTAGTTTCAAATTTGGACCTTGGTCTTCCTGATTCTAAATCCAGCTCTTTGACCCACCATATAATATTTCTTTAAATCCCTTAAATTCAGGGATTATTTTGTTTTGTTTGTTTATAGATTCCTAGCACTTCATCAGTGCTTTGCAAAAATTTAGCATATCAAAAAGGATCTCTGATTTTATCTTTGAATGCCCTACCTTCAGTGATTCAAATGGAGACCTCTTCATAATAATGAGCTTCTTAGCCACATTCTCCCATAATTTTTCAATACAATCATACATCTCCAAGACTAGCAGTGGATTTTCATTAATTCATTAAAGTCTGTGGAATACCAGTAGACAGACATATATCTCTTGTACAGCAACTTGTTTTATGATCATAGACCTTTTATAGACATCCTTTTCTTCTGTTCTTCATAGCTCTTAGTGTTAGAAGTCTTAATCTGTGTACTTACCATGCAGTTCTCTACTGGAGAACGAATTTATAGTTTTTTCACAGATACTATTATAGTATGACTGTTGCTTAGGTCTATTAATTTCTCTGAAATATCTCTCTAATTGGTCCCCCTTCTCTCTCCCACAATTGCCTAGTGAAAGTCCTTATCAACTAACACCTTGATTATTGTGATAACCTATTGGTGGGGCTACCTGCCTCCTGTCTCTCCACATTCTAATGGATACCTTCCATACCAAATAAATTCCAGAGGTTTCTTATTGCACCCAAAATGCTCTATTTGGCATTCAAATTCTTAATAAACTGGGCATCTCCTACTATTCCAGTCTTCTTATACCTTACTTCAAGACTCAAATTCTTCAGTCTAGCAGCACTAGCCTCCTACCTATTCCATGAAAAAGACACTCCAACTCTCAGCTCCAGGCATTCATATGGGATTATTCCATGTCTAAAACACTCTCCCTTCTCAGCTCTGAGTACTTAACTTCCTGGATTCCTCCAAATTCAACTAAAATCTTGCTTCTACAGGAAATCTTACCAACCCTTCTTAATTCCAGTGCCTTCCCTATGTCAATTATTTCCCATTTTTCATGTATATAGCATACTTTGTATATATATTTTTGAATGTTGTCTCCCCGATTAGGTTATATGCTCCTTGATGATAGACTGTATTTTGACTTTATTTGCACCCCCAGTGTTTAGCAGAGGACCTGGCATATGATATATTTTAAATAAATGTTTATTGATTGATTCATTGGCTTGAAGCTATACAAGAGATTGCAGGAAATTGATGTTAAAAAGATGACCTGTCCAATAGCAGACACAAAAGACAGGCAAGTTGAATTTCCTTTCACTGAATATTTAATGTGAGAAAAAAAATAGATAGGGTTCCATTCAAGCATTGCTTGTTCTCAAAGATCAGAACTAAGAGTAATATGTTGGTGGTGAGAGGATTACCCAGAGTAATGATTTTAGATTTAATATCAAGGAAAACTAAACAAAATGAAGCCTGAAATTATATCAATCTCTCCCAAAATGTCATGGGCTGCCAAGGAACTTGAAGGAAAATCTGGACAATCAATTTTGTGGAGGGAGGGGATTATGAAAAGTATTCATTTCACTTTTGGATATGGAGTAGTTCAGATGGATACTGAATATCCTTTCAACATTGAAACTTCTATATATTCTAAGGTTGAATTTCCAAATATTTAAGATATATTAGTTGATTTGATATAAGGAAAACACATAGATAGATACTCTATTATTCATTTATCTTTCAACTTCTGAAAAATTTTGCATTTTGGCCCCAGATTTATTTACTTTGTATCCAACTTATTCCTACTAAAACAAACCATTAGGGCAAATGGTGTAAGTGAATAAAAATGTCAAAGTTATTACGATGTTTACTAATCCATAATCATGAACATGTTAGCCTCATAATCATTTCCTTGAGGAAATGGAATATAAATTTACAGGGAGCTGCATTTGAATAGCACTGAATTTTCAGAAGCATCTTTAGACATACAAAAAAAAAATTCTCAGTTCCCCAAACTAGTCAGTAAAATGAGATGCATTCATCATTGTATTAAGTAGTGATTTGGAGTGGTTCCCTCCAAGGTCATAAATTGTAGACTAAGAGTACACTTTCAATTTTATTTCTTGAGTAAATAAATGAATATTTCCACAGTTAGAACTTTCACCTCTTATTTCTTCTTTCTCTGTATATCCATTTTTGCCCTTGGGTTAAGAACAGGAGAGAAGGTTGGCCAAAACTCGTGGTGTGGAAAGGTCTTCCAATGATGCAGAACAAAAGTGTTTTTGTAACTTGAAGACTTAGAAAGTCACATAGGGCACTAAATGCTAAATGACTTGACTGCAGACAACCAAGGGTATATATTAAAAGCAGAAATTGAACCAAGGTCATGTTAGCTGTTCTCTATTCTTTATATTAAATTCATTTACATATAGGGACAGATAATACAAATGAGTAATTAATATAGGATATATATGCATATATAAAACATATATTCCCACATATATATACATATATATGTATATGTTTTTTAACAACATAGTAGATAGGGTACTAGACTTGGAGTCAAAAAGATATGAGATCAAGTTTTACTTTAGATACTTGCTTCCACAGTAAAATTAGAGGTTTCACTTCAATGGATTGTCAGGTCCTTCCTTCCCTAAATCTACTCTGATCTAGTGTATTTTTGTATGCATACACATATGAAAGGCATATTCATATACATACATTTGTAGAACAGACATATTTTTGGTTAGATTCTAGGTTTCTTCTTTTTTAATTAAGTATATTTATTTAATTAATTAATTTAGAATATTTTTTCCATAGTCATAGAATATTTCCATAGTCATAGAATATTTTCAATAGTGCTTCATGTCCTTTCCCTCCCCTTCTTCAATGCCCCTCCCATAGCTGATGCACAATTCCAGTGGATTTTACATGTGTCATTGATCAAGACCTATTTCCATATTATTTATATTTGCACTAGGGTGATAGTTTGGAGCCTATATCCCTAATCATATCCCCATTGAACCATGGGATCAAGCAATAGAACAGACTTATTTTTTAAACAAAAAGAAGCCTTTTACTCAGAGTACATTTATTTAACTAAGAAGGCATGTGAATAAAATTTGTAAGAACATAGATTTAAACCTAGCAAAAATATGTTATCTATTCCAATCCCCTCAATTTGCAGATGGTTGAACAATGACCTATAGAAAGGAAATTACTTCCTCAGAGCCTTATGAGTAGTAAAGGATCATTATGGTATGATGGAAAGATCATTGAGATTAGAATCAGAGGGCTGAGGTTCAAGTTCCACTATTGATGATTACTAATTTGGCTGTTGGTAAGTAATTTCTCTTCCATTGGTCTCACTTTCCATACCTATAAAATGAGTGGGTTAGAAAAGAAGTCCTCAGAGATCTTTTCTAAATTTAGATCCTCCATGAATCTTCTACCCCTTCCACCTTTTATCTTGCCCTTTCTGACCCATTTTCTTCTTCTCTTTCTTCTTCTCTGCTCCTAGTATGTCATTACAACTATTATCATCATCATCATCATAATGTTACCTTCATGAGCACCATCAACACCACCAGGAGCAATATTAATCATACCATACAGAATGAATATATTATTTAGATTTTTCCTTATCATCACCAAATTACCATGTTCTTTCTCTCTTTTCCTGACGCACCATCTTCTTTCGTATAGTTCAAATAAGGCCATATCATTGGACTGATGCTTTGAAAGGTTAATAACCTATCATGGGGATTGTCTTCCCACTTAACATTCTTAAGCAGCATAACTGGAAAGTCTAAGTAATCATAAAGATATCAGTCCTCATTCTCACTCTCTACTCTACCTGTCTTCTGTCAAACTGAAAATTTTTTTTCCAATCCGCTTTAGCATAATTTTTTATTTAAACCAGGAAATATTGGGGTCCTGCAGGAACAGAACCTTATAAAAAGCTTTGAAGTGGAAGATTATTCCAAAGTCCAAAGAAGTCCTTCACTTGTCTCTGTATTTTAGGAAAAACAAAATAAAAATAAACCAAAAAAAATTTAAAAAGACAAAGAAAATCTCTTGGGATGGAATATTTACCTGAAGAAAATAAATAACTAATTAATTCCTAAGATGTTGAAAGCAAAGGTTTTCCAACCAAGGGTGTTTACTACATACAGAAGGACTGGCAAAGGAATATCTATTCCCTAAGATTAAAAAAACTGAGCCTTTCTTCCTACACCTTTCATTTAAGTGAAGATTGCTTATAAAATCATTCCTTCTCACTCTCTCCACAGATGCAAAAAGTTCTATAATTTTCAAGCTGCTTTTCTATACCACACATTTTGCAAGATTGGAAATGGATTTTTTAAAAAGAGAAATTGATTTGAATAAAACAAGTTTTAAAGAATATTTGGCAAAGGAATAAATTGTCATTTCAAATTGAACACATTTTATGGGAGACATTTCTTACTTCAATTTCAAGGGGAAATAAGAAACATAAATGTTTCAATAGAAAATTGAGATGCTATTTTTCTAGTGTCAAGATTTTTTTGCAACAGGAATTGCAGTACTTAAAAATAATCCCTTGTAATATTTTACAACTAGATCAAAGCTGCTTTCAAAATTTGGTTATCACATGGGTGGTGGAATGGTGGAAAATGTTATTTAAGGATGGCAAATAGCTGGTATTGATTTTCTATTCTTATTAATCATATTTAATAGAAATTGAATCATGTGGACCTTTTGCCACTTTCCAAATAATGGCCAATTATCAAAGCAATAACCTAAAAAAATCTAAATCAGTAAAACATTCTCATGTTAAGCTGATTTTCCTTGCCTTTGGACAATGTCCTTTTTGGAATGAATTTATTACAATGAGATGATGAAGAGGTCATAGGACTGGAGGCAGGAAAGCTCTCCCCAGAACTTTCATTTAGAGATGTTGTTGTTGTTGTTGTTGATTCAGTTGTGCCTGACTTTTAGCAACTCCATAGCAGTCTAGATCCTTATATAATCCAACATCTCTGGAAGACAGTCCAAGAATATGTTCCTGGTTTCCATGATACTATCTCTTCATCTTAACCTTTGCTGTTCCCTTTTCTTTTTACCTAAAATCTTTCCTAACATTGGGATCTTTTACAATGAGTCTTGTTTTCTTATTATGTGACTAAAATATTTAAGTTTCTGCTTTCCAGTGATCTTTTAATGAACAATCTGGCCAATTATCTCTACATTTTCCACCCTGTCCTTTCCCCTTCCCTTTTCTCTGCCCATTATTCTCTCTAAGATTGTGAGTTCCTTAATGTCAGGGACTGTCTTCCTTTTTCTTATTTGTATTCTCATGGCTTAGCATAATGCCTGGCACTGAGTAGGCCTTAATATTTGGTTACTGACTGATTTTGAAAAATGCTGATCTAGGTTATGACTATTCATCTTATGTACCTATATTAAACATATGCATTCCCTATACCATCTTTTACTCTGTTCTTTGGGCATGGGCCAGCTTTATGGGAGAAATTCAGGAAAGATACTTTGAGAATGACAATGATAAAGGTGGGTCCTCTAACTAAGGCAAGCCATATACCTTAGTAGTAGTAGTCTCTTGGTAACCGAGGATGACGATTGTCTTTGTGAGTTTTCATCTATGGTGTATAGATGAATGTGCGCAAAGACACTTGTGTGTGAAGGAGATTTAAGTGGAAAAGTCGATGCACAGAGACAATCCCACTCTCTCTGCATTGGAAGCCTAGGTCCATTGGCATGAAAGTCGTTACACCTGGAGACTTCCTCAGCTGCATTGGATGGCCATGTTCTCCTTTGTTTTCCAACACGCCCTAAACACTCCACAGTGCTTTGCTGCATTGCCATCTCAGCCGTTGAACCTTCTTATTGGTTTCTTCCATCTGTTCCACCAAAGCAGTCTTCAAATGCTGGGTGAGCAAAGCCCTAGTTCACCAGGGGTCTATGACCAGATGGCTACCCTCACAAGGTTTAGCCGGACTGGCGAAGCTGTTGCCCGGGGTGTGGCCATTGCCGCAGGCTAGCAGCTACTAGGAGCCACAAGTGAGAGCTGGGTGTCAGGTGATGGTCAGAGGCAGGAGAGCTGCCCTAGGAGGGCATGGCAAGCCCTCCATAACAGAGATACTACCCCTCCCTGAGCACCCCATACACCCCCATATACCTTACAGAAAGGATTATCAAAGAAGAGACTAGATTTCTCTCATCACATCCCTGGAGGTGATCAACCTCAGAACTAAGACACTCAGAAAGTCAGAGAGGAGAAACTCATACAAATCTATGGCTAATTACCATGGCTTTTGTTAAAAATAGTCTTATAGTTCTCAAGAAGAAAAGAATACTGTAATACTCATCTAACCTAGAGTCTGAAGACTGAATGTGGTAAGGAAATCAGACACCAAGCCCATCAAGAATTCCTAGAAGATTAAAAGAGATGAGCATGATGGAGGAAAAATTGGGAAAAGAAATGAGAGATATGCAAAAAAGTTATGAAAAGAAGATTAACAGCTTAGCAAAAGGGGCATGGAAATATTGAAGAAAATAACAGCTTAAAGAAACATAATAAACCTAATTTTAGAAGAAACACAAACATTCTTTTTTTTTATATAATATATTTTATTTGATCATTTCCAAGCATTATTCGTTAAAGACATAGATCATTTTCTTTTCCTCCCCCCCCACCCCCCATAGCCGACGCGTAAGTCCACTGGGCATTAGCTGTTTTCTTGATTTGAACCCATTGCTTTGTTGATAGTATTTGCATTAGAGTGTTCATTTAGAGTCTATCCTCTGTCATGTCCCCTCAACCTCTGTATTCAGGCAGTTGCTTTTTCTCGGTGTTTCCACTCCCATAGTTTATCCTTTGCTTATGAATGGTGTTTTTTTCTCCTGGATCCCTGCAAGTTGTTCAGGGACATTACACCGCCACTAATGGAGAAGTCCATTACGTTCGATTATACCACAGTGTATTAGTCTCTGTGTACAATGTTCTCCTGGTTCTGCTCCTCTCGCTCTGCATCACTTCCTGGAGGTTGTTCCAGTCTCCATGGAACTTCTCCACTTTATTATTCCTTTTAGCACAATAGTACTCCATCACCAACATATACCACAGTTTGTTCAGCCATTCCCCAATTGATGGGCATCCCCTCATTTTCCAGTTTTGGGCCACCACAAAGAGCGCAGCTATGAATATTTTTGTACAAGTCTTTGTGTCCATTATCTCTTTGGGGTACAGACCCAGCAGTGCTATGGCTGGGTCAAAGGGTAGATATTCTTTTAGCACCCTTTGGGCATAGTTCCAAATTGCCCTCCAGAATGGTTGGATCAGTTCACAGCTCCACCAGCAATGAATTAATGTCCCTATTTTGCCACATCCCCTCCAGCATTCATTACTTTCCTTTGCTGTTATGTTAGCCAATCTGCTAGGTGTGAGGTGATACCTCAGAGTTGTTTTGATTTGCATCTCTCTGATTATAAGAGATGTAGAACACTTCTTCATGTGCTTGTTAATAGTTTTGATTTCTTTATCTGAGAACTGCCTATCCATTTCCCTTGCCCATTTATCAATTGGAGAATGGCTTGATTTTTTGTACAATTGATTTAGCTCATTATAAATATGAGTAATTAAACCTTTGTCAGAGGTTTCTATGAAGATTTTTTCCCAATTTGTTGTTTCCCTTCTGATTTTAGTTATATTGGTTTTGTTTGTACAAAAGCTTTTTAGTTTGATGTAGTCAAAATTATTTATTTTACATTTTGTGATTCTTTCTATATCTTGCTTGGTTTTAAAGCCTTTCCCCTCCCAAAGGTCTGACATGTATACTATTCTGTGTTTACCCAATTTACTTATGGTTTCCTTCTTTATGTTTAAGTCACTCACCCATTTTGAATTTATCTTGGTGTAGGGTGTGAGGTGTTGATCTATTCCTAGTCTCTCCCACACTGTCTTCCAATTTTCCCAGCAGTTTTTATCGAATAGTGGATTTTTGTCCCAAAAGCTGGGATCTTTGGGTTTATCGTATACTGTCTTGCTGAGGCCGCTTTCCCCCAGTCTATTCCACTGATCTTCCTTTCTGTTTCTTAGCCAGTACCAAATTGTTTTGATGACTGCTGCTTTGTAATATAGTTTTAGGTCAGGGACTGCAAGGCCCCCATCATATGTGTTTTTTTTCATTATTTCCCTGGATATCCTTGATCTTTTGTTCTTCCAAATGAACTTTGTTATGGTTTTTTCTAAATCAGTGAAGAAGTATTTTGGTAGTTCAATGGGTATGGCACTAAATAGATAAATAAGTTTGGGTAGGATGGTCATTTTTATTATATTGGCTCGTCCTATCCATGAGCAGTTAATGTTTTTCCATTTGTTCAAGTCTAGTTTTAGTTGTGTGGCGAGTGTTTTGTAGTTGTGTTCATATAGTTCCTGTGTTTGTCTTGGGAGGTAGATTCCTAGGTATTTTATTTTGTCTAAGGTGATTTTGAATGGGATTTCTCTTTCTAGTTCTTGCTGCTGAGCTGTGTTGGAGATATATAGAAAAGCTGATGATTTATGTGGGTTTATTTTGTATCCTGCAACTTTGCTAAAGTTATTGATTATTTCAATTAGCTTTTTGGTTGAATCTCTAGGATTCTTTAAGTAGACCATCATGTCATCCGCAAAGAGTGATAACTTGGTCTCCTCCTTGCCTATTTTGATGCCTTCAATTCCTTTATCTTCTCTAATTGCTACTGCTAGTGTTTCTAGTACAATGTCAAATAGTAGGGGTGATAATGGGCATCCTTGTTTCACTCCTGATCTTATTGGGAATGCATCTAGTTTATCCCCATTGCAGATGATATTAGCTGTTGGTTTTAGATATATACTGTTTATTATTTTTAGGAATGACCCTTCTATTCCTATGCTTTCTAGTGTTTTTAATAGGAATGGGTGTTGTATTTTATCAAAGGCTTTTTCTGCATCTATTGAGATAATCATGTGGTTCTTGCTAGTTTGCTTGTTGATGTGGTCAATTATGTGGATGGTTTTCCTAATGTTGAACCAGCCCTGCATCCCTGGTATGAATCCTACTTGATCATGGTGAATGATCCTTCTGATCACTTGCTGGAGTCTTTTTGATAGTATCCTATTTAAGATTTTTGCATCTATATTCATTAGGGAGATTGGCCTATAGTTTTCTTTCTCTGTTTTTGACCTGCCTGGTTTTGGAATCAGTACCATGTTTGTGTCGTAAAAGGAGTTTGGTAGAACTCCCTCTTTGCTTATTATGTCAAATAGTTTGTATAGTATTGGGATTAACTGTTCTCTGAATGTTTGATAGAATTCACAGGTGAATCCATCAGGCCCTGGGGACTTTTTCTTAGGAAGTTCTTTGATGGCTTGTTGGATTTCAATTTCTGATATGGGATTATTTAGGAATTCTATTTCCTCTTCTGTTAGTCTAGGCAGTTTGTATTTTTGTATATATTCATCCATTTCTCCTAAATTGGTGTATTTATTGCCATATAATTGGGCAAAGTAATTTCTAATGATTGCCTTAATTTCCTCCTCATTGGAGGTGCTGTCCCCCTTTTCATCTTTAATGCTGTGAATTTGCTTTTCTTCCTTCCTTTTTTAAACTAGATTGACCAGTACCTTGTCTATTTTGTTTGTTTTTTCAAAGTACCAGCTTCTTGTCTCATTTATTAAATCAATTGTTCTATCACTTTCGATTTTATTAATTTCTCCCTTAATTTTTAGGATTTCTAATTTGGTTTTCTGCTGGGGGTTTTTAATTTGATCGCTTTCCAGTTTTTTCATTTGCATTTCCAATTGATTGATCTCTGCTCTCCCTTGTTTGTTAATATAAGCATTCAGGGATATGAATTTACCTCTGATTACCGCTTTGGCTGCATCCCAAAAGGTTTGAAAGGATGTTTCGCCATTGTCATTTTCCTCGATGAAATTATTAATTGTTTCTATGATTTCTTCTTTAACTAAACGGTTTTGGAGTATCATATTGTTTAATTTCCAATTGGTTTTAGATTTGGTTTTCCATGTACCATTACTAATCATTATTTTTATTGCCTTGTGATCTGAGAAGGCTGCATTCATTATTTCTGCTTTTCTGCATTTGTGTGCTATGTTTCTGTGACCTAATGTATGGTCAATTTTTGTGAATGTGCCATGTGGTGCTGAGAAGAAGGTGTATTCCTTTTTATCCCTATTTATTTTTCTCCATATGTCTATTAATTCTAATTTTTCTAAGATTTCATTCACTTCTTTTACCTCTTTCTTATTTATTTTTTGATTTGATTTATCTAAATTTGATAATGGTTGGTTTAAGTCTCCCACTAGTATGGTTTTATTGTCTATTTCTTCCTTAAATTCTCCTAGTTTCTCCATTAGAAATTTGGGTGCTATATTATTTGGTGCATACATATTGATTAATGATATTTCCTCATTGTCTATAGTCCCTCTTAACAAAATATAATTACCTTCCCTATCCCTTTTGATCAGGTCTATTTTTGCATTGGCTTTATCAGATATCATGATTACCACTCCTGCCTTCTTTCTATCAGTTGAAGCCCAGAAGGTCTTACTCCATCCTTTAATTCTGACCTTGTGGGTGTCAACCCGCCTCATGTGTATTTCTTGAAGACAACATATGGTAGGGTTTTGGATTCTAATCCATTCTGCTATTTGTCTACGTTTTATGGGTGAGTTCATCCCATTCACGTTCAAAGTTATGATTGTCATTTGTGGACTCCCTGGCATTTTGATTGCCTTCCCTAATTCTAACCTTTTCTTCTTCGGCTCTACCTTTTAGTCCAGTGATTTACTTTGAAACAGTCCCCCTTGTCCCCTCCCTTGATGTTTCCCTTTTTAGTCCCTCCCTTTTTGTTCCCTCCCCCTCCCCCCTCTCTTTCCCTCCCTTTTTGTTCTCCCTCTCCCCCTCCCCCCCTTGGTTTTCCCTTCTCCTTACCCTTGTTGGGTAAGATAGAATTCAAGATCCCAATGGATCTGGATGTTTTTCCCTCTCAGAGCTGATTTCCCTGAGATTAAGGTTTAAGTAACCCCCCCCCTCTCTTCCTCTCCTTCTTATAGGAGTTTTCTTCCCCTCCCCTTCCCATGTGAATCTTTGTGTGAGAATGATTATTCTATTTGGTCTTTCTTTACCCCCTATTTATACATTACATTTTCCCCACATGTTAGTATACATAGGTTGATATAAATGTAGTCCTTATAGAAGAGAGTTTGAGTAAAAGAAGAACATAACATTTTCCCCTTTCCTTAATATTTACCTTTTCAGGTATTCCTTGCTCTTTGATTTTCGGTATCAAACTTTCCACAGAGCTCTGGTCTTTTCTTTGCAAAAAGTTAGAAGTCTTCTATTTTGTTGAATGCCCATACTTTCCCTTGGAAGTATATAGTCAGTTTTGCTGGGTAGCTGATTCTTGGTTGGAGACCCAGCTCTCTTGCCTTTCTGAAGATCATGTTCCATGCCTTACGATCATTCAGAGTAGAACTTGCAAGGTCTTGTGTGACCCTGATTGGCATTCCTTTATATCTAAATTGTCTTTTTCTGGCTTCCTGTAGGATTTTTTCTTTTGTTTGATAGCTTTGGAATTTGGCAATTACATTCCTGGGAGTTGTCTTTTGGGGGTTTAGTGTAGAAGGTGTTCTGTGAGCTCTGTCAGTGGCTGTATTGCCCCCTTGTTCTAGAATCTCTGGGCAATTTTCTTTGATTATATCTTGTATCACCATGTCCAGTTTGGTGTTTATTTCTGGCTTTTCTGGGAGTCCAATTATTCTTAAATTATCCCTTCTCCCCCTATTTTCCAGATCTATCACCTTGTCGGTGAGATATTTTATGTTCTCTTCTAATTTCTTGATATTTTGGCTTTGCTTTATTAATTCTTGCTCTTTTACATGATCGTTGTCTTCCAGCTGCCTGATTCTGGCCTTTAAAGCCTGGTTTTCTTTTACAGTTTGGTCAAACTGGTTTTGTAGATGCGTGAATTTCTTTTTCATTATTTCCAACTTTTCCTCCCAGAAGGCTTCCATCTTTTTGGTCATTTCTGATTCAAATTCTTCATAGGTTTGTGGAGAGTTTCCATTTCCTTCGGAAGGTTTTGGAGCATTTTCTTTTATATTATCTTCTGTCTGCTCTGTATTTTGTATTTTGGCTCCATAGAATGTGTCCAAAGTCGCCCCTTTCTTCTTATTTTTCTTGGTATTTTGGGGCTTCTGTGGTTCTGTGGAGTTTGCCATTTCTGAATGTGGAGGATTAGTTTTTCTTGTCTCTGTCTGGTGTTCAGAGGCTTTAGTCCTGGGCAGATGTTGGTTCTACGAGCTTTCCCTGGGTTAAACTGAATATGCCTCACTGGAACTGGAATGGAAGGGTCGGACCACGAGGACACACTCTCCCCCCGGCTCGCTTTCCGGAAGTTGCCTTCAGAATCGCTGGCCGTGAGGCTGTTTCGTTGGCCTGCGGGGGGATGGGCTGCAGCTTTCCCAAGCTCTAGGGCAAGGACTTTCACTGAGACTTGGATAGCAGGATCCAGCCCGTGAGGCTGTCTTGCCCGCCCTGAGGGTTGCTGTTGTTTCGACCAGCTCTCTGCAGCGGAAGCCCCAGGCAGTAACTTTCACCGGGACTGTAGAAGGCCCTGAGGGTTCTGCTCTCTGAGCCTGGCCGGGCTGCGGCTTCCGGGAGCCTTGGACTCTGCGCTCCTACCCCTGAGGTCCGAGTGATCTCGGGTTCTGGCTTTTGAGGGGAGCCGTACCTTTTGAACCGGGTCCAGGTCCAGGAGGAGGGTTCCCAGGGTCTGTGCTGTTGATCGTTTTGAATTTCGGCGCCTTAGGAGCTTATCGTTTGAGATCGGTCGGGAAGGGTTTTCAGGAGATCTGAGCTTTAGCTTTCTCTAAGCCGCCATCTTAACCGGAAGTCCACAAACATTCTTTGAAGAAAAGAATTCCTAAAAAAAAGTAAAATATACCACATGGGAAAAAATAAGGCATAAGAACTTACTAAAGGAAAAAAAAAAACTTATTGAAAAGAACTGGTTAGATGGAAAAAGAGTTATAAAATCTCACTGAAGAAAATAATTACTTAAAGATTAAAAATTTCAAAGTGGAAGCTAATGAGTCTATGAGACATTAAAGCACAATAAAAACAAAGTGAAAAGAATAAAAAATAAAGAAAATGAGAAATATCTCATTGGAAAAACAACTAATCTGGAAAATGGATCAAGAAGGAGCAATATGTGATTCAATTACTCAGGCCTAGAGATGAGAGATCCTGAGTTTAAATGTGGCCCCTAACATTTCCTAACTACCTGATCCTGGGAAAGTCACTTAACTCCAATTGCCTGGCCCTTACCATGTTTCTGCTTGGTAATGAATACTTCATATTGATTCTAAAACTGAAGGTAAGGGGAAATAAAGGAAGGAAGTAAGGAAGGAAAGAAGGAAGGAAAGAAGGAAGGAAGGAAAGAAGGAAGGAAGGAAGGAAGGAAGGAAGGAAGGAAGGAAGGAAGGAAGGAAGGAAGGAAGGAAGGAAGGAAGGAAGGAAGGAAGGAAGGAAGGAAGGAAGAAAAGAGAATACTTCATATTGATTCCAAAACTGAAGGTAAGGGGAGAGAAAGAAAGAAAGGAAGAAAGGAAGAAAAGAAGAAAGGAAAAAAGGAAGAAAGGAAGAAAGGAAGGAAGGAAGGAAGGAAGGAAGGAAGGAAGGAAGGAAGGAAGGAAGGAAGGAAGGAAGGAAGGAAGGAAGGAAGAAAGAAAGAAAGAAAGAAAGAAAGAAAGAAAGAAAGAAAGAAAGAAAGAAAGAAAGAAAGAAAGAAAGAAAGAAAGAAAGAAAGAAAGAAAGAAAGAAAGAAAGAAAGAAAGAAAGGGAGGGAGGGAGGGAGGGAGAGAGGACTGGGATGGAAGGGAGGGGAAATGGATGGAAATTCTGTGCCCAATTTTCATCAGACAGTTAGTGTAGTGGCAGCCTAACCTCATGCTCAGGTAAGCAGCCAAGCTATCATAGCCTGTAGTCTGCCTTTTAGGAAAGAGAGATACAAAAAAAAAGGCCTGAGTTCCCCCCAAACTTGAGGAGAGAGGGAAAGGTTTTTTTTTTCAAACATTGATGGACTTCATTGCGGGGGGGGGGGGGAATCCCCCCTAAGACCCCACCTCTTAAATAAAAAAGTGCATAGAAAAGAAGGGATTTAGAAACCTTTGTACAATATTATCTACATCCTGCACCCTGCAAGCAGGTGATAACTGGAAGAGGGCAGGCAGGGCTCCCTGGGGACATGTGCTGAGGTCAGGGAGGGGAAGGAGGGCCACCCTCAGGGCCAGGCCAGGGGTGAACAGCTTGGGCTTGGGGGGAGGGGGGGAGAGGGGGCAGGTCAGTTGAGGAAACAGTGACAGCGCTTGGCCCCACAGTTACAGGGAAGCTTGTTGCTGGCATCCTAGATGGGGAACTTGTAGTCGTAGGTGAGCTCCTCCCACCAGAGGATGCTCCGAAGAGCAAAGATCAGGATGTGAATCTGGCCCTCCATGTGGATCACCCGAGAGAAGCAGTTGGGCTCACATGAGTGGTTGATGAAGCGTCCCTGTTGCCATGCATGGTCAGGTCCACCACATCGAAGTCATCCATTCAGAACATGTAGCGGCCGATGCCCTTCATGTCGTAGTCTTTCTCCCGTTTGTCGTTGAGCACCGACCGGATCACTATGCCTGAGTACTCGATGACCATCTCCCCAGCATTGATGTTGCTTTTACAGAACAGGCCTGGGCCATGGATGGCAGATATGTAGACCCCTACAGCCTCTTTGGATGTCTTCTTAAGGTGGTAGAAGTGCATAGCCATGGGCAGCTCCCGATTGGTGGCACGCCTGGTAGAACTGAGTTGCACCTCATCCTCATCCTCGTCATAGGCAGCCCCATCAGGCAGCTCTTGGTGCTGGGATGCCAGGAAATTGAACATGTTGAAGGTGCATTTCCGGAGGTAGACTTCTGCCCCGGGGGCACCATGGGGGTTCAGGGGGGCTCTTCCTGCCCTTCTCCCTGCTGGTGGTAGCAGAACTTGTAGTGATGGCAGCGCTGGGTCCCTAGCAACTGCTCAGCCAGGAAGATCACAGCATCATGGTGGATCCCCAAGAGCTGGCACCGCTAATCCCACTGAAGGAGAAATGCTGGAGCCGGGGTCCAGTGCCTCCTGGACCTTCTCAATCAGGGTCCTCCAGGCCCCCTCTAGGCTCTCGGCCTCAACACTGAAGCCATCTTCACTGCTGATCCTGAAGCGCAGGAGGGGTCCTGTCCGCCTGGGCCCTGATTCTCTTTGTCATCAGGGGACAGAGGGTAATCCTCTGAACTTGATGCCTCACCTGAGTAGTGTGGCAGCGACCACACCCCGGGCAATGGCTTCCACAGGCCACCTTGTGAGGGTAGCCATCAAGTCGTGGACCCCTGGTGAACCAGGGCATTGCTCACCCAGCATGTGAAGACTGCTTTGGCGGAACAGGTGGAAGAAACCAATAAGAAGGTTCAACGGCTGAGAGGGCGACGCAGCAAAGCACTGTGGAGTGCTTAGGGCATGTTGGAGCACAAAAGACAACATGGCCATCCAATGCAGCTGAGGAAGTCTCCAGGTGTAATGACTTTTCGTGCCACTGGACCCAGGCTTCCAACGCCGAGAGAGTGCGACTGTCTCTGTGCATCGACTTTTCCACTTAAATCTCTTTCACGCACAAGTATCTTTGTGCACACTCATCCACATCACAGATGAAAGCGCATAAAGACAGTCATCCTCAGTTACCGAGAGACTACTACTATAATTCCAAGGGACTCAAGATTTTTTTAAATAGTGCCATCTACCTCCACAGAAAGAAGAATTGAAATTTGAGTGCAAATGGAAGTATAATTTCCTTTTTATTTTTCAATATGGCTAATATGAAATATGTTTTGGATGATTTCACACATACAGTTGTTATCACAGTATTTATGTTCTCAGTGGGGAAGGGAAGACATCGGATGGAGGGAGAGAATTTGGAACTCAACATTAAAAAATGTTTAAATAGATATGTAAAGAATACTTTTTTCTGATAAAGAATTTTTAAAAATCATATCACCTAACAAAGACTTATTGTGAGACTAAAATGGGATGATGCATTGAAGAACTTTATGAAACTTTATAATAAGTTAACATCACTTGTTCATTTCTTTCTGGTTTCTTTTTCTTGGTGAATATCCCACTAAAAGAATAAAAAAAGAAGAGAACTGTCCTCTTCTGGTCAGCCACAGTTCCTTAATCTTTACTAAGTGAAGCAACAAAATACTGTTTTCAACTAAGAAGGATCATCAGATTTACTCTTTGACCTCCAGCCTCCGCTGGCTCTGGTATCCAAGCAACAACAACTACAGTTTTCATTAGTGGCAGAAAAGTTCAGTAATATTGAATGAAATGTTCACTAAAAATAAAACAATGACAACAAAATATCCACTGCACTTCAAAATGTATAGGGTAAGGGAAAATGAAAACTTTAATGAGTTTTGAGTTTACTGATTCTGATTTCAGTATTAGAATTCAGAATTTTTTTCTCCCACATTTGGTCATAGATCTATATCATGGTAAGGGCTTTCTAATTTATAAAAAAAAAAAAACAACAGATCATATTGAGATAAGGTTAACAGAACCACACTTAAAACCCAGCAGGTAGACTGTTCATAATGAAGTGAATTATCACAAAATGGGATGATTTAAATTTGGTTTCCTCCCGATCTTACATCAATCAGATAGTCAACTTATCTTCATTATGTACCTACTATGTTTCAGGCACTGTACAAAACACAATGAGTACAAGAAAGAAAGAAATGATATCTGCTCTCAAGGGTCATTTCTTTAGCAACTACATTGATTATGTGAAAGGAAACAAAGCCAAATATCTTATTAGTTTCAGCATTTGGGGGAAAAAAACTAAACTAAAAATTTTTACCAGGTGTTCAGTCATATTCAGTTGTGTCTGGATGTTTGTGACATCATTTGGGGTTTTCTTGGCAATGATATTGAAATAGTTTCCCATTTCCTTCTGCAGTTTATTTTATTGCTGAAGAAATCTAAGTAAACAAGGCTTAGTGACTGGCCCAGGGTCACAGAGACAAAAGTCATATTTGAACTCAGGTCTTCATGATTTCAAGCCTGGAATTCTACCCACAGTACCACTTACCTGTCCACCTAACAATAGATACAGGTAAAATCAAGTACATGAAGAATGTGGATAGTAAAAAAAGAGGTATTCTTCATGTACTTGATTTCACCTGTATCTATTGTTAAGTGGACAGGTACTATCCACATTCAGAGGAAGAACTGTGGGAATAGAAACATGGAAGAAAAACAACTGCTTGATCACAAGGGTCAATGGGGACATGATTGGGGTTATACATTAAATCATCACCCTAATGCAAATATCAATAATATGGAAATTGATCTTGATCAGTGACACATGTAAAACCCAGTGGAATTGTGCTTCAGCTATGGGAGGGGAGGGAAAGAACATGAATCTTGAAACCATAGAAAAATATTCTAAATTAACTAAATAAATTTTTTTAAAGAAAAGGATACCTCTTTTCCAGATTATTCTAGACCATTTGATGGACTCTGGTGTATTTTATACAGCTATGAGTTTGATTGCTATCTTCAATTATTTGATAATCTATTAATTGGAAGAGACATTTTAATTGTTCAATTAAGCCACATTCAAGGGGAGGAGTAGGAAGAAATGAGATAAAAATCACCCAGAGGCAAATTTCAGTGTTATATATGCATTTATGCATTTGTGAAAAGGGGGATTTCTTGTCAATTGAAATTGTCCAATAGAATCAACTAATGGCTTAGGTGGCATAGGTTCTAAATGGAAGTCTCCATTCATTCATTAATTCATTATTTAGATGACACAGTCATCTAAATGTATATTGTATAATGTATATTGTAGTGTCATTTAAAAAATATTGATTGAGTTATAAAAAGCATAGTTGTCAAAATTTCCAACAAAGTTGGCTGAGATAGCTAAAATACTCTATGGCTGAATCAAATTCTAAAAATATTTATACAGACATTGGGCTAAATCTAAAAGTGAAAATTCAAATGTAAAGCCTTAAATTTGCCATCATTCAACCTCAAAGTTCAGCATCAGGAAGACAAGGTTGGACAACATTTGTCTTAAAATATTCTTTGGACTTTTGTAAATGACAAAGTGAATTTGAATCTGATGTGGCAGACCAAAAAGGGAATGCAAATTTCAACTTCATTAAGAAAAACATAGTTTCTAAGAGTTAAGAGAGGATAATCTCAAATTTTGCATGGACCAGAGAATATTAAAAATATTTTGTATAGTTCTCAGTATCATAGTTTGAATGACATCAATAAGCTAGAAAGTTCCAAAATTTGGATATCCAAGACTGAGAAAGATCTTGGAGTCATCTCACATGAGTAAGCATTGAATTGTTTGGAGATGTTTCATTTGGAAAAGAAAATACTCAGGTTGGAGGGGAGATAGTTCTTTTTAAAAAATATATAGGACCTGGAATGACCATTAAACTTTTTCTTTTGGACCCCAAAGAACAGAACTAGAAGGAATACTTGGAAATTCCCGAGAATAATATTTGTCCTAGATGTCAATAATAAAAAAAAGAAAAAAAAAGACTGCCTAGCAATTTAAAAGTAGAAGAGAATGCTATGAGAGTTGGTGGCTTCTCCCTCAATGTAGATCTTTGGTAAGAGACTATAAAATATAAGGCATTTTAGAGTAGGAATTCCATTTGTGTATGACTATTAAAAGTGGTTGAAAGGGGGCATCTGGGTAGCACAGTGGATTGAGAGTCAGACCTAGAGATGGGAGGGCCTGGGTTCAAATCTGGCCTCAGACACTTCCCAGCTGTGTGACCCTGGGCAAGTCACTTGACCCCCATTGCCTAGCCCTTACCACTCTTCTGCCTTGGAGCCAATACTCAGTATTAACTCCAAGACGGAAGGTAAGGGTTTAAAAAAAAGTGGTTGAAAGTTCTTCTTTCAAATCCTCTGCTTGTTTGAAAACAGACCTTCCCTGTGAGAGTTCTGAAACCAGGGAATAAATATGAGCTTATTATAAAAATGAGTGAGAAAGTAGGGGATCATGCTAGGAGTTAAACTTAGGGAACCTCCTTTGTTCCATTACCTCTCTCCCAGCCCTTTCATCTGTTTTCTATGTAGACATCAAAATCATGTGGAGTATGTCATTGCTGTAGTGGGAAAAGGCAGTCTTGAGAAGGCATCACACTCTAGGAAAATTGTTCCAATTTTAGCTATTGTTTCCAGTGATACCATGGGGAAAGAACAACAAAACATTTGAAAAGTAAAATTTCAAAATAGCTTAAGTTGCCCCGTCGGCATTTATATCTCTGATTATACCAGCTAGTATTGCATAGATGCAAGGTTTAACATCTTCAAAGGGGCAAAGGGCAAGATTGAAAAATAAGTTAGAGGCAAAATAATTCATCCCTCCTAAATTCAGAAGATTTTCTACTAAGTCTTGAAGAATTCACGGTTGTGTGGAGTTCCCATAAATCATCCCTGACAAAACGATGAAAAATGAAAAAAAATGACAAAGTAAAATTAAAAAATCTAAATCAAATAATTTTTAAAAATTCAGCTTTTGGTAGTTAGGAAGTTTTCTATTCTGTTGATGACAGACTGAATGAGAAAAGAAAGCAAATCCTGGTCTGGGAATTGAGTGATGTATGCAGGCTCTTTAAAATGTGCCCTAAAGTATTTCTGAGATGCACTGAAGCAGATACAATCCCATCAGGCCCATCTTTCTCAAAAGGCAGCTTTGTTTCTGTTCCATTCTTCCTCCATTGGACAAATGTTCTGAAATTATCCACTGAATTCAGCACATTAAAGATGCAAGAAAACTCTGAACATCCTCTTCTCAGGTTTCTTGGTGTGTCTCCTCTCTTACTGGCATACTATGGACTTTCTCGTTGTTAAGGCAGCATTGTGATCTCTCCCTGCCATTTTCCTTCCTTTTTAGTTTGTAATTATTGTTGAATAGCTCTTCTGGTAGATGTTGGTTCTCCTTGCTTTAGGGAGAGAGTAGTTTTCCTTCCTCCTTTTACAAGTAATGCTAATAATAGTTTTTCTTTTGTTTGTTTTGTTCTGTATTGAGTCTAAGGAAGAAGAGTTGTAAGGATGGCAATGGGTGTTAAGCGACTTGTCCAGGGTTAGGGTTAGGAAGTGTCTGAAGCCAGTTTTGAAATGCTATCTATGGGCCTGCCTTTCTGTCTACTGAGCCATCTAGCTGTCCCCAGGACTAATAATAATTAACAAATATATTTCTTTAAGGTTTATAAAATATTTTACATGGGGTTGATTATTGTCTTTTGTGCTTGAAGAGAACCAAAATGACATCACTGGCGATTTCTTTTGACGTGCATTAATTGGATTGAAGTGAGCCAGAGTTTCATACAGTGTCAGCCTCATTCCTTCTAACCAAGTCGTCATCAGTGGATGACACTCAATGGAGACTTGGGATTCACTACTTGACCTTGGTGTTTCGATGCCTAGCCAAACTATATAAGTGCTCCACAATGCCTACTTCAACTGCCTTCATGGGCATTGGAACCAATTATTCTCTTCTGCCCATTTTCCTGGGGGAAGTCTTCACCTGCTTTGGGTAGACATCCCCATCTCTCCCTGACATTTTGAGTCCTGCCATTTACCCTCAAGCTGATTTAGTCCACCTGCCAAGAGAGTTTAGCAAAGTCCTGTCTCTGTGCATGTTTCTTAGAGTCATAGGTGAGAGGTGGGTGGCAGCCAGAAACCAGAGAAGGAAAGAAGTCCTGAAAAGGACATGTATTGTCTAACAGGAACACAGATTTTAAGCTTCCAAGTATTTCAGAAAACATAACATCCAGCTTCCTCATTTTAAAGATGAGAAAACAGACTGGAAGAATACAAGTACTTTAACTAAGGTCATGCAGCTAGTAGGTATCAGAAGCAGAATCTGAACTCAGGGCTTTTGACTTTAGATCCAATGACATTTCTATTGCCTTCCAAATCTCATTTGATAACAAAATCTTGCATTCTATCAGTAAATCAGTCATCCAAAACAAGTAAAATTCAAAGTTTTATTGTTAGAGTTAATACAATGCCTAAAGAATGAGAAAATGAATAATTCTCAGACAAGTAATGACGTGTGGCAATAAGGATGTTTCCCATATTGTCAAAGACCAGATGACTGATACATTTTCTCCCTATTGTGATCGTCTCACCCAAATCCCTCCATCTCAAAGTCTTCTGTTGATCACATGATGAGACTCCCTTCACTTTTTCATCAATCTCTGGAAAAACCAAAGGCTAGACACCGTGACTTTAATCTCCCAAGGTGTGGGAGGTAAGAGTTGGGGATTATCAGTCAAGTGTGATGGAGGGCGAGAGAGAGAATCTGTCATAGGCTAAGTGACTTTGATTTCTTTTGTAGGAACTTGTCTAGTTTTTCATGGAGTTCCTTTAGTTCTTCATTCTTTGAAACAGATATGGCAATGAAGACAAAATTATTTCATAAACAGAAGAGACTTAGGAAATCTGATAGTCCAAACCTTTAACATAAGTGAGGAAACTGAGGCATATAAAGGTTAAATAACTTGCCCAAGGTCATACATAGTTTCTATCTAAAATGACTTTGATCACATCAGGGACCCATCAAAGTAGCTTTTTGTTTAGAAGCTAACATTTTGTTTAAAGTATTAGTTAAATTTCTTCTCTCTGCCCATTGCATGTGATTTGAAATAATCTCAATTTAAAGACTTATTGGAGTGAGTGCAGACAGCCTTGGGGTTCTTAAGGGCTTTGCCAGGGAATTCAAGCTCTTCCAGGTCTTATGGGTCTGAAAAGACTTTAATGACAGACTGCAATCTTTCACATGAACAAAAGTCTAACCAAGTTCAGAGAGGCTCATCATCAAATGATTTCACAATCAGTTCATTCACATGCATTGATGATGAAACAATATGCCAAATCATAAAGGAGTCACAAGTTAATGAGGGAGAGTCAGTTAAGGATAATTTATTAAAAGCCAGGCACTGGATTGACAAGTGGGAATCAAATGAAAGGCAAAATAATATCCTTTTAGTCAAGGAGCTTTCAATCTAATGGAGGAAAAATGAAAATTAATATGGATGAATTAGACATATTCTAGATGGGTTAAATTGTAGATGAGCTCAGAAGGAAGGCAGATTTAGGGCAGCTAGGTGGATCAGTGGATAGAGTAACAAGTCTGAAGACAGGAAGTCCTGGTTTCAAATCTATCCTCAGACACTTCCTACCTCTGTGACCAGAGGCCAGGAACTTATCCCAAATTGCCTAATCTTTGCCACTTTTCTACCTTGGAACTAATGCTTAGTATCTAAGGCCAAAGGAAAAGCTTTTTTATTTTATGTTTTTAAAGATTAAGGTAGACTAAGGAAGGCTTTTTGCAAAGGTAGGAATTTAGCTGAGACGTGAAGAAATCCAAGAGGAACAGAGTAGGAGGGAGTTTCAGACATGAAGAACAGGCAGCAAGAAGCATTGCCAATATCAATGAAAGGAAACAAGTCATCTTAAAATAAAGTGCTTCTGATTTGTCAAAGAGGAATCTTTCAAGCGTGATTTTCAAAAAGTAAAATAAAATATGCATTTTAAGTGAATGGCCATCTTGATAGATTATCTTGAAAAATTATATCTAAGTGGCATTATTAAAGAAATTGCTATTCAAATTTCATATCTGAAGCTCAGTTTAAAGTAAAACACTATTATTAGCTACTCCCACTCTATTAACTGAAATGCTTTATCATTTATGGAATTTGATATTGATGCTTCAAAATTTTCATTCTTGTTATATTGTCATAAAGGAAGGAAAGGGTTCAAGATCTGGGATTCTGTGTACTTCCAGTTAGAAATATCAATGTTTTTCTCTGTGTGTACAACTTAGAATTCATCTTAGTCACCAGCTTTTAATTTGGGGAGGTTTGGTATTTGCATGTTTATTTTCCATGCATTCCAATTTACAACAATGGAACATTTTTAGTCATGTCTGTGTATGTGTGAATAGGTTTCTTGTTTTAATTTGTCCATTATGCACCTGTGCTATAATAATATTACATTTTATGTCAGCCCTCATCAGCTCTAAATTTATGGCTTGAATTTACAGTATGTTCAGAGTTTAACAATCTCACCAAATGTATGTTTTCTTCTTAATTTTCAGTGTTTTATGAAGGGATACGACAGTTTATGTTTCTCATTTCTTCTGGGTGTCCAAACTTCTTTTTGGAGTGTAGAGATTTTATATTTGCTGCCTGTTCTACTTTCTGTAAACATTTGGTTTGTAAACATGATCCTGTAAACATTATGATGACTGTCTTTTCTTACCTGGCGAATATTATAAAGATATGAACCACTTAGGAAACTATGTTACATCTAAATAGTTTATGGATAAGTAAACTGAGGCTTAGAGATAGATGAAGTCACTTATTCCAATTTCCACACTTGGATGGTTTCATAGTTAATGTTTGAATCTCTTTATGACCTTCCTCGGAAGGTTCCTTATTTTAGAAAGATTTATTCAAACTCTCACAGGTAATGAATGTTGAAAAAAGTTTTACTCTGCCTCACTCCAGGTCTAACATTCTATACATTGTGCTAAAATGCCTCAATCAAATTTTTATGAATTATCATAACACTAACATAACATCATAACAGAAGTTGTTTCCTCTATTGTAGATCTGGTCACCTCAAATCTAGATGATATGTTTAGCAAGGACAAAGGGGCATATTTCTCAGGGAGGATATTCTTGTTTATAGATAAAAGAACATAAATATCCACCCTGCCTTTTGACAAAACACAGAGGGCCCAGCTTAGTTAGATACCTTGGAGTCTCAGAGTAAATTATCTTAGGCTGAGAACTGAATTGCCTTTTTTTTAATAATTGGACTTTGAAAAAATAATAGTTTCACATAGAAATATTTCTAATGAGTACAATTCAACCAATTTTCTTCAACCTATAACAAGTGATGGTCTAAAATAAACTGGTTAAATTTGAGATTTCTTGATTTTTAAACATTTTATTTAAGTAAAGTCACCAAATATTTATTGAATATTTTCTATATTCTAGCCACTATGCTTAGCACCGGGAATACAAAAAAAAAAATAAAAAATAGAATCAGTCCCTATACTAAAAGAACACTTAGTCAAATTTAGCAGAGATGACATGCAAATACTTAGGCATATACCCAAACAGATAATTAAATATACAAGTGTCCTCATAAGTGTGCATGTGATATATGGATGTTTATGGCTCCCAAACAACTGGGTAGGTGTGATGGAATGTCTGGTCTTCCTTTACAGAGAGTAAGAGAAGATCCAAGCCAATAGTACCAGCATGGCAACTGTGGGGATGGAGATTGGTGACAGAAGGTCCCCTAAAGCAAAGCCTAGCTAATTTTGCCTCCAGTCTCTTACAGTAATGAGAATATAATCATACCTCTTTGCCATCCTCATATATACTGAAGAAGGAGAGCTAGTTCCAGAAGGAAGGCCATTTTCCTGATCTATCCTGAGCAGGACAGAACCTCTTAGCTTTTACTTACCAGTTCAACCCTTCTCCAATCAGACACTAGCTACAAAAATGGCAAAGAGCAAATCAATTTATCTAAAAAAATACCAAACAGATATTACAGAAGTACTACAGATTAAAATTTACTAAGTAATACCCAAGAGCAAATAAACTCTTCATCTGAGAGTGACATTTCAGCTCAAACTCAGAGAGAAAGATGAATCTCACACAGGGAAGGTCCCCTCTCAGCAATTTCTAGAATCAAGAACCTGTGTTTGTTGACTCCCATGTATATTTATAGCTCACAGGGTCACAGTCACCAGTCACCCATTTAATGACTTTTTCCTCTCTAAAAACATCCAGGAGGTCCTTTCTCCATTTGTCTCTCTCAAGAGTATCTGGAACCAACAAGTACATCCCTCGACCACTATGGCACACTGGTCTTAGCATTCTCTCAACTAGAAAGGAGTCAAATTTCTCTCCAAATATGCAAGCTCATATAAAACTATTAAGTCTTTGAATTTGTTGCTATCCCTGCCATTTGAAACTTAAAGTAAAAGATTGTATTTATTTTTTTTTATTTATTTTAAATTCAAGTCAAGAAAAAGAGTTCTTTAAGATATATCCTTTTTTTTGATTCTGGCTACTTGGAAGTTGCCTGATATATTTATTGCCTTAACCTCCAAGATGGTCAAGCCAACAGGAAATCCATGGATTTAAGGTGCCCCTCTAGTCCTCGTAATGGGTCACAGTTTATACAAAGCCACTGAGATTGAAAATAGTTGAGCTGTGCTTTGAGGGGCTCTGAATGAAGTTGACCTCAATCAATACCAAGATCACTTCTCTTAGAAGAGGGATATTCATTCCTGATTCCCACCCACTTCCCCTTGACTCCAGAATCAGTATATTGTCAATTGAACTCTGAAGAATCTGCCAAGGCTTAGCCCAAGCCCTGTTGTGACCTATTAAAGTATGCGTCTGAGTTTTTGGTTATGGGTAAGGTTGCTTTTCTATTGATAAAAAGAACATGAATTTTGTGTTGGGAATAATCTACTTTCAATCAAACCAGTGTAGTTATGACCTGGGAAAATAACATAGGATAAAAGTCAGTGCCCCTTGGAAATTCTTTGACTTTCAGGGATTTTTTATTAGTGTTACTTATTATTAATAACCATAAAAAGAAAGAGGAATTTCAAACCACTGAATTGATTTCAATTCAATAGAATGAGTTTGGGTTAATAATCACATGTTAAGTGGAAAGCTAAGCCTTGTACACAGTAGTACTGAATAAATCCTTGTGGAATAAATGATCTAACAAGGGAAAGCATTGACTACTGGCAATTGAATGCTTTAAAAACTCAGATTTCATCACTCCTTAAACAATTTGGTAGTCAGTTAATAAATACCAACATATATAATCTGCTATCCCTGTACTGAGGGAACTGACCTTCTACTGGAAAGCTGTTATATATTTTTTAAGAACCCTGACCTACTTTTTTAGTATTAATTCTAAGACAAAAGAGTGGCAAGAGCTAAGGAATCAGGGTTAAGTTACCTTCTCAGGGTCACAGGTCTAGGAAGTTTCTCAGGTCAGATTTGAACCCAGGTCCTCCTGACTCTCGGCTCAAGTTCCTCTTCACTGTACTTCATAGCTGCCATGGAAAAAAATATTATATTGGCAGGATAATATAAGGTAGCCACAAGAACTAAAAACTACATTGAGGGAGATGGATTTGGGGATAGAAGAAAACTGGTAGGAAAATGTAATTGAGATGGACCTTGAAAAAAACTTGCAGTTCTCTTGGGTATTCATAAGCAATGAGCAATTCATTGGAATGTATGTGATGTAGTCTATGTTTAATGTTTTTTTTGGTTGGATACTAATCCAAAGTAAAAGTTCTTTTCAAAACTAGGACCTTAAATATATTGTTGAACTCCTGCATGGATGATGATATTTTTTTCTTCTTAAAGATCATGGATTTAGAGATGGAAATGAGCTTAGATTAGCGGTCACTGGATTTTTTCCACGACTTCCGGTTAAGATGGCGGCTTAGAGAAAGCTAAAGTTCAGATCTCCGGAAAACCCTTCCCGACCAATCTCAAACTATAAGCTCCTAAGGCGCCGAAATTCAAAACGATCAACAGCACAGACCCTGGGAACCCTCCTCCTGGACCTGGACCCGGTTCAAAAGGTACGGCTCCCCTCAAAAGCCAGAACCCGAGATCACTCGGACCTCAGGGGTAGGAGCGCAGAGTCCAAGGCTCCCGGAAGCCGCAGCCCGGCCAGGCTCAGAGAGCAGAACCCTCAGGGCCTTCTACAGTCCTGGTGAAAGTTACTGCCTGGGGCTTCTGCTGCAGAGAGCTGGTCGAAACAACAGCAACCCTCAGGGCGGGCAAGACAGCCTCACGGGCTGGATCCTGCTATCCAAGTCTCAGTGAAAGTCCTTGCCCTCGGAGCTTGGGGAAGCTGCAGCCCATCCCCCTGCAGGCCGACAAAACAGCCTCACGGCCAGCGATTCTGAAGGCAACTTCCGGAAAGCGAGCCGGGGGGAGAGTGTGTCCTCGTGGTCGGACCCTTCCATTCCAGTTCCAGTGAGGCATATTCAGTTTAACCCAGGGAAAGCTCATAGAACCAACATCTGCCCAGGACTAAAGCCTTTGATCACCAGACAGAGATAAGAAAAGCTAATCCTCCACATTCAGAGATGACAAACTCCACAGAAGCACAGAAGCCCCAAAATACCAAGAAAAATAAGAAGAAAGGGGCGACTTTGGACACATTTTATGGAGCCAAAATACAAAATACAGAGCAGATAGAAGAAGATATACAAGAAAATTCTTCAAAATCTTCCAAAGGAAATAAAAACTCTCCACAAACCCATGAAGAATTTGAATCAGAAATGACCAAAAAGATGGAAGCCCTCTGGGAGGAAAAGTAGGAAATAATGCAAAAGAAATTCACGCATCTACAAAACCAGTTTGACCAAACTGTAAAAGAAAACCAGGCTTTAAAGCAAGAACTAATAAAGCAAAGCCAAAACACCAAGAAATTAGAAGAGAACATAAAATATCTCACCGACAAGGTGATAGATCTGGAAAATAGAGGGAGAAGAGAAAATTTAAGAATAATTGGACTCCCAGAAAAGCCAGAAATAAACACCAAACTGGACATGGTTATACAGGATATAATCAAAGAAAATTGCCCAGAGATTCTAGAACAAGGGGGCAATACAGCCACTGACAGAGCTCACAGAACACCTTCTACACTAAACCCCCAAAAGACAACTCCCAGGAATGTAATTGCCAAATTCCAAAGCTATCAAACAAAAGAAAAAATCCTACAGGAAGCCAGAAAAAGACAATTTAGATATAAAGGAATGCCAATCAGGGTCACACAAGACCTTGCAAGTTCTACTCTGAAAGATTAGCGGTCACTGAGTCTAATCATCTCATGTAACAGATGAGGAATGTGAGGCCCAAAGCCTTGCCAAGTGTCTCACAGATAATGAATATAATAATGGAGATTCAAACACACATCCTCTAAATACAAATATAAGATTTGTTCCAATGTACCACAGTCCCTCACAATAGAATCTTCTGGTCTTTTTAAGTAGTTATATAATCCTTATAATTACTAATGTCTCTGAAGAAGTAGCAAAAAAAATATTTTGATACTTCTAATATATAGGATGCCAATGATGAAAAATGCCAAAACGTAGCATTTATTTTTATCAAACTCATCACTGTTAGAAAGATTAGTGCTGAAGGTAGTGATCTGTAAATAATATTTGGTCTTTAGAATTTTAAAGTCAATATTATTATATAGATCATGGCAGATTCAAGAAAGCTAGCATATAACCAATTATTGATGCTTTATTATGAGACATGAAGTGATAAAATAGATCAATTGTATAAAATAATTTCTGTAAAATGCATGTCATTTAAATGTAATTCATTGGCATTAAAATATTTTGTAAAAATGGTAGTTGAGGAAGTAAAGACTAATTCTTATATTGTTACCAATTTTTTCAACAATCTGATAGAAAGTTCATCTTATAGAGGAATAGATTTTTTATCTCCAGGGTTTAATTTCCATGAGGAAGATGAGAATTTTGATATATGTTAATTTCTTTCTTTCTTTACATTGATTATCATTTAAGGTAGTCTATGAAATGTTATGGTAGCAGGAATATGAAATACTAAGTGGAGGAAGGGTTGAGTTCAAATCCTGGACCAAACACTTACTGGGGATAACCCTTGGCCCACAATGTAGCACCTGTAACACCCTCCAAAATGCTGACGGAGATTCAAGGAAATCTATTAATCTTCATATATGCAGAAATCATAATTAATTGTCTCAACCAATGTGATTGTTTTTAGTAATGATAGAGAAGACTCAATTCAAAACAAAGAAATTAAATGAAATGTGAAAGTAACAAAAGGTTGCCACAATTCTAAAAGCTGGATATGCTAGCACAAATACAAAATGGATGAAAAGAGTGGATACTCATAGAGATCCAAATAGAGTCTTCTCTTAGGATGCCTTAGTGACAATGCTTAGACCTGGGAAATATATAAAATACTGTAATGATTTTTCTCATTTGCAAAATGGATGATAATATTACACTGAATTCAAGAGCTCTCAAAAATGAGATTCTGAATATACTAATTAATTTAGAAAGCATGTATGATATATTTACAATATGTCACATGCTAAGTTAGCTGCTCTTATTAGCCCAAAGTAGACAGAGGGAAGCCTATTTAAATTGCAAGATAGAAATAAGGCTGGTGAATGAGAATGAATGCCAGATTGGTCTCTCTGTGAAACTGAGGCTTCAGGAATTAATCATTAGTGGAAGAAAGGGATAGACCTTATAGAGAGAGGGAGCTATGCCAGCTAGTATCTCTATTTGATGGGAAAAGAAACCAATTTATCCCAGATTATAAGACATGAATATATGTTAGAGGTAGGATTTGAACCTAAGTCTTCCTGATTCTATATCTAGGCTACTAGCCTCTGTTCTATGATGACTGAACTTCCATAGAATTAGATGTTTTTAACATTAAGCTTCAATGTACATTAGTTATTAAGAATGAAATGTCTGTATTTCTCATATCATTTTTCACATTATGTCACCATGGCAAAGCTACAATGTCCATGAGACACTTGTAGAGGGACACCCTGCATGAATAGAAATAGAAATATTTCTAACTTATTAAATTAATCTTGGGAAGTTTGTCTGAAGCTCAGAGATAATACATTATTTGCCCACAGTCACATAGCTAGCAACTGTCAAAAGATAGACAAACCTAGGATTTTCCTGCCTCCAAGTCCAACGTAATACAGACATATTATGATCCTCTGCCTGAACAGAAATGTAGACCTCAAGATTTCAATTTATACAGAAAATTGCCTGGACTAACCTTTTTTCTGAATTTCATTTCAGGAAGAACTGAACCCCATCATTGTCACTCCCCCAATCCAAGCCATTGATCAGGACCGGGACATCCAGCCACCTTCTGATCGCCCTGGGATCCTCTTTTCCATCCTTGTGGGTTAGTAGTATCTGCTAATCTTTTGTCATATTTTCATCAGAAAGTGGTTGAAATTAGACAGACAGAAGAACAGGGTATCTTGAGAAAGAAAGGGCCTTTAGATGATGGAGGCAAATGATTATGTTGATTTTTTATCCTTTGGGAGTATGTCTGGACCATTTCTGATATTTATGCCTCGTATGAAAATTCCTCCATCTTTAAAACAGTATTTGAGATCAAGTTCTGAGTGGCACTGTTGTAGATATGTAGGAGCTGGAAAGGAGATAACATAATGCTTTAAAGGGGACATAGGATTGTGTTAATAATATCTTTCTAGAATATAATCTCTTTTAGAAATATTAGAATATTTACTTCATTTGCAAACTGATTTAAGTCATCAATTTCAAGAGTATGCCATGATTGCCATGTAACACAATAAATTTTATTTGCAACAATGGAGACAAAAGAGAAAAATGACAAAATATTACCTTCAGGGCTCATCGAATGCATTAATCGATTAAAAACCTGAAAGCTCCTTGGCCTTCTCTGAGATTAGCTCTGGATGACTCTTCTAAAAACTGTTAAGGGATATGATTAAATTAACTCAGATTTCAACAAAGCTCATGCCACTTTATTATGCACTTTAGCTGTCCTTTTCTGTGTTCCAGAATAGAATTTGAGTGAAGGACTGTCTTATTGTTGATCAGTATATCAATTCTGTGCACTTTCCTAACATGACTTGGAAGAATATAGAGCACAATTCTCCATGATTTCACTGAAACAAGCACACCTTTTAATAGAAGCCACAGATCATTTAACCCTTTGCTACTGTCTACAGAATTGTAGGACAATTTTCTTCCTCTGTCCAATATGCTAAAGATCAGATCATGCTGCTTTTAAAAAGTCTTCTATTAGAGCCAGAACTAAGGGGCTTTCTAATGTAACAGTGTTTGGAGGACTCCTTGGGCAGTTAGATGTCCCAGTAGACAGATAGCCAGGCTTGGAGTGTGGAGGCCCTGGGTTCAAATTTGATTTTATACACTTCCTAGCTGTGAGATCCAGGGCAAACTACTCAGTCCCAATTGCCTAGGTCTTTCTTCTCTTCTGCTTTCAACCAATATCCAATATCATTTCTAACACAGGAGATAGAAGCTAAAGAAAAAGAAAAGAAATATGTTCACTACTAAAGAAGTAGAAACAACAGAGATTAATACTTAATATTTGTCTGGTTTTGTTTTCCTAGCTGATGACATCTATCCCATGACCTAGTGTTTAGCAGATGAATACAATAAGAGCCTGTTTCCCACTAAGCTATTGTTATTCTTTAATTGATGTATAATTCAATTGTTTTGAGACTTTGGGTATAACTTATTTTTCTGAGGATCAATTTCTCATCTAAATATTGAGACTAGTGGTATTAAACTGTCCCCTGTGTCTGTTCTGAAGATAAAGTAATGAGGAATTCCCAGGTAATGTAGAATACTTTGGATGTCACTTGGGTAGCTATAGAATATGTTATATTTATCAATTTATGATTACTGTGGATTCACTGGGTGCTTACTCAATTTAAATGCACCCTGGGCTCACTATTAACATCACTGAATAGGATGAATAATGCCAAATTAACATCGTTTCTTCATAATAGACTTTTCATATTTTCAGAATAATGAAAATTTAGAAAATTAAAAGAAAGAAAAAATGTTTTCTCCAAAAGCATCAAAGAAAAGTAGATTTTGATTTGTGTTATAGCAATTTTATTATATTTGGTTTTTGGAGGACTGAGTTCTCAACATTGTTCCTTCTGGATGCCAGATATGGTTTGAGCATTTTTGTTTTGTTTTGTGTTGTTTTAGGATTTTTACTTTTAATTCTATATTTTTTTCCAAGAGAACAATAACTTTAGTTATTCTTAGTAGAGTTTTTTGATCATTGTTTATAATTCATAGGAATAAGTGGTTTGTTCTTTTTTTAACCCTTTACATTCCATCTTAGAATCAATCTTGTTTCAAGGCAGAAGAGTAATAAGGGCTAGGCAATGGGGGTGAAGTGACTTGCCCAGAGTCACACAGCTAATAAGTATCTGAGGCCAGATTTGAACCCAAGACCTCCCATCTCTAGGCCTTGCACTCAATCCATTGAGTCATGCAGCTGCCCCCAAGATTAAGTGTTTCTTTTTGGATCTATCAATGTGTTATTCCAAGTGGAATGTTAAATAAAATGTTACAGAAGTTGGGGTACAGATTGATTTTATAGGATCGGAGTGGAAAGGACTTACTGAATAGAAGGTCCAAACTAAATTCTCCCTAATCGAGAACAGAAGAATTTAAGAGCAATTTGAACTAAATCTCTGGGTCATAAACAAGCATGCTGTTTTTCCTGAGCTATCTTAATTAATTCACTCCATACTCAGCTGGCAGCATCTTTCTGCCTGCCCTGAGGGGAAAAAATTATTTTATACTAAGATATCGTCTTGCTTATACTCTGCTTGGTGACATGTCCTAAATTATTCACATGTGAGATAGTCAATCATAAAATGTTACAGAAATTTTTTCCTACCTCATTGACTTCTATGAATTTATAGCTTTCCCTTCTCGAGGTGATTACAAACCCTATGGATAAAAGATGAGATGTTGAAGTATTGATATGTATGATACAGATGGTACAGATCAATTTGGGATTACTAGTATAAAGAAGAGACAAATAGTTTAAAGAATTATCTTTCCATTCAACAACTGTAACATGTGAAACAATAAAGAATGACACCACTTCAGCAGACTAACTTTATTATTATTATTATTAATGGGTACATTAACAAAGAATTGAGGCCCAGCTGGGTGGCTCAATGGATTGATAGCAAGTCCTAGAGATGGGAAGTCCTAGGTTCAAATCTGGCCTCAGACACTTCCTAGCTATAATTTATAGTTTTAGAGGGCGCAGCTGGGTGGCTCAGTGGATTGAGAGCCAGGCCTAGAGACTGGAGGTCCTAGATTCAAATCTGAACTCAGACACTTCCTAGCTGTGTGGCCCTGGATAAGTCACTTGACTCCCATTGGCTAGCCCTTCCCACTCTTCTGCCTTGAAACTAATACACAGGATTGATTCTACGATAGAAGGTAAGGGTTAAAAAAACAATAACAAAGAATGGGGTTAAGATTGGCACAAGAAAGAAGTTACATTGGGAAGTATGACAATCAATCTGAGGGGAAAATACTGTTCTATAGTAGAGGACCTATTTATGGTTAGATAACATGAATTGGTGGTGGACCAAATCATATCAACTATTTTATTTTACCAAATAATAATCAGAGCATCATAAGGAGAAAAGGAGAATGATGAGAGGTTTGGAGAGACTTGAGGTAATAGTCAGTGTAATGGTCTTAATCAATGTAGTTGTTGTAGTCCCAGTAATAGCAATAATGACAACAATAAAATCACCAACATCCATATAGCACTTTAAAGCTGTCTAAACACTTTATATATGCTTTTTCTTGTTTGAGCCTCTAATGAACTTTCAAGATTGATTCTATTGTTATACTTATTTTACCATTTAGGAAACTGAGCCCAAGAGTTTATGTGAGGCTTGAGGAAGGTTTAGATAGAGTGAAAGAAAGGAAGAGATGGAAGGCAATACTTTGTGAAAAAAGGGCAATTTCAAGATTTGGGAGCCTGAATTTAACACAGTTATAGGTCAGGGACTTCCTCAAGTTTCAGTGACTATATCTGTTTTCTTTCTCTTTCTATTCAAAATGAGTAGAAAGTAAGAACACAATTCCTATAGATCTTGGTGATGACCATAATATCCTTGAGTAGCCTGTGCCTTTACATATCCTGAATAATTCAACAATTTATAGGAAATGGAGATTATGCCTGCGAAGAATGGGTCTAAGAAGGCTCCTCAATGGACAGGTCAGCCAAATCCTGATAACTCATCTTTAGACCTTTATAGGTGCCACTAAAATGTCCTTTAGCCTTGGACACATTTTCCTTTCATCAGCCTTTCTTTAGTGTTCTAAGGAGTATGTTAAGACCACATGTATTTTTCATTCTGCCGGTAATATTGAGTACCATCCCCTGCAATGTAATGGGTAATCTATCAGCATTTCCCAGTGATTGAATGCCCTTCTCCAAATATTTATTAGTCATTGGTAGCAAGTGATAAAAGGTTAGAGGCTCAGTGCAAATATGCACTGGAATCTCACATTTTTGCTAAATATATTATGCCATTGAAGCCATTCTGCCTAGATAAAATGAGCAATAATGTACAATAAAGTATATACTCACAACCTTGCAAAGATCATAGACTTGGAAGAGGTCTTAGGGGCCAGAAATTTGACTCTGAAAATCTGACCAGTGACCAGGCCACTAAGAGACCTCCAGGGAATGGGGATCTGACTCATTCCGAAACAACTGGCTCTGTAATAACACAAATTTGTAGGAAGAGTTTCCCTCTATCAACTTAAAGTGATCCATTTTCAAAGACCTTCTATTGTTTCTACTTCTGTCCTCTTCAAACATGCAGAAGACTAAACCCTCTACCATGAGGCAGCCCCTCAGATTCTCAAAGACAATTTCAAGTTGCATCGATTCCTTCTCCAAGTTAAACCTTTACAATATTTCAATCTATTTTGGTTCAAGGTGTGAACTCAGGGTCTCATACCATCCTGGCTGTCCTCGAGTGGTTTCTCACTATTAAATACATGTCCTTTCCTTGCCTCAGGACCTGAAAGTGTCTTGATTCATTAAGTCATTCAGTTCACTCAAGTGTGATGGATCCATGTGCCCTCAGGCGCCTCTCAGATGTGTGTATCTGAATCAGGAGTTACACTTAGTTACAGCATCATGCCAAGAGCAGGAAAAAGGGAATCCTGGGTCTCTTAGGACTCCCATTGGTTGGTAAGATTGGAATGAAGAGAAAGTGCCTATTCTCTTGGAAGAATCCAATTCTCTTTCTCTACCAAGTCCTCACTCATGATCTGTGTTCATTCCTTTTGGTCAGAAATTCCAAGCAAGAAAATAAACCATTTGCATGGCATGTATAGGGACAGCAAGTTAGTATAGTGGAAATATTGCCAGGCCTGGAGTCTGGAAGACTCATCTTCCTTAGTTCAAATCTAACCTCAGGCATTTACTGCCTATGTGACCCTGTGCAAGTCACCTAACTCTGTTTACTTCAGTTTATTCATCTGCAAAATGAGTTGCAGAAGAAAATGGCAAACCACTCAAGTGTCTTTGACAAGAAACTACCAAATGAGTTGTGTACAGTCAAACATGACTGAAAATGCTTAAATAACATGACATGTATATGAGGTATTATTTAGGAAAATAAAGCTAAAGTAGATATAAAGAGAAAAAGGACCATAATTCCATCTTTGTGACTTAGGTAATAACTTTACAGTAATGTATACTATTCTGAAGTAGAGATATTTATGAATATTCTCATCTCATCCATTGACTCTTCCAGTTTCTAAGCCTGTCCATCTTTATCGTATTTCTAGTTTTTCCCTCTTACTCCTCCCATCCTCTGTTCATTAAATATTGAATGAATGAATGAATGAAGCACAAATGTGGAACATTTTTCAGTCATACTCTACTAGAAATCTAGGCTTTTCAAGTAAACAAGGAGCCTTGTAGCTCATTATAACAGAGAAATTATAACACATAAAACATGACATTCATTTTAAAAATTAAAAGTGAAAATTTGCATGAGCTTTATGACTGTGTGAGAAATGTCTTGTCCATGGTAGAAACTTAACGTTGATTCCTATGATGTAAATAATCCTGTCATATCATATTTTAAAAATTATTTTTAATTCATCAGAATCTCAATTTTAGAACCAATGTTCATTTTTGGCAACATAAGATTTTCCTTACAGTTCTAGGACCAATTCAAATATATTTTGTGTCAATATATATATTTTTTTATAATGCAGAAGTTTCCTTGACCTTCTTGATAGAGTGAGGAGGAGCTGTGATAAGATTGGAATAGATTAGTACAAAATCTATCATTACTCAAATAATTTTGCAGATTCAAGGCCCTGTTCGGGTGCTGACAGTGGCCCAAGGACCCATAAAGACACTATTAATACCTTTGAGGAGAGTGTTACCTATAATAGAAAGACTTGGGAATATTCGTAAGCATAATGGGATAAGCCAGAAATGATTTCTAATTTTTAATCCCCAGTTGTTCATTAACTAATTCTTGATCTGAATTGAATATAAGAGAATATAAATTTTATAGTAATAATATCTAACCATTTACATAGTGCTACAAGGCTTATAAGGTGCTTTACATAGATTATTTCTTTTGATTCTCACAACTGTGAATCTTAAAACTGCTCAAACTCTAACTTAGAACATTTGGTTAAGGCTATTCCTTTATTCTAACAAATGAAGGTACTTGATCAGGAATGTATTGAGAACTTTACATTACTCCAACCATACTTAGGCATACTTTAGGGGAAGATAAAGCTGTAAACTCCTGATGGAACAATGAAAAGTCCCTAACTCATACTTATAGTAAAGCTAGAACCTTAAGATAGGTCTATTTTTAGATCTAATACAAAAGGGCACTAAGTACCTATAAAGGTTAAATTAATCACTAAAAAGGTCAAGCAACTTACAAAAAGACAAGAGGTATGAAGTTTTAGTCTACTCAGGGAAGGTGATGACAAAAGAAGATGTGGATTAAGAAGCCTTTTGGCCTAGGCGTTTTCCTACTATTACCTCTTAATCTGTTTCTCTCCCTTCCCTTAATTCCTTCATTCGTATTAATTAAAATCTCCATAAAACCCAGCTGACTTGAGTATTTCATATTTGGGAATTTTTCCCATTGCGACCATTTATTTTTGATAAAAATCAAGACACTAAAATTATCTTTATACTTTTGGCAATTCACAGTCTTGAATCCCACATTTTCACAGTTATACAACTCTGTGAATTTAGTCATTATTATATCCATTTTACAGATAAGAAAATGGAGTCTGTGAAGATTTCAAAGGCTTTCCCTGTGCCAAATAACTAGGCAATGTCTGAATTAGCATTAAACTCAGGTCTTTCTGACTCCTGTGCAACAATGCTTATTCTGTCTCCTGACTCTGTCTCTATCTCCTACCATGTTCCTCTTAAATCTTAATATAATAACTACCATAGAATACAGAGAAAAGAAGTGCTGAGCATCTTTAATTTATAATTTATTAATAAATATGTTTAATCCTACAAAAAATGAACATCAGTGAAATTCTCTTTGATCTGTTTAAGACAGAATAAATTAAATATTTCTAGCATTAGCCTCATCTCTCTTACAAGGTTATACTTTGGAAATGAAAATTAATAAACTTCCTGAAGAAAGTCAGTTAAGCAAATGGAGGTAGCAAATTCCTCTCCTCTTTCAGGAGAAGCAGAAAACTTCACTCCTGAAACAATTTTAAAAGGAGGTGTGATATTGAAATCACTTTAAAAGAATGATATATATTAATTTAAGGTCATCAAGGAATTCACTTATGTATTTCCTAAATGAAACACTCAAGTCACCTGCCAAATTTTTATGGTGTTTTAATTACAACAGGAGGAAGAAAGTATTAGAGGGAGAGAGGGGGAGAGAGAGGGAAAAGGGAGAGAAGGAAAGAAGTTAACTCAGAACCACTCTGACTCAGGCTGAGCCAAAGTGGGAGTTAAGGCCTTGGATAGCCAAGGCATGGAAAGGGATCAGTCCTTATCACTCATGTGACCAATCTGAAGGAAAGCAGTCTGTGGGGCTCCTCCAACAACAAGAACCAGCCTCCAACTGAACTCTAGCCCTTTTCACAGGAAGTCCCAAGAACTCCAGAGGCTGTTCTCTACCTCACTTCTGTATCTCACATGTGCCAATGGTGGCTCTAGCTTGACCTAGGACTGCCCAGAGGTCTATCTTTTTTTTGCACATGTCTGTTGAAGGCCATATTCTCAAATAATTAAATCTTGAGTTTGCTGCAGCCCTTCCTAATCTTGTTACACTGGGTAATGTGGAGAATGTAGTTTCCAAGATCTGATTCTGTTATTCCAAGTATCTCTATTGTTATTGATCAGGAAATAGCTAAATGCGATCTTCTAAAGAATGGTCTAAATAGGATGGAGTAGTATTGAAATTCACAGGGGTGGGGGGAAGGACCTACTTGCACAAAAATATTTACAGCTGCTCTTTTTGGGGGGACAAAGAATTGGAAATTGAAAGGATGTCCATCAGTCAGAGAAAGACTGAACAAATTGTGGAATATTATGATAATGGTATACTATTTTGCTTAAGAAACAGTTGAACAGGATAATTTAAAAAGAGCTGGAAAGACATACATGATCTGATGCATAGTGAAATTAACAGAAATAAGAGAACAGTAATATTGTGGAATGATCAACTGTGATTGACTTAGATTCTCTCAGAAATTCAGTGATCCAGGACAATTCTGAGGAACTTGTGACAAAGAATACTATCAACCTCCAGAGAAAGGATTGATGGAGTCAGAATGCAGACGAAAACACAATTTTTCACTCTAGTTTATTTGGGTTTTTATTTGGGGGTTTTAGTTTTATATGATAAAACTTACAATGATGACCAATATAGAAATGTGTTTTGCATGATAATGGATGTATAACTCAGATTGAATTGCTTGCCAGCTCAGAGGGGAGAGAAAACAGAAGAAGGGAGACAATTTGGATCACATAACTTTGGAAAACTTATTGGAAATTTATTACATTTAATTAGTAAAATAAAATATCTTTATAAAAGAAAAAGAAAAAAAGAGTGATAGCTAAATAGATATATGGATAGATAGAATGGACAATAGATTATAGTTGATTGGTCTTTATTGATAGAAAGGTACAATTTGGTTGAGAATGGCAGCAATATGTTAAGTGAGAAATGAAAAGAGAGTCATAGCTTTAAACCTAGGAGAGACCTCATAAGCCATTTCTTCTAGCACCCTCATCTTATATATGAGGAAAGTGAGGTCCAGGGAACTTAGCTCACTCTGAAGTCCACATAGAAAATTATTAAAAAGAGGATTTGAACCCAGGTCATCTCTTTCCAGAGCCAGTAGGTTTTTCAGTCTAACATTCAGCACTAGAATTCAATGAGGCATATTTTCCCTCTTAACAGTTTATTCTTATGGTGAATATCAGTCTCCAGAATTTTAATCTTCAGTTTCATATGAGAAGATGCAGCAAATTTATGCATTCAAGCCTAGACAAGATCAACAATAACACTAAAAAAAAAGAACAAGAACTTTCCCTCCTGTCTTTTTTACCTTAGCAAATGAGTGTCACATCACATTGGAGTCTTTTTTTTTACCAGACAGCCTTGTTTTTCTCAGTATGATTTGTTAAGGCCATCTTGATGTTACTCCTCAGTAGCTAATGAATTATGTAATCAATGAATCTGAATATTTATTTATGTAATCAATAAATGCTCATATTACTGATTTTGATCAGTTTTCTTTTCCCCCTTGGATATCTTTCTGCAGGGACTCCTGAAGATTATCCCCAGTATTTCCATATGCATCCAAGGACTGCAGAGCTCAGCCTCCTGCAGCCTGTAAACAGGGATTTCTACCAGAAATTTGATTTGGTGATTAAGGTAATTTCCATTCCAGTCTCATTTCCTTGTGCTTGCAATGTGTTTAGTAATAGATGCTCTGGGGAGGTGGGAAGACATGTATACCTTAAAAAAAATCACTTGGGAACCTAAGCCAATAACTTTTGGGAAAGAAAACAATGTGGACTGTAATAATTTTAATTGTGTCATATTCCATTAAAATAATATATGCTATGTGAACTAAAACATTTGCCAAAACTATTTATGCCTAATGAAACTATATGAATGTAAATTCCTTATGTAAATATAATGAGTGCTTTAACAGGTATCATATATCCTATCTTTTACCATCCTGAACAAATTCCTTTCCAGATGATGATGAATAACATTCAGACCACAAGAGGCTAATTATATGGGATTTAAAAATGTATATGACTTGATACTGTACCGGTCTCTATGATTTATAGATCATATTTGCCATCTTTGTTTTTATTGCATCTTTTCTCTAGGAAGCTAAAAGCATTTGTCTATTTAGAAACATTTGATTTATGCCTATTGATTTGCCTCAAGTTGAAAGATATTCATGGACATGAAAGCCTTTTAGAACTATGGCAGATTACATTTATTATCATAACTTTCCTTTTGAATTGCTCTTAATATACATTTCAATTGAGAAAGCATATTCAACTTGGAAAAAAAAACATCACTAGTAATTGTTTGAGGTTCAGTGAACGGCCCCCTTCTTCTTTTTCTTTGTAATTGGATTCAAGTGCACATTTATTAAGTACCTACTGTTCACTTCATTAATCAAACGTCCTACAATAAGAATTGGATGAATTTGTCATCACTGAGTCTGTTTCCAGGACTGATGAATATCCAGTCAAATGTCACCCTAATTGCAAATGTGTACACTCATGATTTTGCTGAGATCCTGTCTCTAACGTTTATTAATTATGATGGCCCTCAGCAAGTCAACTGACATTTGTCTCCTTCAATTGCCTTATCTCTAAAAGGGAAATGATAATGGCTCTGAGAGTTGTTAGGAGTGGGAAAAAGGAAAAAAAATGAATGATATCTGTAAAATCCTTTGCAAATCTTAAAGCCCTATATAGATGTTGGGCACTGAATATAGAAATGCTTATTGCATTAAGAAAACCACCAAATAAGTAAGGAAAGGAAATAGATTTGTATTAGATGAATATTGTAACTCTGCATGATGGGGAGAAAAAGTATTAGTTAATCACATAATTTTATAGCTAGAAGAGATTTCAGAGTCCAACTTATCCAGGGAAAGATTAAGAATACTGGCTTTTAAAGTATGTAGAGGGCAGCTGGATGGCCCAGTGGATTGAGAGCCAGGCCTAGAGATGGGAGGTCCTAGGTTCAAATCTGACCTCAGACACTTCCCAACTGTGTGACCCTGGGCAAGTCACTTAACCCCCATTGCCTAGCCCTTATCACTCTTCTGCACAGTATTGACTCCAAGATGGAAGGTAAAGGTTATAAAAAAAAATAAAATAATGTATGTAGCAAGTGGTCATCTGACCCTTGCCTAATGACCTCTACAGAGGGAGAATTCACTGCCCCCTTAAGGAAATTCATTCATTTTGAATAATGCTGATTACTAAAACACTTTTTCTTTATACTGAAATAAAATCTGCTTCTCTCCCCTTCTATTCTACATTCCTGGTCCTGCCCCGTAATACCAAATAAAACAAGGGTAATGTCTCTTTCAGGTGACAGCCATTAATATACTTGAGAACATCTGTTGTTCCCCGGCTAGATCTCTTGTTTAATGCAAAATGCTCTTAGTGCTTTCACATCACAGTCACATGACATTGTTTCAAGGCTCTTTACCATCTTGACTGAATTCCTCTTGATGGTCTCCAGTTTACCAATATTCTTTGTGGGTTTAAAAATTAATAATCAACAACTAAATATTTTAATTATAAAATTTTATTAATAATAACTAAAACAAAAGAACTGCCTAACTTCAGCCTGGTCCCAGGTCCAAGATAGAGAAGGAGGAGTTACAGCCACTTAAATTCAATCATGAAAAATGTGGGGATGCAAGAAAATGGAATTTGGGGAAATACTCTAGGGACTTCTGGGAGATGAAGTTCAAAGACTCAAAATCTCCATTTATATATTCCCCCTATGATCCTATTGGGAAACCAGTTTCCAAAAAAGGATCATGGAAACATAATCAAATTAATGATTGCATTAATTTGTGGATAAAAGGAAAAGATAACAAAACCAATGATTACTAGGTTGACAAAAAGCCAATTTGGGGACAGTCCCCTTTGGCATAAGAGTATACATTCAAAACAAAAGCATTTCAACCCCCCCCCCAAAGTTCAAATTCGCCATATCTCAAAGTTCACTCTGGATCTTCTGGTACAGCATGTGGTATCTTCAGGCATCTTCATGGGGCCTTCTAGATTCTGGGAGGTAGTCACTTGTTCTAAATTTGGCTCAAATTCAAGTCAATGTTCACAATAACATAGCGCCCCTGAGGTAAATAATAACAAACACAGGGATCACTCAGGGATTCTTGGCTGAATTATGAGGTATATGAATCAATTTGCAAAAGAAAATCAAAATCATGAAAAAATCCAAATGAAAGAGAAAAATAACTTTTGGATATAATACAAAATATAAAAGTCTAATGTCTAAAAGAAAACTAAGTAAAGGAAAAACAGATCTATAACAGGTCCTTGAATCAGGGTCCAACTAAAATGATTTAAACAATGATGCATTTACCCAATCAGTAAGCAGAGCTACAGAAAGTGTGCCCCACGATGAAAGACAGAAAGGGACTGGATTTTAGGAGTCAGGTAGGAGCCAAATTTGAGATACTTGGTAAAATGTGGGACAAGGAAGACCTGCCTTTAACATATGTTAAACAGCCATAACCTCAAATCCCAAACACATTCAAGTCCTCTTGTCTTGGCTCAAAATTTTCATCAATCCCAGCAGGATTGGTTGGTCTCTTTGACCTTGTACTCGATTGGCACTATGCAGTTTAGCTTGGTGCTTCTTTGGCACTGTGCAATGTCTCTTTTTGTATCCTATTGTCCTGGAATCAGACAGAATCATTGAGCAAAGTCCCATATTTTTTTAAAGCAATCAATGGCATTATTTTTATAGTCTAAAGCTTTTCGGGTATGCATTAATATTAGAACAAATGTATTTAAAACTTCTATTACTGCAAAATAAAAAAAAGGAAAAATCTTCTCAATACTGTTGACATGTACTTCAAATACAAAAAGAAGAGAAAAATAAAACTCAGATACTATATTGCACATGCAATAAAAAAATCAAAGTTTTTTTTTTTTTAATCAGTGACACACTATGTCTACCATGTGGTAATACAAAATGATTTTTGGAATAAAAGAGTAACACAGTAGATAAAGAACATTCAAATAAGTACCAAAGTCCCCCAAATTCACAATAGGCTAGTTAATTATAATAACAAACAAACCCACTCTCATATTTCACATAAGTTGCTTTATTGACATAAAAAACCCCTATGAACTGATGGGTATTTGTCACAATTTTTATAGATATAGCAAATTTTTCAACCTTGGTAAATATAATTTTAAACAAAGTAAAACTTATTTGGGGTTTACAACATCATCAAGAAATCTTGATTGTTCTGCTGGAAGTAAATTAAAATGAAGAGTTTTGCAGGAGCTCTTTTTCTTGGCTTCCTGATTCATAGAAACACCTCGGTAGGGACATTTCTTTATTTCTCTACTTTTAATACAACATTCTTTATAATACATATACATATATATATACATAAATAGTTTAAAATTATCCATTCAGAAACTACTACTCACTAAAATTATTTCTGAAGACCCCTTAGAATTGTCATTTAAATTCTTAGCTCATTAGATTCTGCAAAGTTTGCACACAATTTAACCAGTTTTGTTGAAATCCATCCACCATTATCTATGTGACAATTCACAAAGGCACATTTAATCTTCAATGGATCTAATGACAAGGGTTTTAGGTAAGATGTTCATGGGCTTATACAGTGATATTTTGTTCTTCATCAGAGGTAAAAGTACAAATTAAAGATCAATATAGGCAAAACATAGTAGATTAAAATGATTCAGTATTACAGAAAGATACTGATTAAATTAAAACAGATTTAAAAATTTCAACCTTAAAGCAATCAGTAAATACAATAACATAAACCAATGAGGAGGTGCAGACAGCCAGCACAGTCAAAAAAAATCCTTTTCACCAATCTCAATAGACTTGTTCACTATTATAGGAGAATAAAGTCAAAATAGTTAGCAAGAAACTTCCAGATCTCTTTTAAAGTTTCCTTCCCCTCCCCCTCATATTCATTTTCCATTTAGATTTCATTTGTCAGAAGCTGAATTTCCTCATAGAAGCACTGGGAAGAATCTCTTCTCTTCATGTTGAGAGCATTTAAGACTTTTAGAACTTTGTCAAAATGTTTCTGGTTGATTTGTAGCATTAGCAGCCTAGCTTGTGGCATATGCTTGAGGAGAAGGAAATAAAGTTGGAAATCTCCAATGAAAATAAAAAGCCCCAGGAAAAGAATTAAGCAGATCCAAACTGTACTTTTTAGCTCTACCAACTCAAACTGTTGTTTCAGAGTTTCAAACATGCTTTGAAATAGCATTTTTTTTTCCTGAAAGACACTGAATGGGGTTTGTTTAAAGAGTAAACAGAAAGAAGCAAAACACTGAGGGAAAACAATAGTGTATTTGTATATGAGAGAAAAATACCCCTTCTTGGAGTTTTGGGTCAAGAGAAAGAAGGAAAAAAAACAGGCTTATTCCCCAAAACTGACTTTAAATCTACTGATTTGGAACTAACTGCCCTCCCTGTGAAAAACTTTTAGTAACAGCCTTCTAAGCTAGGAGTCCAGGATCAGCTTTAAAAAAAAATCTGCTTGAAAATTGGAAGGTCTGGGGTTCTTTTCTCCACACTGAAAAATGACTATGGCAGGCTAGAAACACACATGTGGACTGTGGAAAGGGATTGGAGTGGAAAGATTATTATACATCACCCTCTATGAAAAAAAAATGGCTGGGATTGGCAGGCTCTTGTGGTGGGTCTGGTCTCAGCAAGAGGAGGCTCCAAGATGGGTGGAGAGCTGAGGAATTCTGGCCAAGCAGATGGACAGGAGAAACAGCAGGAAGTGACAGGCACATGAGGCAGGGTGGGGCAGGAACACAGGCATACCCTGACACTGGACCTCATGGTAGGCAGTGACCAGGAAAACTTACTATCTTTACTGTAAGGCTGTCTGCTGAAAAATTTTTGAGAATTCATAATTGGTTTTTGGTAAGCCAAAATGTGGGTTTTAAAATTAATAATCAATAACTAAATATTATATTTATAAACTTTTATTAATAATAACTAAAACAAAAGAACTTCCTGACTTCAGCCCATCCCTGGTCCGAGAGAGAGGGAGGAGTTACAGCCACTTAAATACAATCATGTAAAATGTGGGGATGCAGGAAAATGGAATTTTGAGAAATACTAAGGGACTTCTGGGGGATGAAGTCCAAAGGCTCAAAATCTCCATTTATACATCTTCCTAAAATATGACACCTAGAACTACAGAACACAATAATTGATTTGTGGAACAATTTGTGATAGCCCATCCACCCATTCATCCAACTATCAACTATCAACTATTCAACTATCCACCCACCTATTTATGTATCTATTCTGTATCCATCTATTTATGTATCTATGTATCTACTTTGTCTATCTATCCACTCATACATTTATTCATGTACCTATTTATTGATTTATACATTTACATTTTATTCTTTATTTACTGAGTTATCTATCGATTTATTTAATTGATAGTTCTTCATTAATTTGAGTACTTACTGGGGATTTTGTATTTTCTCAAATACCAAGACAGTATTGATTTTGCAAAAGTTCACTTAGGATTTCTACATAGCTGACAAATTCCATCTATATTTGGAAAAGTATAAAATGATGGCAAAAGTCAAAAGTCCCTTCTCAGAAAATAAAAAAAAAATAGAGACCTCTTATCTAAACTATTGAAGGAAAAATATTTACCAAGTATGATATAGTAGTCATACAGGACTCCAGATTGCCATCTCTTTCAGCTTTGAGGGTTCACAATCTATGAAATATATATAGTACTCAGTCAATTATAATAGTTTAATAAATACTTATTCTGTTCCAGATATTAGTATTCATAAAGAAAATAAATGGTTTCTGTTATCTGGAACTCCACTTAAATCATTGTAAACAAACAAACAAATAAGGCAGTCTCATGATCATTTTCATGATGTGTTCTTATTTTTTCCCATACAAATGTTCAGAAGAATTCTGATTTACCTTTCTAAGGCCATGTCTAAATTGGATCTTCTTATATGGGATTTTAAAGTTAGAGCCAGAAGGCTCTTTACAGCATATCTAATTGGGAGAAAATTGAATGATGATCATAAAGGGAAAGTGTCTTGTCTAAAGGCAGAGCTTGTCAGAGATAAGATTTGAACTCACTCTTTTGATGCCAAATATACACTGTCACTCTGCATTGTATTGTAGAGCACAGGATTATACTATTAGAACTGCATTGAACTTTAGCCATGATCTAGTCTAATCACTTCATTATATGATGAGGAAACAAGCCCAGAAAAGTGCAGTCCAAGGACCACAGGCATACAGGCATCACAGCCATGATGGGAAACGAGAATCTCAAATCTATTCCTTTTCCCCCTTAGATTCCCAGGGCACATGGTATAGAGCACTGGCTACAATCAGAGAGCCTGGCTTCAAATCCTCTTCATAATACCAACTGCTCAGGCACTTACATTCTTAGGCCTTAGTTTCCTCATTTACAAAATTAAGAATTTGCAACAGATGGGCTGGGAGGTGCCTTCAAATTCTAGTCCTATGAACCTATCATAGATGTGGTAAGATCAGTTCCTTTTAGATCAAATAGAACTGTTTATATAATTTGCATAAACTACTTCCCAGGGTCAGCTAGGTAGATAAAGTCACAGCTATGGATTTGGGAAGGTCAAATCATTTCCTAATTCTTGGTACTCTTCTGTCTTAGAATTGATACTAAAAAGGGAGCTAGAGGCTTTAAATAAATAACTTAGCTATTCCCAGAGTCACAGCTCTTGTTTTGCTGCTATCAGACTTTCATTGCCCTTGAATTTAAGACTCAAAATATGCTGTGACTGTCATTCTCTTGAAGTTAGTAGTACTGTGCCTTGTGCCAGCAGAGTCAAGTGCTTCCCAATAATTCATTTCCCAATCCTGACAATTAAGACATGAAATCTTTATTCTTCTCCATGACCAGAGGCAAGTGTACTTGTGTATCTGAGAACAGTAACTCAGTTTATCAATTATGAAAAATCTATTACTACAGGCCATATATAATGTAGCTTAATGTTTTAATAACAATTTTTGTTATTAATGGAAGTTTTTACAGGCCTTATTAGATTCAAATTACTGTGTTTTGTGTGCAGTCAAGGGGATAATAAGCTGAGGTATCAATCTGTAAGAATAATAATGTGCCACCTGCTTGAATAATAGCAGTACAGGTTGCTATTGTTCGGGGGTCAATTCAGCTTCTACAATTTGGCACTTCTCCTCTGGAGGGCCTTTATTATTTTTCCTTCTCTTTTTAAATTTTAATAATGATAGGGTGTCTGTTGGCTTTAAAAGTTTTTATTGGACTTGATCCCAATTTCTGGATTTGGAAAATCATCATAAAGTGTTTGATTTGGTGCTTTGAAGAAGTCTTCCTTGAAGAATGATGCTGTCTTCTTAACAGCTGGAATATATAGCGCATTAGAAAAGTCATATCTTCATTTGTTTTCTTCTGCCAGTGGGCTCTCCTACAACCTGCCAAAGAAAAATGGAAAGGTGATTCCAAAAGAATGACTCCAGTAGTAGCCAAACTCATGGATGGGGGGAGGAAAGGAAAGATAATGCAAATAACTGAAATGAATTCTATTCTGTTTCACCTTCATTTGAGTACAGGGAATCAAAGCAGCCTGAATCTTGATTAAATACAATAGTTCAACAACCAAAAAAAAAATTCAAAAATTGCTTTTGTTCTAAAATGGAATGTAACAGCCAGGTTTTAGATAAACTTGAATAAGCTGTGCCCATCTAACCAAAATAAGCTTGCTGAATATAGTGGAAAAGAACACTTGACCTAGAATCAAATTTTGCCTCTGATCATTAATGTCCATGGGATGATGAGCAGGTAATTTGAGCTATTTGCATCTCCCTCTCCTTATGCATAAAGTAAGTATTATAATAGCATCTCATAGGGTTTCTGGAAAGATCAAATGATTTATGTTTAATAGTTTTCATAACTTATAAACATACACATACATTTATATATATATGTATATATTAAACACATTACATGTGTTAAAGTATGCTGGTGAAGATGATAATAAAAATGTACAAAAATAGAGAATATTTTAGAACCATATAATCAGGAATGAGTTCCTCTATCATTTACAGGAAAATTCAAGCAACTATAAATTTCAGATTGTAAAGATGTGTTTTGTTTATCATCAGTGTCAATATGGTTTGCTTTTTTTCTTTTGATTCGAAGGAGCTAAACCCCTCAATTTCAAATAAATTTGAAATGGATAATTTTTTCAAATCCACCATGTCTCTCCTGTATTGCTAAGTGTAATTGTATTTTTGGTCTTAAGCCTCTAGGATCTTTCACTAATAGTCAGGGTCACGGTAAAATCATGAACATGAAGAAATCCCCATTACCCTGATTTTCCATGGTAATACAAGATGACCTTGTTAACACATGGAACATGAAAGCTGTTATCCACTTTTACCCAATCATGGAAACACTGATGATGGAGAATTCCTCTGAACTGAATATTTATCTTCCCACTGATTTAAACTATGAAGAATCAACAAATCAGATTAATTTAGGTGTGCAGTTGAAATAATTTATTTTAGAAAACAGAACAAAAACAATGTCAAAAATTCAACAGAAAGAGAGACTAGATTGTACATGGGAAATGGAAAAAAAATTTTGGATAACATCATCCTTTTCCCACAAATAAAATCCCATATTTTTAGCTCCAATATCCTTGCTAAACTGTGCTTTGGCTACAAATCCTGAAAGATATGATCTCTGAAGGACTAAGTGGCATATAACCCCCAAGTTATTAGAGAGATTCAATGGGTATAAATAAGCTAAAGCAAATTTTTAATTAGGAATTATGGAAGAAAAAATATATGATGCATAGACTGTCATCAAAGAAGTGTATGTAGGGGATAGGGAGATTATGGGTCCATGACAGTGAGAATGAGTAATAACTCATGAACTATAGAATACCTGCTCTGATAGTATATATATATACTTCATGTCAAAAGTGAATGAAGAAAGCACTAGCTTATTAGGTAGACCTCTGGTGGCACATTAACATGAGGGTAAGGATAAAATAAATTCTTGATGCCATGTTTGTTATTGGGGGAAATACTCATATTGATGAGATGGCTCCATTAATGTATTGGAATCTAAACTTACTGTATATTATATATTTCTTCATCTCTCAAATTAAATTTCCTTAATAATTTGGTCATTTAGTGAATGAATCTAAGACAAGATTTGAAATTGAATATCTTATTCATGTTATTTTTTCCACTTTCCTTGGCATGTATCTAATATACATAAATATGTGTAAAATTTATGTGAATAAGTAAACAAAATATCTATTAATTTAAGAAAATTTATTATGATTGATATAGTTGTATTAAAGCACAATCACTACCAATTTCTTGAAAGCAGGGCTTATATTTTCCTTCATTTTTCATCTCTAACACTTAACCCAATGACTAGTACATGGAAGGTGCTTAATAAATATTCATTGAATAATTTCTGACTACCACCAAATTTAAAATTCTATGATTTGAGATAACTTTATTGACAGATCCATTTTAGGTTGTTGAGAATGACATGTAATTTATGATTATATATCTTGGGTTTTTTGAGATTGGTTGTGTTAAACACATACTCTCCTTTATAAAGTTACTTGTTTCTGGTTGGCACCATTCCTCAGCTGAGAGTCCCACTCAGAGTTTGAGTTCACCCAGGACACAGTTACCTCTGGTTCTAGAGATAAAAGTATGAGGAGTTTCTTTTCTTTTCTTGTTAGTTATGGACTCTGATTGCTGTAGTTCACATTGGCTATCAGTAGACATAATTTAGCTATTAATAAACATTGTTGTAGAGATGTAGAAAAATTTCTTAATACCTGTTTTGGGCATTCTGATTAAATTCTGGACATTTGGGGCCTATAAGAAATGAGATGGGGAGGGAAAGCTCCTACCTTTATAATAACAATCAGCCAATATCAATATAGCACTTCAACTTTTGTATGGCATTGACTTCCAGTGCCAAAATGGCAGAGTAAGGAACAAGCTTTCCAAAACTCTGCTCCAAATCACTTTAAAATAAAACCTCTTATAAATCTTTGGAACAATGTAGCAATTCTCCTCAAAGAAGCTCAGAAAACCAGGAGGAGGTCTGCCCCCCAGTAGAAAAAATAAGTAGAAAAACCTAGAAGAAAATAATGTCAAAAAAGTATGAGTAGTACTTCAAAGAAAAATGGAAACTGGTCAGGTACAAAAAAGAACTGGAAGAAATAAAAATGAACTTTAAAATTAAATGGATCTAGAAGAAAAATGGGAAAACAAAGGAGAATAATACAAGAATCATGAATTAAGTGTCAATAGCTTGATAAAGGAAAGCACAAAAATGGGAAAAGATATATAAAAATTCATCAAAGAAAGCAATTCCTAAAAAAAAGTAGAATTAGCCAAATGAAAAGAAGAAACAAAAATTAACTGAAGAAAAAATATTTTAAAAGCAGATCTGATGAAATCAAAAAAGAGGTACAAAAATTTATAGGATAAAATAATTCTTAAAATAGAATTCTAGAAATGGAAATCAATGACTCCATGAGACATCAAGAAATAAATTAAATCAAAAGAATGAAAAAATAGAAGAAAATATATATTTTCTCATTTAAAAAACAACTGACCTAGAAAATATATTGAGGAGAGCTAACTTAAAAATTACTGAGCTCCTGAAAATCATGGACATCAGATTTCAAGAAATTACAAGGAAATTACCCTGATATCCTAGAATCAGAAGGTAAAATAGAAATTGAAAGAATCTACCTCTTACCTCCAGAAAGAGACCTCCCAAGTTAAAAATCCCAGGAGTGTTATAGCCAAATTCCAGAGCTCCCTGGTTAAGAAGTAAATAGAACAAATAGCCAGAAAGAAACAATTCTGATTTCATGAAGCCGTAGTCAGAATAATCTAATATTTAGCTGTTTCTAGCATAAAGGATCAGAAGATCTAGGATATGATATTTTAGATGGCAAAAGAGATAGGATTACAAATAAGAATTATATACATAGCAAAAAATAAATATAATTCTTCAGGGAAAAGAATGGCTATTTAATGAAATTGAAAACTTTCAAACATTCCTCATGAAAAGATGAGAATTGTATAGAAAATCTGGCAAATAGAAGAATAAAGAGAAGCATAAGAAAGTAGGGAAAATTATAAGTAATTCAGTAAGGTTTTGTGGTTTATATTCTTACACAGTAAGATAATGTTATAATTCTTAGGAACTTCATCAAAATTAGGGCAATTAAAAGCAATATACATAGTGAGGGGATATAAATATGAATTAACTACAGTAATTTAATGTTATAAAAATTAAATTGAGAAAGAAGGCTAGAGTGGGAGAAGAGCAAAAGGAGAGACTGTGAGTGTTGCAAATTATCTCAAATGAAAGAGGTGGAAAAGAGCTATTATAGTGAAGGAGAAAAAGGGAGGAGTCATGGGCAATTCTTGAACCTTTCTCTCATCACATTTGGCTCAAAGAGGGAATAGCATACATAGTCAACTGGGCAAAGAAATCGACCTTACCCTATATGGAATTAAAAATGGACAAGGACAAGAGAAAGGTGTTATGGGGCCGAGAGAAGGAAAACCCAGGAACTGTATGAATTTAATAACAAAACTGTTTTCACACAAAGTTAGATCTAAGCAATTGGAAAAAAGATTAAGTGCTCAGGGTAGACTTAGCAAATATAGTAATAAAATTACTAGTTTACCTAAATTAATCTACTTATTCAGAGCCATACCAATCAAATGTCTCCAAAATTATTTAACAAAGCAAGAAAAAATATTAACAAAATCCATCCAGAAAAAGGACAAGAATATCAAAAGAACTTTTTTAAAGTGAAGGAAGACACCATAGGAGTACCAGATCTCAAACTGTATTAAAAAGCAGTAATCATCAAAAAAACAAATCTACTCCGGGATGAGAAATAGAGTTGTGGATCAGTGGAATAGATTCTACACATAAAACCTAGTAATAAATGACTATTATAATTTAGTGTTTGATATAAGATGTTTCTTTTCTTGTTCCTTTTTGGAACAAGAATTCACTGTTGACAAAAAATGTTAGAAAAAGAGAGAAATGGCATGGCAGAGACTAGGAATAGACCAACATCTCACTCTGATTATCAAGATAAGATCTACATGGGTATAAGACCTAAATATAAAGGAGAATATCATAAACAAATTAGAGGAACATAAAATGGTCTACCTGCCAAATCGATACACAAGGGAAGAATTCACAACCAAACAAAAAATAGAGAGCATTATAAAATATAAAATGGATGATTTTGATTATATTAAATTAAAAAGTTATATACAAACCAAACAAATGCAACAAAGATTAGAAGGAAAGCAAAAAGCTGGGGAAAATTTATAAGTATCTCATATAAAGGACTAATTTCTCAAATATAGAGAGAACTAAGTCAATTCTATAAAAATAAAAGTCATTCTCTAATTGACAAATGGCAAAGGATATGAAGAGGCAGATTAGAGATTAAGAAATAAAAACCATCTATAATCATATGAAAAATCTCTAAATCACTCTTGGTTAGAGAAATGCAAATTAAAACAACTTTCAGGTATCATCTCATAACTAGCAGATTGGCTAATATGATGGTAAAGGAAAATGATAAATGTTGGAGGGGATATGGAAAAATTGGTACACTGTTGGTAGGGTTGTGGTCTGGTCCAACCATTCTTGAGAGTAATTTAAAACTATGATCAAAGAATCTCATCCTTTATGTACCCTTTTACCTGTCAATATATTAGTAGATATTTATTCAAAAGAGATTTTTTTAAAAGGGAAAAGGACCTACTAGTACAAAAATATTTACAGTAGCTCTTTTTGTCATAACAAAGAATTACAATTTTTTCAAACAATTGCCTTTCATAAAAGAGTCAATAATGTGTAGTGGTTCCAAGGCAGAGGCAATAAGGGCTGGACAATGGAGATTAAATGATTTGCCCAGAGTCAAACAGTTAGAAAGTGTCTGAGGGCAGATTTGAACTCAGGATGTCCCATCTCTAGGCCTAATTATCTATCCACTCATTCACCTAGCTAGCTGCTCCCCATAACAAAGAATAAAAAGTTGAGGTATTGTTTAACAATTGGGTAATGGCTGAATAAATTATGGTATATAATGATTATGGAATACTATTGAGCTATTAGAAATGATGAGGAGGATTTCAGAAAAAAATCTAGAAAAACTTACATGAACTGATGCAATGTAAAATGAAAAAATCAGGACACATTGTACACAGTGACAACAGCATTTCTTAATGAACAACTGTGAATGACCTAGTTTTTCTCAGCAATGATCCAAAACAATCCCAGAGACTCATGATGAAAAATGTCCTCTGCACTCCAAGAAAAAAAAAAACTGAAGCCCGAATGCAGAATGAAATGTAGAATATTTCATTTTCTTTCTTCTTTTTTCTCTTTGAGATCTCTACCAGAAAAAAATGACTAATATAGAAAAGCATTTAACATCATTGAACATGTAAAATCTATATCACATTGCTTACTGTTTCAGGGAGTGGAGGAGATAGGGAGGGAATTAAGAAAGGAAGAACAGAAAGGAGAGAATTTGAAACCCAACACTTAAAAAAAATTAATATTAAAATTGATTTTACATATAATAGGGGGAAAATAATTTAAATAATTGCATAGCACTTATTTTATTTATGAAGAAATTGAAGTCATGATGGCATCTCACAATTACCAACATTATAAAGTTATAATAAAAAATAGTATTCCAACTGACTAAATAAAGTGAAAGAAAGATCTGTATACTATATCTACAGCTTAGAATGTCCTTAGGGGCCTTGGAATCAACCACTTTTTTACTATAAGTTTTAAATTAATATCTATAACTCCATTTATTATATTATATAAGATTTATTAGTAATCACTTGAAATAGAAAAAATAAAAGAACAAAAGTATAAAACCTAAGTAAAACCACATGAGTAAAATTCTCCTGCCTGGCTCTCACCCAACCTCCACAACTGCCTTCCCAGGAAAAGAGAAAGAGGGGCCAGGTAACACCCTAAGTTAGCACTGAGTGTAAACATGTATGAGATGCTGGGGTAATAGAGTCCTGGGGAGCAAATTCTATCCACACATTACAGATGAAGAAAATGAGATCCTTTGAAGTGAAGTGACTTGTACACACATAATAAACTTCATAGGAAGGAACTGAAGCCCTATTTTCGATTTTCCTGACTTCAGAGCCATACTGCCTCATTGTCTACCATGTCTTTAGGATAGTATGTAATCTGGATAATATTAAGCTTCAATATTTTGAAGGATTTATTTCACCAGCATACTATTTATCAGATGGAATGAATGGCAAATACAACATGGTTTCAATCCATCTGTGATTCTTATCTATACCCTTTCTTCTGGTCCCTAAAGATCTGCCTAACATGTTGAGGCCTTTAGACTTTTTTGACATTTCATGCATACTTATGGAATACTCTTTCATTTGTTATCACTTAGCCGTATTTCATGACAATAATTCAAGTTTTTCAGAACTGTGATTTCATTGGTTATGAGAACTCCTAGTGAGGAAGTTCCATCTTAGAAAGTAAAAGGGCAACATTTCTGTAATTTTTCATCTTATAAATGTTTTGAGAGACTGAGAACTTGCCATAAATATATAGTCATATATCCCCTTTAAGTAAAGTGAACAAGAGTGTTAAAAATTTCTATACTCACTGGGCTACTGGGGATACAAATACAAAATTAAATAATCTATACTGTTGAGGAGTTCACATTTAATTGGAGGAAGCCAGTATGTGTAAGTAAAACAAGACAAATTTAAAGATATTTTTTGTTTGATTTCCTTTGGTTTTCATGGGGAAAAGTCCAAAGAGGAGGGAAATCTGCAAAGACCTCCTGTAGGTGGTAATAAATGAGTTTAGCTTTGAAGAGAGCCAGGGGAGTTCCAAAGTCTTTTATACTATTTCTTTTGTGCAAGTAGCCTGAGGCAATATACCCTAATCCCTCTTTACCCATGTGGTATCTTTGCATCATTATTAGGCACAGCTATGGTTTTGATTATTCCAAGAGTCTGGTGTTCCATGATATAGAGCCTTCTAGCAAATACTATGAAGATTAGTTTTGAAAAGTTGGGCTTTACTGCTGGTGTGGGAGGGGATTAGGGGAGGGGGGTCAGCTCAGAATCATTGAAAAGACTGCTAAATCTCTTCAGCATAATGAAGTTCTTCTTGCCTTCTGTTTAAATCTCTTACTATCTGCAGGGTTGAAATAAAATGTCTACAATAATGGATCAAAATAAGGAAAGGGAATAAAAATGTATACAAAAATCATCAGATCTGTTAAATAACCATAAAGTGTCCAGCAGAGATTAATCTTGTTTCATGACTTCCACTGATTTGACCAGATTTCAGAGTACAAACCTCTTTCTTTGGGTGTAATTACTTCAAAGGCTAATTCCGCAAAAAAGAAGAAAACATCCTGAACCTCTCTACCACTTTGCTCTGAAGTTGGGTCTGTTCCTCAGGGCCTTCTCACCATAGGCCTATTGGCTACTATGTAGAAAATTAGAAACAAGATTTTATAAAAAGGTCTTTGATTTGAGATAATAGGATGCAGGGCCCTGCCTACTTGGGAGGTATAGGAGGAGCTAAGTAGGTCAGGGTATGAAGGTTTTAAGAGTAGTTATTGATGTCTCTTAGTATCTCACTAGTATGTATCTAATACAAGAAAAACCATGATGATCAATTCAATCCTATGGAATTTTTATGTCATTTGGGACTTAAAAAATCCCCTATTAAATGCAAAAATTTCTGAAAAGGGAGACTCTTTAGTCTACTTGTCTGAAACCTTATTCTCCTATTTTGATAAATTAAGGGTAAAGACCTTTAATTATTGAGCACAGTGTATTGGATTGGAATGGGAAGAGGCCTGGGGTCAGGAGGGGGCACTTAAAAGGGAAGAGAGACAATTCATTCAACAAATATTTATTAAGCAATGGATGCTTGAGTTATGTAAGTATCCTAGCATGTTACGTTGGATAAACCCTTTGTGGCAAATTTGTGACATGATAAAGAAAATGATAAAACACAATAGGAATGGGTTGAAATTTACCTCACTGGCAGAAATATATATAGCACACACACTAGGGAAACAAATGCAAAAATAGCTCCTGCCATCAAAATGTTTATCACATATTGGAATGAAATGCCATAGGGAGATTCCAACTACCTTATACCTTTGTTTGTGTAAAGATTAAAATTTAGGGAATATGGGGAGACTGAGGCAGGTAGAAATTAGTTTCTCTCTGCAAGGAGTATTATATTTTTTTTGAGGTTTATTGAAGATTAAGGATTAAAGAAAATACAGGATAAGAGACACGTGTCCAGGCCATAGAGTGGCCTAGACACAACCTCACCTACATTATGAAAAAAGCCAGGCCTGCCCCAAAACAGAAGTCCAAGAGTCAAGACCCTTAAAAGCCTTTAAATCAGCTTAAATACCTTCTCCATCTCAGCCCAGGTGAGATTACAAGGCATTCTGGAGAAGTGGAGCAAAGGCTCATGGGGATTGCAGTCCTGTATTCCAGTCTATTTTTTACATTTGGTAGCAGTCCTTTAGCTTACCATAGGACTAGATTTGTGAGCTCAGTATGTCAGGTAAAAAAAAAAAATATTACAAACAGATTGCACAGGACTGTCTGAATCATCTCACTGCCTGGAGAGAGATTCTTTATTTTCTTCTTTAAATAACTCAAAATTCCTTTAGAAATTCTAGTGTCAGTTCATATCTGAAAGACTGAGAAAAAAGGCAGTTTTATTATCAGACAGCACACAGAGATCCCAAGGATTATGTTTTCATTGCAATGCATTGCCAGAAGTATTGGTACTGAAATCCCAGTCTCACCATGATGTAGAGATGAAATATCTTTCTATGCCAGAGTTTTCTAAACATTTTCCCTAGACGGACCATCTGTCAATATCATGGCATTGTCATAACATTCTCTGATGGTAGATCTCTTTTTGTGTTGTTGAGTGAAGATAGCTTCGCCTCTTTGCCAAGTCATAAAAGTGCTAATTTATATCAACTTTTCCTGAGTTGTGCCCTCCTTGATATAAAACAATCTATGAACTACATACAAATCATTTTACTTTTTAGAGGGAGGAATAGTCTCTTTCAAAGAAATATTGATCAATCAGCAATCATAAGCATACAATAAATTCCTGCCATTTGCAAGGCACTGTGTTAGTCACTCGATATAGAAAGATAAAAGTGAAATAGTTCCTGCCCTAAAGGAGCTGGCATTCTATCAGTGGGGCAACATATGCAAATATCAGTCTATACAAGATATTTATGAAATAAATAAAAGTTAAATTTTTGGTAAGGGAAAATCCCTAGTAACTTGTGGGAGTTCCCAGTCTCAGGTGAGATCAGATACTCCCTTAGCATAGTTTCTATATTTTTAATTTTTTTTATTTTAATAAATTTCCACATGAGTTTTCCTCAGTTATGATACAAATTGTCTCCCTCCTTTCTTCCCTCCCCCATTCCAGAGTTGGCAGGCAATTCAATTTGAGTTATTGTGAAGAGAGAATTAGACTCTTAGTGTATTTTTTATGTGTAATCTATCAGCAAACTTTAATCAAATCAAGAACTTAAAGTACCCCTACTTAGGACCTAGCTAACCATTAAGTAAGATAGCTCACAAGTCACTGACTAGTTCACACCCCCAAAGGCCACAAACACTGCCCCCACTTGGACAGTGCTAGGCAAATTGGGAGGCTGTGACTGGTTCCCATGGGAGAGAGACAGGAAGTGATGTGAAAAAAGGACTATAAAAGGCAAGATCGAAGGACAAGATTCACTCTTGGATTCCTTGGTGCTTCTGTGAGGAGACCCTTTCTCCATTGGTGCTTCAGTGGGACATTGTCTTCAGCAGTAGCTCTGGTGAGATTCTCGGTGGTCTTAGCCTCACATGCACTGAAGGCTTGAGGTTTTTCAGCATCTCCTGATGCTTCAGATTTCAGCTTTCTAATTAGGACCTTGGATTCTAATGAGACTCCCTTTCAGATCTGCATTTGCAGTCTAGAATTAGGGTATTTGTAGCTAGACAATTTTTTTCTTACCTGTTTCCTATATTTCGTATTTCTACTCAGTTGTAAATAAAAGCTGCTAACAGTTTTCCTGGTTTTAGGGTTAATATTTTATAAATGGCGACCACATTCTTACTTTTACAAGTCTCATATTTAGTCAAACCTAATTTTAAATCTTACATTTATACACATATTATCACACAAAAAATGTTTCGGTATTATTAATTTTTGTAAGAGAATAATCTTCTAAAACCAAAGCTTCAAAACATATACTCAAATAAAAAATGATAAATCATATACTTCTATTTGCATTCTTACTCCAAAAGCTCTTTCTCTAGAGGTAGATATATTTCTTTTCCATAAGTCCCTTAGAATTACTCTGGATCATTGTATTGACGTTACTAACAAAGTCTATTACATTTGATTTTTACACAGTATTTCTGTTACTGTGTGTAATGTTCTCCTCGTTCTACTTATTTCACTCTGCAAGTGATCCTGTTCATCATTCCTTATAACAACAATATTCCATCACCATCATTTACCATGGTTTGTTCATCCATTCAGTAACTGATGGACTTCCCTTTAGTTTCCAATTCTTTGCTATCACAAAGAGAGCAGTTAAAAATATTTTTTGAATAAACAGGTTCTTTCCCATTTTTTAAATCTCTTTTGAATACAGGCCTAGTAATGCTATTAACTGGATCAAAGGGAGAATGGTTGGATCAGTTCACATCTGCACCAGCAATGCATTATTGTCCCAATTTTTTCCAGATCCCTGCCAACATTTATTGTTTTCCTTTACTATTATTTTGGCCAAACTGACAAGTATGAGGTGGGCATCACTCCTAATCTCATTGGGAAGGCATCGAATTTATCCTCATTGCTACTTACAGATGATACTTACAGATTGTTTTAAATAATTACTTTTTTTTTGAAGTAAATATGCTTTTATTCCTCTGTTTTTTTGGTGTTTTAATAGAAATGGTTGTTATATTTTGCCAGAGGATTTTTCTACATTGATTGAGATAATCGTATGATTTCTGTTAGTTTGATTATTGATATGGTCAATTATACTGATAGTTTTTCTAATATTACAACAGCCTTGGACTCTTGGATAAACCCCACCTAGTCATAGTCAAGAATCTTTGTGATATATTGCTATAGTCTGCTAGTACTTTATATAAAATTTTTGCATCAATGTTCATTAAGAAAATTGATCTGTAATTTTCTTTCTCTGTTTTTGGTCTTCCTAGCTTAAGAATCAGCACCATGCTTATGCCATAAAAAGAATTTGGTAGGGTTCCTTTTTTGCTTATTTTGTCAAATAGTTTACATAGTACTGGGATGTATTTTTCTTTAACTCATTGATTGAATTCACTTTTGAATACATTTGGCCCTGGGGATTTTTTCTTTAGGAGTTCATTAATGACTTGTTCAATTTCTTTTTTTCTGCGATGAGTTTATTTAAGAATTTTATTTCCTCTTTTGTTATCTATGCAATTTATATTTTTATAAACATTTATCCATTTCACCTGGATTATCAGATTCATTGTTATATAATTAAGCAAAATATCTTCTAATGATTATTCTAATCTCTTGATTAGAAGTGAAATCAACCTTTTAATTTTTGATACTGATAATTTGATTTTCTTTCCTTTTCTAAATCAAATCAATAAATGCTTTTCCAATTTAGTCTTTTATTGGAGATTTTTAATTTGTTCTTTTTCTAGTTCTTTTTTAGTTATGAACCCAAATCATTGATCTGTTTTATTTTTCTCTATCTTACTACTATAAGCATTCAGGGATAAATCTTTTCTCCTGAGTACTGTTTTCACTGTATCACATAAATTTTTGATATGTTGTCTCCCCATTGTCATTCTCTTCAATGAAATCTATTTTTGTTTCTATGATTTGTTCTTTGACCCAACTGTTTTGAAGAATTAAATCATTTGTTTCCAATTAATTTTTAATTTTCCTGTCCATGAACCCTTATTAATTATAATTTTATTACATTATTATCTGAATGAGTTACATTTATTATTTATGCTCTTCTGCATTTGATTGTGAAGTTTTTTACCCCAATACATGTTTTATTTTGTATATGTACCATGTGTAGATGAAAAGAAGGTATATTCATTTTTATCTCTATTCATTTTTCTCCAGATATCTATTAAATCAAATTTTCTAAAATTTTATTCATTTATTTTACTTCTTTTTTTATTTGTTTTTTGGTTAGATTTATCTAGTTCTGTTAGGGGAAGGTTGAGGTCCCCCCATTAGTATAGTTTTACTATTCATTTCCTCCATAGTTTCCTTTAGCTTCTCCTTTAAAATATGGATGCTATACTATTTGATACATATATGTTAAGTACCTATATTATGTCAATGTATATACTACCTTTTATACAAATGTAATTACCTTCCTTATCTCTCTTAATTAGATTTATTTTTGTTTAAGCTTTGTCTGAGATCATGCTTCTTTTGTGTCTCAGTTGAAACCCAATGAATTCTGTTCTAGCCCCTTACCTTTACTCTTTGTGTCTACATATCTCAAGTGTGATTCTTATAAACAAGATATGTTAGGATTCTTTTTTTTAATCTCTTCTGTTTTATGGGTGAGTTCATCCCATTTGTATTCAAAGTTATGATTACTATCTGTGTATTCCCCTCCATCTTGTTTTCCTCTTTTAATTCAGCCCTTTTCCTTTACACTCTTTCCATCCCCTCCAATGTTTTGCTTTTAATCACTTCTCCCTTTCCCCCTCCCATATATTACTCCTTTAACCACCACCTCCTTTTTTATTCCCCTTGTATTTCTTTATATAAGGTAAGATTTGATTCTCTACCCCAATATGTCTAGCTGTTCTTCCCTCTCTGAGCCAATTCTAATGAGTGCATGGCTTGAGTATTATGTGTCACTGCCCTCGTCCTCCTCTCCATTGGAATAGTTTCACACCCCACCCACTCCACATCTCTTTATGTGATATAATTTACCCTATTTTACTTATCTCTTCCCATTTCTTAGTGCAATCATCTTTTTTACTTCTGGATTATTTTTATTTTGCATCTTATCCTACACAGTGTACCACACTCTCTATCTATGTATACTTCTTATAACTACTATAATGATGATAACAAGTTTTAAGAGTTATACATATCTTTCCATATAGAAATATAAATATTTTTACCTTATTGCAGCCCTTAATTTTTTTCTCTTATTTAATTACCTTTTAATGCTTCTCTTGAATTTTGTATTTGGACATTAAATTTTCTGTTTGTCTGGTCTTTTCTTCAGGAATATTTAGAAATCTTCTAATTTATTATATAACCATACTTTCTCCAGAAATAATATAGTCATGTTTGATGGATAGTTGAATTTTTTGCAAGCCCAATTCCCTTTTGCCTTCCAGAATATCATATTCCAAAACTTCTGGTCCTTCCTTTTGGAAGCTGCCAGATCCTGTATAATCCTGACTGGGACTCCATATTTGAGTTGTTTCTTTCTGGCTGTTTACCGTTTTTCTCCTTGAATTCAGAGTTCTTGAACTTGGCTATAATATTTCTGGAAGTTGGCCTTTGGGGATTTATTGCTGGAGATAATATGTGGCTTTTAAAAATTTCTGTTTTACCTTCTTGTTCAAGAATATCAATATAGTTTTCTTGGATAATTGTAATGTGATATTTAGATGTTTTTTGTTTGTTGTGTTGTTTCTGTCATGACTTTCAGGTAGTCCAATAATTCTTCAGTTTTTTCTTCTAGATCTATTTTCCAGTATTCTGCTTCATTGAATTTTTTTTGCCTCTTTTTCTAGTTGACTAATTTTACTTTTTAAACTGTTATATTTTTGTATTACTTTCATTTATTTTTCCCATTTTCTTCAACTTGTTTTATTTTAATTCCTTTCTGAGTTCTTCCAGTGCCTAAGACCAGTTCTCATGTCTTTTTGAAGTTTTGCATGTGGCTCCTTGGATCTCACAGTCCCCTATTAACTCTATTTCTTGCTCTTTGTCTTTATAGAAAATTTCTAGGGTTAATTGATACTTTTACTGTTTGCTCATTTTTCCAGACTTTTTCCTCCTGTTGACTGGGAGTTTTGAAAATTACTTATTCTATCTCCTCTTCTGAAGGCTTTCAGAGCTCCTGCACTGTGGGCTATTTTGTGCTGTGACTAAATTTTGCCCTGGTAAAGGTCTTCTCCATAGCAAAGGCATAAAAAAGCCAAGTGCTATGAATTTCCAGGCCTCATAGGGGGTTGGTGACAGGGCCTTTAAAGAGTAGTTATAGGATATGGGGTGCTCTGCTGTTGGTATAGCCAGGGTCTTGGAATCCCAAATTTGGCATATGCCCATGATCAGAACCTGATACTAGATAGATAGATAGATAGATAGATAGATAGATAGATAGATAGATAGATAGATAGATATAAGGGTATTTGGCCAATACTCCTCTCTGTGCAGTTTTGCTTCTGCTTCCCCTTATCCCATGAAAAGAGGCTCTCTGGCTACCTTTCAAGTTATGTTCAGTGAAAGAAACCCTTTTTCTATTTTGCTGTTGGTTTTTGACTCCTATCATTTTTAGGTACTTTTTAAAGATTATTTGGAAAGATTGTCATAGAGGTTTTAGCTTTTGCTGCTTCTAAGCTGTCATCTTGGTTCTGCTCCAAGCATAGCTTCTACACAATATTAGTTCCACAAAGTTCACAACCATACCACAGAGCTTTGGATGAGTCTTTATCTAACATAATTCAAAATTGGGTCCTAAAGGTTACTTCCATGGGTAATTCTTTGATTTTTGAGCCTTGATATTGGATGCCTACAAAATTTACACACTGTGACACCAAGACATCAGAATTTAGTACACAGGAAGCTGGGACTCTGGGATTCCAAGAGGCCAGGAGGTTTGTTCCCCTTACCTTTTGAAACTCACAAGGTTGGAGTCCTTAATCTCTTCACCTAAAACAGAAAAGAATAAATGCACATATCCTAAGGCGGCCAAAGAACTGAGACCCATTTTCACTGAGCCACATGACTTCAGAGAAGAGTAAGGCCAAGGCCTCTCCTTTAAAGCATTCATTGACCCAGACAGTGAAGGAGTCAAAGTAAGAAGGGCCTTTGTTTTCTAGCCATATTACAAAGTCATCACATGCAACAAGCCTCCAAATCATGGCTTGGTAAACCAAGCAGAATCAGATAAAGAATGCCCATATATTTTTCACTATTTCTTCAAGGCACTTCTATTACATACTACTATATCTCATCTGGAAGCAGACTCACCTGTATCTTCCATCTGGGGAAATATAATCATAATGACTGCACACATGCCAATTTCCATTACAAATTCAGTAAATCAACTTACCCCTGTATCTGTTCCTTTAGAGAATTCATAATACATAGAGTTCACATTTATATACATGTCCCTGTCCCTTTATCAGACCTCTGGTGGGATAATTTCTGTTCTGAACATCATTGATGATATGGAGACTCTAAAGAAGGTCAACTACTTTCTCTCTGTAGCTCTATTTGGTTTCAGCTCCACATAACAAGATGTCTTTCTTGTTAGTATCCCCAAGAGCCCACCCTTCCACCTTCCTTTTTTTATTGTCTTCTCCCATTAGAGCATAATCAATCTTGATAATAGAGACTGTCTTTCTTCTTCTGATTTGTGATCCCAGTGCTTAGTGTAGTCCCTGGCACATAGCCAGTGCTTAATAAATGTTTATTGAATTAGAGCAACAGAGAAGGATCATGCTATATAAATATTAGTTAAAAGGAGAAGAAAATAGTACAGGGAAACTAGAGTGCTTTCTTTAAGTGTAGAAAGTGCTATTTGGTCCCAGACAACAAAATGGATAGATATTAGGAAGAGGAAGACTTAATTTTCTATAATAAATATCCCCTAACCATCATATCTCCCCAACTGGAGGGGACTGCCTTAGGAATGAGTTGACCTCTCTCATTCACTGGAAATTTTCACGTCATTTGCATATGACCACGTATCTTATATACATTTTTAAAGAGAGGACTTTTCTGTATTGTATCCAAGATCCAAGATACTTGTTATCTCTGAGATTTTGTAATCTAATCTCAGTTTTGTCCATTATGTTCTTTATGTTCATGGACTTTTATTTTCTAAAGTTTTAAGGCAAATGTTTCAAAAAAAAGAACAAGCTAAGAAGCATTATCATGATCAGTGAAACCAGGTAGAACCACACATCATGGCTTTGAAAGCTCTTTTCTGCTTGGCTGAGCCACAAGCAATGGTTAGTGAAAAACAGCTGCAGGACATATAGTTGATTGCAAACAATTTAAATGTTTCCCAAAAATATTTTTGGCTAATTAATTAGCAATTGGATATGAAATGTCTAGCAGAGAAAATAATATATAAAAAATTATTTAATAATGATATATAATAGTCTACTTTAAAATAATTTCATGTATGTTTCTGTCTGTATATCTAAATTATATTCATGCCATGAGTAATAGCTAATATTTATAAAACTGTTTGCAAACCTCTCTTTCTCCCTACATATCTATATGATGAAATGAGAATATATCTACACACATATATCTATATCAATATTGATATTTATATATTTTTAACTCTTCCCTTCCCTTTTGGAATCAGGACTATGTATTAGCTCCAAGACAGAATAGCAATAAGGACTAGGCAATGGTGGTTAAGTGACTTGCCCAGGGACACAGCTAGGAAATTTCTGAGACTGGATTTGAATCCAGGACCTCCTGTCTCTAGGCCTGGTTTTCAATACAGTGAGACACCCAGTTGCTATAAATGTGTATGTGTGTGTGTATGTGAGAGAGAGAGAGAGAGAGAGAGAGAGAGAGAGAGAGAGAGAGAGAGAGAGCGAGAGAGAGCAGCCTTGATACCTACTAGCTGTGTGACCCTGGACAGTTCACTCAACCTTTCTCAGGTACTCCATAAAGGTGGAAAGTTGCTATGATAGTATTCAAACTCTCATTCTTCTGACTTCTAATCAGCATTCTATTCACTGTAACATCTAGCTGTCTCTATCTGTCTATCTATCTATTGATGTACTGATCTGTGTGTGCATATCAATGTCTAATATCAGTACATATGACTCTCTTTATTTGAACAAGATGACCAAGAAGGGAGAGCCAGTCAACTCAAATTATAAGCTTTTATTATAATCCTATTGTGTGCCAGTCAATAACCATGAGAAGCCTTGGAAAGAGATAAAAATGAAACGTGTTCTTCCTTTAAGGTGTTTACATTCTAACAGTATTGTTGTTCAGTTATTTCATTCATGTTCAAATCTCTGTGACCCTATATGAGGGTTTCTTGGCAAAGCCACTAGAGTGGTTTACCATTTCCTTCTCTAGCTCATTTTATAGATAAGGAAACTGAGACAAACAGGGTTTAAGTGACTTGCCCAAGGTCATATAGCTAGTAAATGTCTGATACCAGATTTGAGCTCCAGAATATGAATTGTTTGAAATCTAGACCTGGTACTTTGTCTACTTATCAGCAAGCTAATAATACCTAGGCAGTAATGCTTTAAAGATCTCTTTCTTCTTTTCCCCCTTTAAAAAGTCTTCTGGACTTTAAATTCATTGCTTTCCTCCTTTCTTTTTTATTTTTTTTTAATTCAGTCTAGTAATTATTAAGGGTAAATTTTATGGTTGAGACTGAATACATTTTAGTTGGTCACCAGGGATTTAAATTCTAAATCCCAATAAATATTCAAGTCAGAATGGAATTTTATGGTGGTTTTATTTACAATAGAAGGAAGAAATTAAGAATGTGGGGGTTAGGGGTGGAGGGAAGGATAGCTGCCTGGGCCTGGTCTGAACACAATAGGAATTCAGAGACCTCAGCCAAGGGACTTTTCCAGAGGCTGTTGCCTCCAGAAAAGGGGAATCAGCCTTATAACTCACCACATGATCATCTAAGGGAAGCAGTCTGAGGTCTCACACTCAAGCTCCTCCAATTCAAGTTCCACCAACAAGTCCTTTCACAAGAAATGACATGAATTATAAGTGCGATTCTTTACATCACTTCCTGTGTCTCACATGTACTAATGTTGGCTTAAACTTGGCTTTTGGACAGCCCAGGGAATCAGTAAGTTGTTTCTGATTTGTCACTTGTTAGCACACAAGGGTCATAGACTTTCTTCCCCAACACTTAATCCTTAAGTAGGGGTGTATGCATTCCTGTTTGCTAAAATTCTAAAGATTAAGCAGGGTGGAGTAAATCTAAAATTCACATAATAAGAAAGGGAATCATTGCTTTTGCTTAGATTCCACAAACCTTTTCCATAATAATTACCTTATAATTATGGAAGCTTTAATCTCTCTCTCTCTCTCTCTCTCTCTCTGTCTCTCTCTCTCTCTCTCTCCCCCTTTCTCTCTCTGTCTCTCTCTATTTCTGTCTCTTTCCATCTCTGTTTCTCTCTTTCTGACTCTTTCTCCCTTTCGCTTTCTGTCTCTCCCCCTTTCTCTTTCTTTCTCTCTTTTTGAGCCACATAACATTTCAACTGTCTGAAAAGCATATGGACCTTATCTAAGAATGTTTTTAAATAAATAAGATAAAACATATAGTCGTATGAGAGAAAATAATAACATTGAAAATGACATAAAATATTTTAAAAGCTAGTTTAACACACACCAGGTTAAGATGCCTACTCTATTTCATTGCCATCTACTCTCTCACCCTTTTTTGTGATGTTGCTATCATTGTCTGTCCCAGACTCCTTTTGAATAACTATCTCCTTTACTGAACTGAATTGAAACCTTCCAAAATATGGGTGCTAATCTCCAACCTTTTTAACCCAATTAAGGGATCATTAGTTTAACTAGGACAGAGATAATGGTTTCCCGTGAAAAACCAGTCTTCAGCCCAGAGTCATCATCTCTCTTTCTGAAATTACCATAAGTTCCTCTGTGACATTTTTCAAAAGTTGTTGCTCAGTAGCCTTAGGTGAATGGCTCCATTATTGTTAGCTGTGCTCAGTGAGTCAGAAATAGTTTCTTGGGTTAATGCAGGAAACCTGAATTTGTGGGTTCAGGAGTTGTAGTTTTAAATGCTATTCACTAGGTAATCTGAAAACCCATTCTGGATTGAACTGCCTCCCATGCTCTGCACTTCTGATGATGCTCTTCTGATGAGAGCTCACTCTTTTTAAAGAGACTCTAAAGCCTCATCAGGTCAGAAAATAGTCTTTCTTCCTATTATAATTGGGAGAACTGAAAGAACTTTGAAATAAGAAAAGCAAATTTGGCAGCTATGTGAATCATAGATGAATAGTCTACATTTGGAGCTAGAAGGCATCTCCAAGGTCATCTAGTCCAACTAACTTTTTTATTGAAGTAGAAATTGAAACCTGGAGTGGTTTGGAGATTTACCCAATGGTACACAGATGTTTTCTCTGCTTCCACATCCAGGAGGACATAAGAGGCCCCAGGAGTCATCCAATCCTACCCCCCTTTTGCATTAGAGTTGAGACTCAGAGATGTAATTACTTGTATGAGACCTTCTAGTTATTAATTAACATGAAAAATGCAATAGGAAATAAGGTTTTCTGGCTCAACACTGAATACAATGTATTCTACCAGACTCTTACTTTACAACAAATACTCAAAGATACAATTACTTTTTTAAAACTCTTACCTTCTATTTCAGTATCATTTCAGACTGAAGAGAGTCATAGGCTAGATATTCAGGATTAAGTGACTTTTGCAGGGTGTCACAATTAGAAAGATTCTGAGGCCAGATTTTGAAACCAGATTGTCCCAATTCTAGGTGTGGCACTCTATCCACTGTGTGCTACCTAGCTGCCTCTATTAAAGACTTTTTAAATTATTATTGAATTAATTATATTAATGTTCATTATTATATTAATTTTATATTCATGTTTATAATTTATTAATAGTAATTAATATATTGATTAAATAATTATATTAGTTAATATATAATTATTTATATATGTCTGTTAATTGGTAAGGATATATTAGTTAATTAATATAAAATATAATATATTATAAATATAAAATAATATAAAATTCTTCATAGATGTCTGTTAATTGGTAAGGTAATAATAGTACCTACTAACACATATGTAATGCTTTAAGGTTTGCAGAATACTTTTCTGTGTTCTCCCATTTGACATACCTTTAAGTTATATACTATTCAGTAGAATGCAAACACTCATTTACCATGCTAGTGTTGTGGGGTTCACAGTATGAAACCCTGAGGCTCAGGAAGGATACCTTTCACAAGAATGCAAGACACCAAAGCAGCTTAAAAGTAAAGAGAGAGATTTATTAATAATGTTGGATTTTCGGCCAGCAAGACAGCATGAGTGAAGCAACCTGGGGGGTTGCTCCCAGAATGCCTCAATTCTGGGGTTTTTATATTCTTTACAACCATGAGGGCATGATTCTAGAGCAAGGCATTGGGGGAAGGTTTGCCTGTGGGCATGGGGATGGTTCTCTGGATTTGTAGGATGAATGAATGGGGTGTCTCTTTGTCCATCTCAATTCAATGGGGCAATCAATAGAAAGTATATGTCAAGGTCAGGAGGGTCTAAGGGAGCAAAGGGATTTCCCAGATAATAGTTTACCTAAGTTTCTGGTGGTACAATGCCCATGATACTAGCAGGGAAAAAAGAAAGAATGCTTTATGAGATCTTAAAATATGGACTATTATACATTTCTAATAGTACTTTTTTCATAGAAATAAAATAAAACTGAGAGTTGGTACCAAGAGTCTAAGTAATGTCCCCCAGGCAGGGCTAGAATGGGACCTACGGAATATGTTTTCAAAGTATCTTTCAATGATTTTAAACAAGATTAGTGAAAACATAATATGCTGTAAACATTTTAAGAGAGATTAAATTGGAATGGTTAAGGAGCAAAATGTCACAGAATCATAGACAGCTAGAGAGGACTTTAGAGGCTATTGAATTACATTCTCATTTTACAAATAAGGGATCTCAAGAACAGTGACTTCTCCAGGGTCACACAGCTGTTTAGTAATTTAGATAGAATCTGAACTCAGGACTTCTTAACTCCAAATCTAGTGTTCTATTTACTATTATATGCTTTTAATCACTTTTTACCAAAGACTAACTCTGGCATTTGATGTGGTGGCAATTTGAAATTGCAGGTGCTAAAATACAATGGTACTGACAGGTGGATGAGCCTCTCTGAATCCTCAGCTGATGCTTTGACTCATACATTCCATAGAAATAAAAAGAAATCAGAGAAATAGCCACCTAAGGCAGAATATGCCAGACAGGTCTTTCCCCTAGAAACTGGAGTTGAATGGAAAATAATGTCACCTGAAATTACTTCCAGTAAAGGAAAATACGTGTAGATATTTAGAGCTTATTTCTAGGATCTTGGAGAACTGGGGACTCTAAAGATCAAAGAAGTCTGTGTTTTCTGTTTGTGTGTATGTGCATGTACATAGTTAGAAATATAGGCATAAATTAACAAATGGATTGATTTAGGGTCACCAATGTGTTGATCCTTACTGGTCAAGTTGATTCCTCAGCAATTATTAACCAATGAAATCATGACTCTGTGGCACTGTTAAGGTCCAGGAATTCACCCCCCACCAAGGAAGGATCTCTGGCAATGTAATAAGATACAGAACAGGCCCTTTATTGCAAAAAAAAAAAAAAAAAAAAAAAACTGATGTGCATCAGTGGGAACCTCTGCCGCCAGAGTTCCAAGTTGCTTCTGACAGGCTGGGGTTTAAATACTTTTTCATGAATAACCTTTGTTGGAAAGTTGCTTTTTGCACCTGGGGTCTCAGTGCTGAGGTTTATCAGGGACCTTGGACAGGCCCCAGCACAAGACCGGAGCTTATCTGTCTGTGGGGCCTTGCCATTTTTCCTTGGCTGAATTTCTCAGGGCAACTTTCAATTTTGATCTCCCTCAGCACATACCTACATATAAGTATGAATATAATATTCTCCTTTTCAGATGAGAAAAGAAGATGGGAATAATCTGTTCAAGGTCATGAAGGTAGTAAATTGAGGGTGGGTTGGTAGTGTAAGTAGTAGTTTGGATAGAATGGGGCATTTGAAATAAGAAGGATCTGAATGTGAATTCTACCTCAGGACTTACATGATGAGTGACCCTTGGCTTAATTTCTCAGTGTTGTAAACTATTCTCCAATAGTATATGTTTTTTGAAATATCAACTGTCTGTAGATTAGCTAATTATTTTACCCATGATCTCCTCCATACTAGTGAAGTCAAAAGTTCAATGTCTGTGACTAAACTGGTCCCCTTATGTAGGACAGTTAATTTTGAATATTCCCTTTGGCAGTGCAGTTTCCATTGTAACAAAGATTAAAATAAAACTCAAGTTCAACACAAAGATGTGTTCTGAAAATTCCTGTGGCATTCTAATTCCCTTGTCCTTCATTTGTCCAATAAAGGGAGGAGGGAGCAGGTTCTTATCCTCCTTTCTCTTTTGGGATCTGTTTCTGGTGATTAGTGTATTACCTCAATTTTAATTTTATGTGCTGATTCTAGCATAGAAGGACAGTTTTCCTTGATAATTTCTTAAAATATGATCTCGACTTTTTTTTTGAAAAATTTAATTAATTAATTTAGAATATTTTTTTCATGGTAACAAATTTATGTTCCTACTCTCCACTCCCCCTCCCGTACTGTAGCTAACACAATTCTACTGGTTTCTACATGTTCAACTCTTTTTCTTTAACTTGGATTTTAGTAGTCCAATGAATCTTAAATTATTACTCCTCAATCTGTTTTTTGAGTCAGTCTTTTTAATGAGATTTTCAAATTTCTTCTATTTGTTTTCATTGCTTTGATTTGCTGCATTTTTCTTGACATCTTATGCAGTCTTCAGCTTCTACTTTCCCAAATAAATGTCTTACAGAATAATTTTCTTCAGTGATCTTTTGTACATAAATTTACATCTCATCTATTCAGCTTTTAAAGGATTTTTATGTGATTTTGTACATCTTTTACTATTAGGCTGATGCTGTTTTTAAGATATTATTTTCTTCAGTATTTTTTGTGCCTCTTTTATCAAGGCGTTAATTCTATTGAATAATTTTCTGATATCACTCTTGCTTCTTTTCTTACTTCTTGTCCCCTTTACCACTGGTTTTCTCTTCTTCAGCTTTTCTAGGAATATTATTGGGCTTGTGTTCAATTTGCCACCCTAGTAGGTTTTAATGGTCAAGTCCTTTATTTTTTTTAATACTCATTTTTCAGTCTTATTTCTTGACTTTGAATTTTATATTGAAGTTGGACTCTGCCCCCAAGGTCTGGTTGGAATACTGTCTCAAACTTCAGGCTTTTTAATGTTGATATTTTCAGAAATTATTCTTTGAGTCTATAAGATTTTGGAGCTTCCAATGTGGTAGAGTATACAGATATTCACATAGCATGCATATATAGCATATGAATATGCTCTCTTAGCCTTTGCTTTGGTGTTTATCAGGTTAAATACCCATACTTCCCTGGCCCAACTAGTGCTGGTACTCTTCCTGGCCTTGGGACTGTGACCAGGTCTTTATTCTCCTGCACTTGATAGTGCTCCTTTCTGCCCTGAAAGTGCAATCAGAGCTCTCTCCTTTTTGAGAGCCTAGGTAGGTACCTCTTCTAGACCCTGGAACTGTGACCCAGAGCTTTCTGTGCACAATAGATTTACTAAACAGCTCCAAGTCCTCTACTCAGTGACAGCAAAGTCTCCTATAATCTCTACCTAACTAGTTTCCCAATTCCCTTAGAGTTTCTGACCTAAGGGTTTCAAAAGTTGTTGATGATTCCGGCGCTGCCTCCTTAGAGACCCACTGCTGGTTTTACCAATAAGTATGTTCTAGATGGGCCCCCATCTTTTTGCCACAGATCTTCTTTTGGCCTTCTAAGTTGTCTTGGGTTCAGAAAATATTTTACCCTAATTTTTTGTTGTTTCTGCTACTTCAAAATTCAGTTGAATGGTTACTTCAAAGTTGTTTAGAAGGGAATGTCAGGGAAGTTTGTCTAGGTTGCCTCCTCTACTTCATCATCTTGTTTCTTATTTACAATCCTTTTTTTGGACAAATTGTATATCATTTGACCATTTCTGAATTGGAGAATGGCTCTTGAATTGATGTATTTCTATTAATTTCGTGTATACCTCCCATTTATTTTCTTTAGTAAATATCTTCTTGTGTCTAGATTGTAATAAATACCCTATTTCCACCTTTTTTCAACAACTTGAAACTTCATAATTGTTAACTGGAGGTAGTAATAGAACCTAAATCTATCTGACTAATCATCCACCAATGATTATTTTATATAATTACGAATAGTATTTTGAAAACTGATAGTATCTCATATTATCTGAGATATAACTAGGGTATTTATTTTTCCCTTGTGATACAAGGATATGAGAAGTAATATCACAAACGGTGAAAGCAAGGCAAACCTTATAGATAATGAGATTCCAATGTCACATCCTAAATCTGGGACCTTTGCAGAAAAATATTTCTTTCAGAGCTTTCGCTAAATAATACTTTATATCCTTAGAAATTGAGAATTTATATATTTAAGTGCAGTGTCACTCATGAAAATAAATCATATATACAGTATAATATTTCCTCTCAGTTTGAAGGACGAAACCATCCCCCTTACTTCAGATAACTTCTCATATTTATTACTTGCTATGTCTTAGATGAGTCTTCTTCCTTCAGTGACAATGAAAACAAAAACTTTATTTTCTTCCTTTAAATTTAAAAATGTTAATGAAAGACTGTGATTATCCTGTAGGGAAGGAAAAGCAACAAGAAAATGATTAGAAAATAATAAAATTTAAAGTAAGGTGATCCTTATTTCTATTTCATGTTTGCCTCCTCAGAGCCTCAGGGAGCCAACATAAAACAAGATTGCAATTCAATATTTAGGATTAAGTACCATTATGGGCTGTAAAACAATTCAATGAGTTTACAGTTTACATTAAGTTGATCTTTGACTGTTCTAACATTTTCTGATTTTTGTTACTCCTGGAAGAAATAGATTGAGGGCAGAATAAGAGCAAAGTATTTATTATTTTCTCCAAAAAGTAACATGGTTTTATCTATGGTTACATAATTTATTCAACTAATCAATCAGAAAACATTTTAAAATGAATTCCATATACTACATATTAAGCTAAGTCATGGAAATTCAAAATAGAAACGTAATTATCCCTGCCCTCGAGGAACTTATGTTTCACTATCAGCAAATCATATACCGTAGCAACATGGAGAAAAAGGAAAGCCTTAAAGAACAGAATATAAAATGATGGTGTTTGTAAGTGATTCAAACTATGTAAATATCACTTTTTTCTCTCATTCTCAAAAGCTGGACCCTTTCCCTTTTTTATTCAAAATAATTCATTATTTTGTCTGTCCTTCATGTGGATATGATGATGGAGTTATCAAATTAAAGGAAATGAGGCCAAGAAGAATGGCTAAGGGGATAGCTACATGGCTTGATAGATCCATCTCATCTCTCTTATCCCAGATCACTCTCCATTTTCTTCTAGTAACTCTGGTTAGTTACCACTGCACAGAATATCTTGCCTCCTCCAGGATAAATTGAGAATCTGAAGTCTCATCATTATGTTTATTGACTCAGTTATTTTTTTTCTGCTTAAGACTTTTTTTTCCTTCAGTGGATTCTCCCTTCTGATTGAAAAATGGAGGTATACATTATTCCAAAAGCTTTCCCTGATAGCGGGCTTAGAATGTTTACCCCAATACAGGGTACCACCTGGTGGTTCACTTACTCTCCCCCACTTCTTGGTTTCCTTTTGTGTCTTTTCTTTCCCCATTATATTGTAAACTCCTTTAGGGTAGAGACTGTCTTTGTTTTTCTTATTTATGTTCCCAATACTTAACTCACTACCAGGCACATAGTAGGTACTTAATAAATGTTTATAGAATTGAATTGAAGGAACACTAAGAAGATCAATGTTGTGGGGTTTTATAGTGTATGGAGAACTGTAAAGTTTATGACTATTAAAAAGGTAGGAGTGGGTATGTTTCAAGAGGGATGGATGCAAGAGCCAAACTGAAGACTTCTTTTTTGATCTTAGACATCAAGTAGAGCCAATGGAGCTTATTGATTTGTGAGGGGAGAGATGACATGGTCAGATCTGTGCTTTAGGTAAATTAATTTGAAAATAGAGTAGAGAATATATATTGTGAGTGAGTGGAGAGAATATATATGATTTTATAAGTGCATTTTATCTCCACCAATAAAAGATACTCAAGATCTATAATTATTTATTTTTATTTTTGAATCTTCAGTACCTGATAAATAATAATCACTTAATAAATGTTCATTTATTAATTGAAACTGACTCATATATTTATATTAATAAACTCATCTTAGCTTCATAAGAATGGCCTACTTTTTCTAGAGTCAAAAATTCAGAAGCCTATCACAGATACTCTTGAAATAAAAACATCAGAATACAACAGAAAGATTTCCAAAGAAAAATTTTGACTACTAAACATATCCTTACAGTCAATATTAATTTACTTTTATGAATCTATGATCTGATGGCAGTGGGTACTTCCTTAAAATTTTCAGATGGCATCCCCTCCATGCCCTGTAACAGTCACATAAAAAATATTCACAGTAACACAACCCAGTTCAATTAAATTTAACAAATGCATTGTCTCTACTTTATGAACTGTGCAAAGATTTGAAGTAAAAAAAAAAAACCTTCTACCCTCAAGGGACTTACATTCTATTGCCCTAGTAAGTGAATAAGACTACAAAAAATATAATACCCTGACATATGTATTTTTTGATCTTTAAAATAATTTATGTTTATATATATTATATATGTATTTATACATATGAATATATGTTTATATATAGATATACATGTGTATATGTGTGTCTATTTTAGGTAGTTTTAAAAAGGGAGATGAAAATCTACTTTAGCTCAGTAGATTAAAACATAACCTTATAGTCTCCTATGGAGCTAGCTATCAAATCTATGCATAGATACTCCCTTTGTCAGATAAGACAAAGCATATTACTCTACAAAATGTTCCTTTGATTGCCAGTATCCAAAGAGCCATAAAATAGTCAGGAATATGGTGCCAAATGTGTCTGTCCTACAGGAGGCAGGGGCTCACCCTTGATGGTAAGATGTTTCAGATGCCCTTCTTTGTGGTTGACATCAGGTTGATAACATTAAGTCCTGAAACACTAGCAGGCTCCCTCAGTGGGATCTAAGGCAGCTGAAAAGAGATTGCTTGTTGAAGCAGTGAATGGTTTAGTCTTCCACACAGGAAGAAATGGATGAGGAACGTCTCTTATCCTGATTATGACATAGTGTTGAAAGGATAGCACATTGCGTTAGTCCTTCAATTCAAATATTTTGGAAAGATACTGAATTTGGACAACAAGCTGGGAGCAAAATTGAATCAGAGAAGGACAGCAGAGTACATTACATTGGGGAAACTGTGAGACACTTTCATTGCTTTTGATAATTTCAATCTATTTCTTGCCATATAAGGCAATCTTTAAAATATATTTTGTATGTATTTTTGTCCTTATTTTTGCATTCCCCTTAAAAGCATTCCCTTGTAAACAAATAAAAACCCAACTATATATAATTATCATCTGAGAATGTACTACATATTATTTATTATTTGACTCTTTTCTCACTGCTGAGAGAAGAAAGTGATGCTTCTTTATTTGTTTTCTGGAACCATTATGATTTTTTCATTTTCTCAGAGTTTGGCTTCTTTTTAATGGTGTATTTATTTGAATTATCATAGTAACCATGTTTATTATTATCACAAGACCTCATTGTCTTTAATCCCCCAATATTCTCCAAAAGACACATACAATTAGTGATGTTGCTATTAATATATGCTTATATATCATTATGTTGCTGTGAATAATAGAATACCATATTCTTCAAGGTTCAGATGAAGTGGTACATTGTGGATAAGAGTAGGCTGTCACATAGCATCCACCAATGATTATAAAAGGAAACAATATGTAAATTATGTTATTAGAAAAAAATACAAGGGGAAAAGTAGATGGACTGATCCTGAATCAAGAGTGAAGGATGACATTGACAGCCAATGCATTCTAGTAGTATAGTCACAGTATAAAGCATTCAAGAGGAGAACCCTTCCCAGTGTGTTGCTATAGACATGAATAGTCCTGTAGGCCTTATTTGAGATCTGTGTCATATAAAAGATTACTCCAAATGGTGTACTCAAATTCTTTGAAAAATCACTATGTACTTGTCAAAATGCCTAAACGTAAGTGCAACTTTAAGGAAAATAAAAATGCAAAATGACCCAACAGGAAAATGGGAGGTTGGGGAGAATCAAAGTAGGTTTTTACTTCAGAACTGGCTTGTACACAATAGTGGCATGAAGAACCTGATCTATCACATAGACTGATGATATGTTGACAGTGAAGAAAGCCACACAAATATCTGCAAAACACACAACTTAAAATATTGCCCCCAGAATGTGGCATTCTTTCTGAAATGTAGGAATTAAAATTTATTGGTTTGACTAGAATATATAGAAATTATAAATAATATGATAGTGGCCAATTCAATGTATTATTGCTCAAAGTCAAAATGACTTTAATAGCTTTTATTTGCAAAAGAAGTGGAAAGGGTGAAAACAGAGAAATACAAAAGGGTAGAGAAGACATTAGCCTATCTAACTAAATAATCCTATGATGCTCCAGTGCTTGACTCAGCCAGGACTTTTTTATGTTCAACTAGAATTAAACTCTCTCCAGAAGACAGGAAAGGAAAGCCAGCTATCCACTCACCCAAGTTCCCTCCAAGAGGCAGATCAAGACAGTGACTGGAGCAGAAGTTGACTCCTGAGGAAGACTTTCTTCTTGAGCCAACCTTCTTCTTGAAGATGACTTCCTACTTTAAGTCCAACTCCTTCTTGAAGCTCATTTCCCTCTTGGAGTCAACTTCCCTAGCTCCATAAATTCATTGCCTTTTACAGTGGCTTCTTGTCCCTTCTCTTCTTCACAAGGGCCAATCACAGCTTCCAAATTGCCCAGCACTGCCAAGGGGGCAGTGTTTGTAGGAACCACATCTAACATTCTAGAGAGGTGAATACTCATCAAAAGAGTTCACAGTTTCCATGCTGATTGAGGTGTGAATTCTCTAAGGACCTTGCTAGCTTCTTACCTAGTACTAAGTAGGGTGTTTAATCTTTTGTTGATTCAATTCAAAAATAGACAAAGGAGAGTTAATCCTTTCTTCACAATCTAGTGGGGTACTAAGTAGGGGTACTTAAGTTATTGTTAACCAAGTGTAAACTCAGAATAGACAAAGAGAACAAAGAATTCCCTTTTTACAGAAGGACTTAGGGAAGGACAAACCCCTGAGGAAGAGAAAATACTTCATAGAAAAATAAGGTGGAAAGAACAGTTATGATAAAATGATAGAATGTGGCAATTTTGAATTTTTAAGGTACTTCAAGGAGGGGAAGATTCCAAATTCTTTTTCCAATAGCTATTTGGAAAAAAAAGATATGAACAGATACCTCATATAACCAGTATGTGAAAGTGAGGAAACTTGAGCTCATCACTGTTTGGTTTTGAGTCTAGGTTTATCCAATAAACCACACAATTTCATGACCGCATGAAAGAATGCTTTAAATAACTAATATTGAGATAATTTAATAACCCTGAGCTTTCAAATCATGCCTAGTAAATTTGTAATGATGACAAAAAATGGGAATAGTCATTGATGGAGGAATTGTGAAAAGGGACAGAAGGATGCATTGTTTTTGAAGCTATGTAGTCATTAATCTATTCAGAAAAGCATTGCTCATATTCAATTCTAGGTCATAGTCTCAGGGTAAGGAGGGACACCAGAAGTAACAGGGTTTCTAATCACAGTTCCAGGGTAGAAAAGAGTGCTTGTGGTTATTCGTGTACAAGAACACAGGTTCAGGAGAGTTGTATTCACAACTCTCCTAAGAACACGTAACCCTGGAAAAATTGAAAACTCAGACTCCTCAGAAATAGTACTAAAAGTGGCAGAATGAAAAAAAAAAATGAATACTGGGCTAGTGCCTCTCAACCCTAGTAGAAAAGCCTAACTTTAACAAAGTTTAAAGATAAGAAATTAGATGGAAAAAAATGAATAGATAACAAAAATAATCTTATATTCAATGTTATTGTTATGATTTGGAAGATGAAAATACAATCATCCCTTCCTGATCGCAGCTTCATTTTACTGCAGGGTTATATATATATATATATATGTATGCATGTATGTATATACATATATAAATATATATATTTCTATATCACAATGTTACACTTATTGCAGCACATTATTGGCTGACAGAATGAAAGGAGACCAACCACAGTGCTGTGTTCTGTATCCTGGGTGATGACTGGCTCAGTGACTGTAGGCTAATAAGAGTGTGGAAAAGGTTTATAGAAGAGTTGGAAGGGTTTATGAAGCCTTAATATATATATATATGTAATTTCAGCAGTAGGTTAGAGATCATTGTACAAAATTAGAATCTGACAAGTGGAAGTTAATGACTTCACAAGACATCAAGAAAATAAAAATAATAAATTATTGAAAAAAAGAAAAATATGATATATTTCATTGGGAAAATAACTGACCTAGAAAACAGGTGAAGAGATAATTCAAGAATCATTTGACTACCCAAATACAATGATCTAAAAATTCCTTGACATCATATTTCAATAAATTTTCAAAACATGTCCTGGTATAATAGATCCAGAGGTTAAAGTAGAAATCGAAAGAATCTAACAATCTCTTCTAAATTAGATTCTAAAATTAATAATCCAAGGAATATTATAACTGAATTCCAGAACTTCCTGATAAAGTAAAAAATATTGTAAGGAACTATAATTTCAACCAAGAATCACCTACCAAACAAAAGTGACCATCATCTTTCAGGGTTAAAAAAAATCAAAAGAGGTTAACAAAATTGAAACTAATAAAACCATTGAAGAATTAGGTTCTGTTTTTATTTTAAAAACAAAATTAATAAACCATTGGTTAATTTGGTTAAAATGAAAACAAATTACTGGTATCAATGGTTGAATTTATCATCTATAATAGTAAGTTAAAGCAAAGAACATTTCATTAAATAGAAGACTTTGAAACATTACTGATAAAAACAGCAGAGCTAAAGAGAATATTCAACTTCCAAATATAATAATCAGAGAAATATTTTTAAAAAGTAAAGAGAAAAAGAGAAATATTAAGGAATTCAATAAGTTCAAAATTGTTATATTCCTACAGGGAAAATAATATTTGTAAATACTAAGAACTTCATTATTAGTTAGAAGGAGTGTACATAGAAAACAGAGGTGTGAATTGGGATAAGAAGATACAAAGATTAAAGGGTTAGAAAATGACAACAATGAGATAGCATACCAAAATTTATAGGATGCCATCAAAGCAGTACTTACAATAAAATGTAGATCTGTAAATGCTTAAATCAGTAAAATAGAGAGAGGATAAATGTAACATGTAACTAAAAACATTAGAAAATGAAAAATAAAATATCTCCAATTCAATACCAAATTGGAAATTATAAAAATCAAAAGAGGTTAACAAAATTGAAACTAATAAAACCATTGAAGAATTAGGTTCTGTTTTTATTTTAAAAACAAAATTAATAAACCATTGGTTAATTTGGTTAAAATGAAAACAAATTACTGGTATCAATGGTTGAATTTATCATCTATAATAGTAAGTTAAAGCAATTATAAGGAACTATTTTTCCCAACTATATTAATAAATCTAACAATATTAATTAAAGTGGATGAATATTATATACATGAAACACAGATTAACAGAAAAATACTTAAATAACCATCTTAGAAAATAAATTAAACAAACTATCAATGAGCAATTTAAAGAAGAAAAAGGGATTCCAGGATCAGATAAATTAACTAGTGAAATCTACCAAAAATAAAACAGTTATTTCAAATCCTATATAAACTATTTGGGAAAACAGACAAAGGAGTCCTACTGAATTCCTTTTATGACATAAATAACACGCTCCTATCTAAACCAAGAAGAATAAAACAGAAAAGAATAATTATAGGTCAATTCCCCTAATGAATATTAATTGCAAATTTAAAAAATATTAGCAAGGATATTAAATAAATATATGACAAATAAATTATGTCTAGGCAGGGTTTACATAAGCAGGATTGGTTCAATATTGGGGAAATAATTAACATAATACATTGATTATATCAATAACAAAAATAAAACTCATGTGATTATCTCAGTAGATGAAGAAAAAGCTTTTGACAAAACAGAAAACTCATTTCTATTAAAAATATGAGAGGGCTTAAGCATCTCTGGAGTTTTCTTCAAATTATAAGAAGTATCTATCTAAAAGCATTAGCAAGTATTACCTGTCATGGAGATAAGCTAAAAGCCTCCTTAGTAAGAATTAGGGGTGAATGAAGGATATTCATTATTACTACTATTATTCAATATACAAGAAATGCTACCTATAGCAGTAGAAGAAAAAGAAATTGAAGGTATAAGAATAGCAATAAGGAAGGAAAACTTTCATTTTAGAAGATATGATGACATACTAAGAGAATCTTTGTGAATCAACTAAAAAAACAGGAGATGAAATATTTAAAATATTAGAAAGTTGCAGACTATAAAATATACCATCAGACTTTGTATTACCAACACAGTCCAGTGGAAAGAGATAGAAAGAGAAATCCCATTTAAAATAAATGTAAGCAATATGAAATAATATGTCTACCTGCCAAGACAAACAAAAGAATTATATGAACCCAATTATAGAATACTTTTCACAGGAATAATATCATGTCTAAATAATTGAAAAACTGGTAATTGCTCATTGGTAGGTCATCAATATAATAAAAATGAAAATTCTATCTAAATTAATTTACTCAGTGCCACATAAATCTACCAAAAATATTTTATAAAGTTTGATTAAAAAAATACCTCTGGAAGAACAAAAGATCAAGAATATCAAGAGAATCCATGAAAAAATGTGAAAGGATGTGGCTTAGTATACCACATCTCAAACCTTGTTACAAAATAATAATCATCAAAACAATGTTATTAGCTAAGAAGTAGAATGGTGGATTAATGGAGTATATTAGATACATAATACATAGTTGCTATTGACTATAGATAGCTAGTAGGCAGAATGGATAGAATGCTAGCCCTATAGCCAGGAAGACACCATTTTGAGTTCAAATCTGACCTCAGATATTTACTAGCTATATGACCCTGGGTAAATCACTTAACTCTGTTTGCCTCAACCTTTCATCTGAAAAAAGTAGCTGGAATAGAAAACTGCAAACCACTCCAGAGTCAGATAACAACTGAAATAACTGAATAATAACAACCACCATAGCAATGTAATGTTTGATAAATGCAAAGATCCTAGTTTGGGGGACAAGAATTCACAATTTGACAATAACTTATGTGAAAACATGAAAAGGGTTTGGCAGAAACTAGGGATACATCAATGCCTCATAGTAATACATGGAAAAATGGATACGTAATTTTGATATAAAGGGTAAAACCATAAGCAAATTAAGGGAGCATGCCAGATCTATGCATAAGGAAATTAATACAATTAGGCAAAAGATAGAAAGCATTATGAGATGTAAAATGGATAATTTCAAATACATGAAATAAAAGTAAAGGATTTTTGCACAACCAACCATTTCAGCCATGATTAGAAGGAAATAAGAAAACTTGTAGGGGAAGAGAGAATTATAAGAAGATTCTTTAATTATTTCTCAAATATATAGAGAAATGAGTGAGTGAAATTTATAATGTCATTCCCCAACTCATAAATAGCTAAGTGATATGAAATTTTCAATGAAATGAAGGTTATCTATAGTCATATTTTCCTAAATACCTCTCACATTGTCTAATATGACAGAAAAAATGACAAAAGTTCTAGAGGATGTTGGAAAATTGTATATTAAAATCACTTGTGGCTGAGTTATGAGTTGATTCAAACATTCTAAACACCTATTAGTAACTATTCTAAAACTATTACATACCCTTTGACTCAGGAATACTAGTAGGTGTATGTCCCAAAAGATTAAAAGAAAAGTAAAAATTGGATCATATATATATTTTTATAGAAAAAAACTTTTTGTGGTGGCAAAAATTTGGAAATTGAGATGACAACTAGAGAATAATTATACAAGTTGTGGTATATGACTGTGCTACTGTGCTGCAGTATTATTGTGATGTCAGAAATGAAGAGCAGAATGTTTTCAGAAAAAAACCTACAATGACTTACATGAACTGATGCATATTGGAGTGAGCAGAACCAGAAGAACATTATAAACAGTGACCACAATATTGTATAATGATCAACTGTGAATGATTCACCTGTTCTCAGCACCAATTCTCAGGTGACTGAAGTCAATTCCAAAGGACTCATGATGAAAAAATGCTATTCATCTCCAGAGAAAGGTAGAATCTTAACACAGAATAAAGTATACTTTTAAAAAAACCCTTTATTTTCTGTTTTTTCCACAATAATACTAATATGGAAATATTTTATATGACTTCACATGTATGACCAATGTCATATTGCTTGCCTTCTCAGTGAGGGGAGATGGGAAAGATATTATGGGGGTTAAATTATTTGCAACCTAAAATTTTAAAAAATGAATGTTATAATTTTTACACATAATTTGAAAAGAAATATAGAGGGGAAAGGGAAAAGGAAAGGTAAGGAGGGAAGAAAATGAAAGTCCCTTTATAAATGAAATAATTATTCAATGAAATGGAAAGAATAAGAATAAACTATTCAAACTGAGTTCTGTGAAGTGATTATGATGATAGTTGACCCTAAAGAAGAGAAGTGAAAGAATCCATCACCCCATTTCTTTGCAAAAGTGGGGAATTGTGGAAATAAAATACATAATATAATAAATATATCAATTTATATGTATATATACATGTAGTTTTTTTTCATCTTTCTCTTTTTCTTATAAATGTATTATAAGGAATGGTTCTAAAGGGTTGAGAAAAAAAGGTGAAGTGGGATATATGTGATAAAGTCAAAAGATATTTTTTTTAACTTCAGATCATATTATTATATAAAACAAATGATACCAAGAGCAGATAAATAAGCACTGATCCACATAGCTACTATTCTATCTCCACTTTTTTTATTGAGAATAGCTTATATTTTAAACATCCACAGAAATAGAAAAGGTGAACTTTTATGAATGGTATTCTGGAGCATACTCTAATTTCTGATGAATTTTATTTGAAGTTCACTACCAAATTGCAGTGAAGAGGCTCCAAGTGGTGAGGACAGGTTACTTTACACTAAAAACCAAGAATTTTACAAGAGAAGATTTCACAAAAGAAGCCAACAGTTATGTAATGTCTCTGCAGTGCAGTGATATTCAAGCAGAGATGACCTACAAGTTCAAGACAATGACCCAAACTATTCAATCATATTGGTCAGAACTGCTTTTTGTCAATTAGGTCGGGAAGACATAAAAAATATTATCTCACTAAAAGTTATATATGATTAGAAATCTACTTTGCTGTGAGACTTGAAGAGTTTCACCTTTACTTTTATCAGCAAAATTATGGATCCAGTCAAGTATAAATTCATGTTTATTCAAATAATTTTTAATAAAATAACTATTTTCTTCAATTTATGAATAGATCTCTTTTGTCAATCATGAAGGACAAAATACAGTTTCATAGAGTGGAAAATGTACAAGATTTGTTATCAGAGATCATGATTCAAATTTTGATTTTTTTCATTTACAACCAAAGTGAGCTTGGACAAGTCAATTCAACTCTTGGAATATTAGTTTCTTCATCTGTTTAAAGATTATGTTGGATATAGAAAATCTTTAAGATGTCTTTCTGCTCTAAACCCATGATTCTATGACCTCAATAGTGTAAGAGTTAAAATTAGTTTCTCTGCAAGGAGTATTATATTTTTGAGAGGTTTATTAAAGGTTAAGGATTAAAGAAAATACAGAATAAGAAAGCACGTGTCTAGGCCCAGAGAGGCCTAGACAACCTCACCTACATTATAAAAGGAGATGTGTCTGCTTGGAAGCAGCAACAGGAAAGAGAAGAGAGGCCCAGAAACCTTTCCAATCAGGTTAAATACCCCATCTCGATCTTGGCCCAGGTGAGAATTCAGTGATATTACAAAGAATTCTGGGGAAGTGGAGCAAGGACTTCTGGGGATTGAAGTCCTGGGTTCAAGTCTCCATTTTTTACAATAGGATAATAATTTCTAAAAAAAATATTATCTTCCTTCTTCAAATCATACTATTTACTCTACATTGGTTCCAAGGCAGAAGAGTGGTTAGGGCTAGGCAATGGGAGTTAAGTGACTTAACTAGCTAAGATCACACAGAGAGGAAGTGTCTGAGGCCATATTTGAAACCAGGACCTCCCATCTCTGGGCCTAACTCTCAGTTCACTGAGTTACCTAGCTGCCCCCTCAGTAGAGTAACAAATACAAGTGACCCAAATGGCAATAACATTGTAAGCAAAATTATCAAGATAATTTAGTTTCTAAATTATATAAAAGTAAGTAGGGAATATCTTTGAATGAAAGCTCTCCTTGGTGGAATGAAAGAGTTTAGTGATTCATGCCAAATCCCTCTCTCTCCTAAATAAATGCATACAGAGTATTGGGCATAGAGTCAGAAAGACTGATTCAATTCTTACTTCTGATACTATTGATATAACTTCAAAAGAAGTCATTTAATCTTCCTTAGATTTCCTTTTCTCACCTACAAAATGAGGATAATAATCCTTATAGTCCTTAATTCACAGGGCTCTGGTAGGGGCCAATGACATAATATATGTAAAGTACTAGAAAATGAAGGAAAAAAAGAAGAAAAGTATTTGTTTAGATTGTATGTAGAATGTAAATTTTTGAGAGCAGCATAATAACTTACATGTAGTAGTCAAAAAAGTTTGTTGTATAGGAGTACTTCTAAATCAATAAACATTAATTAAGCTTTTGTTTTATGCCCATCATTGGTCTTGATGGTACATTAGATTGAAATAATTTTATCATTTTCCTCATCAATTGAATTGATCACAAAGATATCATCTATGACATGAATGAAAATAAATCAATGCAGTCTAATCATGTGGTGAAGAATTCATATCTGCTGCACAGACTATGCGTCTTTCGAATGCAATTAATGTCACAATTACAAGGCAATTTTCCTTATGATTTGGGACTGATCTCCATGATACCATGTAGGGGAGGACATTAATATAATTATGATTTGAGTGCATGGGATGATTGCAATTGAACTTTTTGAAGATAATACCTTGAGATTCTTTAATAGCCATGATTTAAAATGGAACAATATCTTTTGTTAGATGCGTTTGATAAGCAGTTGTTTTTAAACGTTAATTCATTTCTTTTTTTAAATGAACATTTCACATGTTCATGCAACAGAAACAATTTTTATTACCACTAGGAACCAGTAAGATAAAAATACTTTGAATCCTATAAATAAGCTCAAATACTTTATTCTAAGCATATTTTTTGAAATGAACAAAATAATATTAGACTAATGAATATTTCTTATGCGTAGGCTATAAAAAGATAAGATAGATGAGGCCAGCTGCTAACTTCTTTTTCTTCTTCATTCTGCTTCTAAATTCCAATGCATTATAAACTTTTTTGTTACTTGAGTAAATATTAGCTTTTCATCTTTGCAAAACTGAGTAGAGATAGTTGCCTTTTAATGGTTGTGCACACAATTTACCTTGGCTTTGGAAACAAAGGAGCAATATACCTAATGAGTAAAAAGACAAGATCAACAAAGAATATCCTTATGTTCTTCATGTAATGTTAATTTTATTGTGGTTGGACTCTGAATATTTATATAGGTGTCACCAGGGATTTAATTTCTAAATCCCAAAATGAATTACTAAAGTAAATGGAATTTATGGTAGTTTATTTACAATAGAGGGAAGATATTAAGGAAGAGAGAAAAGGCAGAGAGAGAGAGAGAGAGAGAGAGTGTAAACCCTGGCTTCCACTGATACCTGTTAGAATTTCTAAGCCCCAGCCAGGGAAATAGAGTCTCAAGACAATGGACCTTTCCTGGATTCTTCATGCCTCCAAAAAGGTGTGGTCACTAAGTCAGCCTTTCACTCACCAAAGGTGACCATCTAAAAGGAAAAGCAGTCTGAGGTTTCCTGGACAAATTCTTCCAGGAGTTCAGTTCTTCCAGTCCCACTCCAAGTCAGAGAATCCTCTTCAATCTCCTCGAATTGAATTTATCCTCTTCTGGCCTCTGATCCTTCTTTTAAAAGATCTTTTTCTCTTGTGTCACCTCCCCTAAATTCTATGTCTACAAATCACAGCAGAAGCTTTTCTCCTGGACTGCCCTCTCTTTAGTTCACACCTTCTTTGGTTAGATTATACCTTTTTGGTTACTTAACACCTTTTTTGTTTAGTTCAGCTTTTGTAGTTACTTCATACCTTTTTGTAGTTCAAATGGGTAGATCCACTTAAAATACTGAGTTACCACCTTTTTGGGGATTAAAATCTAAAAACAGATTGTGGATTACAATTCAATCTTCCCAATAAAGGAAGAGCTAAGTACCTTCATTGTTTCAATCAGGAGATTATAATTTAATCTTCACAGTAGACTGAGTCATGAAGAACTAATTGTATGCAGTCAAATGTCAGTTCTTCAAACTTTAGGAATACTACCCTGTATTGGTAAGTTATCTATTCTCCCTGATAAACATTTCTGGTCCCCTCAAACAAAAGGGGAGCTCATCATAGTTTTATGATCATAGGACCATAAATTTGGAAGAAACAACAGATTGTTGAAAGCACATGAACTCAGACAATGGTGGCCTTGAGCCTTTGCAATGTGAGGATCAGTTGCTTAGCCTGGCAAGAGAAAGCTCAGGGAGATGGAGTTGGGGCAGTGTATGATAATAACCAGAGGTATTTGCAGGAATGTCATAAAGAAGAAGGCTTTGTTATTGTTATTGTTCAGTCATCTTTTTGCTGATATTTTACATTTTTTTTATATAAGAAGGAACTTCATCTAAGGATTCAGGTGAAATATAGAGACAAAGTCCCCATTAATATCTTACTGTACTTCATCATGATGAGGAGGTGACCCTAGTTTTAGAGACCACCATCACCACCACCATGACCACTACCATGAAAACAATAACCAGCATTTATGTATCACTAACTATGTGCCAAACACTGTGATAAGTACTTTATAACTATGACATTTGAATCTCATTACTCTGCGAGACAGGTATTATTAGATCCATTCTACAGTTGAGATAACCAGGGCAAACAGAGGTTAAATGAGTTACCTAGATTCAAATAGCTAGGAAGGATCTGAGGCTGGATTTGAAAACAATTCTATCCATTTCACTACCTACTTGCCTATGTAAACCAAAACCATAGAAGTAGAGCACAAGTTCACATATTGGGGCAAGATACATCAAACTGCAAGGGACAAGGGATAGACTAAATGTGTATCATCTAAGGACCAGTCTGGTTCAGCTTAGATAGACTCTTCCCTGGGTTGAAATCTATGGTACAAGGGATGCATTTCCCTCACACAATATCTCTAAGGTACCACCAGTTAAGTCACCAAAGGGCTGTTATATATGTTTCAGATAAGGACACACAGACTGAAAACACTAATTATCTTTTTCATTTCAACTTGGAATCATTCAGATTGTGAATGGTTTTAATACCTGTTAAGAATCTAGAAAAAGGGAGAATGGTATTCCCCCTATAATAGGGACTTTAAAATGTCTCTTGGGTCAGACTGTTGTCACCATGCTCAGCAGTTAGTGTGAGTTTTGAAAAGAAAAAAAGACTGCATGCTGGAATTACATCCCCCAGAATTCCCCAGGGTTCCCTACCCCTACTTCCTGGCATGGGATTCTATGAATGAACCAATCCTGTGCTGAGAAGGGTTTCCAATCCCCTACTTCCTAATGTGGGATTGGTCTATAAATGGACGAATCCCGCAGTAATGAGGAACCCATAATAAAGAAAAAGAGATGAAAAAAGAGGAAGCAAATCAAGGGGGGAAAGCCTTTATTAAGGAGGAAAAAAATTCTGTTCTCCCACAAGATCTCTCTTCCACTCTGCTCCCTTGAAACAGCTCCCAGTCTGATTCAAAGTTCCCTCCTTGGCACAGGATTGGACCATTCATAGACCAATTCCATGCCAGGAAGTAGGTGGAGGAGAAACCCTGGGGTATTCTGGGGGATATAGTTGCAGCATGCAGTTTTTTTTTTCTTTTCAGAACACAATTCCCCCTGGGATCCATTGGGAGACCAGTATGCCCCATGGATCTTGCAAATATAATCAAATTAAAGATACATACAGTTTTTAAAAGGGTAATTATACAACAACTTGGGGATAATGAAACAAAAGATTAAAAGAACAAAACCAATATGGTGGCAGTCCCCTTTTGCACAACAAAGTGCATATAAGACAAATGAATTCAACCCCCCAAAACTCATCAAAAGGTTTTGCTCAAAATCTCTTGGAGCAGCACTTGGTCTCTGCAGCCATCTTCATGGTATCCTCTGCAAGAAGTATGCTTTCTGGATTCCATGAGGCAGAAAATTTCTCTCCCTAAAATCACTTTTAAAATAACTTAAACTTTGTATTTTAAGATAACAACTCAATAGTAAATATTTATGCTTTAAGGTTTAAAAAGCACTTGACAGAGATAGTAATTCATTTGAGATGTTATTTCACTAATGTGAAAACTCAGTCTGAAAAGCATTAACTGATTGTACAAAGCTAGTTTTGGATGTAAGATTTGAATTCAGTGACTTCCAATATCTCTTTCCAGTTCCCTGGTACTCAGATCAGTTCTTTGTTAGTCCAAAACCACTCTATCCACTGGCAACCAAACTTCTTAGTTATTGTATTTCTTGACTGATTTATTAATGCATGATCACAAAATATTATTGCTTCATCTATATATGTATTCTCTCTGCCAATATAATTCGCAATCTGGACATCACTTAATTAGTTGGCATTCATGAATTGTTCCCTGACCTTCCCCCCAAATCATTAATTGATGACTCACCTTTTGGTAATGAGCTTCTTTGAATTTTGTCTGGTCTTCAGAAAATACAACAGTAGTTTACTTGAAGGGACATTTCCAAAAATGGTCTTTCCAATGTCCCTCCCCCCAGGTACCTTCCTTCTGAGATTATTTTCCATGTACTCATTATCTACTTCATGGGGTTTACAAAGTATTCAGGGAGGACTAATGCCTTTGGAGTAAGGGCCTGACAAACCCTTTTTTGGCCGCTCATCCACCTTTATTATCTACCTCTTACCCAACTCTTACCTGTGGTTCCAAGAATCTGTAGCATGTGTAGTGACCACACTTTGGTAAAAGTATGTCTCAAAACCAGGTTGAGATTTTTAAGCAACAGGCCTCAAATCTGTGGATGAGTTAGTGTGGTCTACCCCTAAGCATGTGAAGACTTCCCTCAACAGAATGGGCAGATGAGAACAATTTGTTCCAATAGCCATAAAAAAGGCAGAAGTAATTATTGGGCAGTGCTTAGAGCTTGGTCAGTCACTGAAAACACTGAAGTCATCTACTGCATCCTGGACTATCAACAGTCATCCTGACTTTTGTTTAGCCACAAAAATTCAATGACTCTGGAAAAGAGAGTGAGGCTGACAAAGAACACACAACAACAATATGTCTTCTATGAATACAGAATACAGAATCTTTTATCATGATCCCCCCATTAGAATATAAACTGCTTAAAGAAAAGGACCATATTTGTCCCTTTCCTTCTATTTCTGGTTCATAGAACTTTGCCTAGCACAGAGTAGACTTAATAAATGCTTGTTTGTTATTAATCTTGCTTAATATACCATTGTTTTCTCCTAATATTCCATGACTTCCTTTTAATTTAATTACTATATATGTATATTATATAACTTATTATATAACATAATATAATAATAAATTAACATCACCTGACAGTTTAATGGGGAAAAATAAAATACGATAACACAGGTGAATGTACCAAGGAAAGTAGGCAGTCCTGGGATCATTGTCATCTGTCATTACTCAGCAGCAATTACTCATTAAGCGACTGCTCTGTGGGGAGTTCTGTGGTACAGTGAAGGAACCAGTGAAGAGTAAATTAAGTAAAAACAAATTCTACTCCTGATGAGCTTCTATTTGACTGATGAAGACAGCAAACACACATGTGTATGCATACGCTGATTGTATAGAAAAAAATACAAAAGAATTATGATCATCACCTCTTTTTTCCTAGCATAGAACTGTTACATTTTTGTTGAGGCCCAGGCAAAAGGTGTCCCAGAAGTTTAATTTTAAACTATTAAAATGTAAAGCTGAACAGAGAATTTTGGGCCACCATGTAGAAAATATGTTATTGATTTCCTCTGAACAAACAGCTGTCTGCTACATCCTGTATAATGAGAAATATGAAATATGTTAATACTTCTTTGTTTGAGAAATGTCTGCCCAAATGCTACTTCTTGAATGACCAAGTAAAACTGGCATTTTCTCATAGAAAGAAAAAAATATATAAAAAAAGTTGAGAAAGTACACAGATTGTTGCCTTCAAGCCGATGAGGGTAACTCACCTCATCTCATCAGACCACTCGATATCCCCAACACAAAATGAGGCATGTTTTTCCTATCTTCACAGCTGGCACTAATAAATAACAAGGTTGGAGCAGATTGCAAAATGAAAGGCGCTGTCATAGTAATTTCTCCTCTCTCCAGCCCCCCATAAAGTGACACCAGTGGGGGGCAGAGGAAAGGGAGCTGATAAAGAAGAGGAAAGAGGAGAAACTTTAAAGGTGCCTAGTAGCATCCTTATATTCCCCACAAAGGCAGAGTGGTCATTCAATGTAAGCCCTTCTTTATTAGCATGCATTAAACCTATACATTGAAACTTAAGAATCTCATCCGACTCCCTTAACTAGATCCTTTAATAAATATGTGAATTTTCTGACTGCCAAGAGGTGTAGAATAGAAGGACAGTTCAAAAAAGGTAAAGAGAAACACTCAAAAGGAAGATGATATTGAAATTAATGGATGCCACTGCATAATTAGATTCAAACAAGGTGGACTGGGGAAATGGGGGAGAATAAAAAAGAAACATTGTACAGCTTATGTGCTCCTCTAGGGTCTTCACCATAGAAAGAGAGCTTACGAAAGAGCCTTAACTTCCTGGATGGGACCTAAAAGTAATGAATGACAAGAGGACAAGAGGCCCAAAGTATGAACAGTCATGGATTCATTGTGATAAAAATCAGTAGAGATGTTAATAATAAGAAGGATATCATACATGCCATTTATGTAAACCATACTATGTCCTAGGCACAAGACTGAAATGACTGAACAATTAAATCTTCTAGGAACTATATATGCTTTATCAATATGATCTCATTTGATCTTGACTCAACTCTTGGAGGTAGGTAGTATAATTAACTCATTTTGCAGTTGAAGAAACTGAGGCAAAAAGAAGTTAAATGAAATAGCCAAGGTCATAGCTAGTAGTTTTCTGAGACTGGATTTCAACTTGATACTTCCTAGACCTGAACCTAGTGTCCCATCCCCTGATCTATAATTTGCATATTGATCAGATCTGTATCTTTGAATATTTTATTATATGAATATTCTGTGAAAACAACACCATAGCTACAATAATGAAAAGCACATTCTGAAAGATATTTTGTACATATACATGTGGATGTGTATATACTCACATACACATTTTGGCATATATATAATACACTAATATACATATATACAAAATTATATATGCATATATAAAGCTGATTTGATTTAATAATGGAAATGGCATGTTTAAAAGACACATCATTATATGCCTTCCTATTGCACCCTAAGGACCACTGGGACCCCCTGGCAAACTTGTACCTGAAATCAACTATAAGTGCAATTTCCACTAATTAGAAGACGAGCTCCTGAAAATAAATGTTTCCTACTTTAAAAAAAATATATATTCCCAGTCTTGGCATAATGTTGTCCAAGTGGAAAGTGCTTAGTAAATATTTTTCATTCAATAATTCATATATCTAATTTTTTACATTTATAGATATATTTATTTCATATATATGTATGTGCATACCCACACATACATATACATGCACACAAGCAGATATTTATACACATAAAATATGTATGAATTTATGTATCTATATCCTTTCTTTTCCTTACTTTTTTTATATAATTTTTATAATCATTTTCTTTTTCAATTCATGTTATCTCCCTCCATCATTTCCCCATCCTCAAGATAGAAGGCAATATTATATATGTTATTCATACATTATCATGAAGTACATATTTCTATCTTCATCATGTTGTGAAAGAACACACATATCATTTGTGCTAGTGAAAAATTCATGGAGGAAACAATGTGAAGAATCACATATGCTTCAATCTGCATTCAGACTCTCCATCAATTCCTTCTATGGCATGGATATATTTTTTTTCATCATGAGTCCCTTAGAGTTTTTCTAGATCCCTGAATTGCTGGTCATAGTTCACTCATTCACAGAAGAATATCAGATATTACTATTGTGGTTGTGCACAACATTCTGCTAGTTCTCCTCACTTCACTTTGCATCATTTCATATAAATCTTTCCATTTTCTTTTTGTGATTGTCTTTGTCATCATTTCTTATGGCACTGTAGTACTCCATTATAATCATATACCACAACTTGTTCAGCCATTCCTCAAATGACAGAAATCCCTTCAGTTTCCAGGGCTTTGCTACCACAAAGAGTTGCTATAAATATTTTTGTACAAGCAGGTTCTTTCCTTTTCTCTTCGGTCACTTTGGGAATCACACCTAGGGGTGATATGGCTGGTTCAAAAGCTATGCTCAGTTTTATGGCCATATGTACACTTTTAGTAAATATGTCTATATCCAACTAACACAATCTCAAGAAACAACTACCACAACTAATGCTTTTTTAGAGCTTCAATATTCATCAAGTGATTTACAAATATGTTCTCATTTGATTGATCCTCATAAACTCTGGGAGGTAGATGCTATTATAACCTCCTTTTTCAGATGAAGAAACTAAGGAAGAGATGATTTTTTTTTACTTAGGGTCATGCAGCTAGTGTTTATATGAGGTGACTTTGAACTCAGGTCTTCCTGACCCCAAGTCCATTGCTCTATCTGCTACACCATCTAGTATGATCATAGGAGCTTTGAACAAAGACATGGAGATGGGAGATTTAAACTTAGAACACAGTCATGGAGATGTGAAAGAGCTGGAATTCCATTGATGAAGAATGGTAAAGTCAATTATCCAAACCAGAACTATGAAATACATGTTTTATAGCTCAAACTAGATTATGATATAATTTGGAAATTTTTAACAAAATAAGGAAAAATAAAATAGGATGTAATGTTAAGGTATGGTTTTCTGAATCAATATGTGGTCAAAAATATTTTTTATGTTCAGACCCCTATTCCCATTTTAGTTTAATACCACTGTCTGTGTAGAGAGCAATAATGTAAAATCATCATCTGTTGCCACTTTGATCACTGGGCAAAGAGTCAGCTATTTTTATTGTAATCTGTGCAACCCCCAATATGGTATTGAATATTTTTCCACTCACATATTCAGTTTTAAAATAGAGAACATTGGCTTTCTGCCAGGGCATGAGTGATGACATGACTAGATTATGACAAGGCTCTCTTAAAAAGTTCAAGCTCAGGTCTCTTAAAGCCTTATTATGAATTGCCATGTACGTAAATCTCCTTGTTATGGGACAATGATATTTCAAAAACTAAATATCTCATTAGCCATAGTTCTTAAATAATGGGATACCATTCATTGCAGATTTGGGATATAACTGGACAATGGGCAACTTAGAGTGGAAATAATAAAAGCTCAGGAGCAAAACTGGCCTAAATCACTCATCTCCACTACTGCCTTGGGATCTGGAAGATCTAGATAGAGAAAGCTGCTAATGAGGTGAAGGTCATGAGTTTGATCCCCATATGGCCCAATTATCTTTTCATAGAGCAAATCTCTGTTATACAGCCAAGGAAGCTGTCCGTGACCTCAGCCACATGTTTTAATAGTGAAATACCATTGGTGGAGAAGATTGCAAAAGGTAAAGATAGTCTCCTGTCTTGAAATATAAGACCCACCAGTGGTGATTAGAAGGTAGCCTTCGTAAACCAGAAAGAATAGGGAGGCCCCTTCATTGACTCTTCTAGCAGTGCTTCCCTGACCAGGGAGATGTAAAGTGGCAGGCGATCATTAGCAGAGACTCCAGAGTTCTTGAATTCTTGATTTCTAGGTCAAAAGCCTATGGTTCCCAGATCATGAAAATGTCAGACCTGACCCTTAATCAATGCCTCTCCCAAAGGGCAATCTCTTTACTGTTTAGAAGCATCCCCTTGTTATTGTAGAAAACCATGCCAATGGAAACATCATCCTGCTTTCATGTTCAGGCCACTTTGTTCTTAATTTCAGTCTAGTTAGGTTTCTTATGTTAGTCTAAGTAGCCAACTATGACAGAAATAGCAAGATGAGTTTCTTGACTTGAAGCTCAGTCTACAGAAGCTTATTAATGACTCTTTCAAAAATAAGAACTACAAACTTCTCTTCCTCAAAAATTAAAAACACCCAAGAATGAACGTATTTGCAATCCTGAGTCAATTGGAATGTACTATTAAAATAGTTAACAGGACATGAGCTATACCAAGACAGTAGAAAATGGAATGTTCAAGGAAGTTAATATTCTCTGTAATTGAATTTCTAGTTAACCGAAGGTCAATAAGATCTTTTGTTGTTGTTGTTTTAACTTTTGTCACTGAAGACCTCTCTGAAATGTATTCGTCCATTTTTAGGTAACATAGAATTTAATCTAATATTCCTTTGATTTAGGATCATACAGTGTACTGTTTCAGTAATTCTGAATATTGATTCTCACTGTCGGGTTGTAAAGATGGGTAGAAAGTGAAGGGGATTGAATTGAGTGCGTAATATCCCCAAGATACAACTCAGATATTTCACTTTTTCAAAATCTGAAACCCTACCATCAACTTTTTTTTCTCCCTTGAGCTTAGCCTACCTTTCATGAAAATACAGTGTAGGGAAGGGGATGAAGTCCAATTAATGTTTGATTTCTAGTTAATCAAAGTTTTACCTACCGTTGCCTCAAAGGTAGGTCATTGATTTAAATGAAAAGTGTCATTCTATTCTGGGAATGGCATTACCTTAAGTAAGATATTTGAATTTGTAAAAAAAAGTCACTTAAATTTAAACAACTCAGAAGAATATATCACATTCCAATTTCATTTAGAAAAAATTGATAAAATTGATAAATTGACAAATCAAGTGGGACTGTGAAAACTATGCATGCAATCACAGAACTTGTGGAGCTGGGAACTATTATTTTTTTCCAAAACAATCTAGTAGTGCACAATCAGAGCTAGGCAACTAGTCAGATTGTTCAACTTAGCAATCTTGCAAGCAAGACTGAATCCTTAGACTATTAATAGAGATGGGGAAAAAAGATCCATATGAACACAGATATATGTAACAAACTAATCCCTCAAAGTCAAATACTGGAAATAACCAGTAGGACTTATGAACTTAGGAGGAATGACTAAGTGGATTGTGATTTACTGATATATTGGAATTGGTATTATCAGAAACAACAGGGAGGCAGCGTCAAGATGGCGGCATAGAGGCAGTGAAAGTTCAGACCTCTGAAAAACCCTTTCTCACTGATTAAAAACGAAATGCTTCTAGGGGACTGAAACCCAAATCTAGCAACAGGCCAGAGCTAAGGAACCCTACTGCTGGAAGAAACAACAAATATAAAGAATAAGTGTAAAAACCAGAAGGAAAACAAAGTTGCAATAGAGTACTTAATTGCTCTGGAGTCAGAAGGCCTGGGTTTAAATCCCACTTCCAATATTAGTTACATAGGTGAGCTAATGCAAGTCACTTAGTATTTCTTGTGTTTCAATTTCCTTCTCTTTAAAATGAAGGAAATAGAGTAGATGAGCTCAGAGCTCAAGATCTGTAATCCAATGAGCTATGAAGTGATATAAAATGGAGAAAGAAGAATCAGAAGTTGCAGAAGAATGTTGGTTTTTAAAGAAATCTGAGCCAAAAGAAAGAAGAAAAAGAGAGCAATAAGTGAACTAGAATTTCTTGAACACCAGGATTGGCAAAAGGAAACATGGAAGAAATACAATGTTGTTTGGTATCATTCTGTGATATTAATCACACATGTTTTAACTATCAGAAGTGTTTAATTGTTGAGTTAAGCTTTATGAGCACATCAATTACCAGATGAAGAAATGGTACATTCTTACTGCTAAACTCTCCTAATGAATTAAAATAAGACTACAATTCACATACTATAGAACAGTGATGGTGAACCTTTTAGAGGGGCAGGTGATGTGAGAAATATCCTCAGGTGCCTATGGAGAGAGGGAGGGGATCAGCCTCACCCACATCACTCTGGCTTTTTAGTAATTCACAATGGTGAGCTCTTTGCAAGGGCTATGGCACAAGTGCCCATGAAGGGCTCTGAATACCCTCTCTGGTACATGTGCTGTATATAGGTTTGCCACCATAGCTATAGAACATGTCTGCAAACTTTAAATTCAGTAGATTTGAAAAGTCAATCCTAAGGTACAAGCTAGTGTAAAATAGGTATTTAACAAGAACAGAAGGCTCTATGTCTAGCTGAATTCATTTGGGTACCTGCACAACTCAAGATAAACAAGCATTTGACATTCAAAGATATTCACACTGTGTGATGTGATATTCTCTCCTCAGGATTGTTAAACAATAAAATACACTGAAGTGCCTTTCAACAATTGAAAGATAGTATCTAACTAAATCACTGTAATTGTGCTGTTTAGGCATGAAAAGTTAAGAAATTTAAATGGCAAATGAATAGGTTTATTTTAAGTAGACTCTGACTCTGGACAGGATGAGATACTTTTCCGTCCCTGCCCCACCCCAGATAATTTTCTTTTCTTAAAACAAACAATAGAGAAATTATATGATACTATTAAGTAGGTTTTCCCCATTGTTTAATTAAAATAAAATTTCTCAAGACAGTGGTAGAAAGAACTGCCTTTGCTTAAAAAAAAAACAAACAAACAAAAACAAAGGTGAACTTTACCAACTCAGTTGAATGTCAAGCCCATCTAAATCATAAATGGGGTAGCTGGGTAGCTCAGTGGATTGAAAGCCAAGTCTACAGACTGGAGGTCCTGGGTTCAAATCTGGCCATAGGTACATCCCACCTGGGTGACCCTGGGCAAGTCACTTAATCCCTATTGCCTAGCCCTGACTACTCTTCTGCCTTGGAACCAATACACAGTACTGATTCCAAGACAGAAGGTGAGGGTTTAAAAATAAATAAATAAATCCTTTACAATAAAAATTAAAATGTGGTAACTTTGTTGTGGCTCAAGATATGATCAAAACATAGAAAACATAATTATACTTGTTTAAACACAAACCTATCAATAATATATAAATTCCTTTATTAGGTCTACTGAACAAAATTTTCAAATAGCCATTCATGATGAAAATTCTCTAGTTCACGAAACCAGTTTAAGTGTGGTGGCAATTGTAGATATTAACAAGAAACGAAAACACTCTTGTGATGCCTGATATCTCCTTTTCATAATAATAATGGCAGTGATACAGCAAACTAGCTGAGTGAATAGATCATCAGGCCTGGAGAGAAGAGGTCCTAGATTCAAATGTAATCTAGTTGTATGACCCTGGGCAAGTCACTTAACTCCAATTGTTTTGCCCTTACACCTTTTCCACTTTGGAGCAGACACTTAGTATCACTTCTTAAACAGAAGGCAAGGGTTTTAAAAATAAAGATAAAAAATAATGATAGCACACAAATTTTACTCATTGGTGGCTTTTCAATGATATGCCATCTAGGTCTTGATCATTGATACAAGTAAAACCCAGTGGAATTGCATGTAGATTATAGGGGGGAGGGGGAGCGCAGAGAAGGGAAAGAACATGAATCATGTAACCATGGAAGAATATTCTAAATTGATTAATTAAATCAAAGATATGCTATCAAATCCTCCTTTTCATTCTTGCTAATATCTTCAGAAATGGTTTTTGTCCAAAGGATATATTTCTCAGAGTTATCCAAGTATTCCATCAATATTTTCTCTCTCCAGATGATTACCTTTGGTTTCATTGGCATCTTCATAAAAGCATCTTAAAGCCTGACCAGTCTTTTGGCCAAGAGTCCACTTAGATTAGGTCCAGTCTTGTGCTTGCCTCTTGTTCAGCTGTGTGTGTACACACTCCTGTGCTAAAATCTTCTTGCCCTACTCAACATCACCCATTATGAATTTGGCACTGTCTGAATTTTATGCCAGATTTTCTTTATGATTTTTCTGTATTTTGAACATTTTTTCTTGTGTAAAAAGATGCCTAAGAAATAAAGGAAAGAAATAGACAGTCCCATCTTCCTTCTTAAGGCCAAGAATTATTAACTGAAAGAAAATGTGCTTAGTTTGTCCTAAGTAAACAGTAAAATCATGCTGGAAATAGTTTTCAAACTCTCCTGACTCCAGAAAGTCATCTTGATGGTGGCAGGAGGGAGAATCAAAGGCAGCCAGAATCAAGCTTCCATTCCAGCTTTCCTTAATGGCTCCTGGAGGCTTATTGAAGCTTCAGAATCATTTGGTTGCTTCTATTTCTACATGGAGCATGATGGGAGATTATAAGGCAAATAAAGAGGAGCATATTTACTTCTCTTATTTCAGTGAGGTCCAATAGGAGGGGCTGACTATGTGGAAAACCTAGATTATACTTGGTGTCAAGAAAGAAGTGAAATGCTTATACACACCCTGATAATTCTAGGACAGAGGGCCATGCTAGGAGGGTAGAAGAGAAAAGGGAGGATAAACAAGATCTTGGTGGCTAGCTAAATGATATTCCCAAGAGGACAGTTGGTTATGCCTTCTAGAAATGACTTTTTTTCTTTTTGATCTAAATTTAGAAATCACCAACAAAAATAAGAGAAAAAATGATGCACATTTTGTTTGTCCTACTATATTGTAAAGTGCTTGAGCAGAGGGCAAAAGCTTTTTATTTTTGTTTGTCCCCAGTTAGAAATCCAATTCTTTGCATTTAATAGGGACCTTGAAATTTTATTGTTCATGTTGAATGATAAGTGGGTAGCAATTATGAAATTTAATGTATTTAAATTAACTAAGGATGTATAATTAGGTAGACTGTGAAATCATGGAGGGATAATAATAACAACATAGCTATCATTTATACAATAATTCATATTTATACAATATCTTGAGTTTTGAAAAGCTTTTTCAAATACCTCATTTTATCCTCATACCAACCCAATGAGATAGGTACTATTAGTACATTTACATCTCAGTAAACTGAGGCAGAGAGAAGCAAAATAATTTGTCAAGTGTTACACAGCTAATATGAATCTGATATTGGAATTCAAATCTTACAGGCTCCAGATGAACTCACTAGGCACATAGTATCCTCCAATAATTAAAATATATATTTATAATTAGAAATCTAAATTTTTTATATTATGCTCCATATTTATAGCTCTATGACCACATAAAATCAGAAACTCAGTTTCCTTATCTGTAAAATGGTTATAGGACTACTTGTTCTGTTTATTGATATGGTGATAGATAAAACATTTTATGTGTCATATATATAGGGACTGTCATTGTCCAGATTTAATATTTTTACTAAAATAAAAAATCTGTTGTCTCTATTTCCTAGTTATGTAACATTTTTTCATTTCTGCCTTTAATTGTCTCCTGTCCTCACTATATCATGTGTCCAAGGTTCTTTCTGATGCCTTTTTGGAGATGAAAAAATTTTTCTTTGGAACAGGGAACTTTGGATTATAACCCAATGGAAATTATTAGTAGGAAGAGGAGGAGAAAGAGAAGGAGGAGGAGGAAGTAGTAAGTAGTAGCACTAATAGTATTTGTAGGAAGCTTTACAAATATGATGCTGTTTGGCCCTTGAAATAACCTCAAGAGTTTGGCACAATTATCATCCCGATTGAAATTTGAGAAAACTGAGGAAGCATTTAAATGCCATGCCCAGGGTCATACAGCTAGTAAGTGTCTGAGTTCATATTTGAACTTAAAACTTCCTGGCTCTTATCCCGATGCTATACCCATTACCACCAGATTGGCACATTAGTACCTTATCTACAATTTAGAAACTCCAGAATTGCCTAATAGCACTCAATGGGTAAATAATTTGCCCAGGGTCACCCAGCTTATCAAGTTTCATAGTCAGGATTTGTACCCAGGTTCTCTTAACTCCACAACCTGTTCTTTCTTTTTCTTCTTTCTTTTTTTTGTAAACCCTTACCTTCCATCTTGGAATCAATACTGTGCATTGGTTCCAAGGCAGAAGAGTGGTACGGGCTAGGCAATGGGGGTCAAGTGACTTACCCAGGGCCACACAGCTAGGAAGTGTATGAGTTCAGATTTGAACCTAGGATCTCCCATCTCTAGGCCTGACTCTCCATCCACTGAACCACCTACCTGCCTCCTTAAGACCTGTTCTTTCTATACAAAATACTACACTGTTTCTTGTTTTCTTTATTATTCAAAATATCCTAAAAGACATCTGACTACAATTATCAAGTAGAAGAGGAACTGGCTAGAAAAACCAAAGTTCCAATTTTTCATTGCAACCCCATCATTAAATTTCTCTGTGAGAATAAGAGGCATCACAGTGGAAAGTACACTGATCTAAAGATAAAGGATCTGGGTTCGTAGCCTCCTTCTGACACTTTGTGAAAACATTTATTTTTATTATATATACAATATAATATGGGAAATAATAATGTAATATATACCATTTTGTTGTACATAATAAATTATAATAAATATATTTATCCAAGAGAAAAAATAAATTTCTCTGTGACACTGTACATCACTTAACTTTTCTAGACGTCATATTCTTCATCTTAGAAATGAGAGTATTTAATTGATATCCCTAAAATCCCTTTTATCTCCAAATATCTAGGATACAATTTTCAAAGATACCCTTATAAAAAATTACCTACATCAAATAAAATGGAAGTTTGCCCCAACCACACCCAAGTTGTATAATGATACATATTCTTTTTCTTTCTCTCTTTTTTTTTTAATGTTTGCCAGGCAGAACAAGATAATGGTCATCCTCTTCCTGCATTTGCCAGCCTTCATATTGAAATCTTGGATGAAAACAACCAGAGCCCTTACTTCACAATGCCCAGTTATCAAGGCTATATCTTGGAGTCTGCCCCTGTTGGTTCAACCATCTCAGACAGCCTCAACTTGACCACCCCTCTCAGAATCGTTGTCTTGGACAAGGATATAGAAGATGTGAGTTGTGTTCTTTCATTTTGTTTAAATATATTTCATACTGATAGATTTGGTTATTTTTTTTCCAGTTGACATAAAGAATGCCTTTGACTTTTATACTAGGGTAGCAATTAGTATAAATGAACCATGTGTAAGTAATTCATCTAATGTTTTTTCATGTTAGCCTGATGGAGAGGATATTAGAGGTAGTATCAGAAAGACCCAGTTTCAAATATTGCTCCTGAGGTTTGAATAACTCTATGACCATGGCTAAGTTGTAGCATTGGAGACTGAGATTTTGAAAGGCCATTAGAGGAGGATATCTCCTTCATGGATGAGGAACATATGGCCCATCAGTGACTTGCCTAAAGTTACGCAGATACTAAGTGACAGAGCCCGTTTTCAAGCCCAGATCCATTTGCTTTCAACCTAGTGCCCTTTCTGTTCTACCAAACTGGCCCCCACCCGAAGTCAGAGCAAATCTGTGAGCCTCAAATATCTCCCTAATACTTATTTCACTAGGTGTAGATAAGCCACAATCTGCATTGGTAGAATTCTAGATTCAGAGCTAAATATCAGGACATGAAAAAATCTGATATTTCATAATCTGTTAAGTGGATCCCTACTAGTCTAATAACAATGATGGCTAAGGTGATCATTGCTGTTTTCCACTGCTCTTTGTAAGGTAGACAAATGTTGACACTAAGTAGCACCACTGATATTTTGTCATAGGTTACATTCTACCACTAGTATTCAGTTGTCAGTCATGACCAACTTGTCATGGCCCCATTTGGGGTTTTCTTGGTGGAGATCCTGGAGTGGTTGGCCATATCCTTCTCCAGCTAATTTTATACATAAGGAAAATGAAGTAAACAGTTAGGTGACTTGCCCAGGGTCACATAACCAGTAAGGCCAGATTTTTAACTCACAAACATGAGTCTTCCTTCCTCCTGGCCCAGAATGCTATCCACTGCACCACCAAACTGCTTGTATTCTATTATTGCTTGTGGTTTAAACTTGTCCCCCTTCTCTTTGCCTTGCCCTCCATCTCCCTTTCTTTCAGCTACTCTTTCTTCTTCTCTTCTTCTATCTTTCCTTGTCTGTTTCTCTTTCCCATTACCTTTCACTCTTCCCTTCCTATATATGGACTGCTGGAAACAAATATCCTACTCCAAGGAGCTGCCAAAGTGATTTTCTATGAGAATAGATCTAATTATGTCATCCCACTATTAAACATTTTCTAGTTTCCCCTTTTGATCTAGAGTAAAATACAAAGTCCTCTGTTGGTTATTCAAAATGCCTCTTACTCTAGGCCTAACTTACTTTTTTAGCCTTATTACACAGTATTCCCCTGCATACACATGCACTACATATTCAGTCAGACTGTTGCCATAGTTTTTCATATATAATTGCCCCATCTCCCATTTCCATGCCTTTACATTGGATTCCCCCATTGCTCTAATGGACTCTCTCCTACCATGTTTGATAGAATCCCTAGTTTTCTCCAAGTCTCAGTTAACCTATAGCCTTCTGCTCTATGTAAAATCTTTCCTGATCTCCCCAAGTTGCCATGAACTTCTCTCCAAAATCACCTCATATCTATAATTAAGTACATGCATATAGACTTTGATATTTTATTAAGCTGGTTAAGAACAGGGATTTTCACTTTTACCATTGTAACTTCAAGGCTTAGTCCATTGCTTGGCACATAGTACTTTTTTGAGTGAGTGATTGGTTCCCTTCCCTTCCTTCTCTCATTCTCTTTTTCCTTTTCTCTTTCCTTCCTCTTTCTCTTTCCTCCCCTTCTTTATTTTCTATCTATTTATTTTCTTCTCTTTTTCTTGTTGCTTGATACCATGGGCTAAACTTATTGACTGAAGGGAAAATATAAAAAAGTTTTTTTTTTTTCCAAAGAGGATTTTTTTTGCTAAAAACTCTTGACTACGAATTCTAATTATTTGAAATAGAAATGGGCCAGGCAACACATGACATTAAAGGGAAGAAAAACATCAGGACTTTTGTTAGCCACATTCAATTATCTTTTGTCACTTTCACAAATTAGTATCCCTTTCTTTCCTGCTGAATTCTCTATTCATTCTGATCTCCAAAATCATCCAGATTCAGAGGAAATAGTGAGTACCCATTAAGGATATCTATTGCTCATCAGTGCAGCCATAGATAAAATAAACTTTGACTGGTGGGTTGTGTGTTTTGTTTTAAGATTCCTAACTGGCATTCATAAAAGTCAGAAGTAAAAAGTGTCCTTTTGGAAAAGAAAAAAATTTTGATAATCATTCTTCTCCTCATTATTATTATAGTAAATTTATATAATGTTTTAATGCTTAAAAACACTTCACAAATACCTCATTAGATTCTCAGAACAACCCTTGGAAATAGGTGGTATTATTATCCACATTTTTAAAATAAGGAAATTGATGCCAAAAAAAAGTTTACATAATTTGCCTACAGTCATACTGTTCATAAATATTTCAGATGATATTTGAACTGAAGTCTTCTTGACTCCAGGCCCAGAACTCTATCCATTGTACTGCCTAGAAGACATTGAATTTACTATCTATTTAAGGATTATATATTACCTCCCATACCATATCTCATTTGAACCTTGGGGCAACTGTGTGAGACAGCTATTCCAGGTATTAATATATATTATACAATTTTTAAATGGCACAGAACAGAGCATTGTGTTGTCAGTGATCACAAGCTTGTAATGTTCTCAAAACGTATGAGGACTTCCTGACTCCATCGCCACTATTCCATTCTCTACAGCTCTTGGCTGTTCAGAGAAGAATAAAACTATCTATTATCACACTTCTGTCTGAAGATGCTTGAAATCCTTGAAATACCTGCTGTTTCAACATTTCAGGAGCACCAAAGAGGCAGTGTGAATGGACAGAAAATTGGCTTCAAGCCAGGAAGCTGAGTTCAAGTTCTTCTCCATATTATTGACATGGCTTTGAATATAACACTTAATCTCTCGATGCCAGAGAAAACTCTACAATTATAAATGTTAGAGCAGGTGGTAACCTATACTACTGAAAGGAATTCCATTCTCCAGGCGTCCCCTTTAATTGATAAATCAATCCAATCACTACTACCACGAGAGCTCACATTTGAAAACAGTGCCGTACACATCTAACACACCCAGTGGAGATGAAATGGATAATTGTTGAAAGAATGTCTACGGCTATCTATGTTTTGTTGATATTTGTGTTCTTTCTGATTTGCTCACAGGTTCCACCAGGTGGCATTCCTGTAGGTAGTACTTAGTGCTAAGTGTGTGGTTTTATGGTTTGCAGTTTCATGGGAAAATGGGGGATGTGGGAGTTGTTCTCTGATGTGGTTTATTCTATTTTTTTATTTTCCCTGTAAGTCAGACTATTTCTCCCTCCTCTACTTCCTGCATGTAAAATTATTTTAAAACTACAAATATTTTAAAGCTTATTTCAGAGATAACAATTTTCTGAATTAACTGAATATGTTGATATCTTTGCCTGACCCTACGATAATGAACATGTTTTGCATGTCTACATATATGTATTCATGAGACATGCATCAATGTGTCTCTATATTTCATATAGGCATAATAAATAATGACAAGTAAATAAATTCTCATGGCAGGACAAGAATTTATGTACTTTATACTCCAAATGATCTGTGATTGCATCAGGTTGGCAGTTCCCTCCAACGTTAAAATCCTAACTCAACACTACCTAATTGTACAAAACCCGTCCATGTGCTCCCATTCAATCTCTACTTTGATTTCATACCAAAGATCCTAGAATTATGTTTGAAAAAAATTGGCTCTTCCAATTCTAAATACAGAAATTTAAGTGATTGGAAGTTTCCTAGAATGTCTTGTTTCTTTGCTTGTAATGCATGCATTTGCTAAATCTGTGTAGCTTTGTTTCTCTGTGTGTGAGCCAGGATGCAAATTATTCTCAGCATAAATAGCATTAAAATTAATGAGACAACATTTGAGCCTTTTGTCTCCCAGGCAGAGTGGAATCTGTGACATCTGTTTAGTCAGTTTGTTAGGTTAAAGAACAAGCACCAACTAAGGTCAAGCAGTGAAAAAAAGAATTAGAGAATTTGGAAATTGCCCTAGCTACACTTCATTTCAGTGAGTCAATTTGTAGAAGAAATGAACTCCCATGTTGTCTCGAACAAGGCCTCCAAGATCTGATCTCGTCCAGGTTGGCATCTGACAGGGATCTGGTGATCCAAACACAGGTGAATTTGTTTATAACCCTCAATGAAAATATAGCCAAACAAAAGGACTGATAATTTTGGAGATGAAAATATAAACAGAAAGATAACTAGGTCATTCATGAACAATTCTTTCTTGCTATGATGTCAACTTATATTTGGTGTTCCTCAATTGACACCATATATTCATTAGTTTTCCTTCTCAAAATGAGTAAATTCTAAAACTAGAGCCGATTCCAAAAAATCAGTGATTGCTAGTATTGAAATTTAGGCAATTCACTTAAATTTGTCATTCACTACTAAAATATAATAGAACCACCACTTAGCTTATAAATTATTCTCAAATACCTGGGCTTAGATATTTTTAAACTATTTATGCTGAAAAGATCTTTTGTTTTGAATAAAAGAGTATGTCCAAGTCAACTTTCTTTGTAGCATTAGGCATCGACTAGATGTTTTAAAATATTGTTTATTGATTAAGGTTTGACAATACTAAAATACGTTTGTACATGTTTTTGTGACTCTTCAAATCTCAATATATTGTGTTAACTGTCAACCCATGATAGATTTGTGTGAAGATTGTATGAAGATGTTACATGTTTAGAAAATATATTTTCTGTAAGCAAAATATATTTGAATTTGAATAACTGGTTAACATAATTCAATATTCTCAACTATGTTATCCATTTTTATAAGCTTGATAATTGGAAAACAAGAGACTCATTCAAAATCCCATTATGTTTTGTCTTGGAAAGTATATTTCTGTCAGCTCTGAGGATGGAGGCATTTTAAAATTGAAGAGGAAGATTCATTTTCTTTAAATGAATTTAATGTGATTGTATCCTTTTTATCCTACTCCTCATATATGCATAGTAATCAATCAATAAATAAACATTTTGGGGGCAGCTGGGTAGCTCAGTGGATTGAGGGCCAGGCCTAGAGATGGGAGGTCCTAGGTTCAAATCTGGCCTCAGCCACTTCCCAGCTGTGTGACCCTGGGCAAGTCACTTGACCCCCATTGCCTAGCCCTTACCACTCTTCTGCCTTGGAACCAATACACAGTATTGAATCTAAGACAGAAGGTAAAGGTTTAAAAATAAATAAATAAATAAATAAATATTTCTTAAGTATCTCTCATTTAAATATATCATGTTAAATACTGGGGAAACAAAACAAACAAACAAAAAAGACACTGTGAGTTTACATTCTATTGAGAGAGACAGCACATTTGTATTTATTATTTAATTGTTTTCAATCATGTCTGACTCCTCATGACCCTATTTTATGTTTTCTTGGCACAGATACTGGGGTGGTTTGTCATCTCCTTCCCTAGCTCATTTTAGCTCCAAAAAAACTGAGCAAACTGTGTTAAGTGATTTGCTAGTAATGTGTGAGGTTAGATCTGAACTCAGGTTTTCCTGATTATAGGCTTGGCACTGTAACCACAAAAATGTGGGTTTCAAGACTGTGAATTGCCAAAACTGTAAAGATAATTTTTAGTGTCTTATTTTAAATAAAAAATAAGTGGACTCCATTGGAAAAATTACCAAATATGAAAATACCCAAGTCAGCTGGGTTTTATGGAGATTTTAATTAATACAAATGAAGGAATTAAGGAAAGGGAGAGAGAGAATAAGAGAAATATAGTATGAAGGGCCAGGTCAAATGGCCTAGGCCTGAGCCTTAAGAGAGACTAGTCATCCTTTAATCACTCACCACAAGATTTGTCCCACCATGGCAAACTCCCAAATTGAACTACAAACTCCAACTAGTCTCAACTCCAACTAAAAAACTCCACCTCGAGCTCCTTCCTTTTAAAGAAAATTTTCTCTTGTGTCCCCTCCGCTAAATTTTCGCATCTACCAATCACAGTAGATGCTTTCCCCAGGACTGCCCATTCTTAGTTCTCACCACTCTTTAGTTCTCACCTTCTCTGGGTAGACTATAACTTCACACCTCTTTTGTTAAGCTTGCCTTTTCTAAGTTGCTTGACCTTTTCCTGATTAATTTAACCTGTATAGGTACTTAGCACCCTTTGGTATTAGATCTAAAAATAGACCTAGCTTAGGGTTTTTGCTTCACTATAAGTATGAGTTGGAGACTTTTCATTATTCAGTAAGGAATTTTATGACTTTATCTTCCTGTAAAGCACTGTCTGAGCAGGGTGGAGTAATTTTAAAGTTCTCAATACATTCCTGACCAAATACTTATATTGTTACAATAAGGGAATGGCTTAACCAAATCTTCTAAGGTAGAGTCTGAGCAGTTTTAAGATTCACAGCACTCAACCCATTGTGCCACCCAGTTGCCTCAACATGTACATATTTATATTTATATATATATATATATATATTTTTTTTAATTGCAAGGAAAATACAAGGTATTTTCTTAGGAGGGGTACAAGTAGTTTTATGATTGGGAAAGACCATATAGGAGGTAGTAAATGATATAAGGTTTTTTTTTTTTTAAACCTTTACCTTCTGTCTTAGATTCAATACTGTGTATTGGCTCCAAGGCAGAAGAGTGGTAAGGACTAGGCAATGGGGGTCAAGTGACTTTCCCAGGGTCACACAGCTAAGGAAGTGTCTGAGACCAGATTTGAACCTAGGACCTCCCATCTCTAGGTCTGGTTCTCAATCCACTGAACCACCCACCTGCCCCCTAATGATATGAGTTTTTAAGGAAATTGGAGATGCTAAAAGGCAGGGGAAAGGAGGAGATATATTCCACAAATGAAGGATAGCTAAAGGAAAGGTACAGGGATGATAGGTGAAATGTTGAATACTAGGGTAGGATAGATACACAGCTTGATCCATGAATGGATGGATGAATAGATGATAGATTAGATGCACCAATGATTGACAAATGATAGTAGATGACACAAATATGTACTTTTATGAGGTGCTTATTATGAATCAGGCACTGTGTAACTGTAAAAATACCAGAGAGGAAGGAAGAAAACATGACTTTTAACAGGGACCTGGAAAAGGGAAAGAATCAGACACCAATGACCATGGTTTGGACTGATGACTAGATAGTAAAATGGAGGCTTGAATCCACAAATGACAAGATGATACCTCAACTGTTATAGCGCAGTTTGAATTCAGGGGCAGAGTCTCAAGTTCTGATATGAATAAGGATGAAATATTTTGCATCTGGCAGCCAGTTTAATAGAATGACAAAAGTAGCCACACAAGGCAGAAATAATCAGCTAGAAGGTAGGTTAGAGTCAGGAGGAGAAGGTTCAAAAACGTGGTAGAAGATAGATTGTTGCAGAGGAAAGGCATTGAAATTCAGGAAAGATAATCAGAGAAGAAAGAGAGAAATCCACATAATAAAGGAAGGAGATTGGATCTTGCTCACTTGGAATTTCCTTAAGCTTGGAGTTCTAGGCAAAAAAAAAAAGTATTCTACTATTGCTATTAGTCATAGATAGCAGTCCTGAAAGCAAGATTCTTATAGGGAGCATGAGGATGAGCTTTCCTTTGGATCAAAACTCTTACCTAAAATACTTAAGAATGCAATGAGAATCCTGAAATGTGTCGGGAACAAGTCAAAAAATAAAAAAAGCAAGACAAGAAAATGTTGATACGGAGAGATTTGACTTGTTTTCTTTAACTCAAACTCTCTACTATATAATGTAACGCAATATCTCCTTGATTTTCAAATCCTTATGTATTGGAAGTTCCAAAAGGCTCATATAAATCATTAAAAATAATAAAATCACATCTAGCATAATTCTGCCTTGATAGATACATTCACACATGCATACATAAAAAAAAAATACATACTCATGATATCTCCTTCTATGGAATATAAGTAAACTGGGGCATCTGGGTGATTCAGTGGATTGAGAGCCAGATCCAGAGATAGGAGGTCCTGGGTTCAAATCTGGTATCACACTTCCCAGCTGTGTGACTCTGGGTAAGTCACTTGACCCCCAATGCCTAGCCCTTACCACTCTTTTGCTTGGAACCAATACACAGTATTGGTTCCAAGACAGAAAATAAAGGTTTAAAAAATAAAGAATATAAGTGAACAACTGCAATTTGTATTATGTTTAATCCTCCAATTTTTACACATATGAGATATTGAAAAATTAAGGTTAATTAATGAATCGATTGATTCATGCATTGATTCAACAAGCAATTATTAAGTTCCTCCTGTCTGTCTGCATATGTTTATGCAAATTATTGAGGGAGATGTGAAACTTAGGCATGTTGTGCCCTTATTGAGTTTACATGATAATAAAGATAAAACCAACAAATATTTTAAATGTGCTTCCATCCGTCAGCCAAAGTAATAGATGACCCCTATGATAGAATGACTTCAGAGTACACTGCCCAGAATAAAAGACTGGTTGACAACACCATCCTACTGCCAGTGTCCTCCTACCAGTGAGACAACTTATAGAATTGCCTATTGCTCATTCTTATTATTTTATTTTCTATTTTAATTCATCAGTTTTGATCACATTGGGGGCTAAATCGGGGCTCCATATGTATTTTGTTCTCATTACACTAGGAAATGGAAAGCCTTTAAATTAGGGTATTAGCTCAGTATGGTTCCATTTAGCAGCTGCTCTTTGCTTGTACTCTGCACCCCTGCCCCACCTTATAGCAAACCTATGTGATATTTAATGAAATTCCACTTGAAACTAAGACTGAAGGGGATGCCCTATTTGGATCCTCCACATGGAAAATTAACATTCGTTATAATCATTTGTAAATTGTGCTCCTTTGTGTTTGGTCTCAGGTTATAAATGAGCAGGATATCTACACTTGGGATGGGAGGGAGAAGTGATTAAAGCAGATCTGCATAAAACCTAAGTGGTTATTTGGAGCTTTCTAACCTGAACAAATGAGTCAATTGCTAAGGACATAAATCTTGTGGGTTCCCTGCTCTTCCTGAGAGAATGAATTTAACTTACTGAAAACCATATTAATCTCAAGTCTCTTCCTTCCTACCAATAATTTCCTATTCTATATCACATCCACCCTTTCTCATATCACAAGTATTTTCCTTATGGCCTCTTACTCCACCAATATTTGTATTTTTTCTTGCTGCCTTGCAGTTTACCAATATAATGGTTTCATTCCTTGAATCATTTTTATATGAATATTTTTATCTTTTAAAAGTTATTCATTACAGATCTAGAAAATTCTGGATAATAAATTTAAAAAATTTTAATCATACTTGGTCCCATAGACTATTTATCATGAGTTTCAGAATCTCAGGTAGCAAGTGAATTCTTGTGTTTTCAATTCAATGAACTGAAATTCTTTAATTAAAATAGATCTTCTGTGATTGACTCCTCTCTGGAGACATTTTATGGAATTAAAATGTGGATAAATAATAAGCATAATCCTTAGAGATGTTAATCCATGAACAACTGAATCTCTCATCAAACAGACAACTAGTAGAGGCATTGGGGGAGTAGTAGAAATGAGGTTTTATTTGATGGAGAAGAATGCAATGTCAGTCCTAGCTCTGCTATTTGTCCTTTAATTCTCTCTAGAACAATAACCCCATGCAGTTTTTCTCCTATTCTTCTGAGCTTGAAGCAAACCTAGACCTCTCTAGAAGTCATCTGTGGGTTTATACTGCTAGTGACAATGGTAAAATTCTCTTTGTTCCCAACCTCTTTAGAATTAAGAGACTTTAGAGACAGTGAGTATTAATGGAAAGTTTTTGGAGCATGAAGTAAGATTTCTATATGTGTCCAAAGAAAATCCAGACCCTTAGGAACCAGAACGTGGACTAGCAGGTCGATGAGGTAAGGATGATGTTTGAAGAATTGATGGATAGTCATGGTAGGGAGAATATAGAAGGAATAAGGTGATTTTGTCTAAGATAGAAATGTCAAGGTTGGGCAAGCTCTATTGATTGGGCAGAGAGGAAGGATGAGAAGTCAAGGAGGAACTTTTTTTTTCCTTTATCTCTGGTATCTTGGCCAGATTGTCACTGTAGACTTCATGGTTCCTTTCTCAAACTAGTATAGGAAAGGGGCAAGATGCTAGAACCATAGCCAGTGAAAAACTCTCTCTGGCATTTTAAGGCATTATGAGAGAAGGGAAAGGAGAGGTGTGTTTGTGGAGGGAGGGACCAAAGAGGGCAGTCCTAAACTTTGGCAGTCAATGAGGAATTCCTAAATAACACCATAGAGGGTATTCTTATGTAAGAAATATGTAAGTTAGAATGATGGAGTAGAAAGATAGCAAAAAAAAAAAAATAGAGATCATAAGTTAAACCTTACAAATATATTTTTAAATGACAGGAAAATATTACATTCTAATCTTGCTAGAAATATAATCATCAACAAAACTACTGAATGAGATCTCTCTTTGTAACAACAATAACAAATAAAAGAATTAAGCAAAACCAACAAACATAATAATGCTATCTTTGGAACATTATACACTGGAAATCCTTCACCTTTCTACTAAAAGAAGGATGGTGCTGACCTCATCTCAATCTCATCTCATCTCCCGTACCAAAATCTTTCTATCTGAGTTCCAGAGAAGAACAGTATCTCGTCTATAGTCACTCTGGGTCTATGTCCTCTGACTTCCAACTCAATGTTCAGGCATTTTGTGCATAAATTAGAGATTGCCTGGCGATTTAGTAAATGGCAGAAATGTGGCTTTTTTGAGTATAATTGCATTTTCTTTCAAAATCTTTTCCTCCTTTCATATTTTTATGTATTCAAAATCACATGAATTGTTGTTTTATATATTGTGTTGTCTGCTCCAAAAGATCAGAGTTCTAGGATCATTTTGCTTCCTCTCTGAGTTACTGAGGTGAAAAATTCCCTTATTGGTTAGTGTGATAGGTTAGGTAAATTCTTTATTAATTTCATATTCTAAACTCTGAGATTCTTTCTAAGTATTAGATAAATGGCTCATCAGAATTTTAAGAAATGATATTTTATTTTTAAAGACAAAAGACCCTGAAGTCCATCTTTTTCTGAATGACTACACCTCAGTCTTCACTGTGACTCCATCTGGTATAACACGCTACCTCACCTTGCTTCAGCCGGTGGACAGGGAAGAACAGCAGTATTACACCTTCTCGGTAAGCATCCTGTCATCTTTGCGCAAAGAATTCTGATGTCATTGAATGGGGGCTGTTTTTCAAAAGTGAAAAAAAAGGCCAGTGCATTTTGGGTGGGAGTGAGAAGAACAATATTTCCATGTAGTAGCTCAAAAATATATAAATAAGAAATGCCTTATGCAGCTTTCTTCTCTTTGTGACTATAAAACTGGACTAAATTCATGATTGGAGACATCTGGAATTTTTGTGTATCAAATTTATCTTAGTAATATCACTAATTCAAAAAGATAAAGTATTGTAGTTGTTACAACATCAGCCCGGCAGTAAGGAAAGTTCAGGTTCAATTCCTGTTTTGTACAGATGTGATCATGAGCAAACAAATTTATCTTTCAGTACCCTGATCAGCTCTCTGAAATTATATTCTAGAATGGTAATAGATTCCCATCAGTAGAGGGCACTTCCATACTGACTTGAAATCTCCCCTAATTACAAAATTATTGTTGTAACTCCTGATTTTTAAGGGAAAAAGGACTATAGAGGGAGACAGACAGAGACAGAGACAAATGGAGAAATAGATAGAAACAGAGATACAGAGATAGGAGAGTCAGAGTCTCTTAAATTTGGATAGCATATAGCCATTTTCAGAGGACTTTTCCATACTTCATTTTGTTTGATCCTCACAGTGACTGAAATTTTTTTTCTGACCTGCATGAACTGGCATTATATCTTCATAAGCAGATAAACTTTTATTTAAAAGAGTGAAAGAATTCTAAGGGGAATCAGAAGGTTATTCACATATTAGATTTTTAAGAATCTGCCACATTTCTATGTTATTCTTGTCCCTACAAACCCATCCACTTCAAAGTTTTCTATACATTGAGAATAAACATTAATTCAGAATGCACCTGGTCTTAGTAATAAAAAGGATGAGGTTGACCTGGCTTTAGAGCTTTCTTGGAATTCCAGATCACACTGTTTTTTCATTATGCAAAAATCTGTGCAAATCTGTGTGTGTTTGTGTGTGTTTAATGGGGGGGGATAATTATATTTTTAATAGCAAGAGTTTTTAGTGATATTTATATTAGAAAAAAAGTCAATTCCATAAATGTACTCTATTCAGCCTTGATTTATATTAGGACTCCTTTTTATTTATATTTATTTTCATTACCATAATTTAATTTTTTTCCAGATTACATGTCAATGTAATTTTAAAATATTCATTTCCTGATATTTGGCAATCCCTGTTCTCTGTCTCCCTCCCAGTCCTTGACCCTCCCCAGGAAGGCAGGTAACATGATATAGATTGTACATATATTATCATATAATATATATGTCCATTTTGTAAAAGAAGACATGTATTGCTTATACTAGACAAAAATTGATGGAGGAAATGAAGTAAAAAGTGGTGTGTTTCAATATGCAATTGGCCTCTGTCTATGGTGGTAGATAGCCTTTTTGTGTCATGAAGTTTCTTGGGCTTAGGACTTCTTTTTTAAAGATCTGGGATTCTTTTTTCTTTTAAAGCTAACTGCATTTGATGGTGTCCAAGAAAGCAGCCCTGTTACAGTCAACATCAAGGTGATTGATGCGAATGACAACACTCCAACCTTCCCTGCAATCTCCTATGATGTTTATGTTTACACAGACATGAGTCCTGGGGACAGCGTCATACAGGTAACATCTCATGACAAGTCTATTTTCCCTTGTAAGTGACATTGATGAGGACTTTTGAAATTCAGAAAGAATTCTATGCACATGGTCTTACTCAAACTCACAACAATCTTATAATAAAGCTACTAGAGTTATTGTTTCCATCTTACAAATGAAGAAACTGAGGCTCAGAGAAATTAGACTACTAGTCTATAATCATAGAACCAGTAAGTATTAGAGATGTGATCTGAGACCAGGACTTCCTTTCTTGGAATCCAGTATTTGGTTCACTTTACCATAATTTTTGTAGTTTTATAATTACCAATATAAATTCCTTTTCCTCATCTGTAAAATGAAGATCTAAGACAACAGGGACTCTTGAGTTTCCATCCAGATTTTAAGGTTTACAATTTGATTCTGAAATGTACATCTCTCTCTCTCTCTCTCTCTCTCTCTCTCTCTCTCTCTCTCTCTCTCTCTCTCTCTCTCTCTCTCTCTCTCTCTTTCTCTCTCTCTCTCTTTCTCTCTCTCTCTCTTTCTTTCCCTTTATTTTTTTCCTGCCAAACCTGCTTAACATCAAAAAGCAGAAAATGGAAAAAAATGCACAGGCGCAATTTGGTACAAGGCATTAATTATGTAGATACAAATGTGTTTTAACATCATTGGAGGCCTTTACATTTTCACTAGTTCATTACTTTATTGGTTTATTTAAGTATTTTAATTTGATAGAAGATACTTTTTTAACATGTGAACATGGATGTCTAGGCCATCTTTGCTTCTTTTTGTTAATATCATTATTAGTTTCCTATTTAAGCTTGTATACTTCCATTCTAAGCATCAGTCCTATGCCGTGAGACTTTTGTCATTACAGCTGGTATTGAGGTCACATTTAAGACTCTTTTCTCACACAGAGAGTTTAGAAGGCAGAGAAAAGACAAATGACTCCTTAATTCTAGTCCCTAGCTCCTCCATTTCAATAGGAAATGAGGTCAGATTAAGTTATAGCAAAGGGCATTGATAATTTCCTCTTTGATATTGGGACTCTAAAGGAATGGAGTAAGGGGAGAGGGAAAATTTTTACTGAGGAAGATACTGTGATCTAGTGGAGAAACTTCTGGTTCTAGAAGAAGAGTATCTGGTTTTAAATACTGACTCAGCCATTCACCAGCTGTGGAACCTTGGGAAAGTGACTTTAGTACTTTGAAACTCAGTTTCCTTATCTGTAAAATAAGAAATTGGGATTAAGTATCCAATCAAGTCCCTTCTGGATGCATATTTTCATTCTTGATTTCTATTTAGTTTTTTTCCCCTTTCATTAATTATCCAATTTTAAAGGAGTGGACTTTATGAACTACCTTCTTATTATCATAAATTTAAAACTAGGAGGGACCCTAATGGTCATTGAGTGCGAACCCTCCTTTTTACAGCTGAGGAAATTGAGACTAATAGAGAGCATATAAGTATGTGACTTGCCTAAGGTCACAGTGGTGGTGAGACCATTTCCAAGTGTTGTGGTTTGTTTTTTTAAGTTAGGACATAAGGGGGCAGCTGGATAGCTCAGTGGATTGAGAGCTAGGCCTAGAGACTGGTGGTCTTGGGTTCAAATTTGGCCTCAGACACTTCCCAGCTGTGTGACCCTGGGCAAGTCACTTGACCCCATTGCCTAGCCCTTACTACTCTTCTGCCTTGGAACCAATACATAGTATTGATTCTAAGGTGGAAGGTAAGGGTTTAAAAAAATAGTTAGGACACAAAACATATATAAATGATAGAGTTCATTACAATTCATGCTGCATTTGCATCTGCTAAATAATAGCTCCTTCTTTGAACTTTCTTCTCTTCTCTTGGTTTTTATAGCATTTTATTTCCTTGCTTCTGACTATCTGGTTTCTCCTCTTCTGTTCTGTATTGGATCTTCTTAGCCCATCTCCTCCATGTAGGAGTTCCCTAATGCTGTCATCTCAGAATTCTTTGTTGTCTTCTGCTACTTCTCTTTGTGGTAATCTCACTTTTCCCCAAGGCTTTACCTACCACTGATAATCTAGTAAACTGATCACAGGACAGTAGGGTCTTTGCTTTTGCTCTCTCAGAAATCTTAGATGTCCACTAGCCTCATTACCTTAATGAATATGCAACATCATGTTACAATAATTAGCTTGCTTTAAACAGTATAACCTCTGAGTCCTTGTGATACAGTGAAGAGAGCACCGGGCTGTAATATGGAACATCTGAGGTCAAATATGGTTTCAGAGATTTAAAAGCTGTATGACCCTAGGTAAACAATTTAACTGCTGGCAGCCTCAGTTTCCCTATATGTAAAATGGTGATATAAAAGCATATATCCCCCTTCATTTTTGTGAGAATTAAATAAAATAGTAATTATTAAGTGCTTCGCATAGTACTTGGCTCAGAATAAGAGCTATCTAAATGTTTGCTCTCATTACACTCCTAACATTTAAGTTGAGTTTGGGGTCTCTGCCTAATTTTCTATTTATAGCCATCTGTAGTCAACCTTTGCTATCTGGGGACAAAGTAAATTCCATTTATTGGTAACATTTGTATAACAAAAAAATTCTATTATTTGTGAGTGCACAAGCATTGAGATAGAAGGATGGAAAAGAAGCTGAGCTTTTAGCAGGTCTTTCATTGGCCCAGGCTTTTTATTCATATTCTGCCTGCAGAGATGGATGACTCTCCTTGGCATCTCTTTCTCTTTCTACAACTATGGGTTAGCTTTTATTTAATGATTCCTTAGAATGCCATCCTTTTCCCAATATCTTGAATCTATCTCTTCTCAATTCACTTGCTAATTTATACCTGATCCCTGATCTCAAGTGTCTTTGATCTTTCTAACTATGGCTTTTATGCAATATCATCACAATTTCAAAGACTTCCACTCTTAATTTAAGGGCTATGAGATTGACTGTTTGGGTATCATGTCTCTTTTTAAATGAGATACAATAGATACAATACAAGAAATGAGTCTTCCTACATTTAAATATAGAAAGAAAATCTATGGCCTAGAGAAGTTAACTGACTATCCTCCCATAAGTTGATTTTGATTTTCACGTAATAAGTGGCAGAACCAGGATTTGAATGTGTGTCTGTGACTCCAAGTTCAGTGATCATTTGATTTTGTCACATTTCTGGACTTAGAAGACCATATTTCAATGTGTAACTCTCTGGGCAAGTTCCATCATCTTCTTGACCTAAACTGAAATGAGAGTTTGGGGCTCCAAGATGCTTAAGGTTCTTTCCCTCTCTGAAAGTCAAGATCCTGGTTACAAAGTGTGTATCTTCACCCTTTGGCCTTTCTACTAAGCTTCAGATCCACAGCTATGTTCTTCCACTTTCTTCCTGGGATCTCCTAACATCCTCACCTCCAATTTATCTTGTCCATCATCACCATAAAGACATTATGATATTGTGAAGAAATCGCTGACCTTGAAACTAAGTTTAATCACCAGGCATGATACTCACAAGCTATGTAACTAAGACTTTTTCCTTCCCAGAATCTGGCAATTAGACAATAATAAATTTTGTGTACCATTTAGCAGGATTGTAATCTGAGTGTATATATTCTAACAAAGTTGTGGAATAGTTAACTGAGTAAAGACATTGTACACTTGCTAGCAGAGCAATAACACGATGTACAACCACTCGTGTCCTTAATTTTGGCTTCATTTACTGGTATCAACCAATACACATGTCTGTAGAAAAGAAAACCAAGAAAGACTGAGATGCTGCTCTATTTGTTCCTTCATATTCCCTCATAATGTGCCATCAGTGTCACAGGGGGTATTTTCTCTTCTGGGCCTCTGTAGCCACAAACTAACACATGGAACCTCATATAGAAAGAATGGATGGTCTAATCAATATCTTGGTCTACTAGTACTTCCCTCAGAAGTACCATCTCAGTTCCAGATATCTCAGTACTATGATTAGATTCATTTTTAATTTATTTACTTCATATTTAACCTTCATTTTTTTAATTGAACTTAAAATCTTCTTCCTTATTTATTGTCCCCCCGATAGAATATAAGAACTTTGAGGAAAAGCAATCTATTATTAGTGCTTCTCACTGCCCTTAGCATGGAATATATTTTGTGGATTAACTGCCTAGTTGAAATCGTTTAATAAGTAATTATCATTCTAAGTATTACAATATCATCTAGTTCTAGTAGAATCAAAATACTTAAAGACAGAGGTGAGCCCTTAGCTTAACTGCATCTTCTAGATGTGTACATCTCAGACTGCTTAATCTGCTTCGGCTCCTTACCTTTAGTCAATGAGTCAGCATAGAACTGGCTTATTATACACAGTTCCCAAAGGACAAGGTCCTATTGTTACACCTTTTTCATCCAAGTATTTTGGTATCCTACTGGGAGACAGCTTGAGTTAACAACCACCTGTGACTCAGGTGTCTATGATGTGATTTCTATCATAGAATCATACAAAACAAAGCAATCTGAGACTACCTTTACATGGTAAAGTAAATCAATACTGAGAAACTAGCCAAAAGTGACTTGACTCTATGTACCTTTTTTGTTCTAAAATTAGTCTTGCAGTAATTCCTAAGAGGCAGGGGGTCTCTGTCTTTATAGACCATCAAGTGCTGCTGTTAGTCTGAGAGCTAGGAGAATAGAGTAGGGAATAAAGTTGATTAGTGATGAGTTTCTCCATTACCTTAAAAAAATGGTTAAAAAAATCTTGGTGGCTTAGAAAGGGTTAAATATCCCAAGACTTCATTTTTTAGATGTGGCTCAAAAGTAGTTTTTTAGTAAAGGAATTATAGCAATACCCTTCATGGAGTAGAAGGAAAATTGTAGTCGTTGATAATCTCAACTCCACTACACAATGGCATTCATCAAATATGTCGACAAATTGGATCCAAAGTCAGAATTAATCAGACCTTTGTACTAATGGGAAACATTCTCTGTATTTTCATAAATGGTCCATTACCCCTTCTGAGGATAAAAGAACTTCAAAGGTAGCCATTGTCTAAGGAAAATGGGAACATCCCTGATTAGTTAATGTAGAAATGACTCTACACCCTGCTTTAAAAAGTCTTCTAGAGCTAAGCTTGTCTCCCAAGAAAGTAATTGTGTGTCCTTGCTTTGCTGTCCCTTCCTGATCTGTCCTCCTGTCCTAATTCCATGTTTTCTCTCTATTTCTTTCCCTGTCTCTCTTCCTTCAAATATATCTGTATGTATATATGTATATGTCTGTCTATATATGTTTATGTGTCTATACATGTGTTTAGAAATATATGCATATATGTATATATTTTATATAACAGTATATTTATAAACAAAAATATATGGTTGTCTATGACTAAGATCATGATATTTATATAGCTGCAGAAAATACAATAATAGACGATAGCAAATGAGGAAAATATGATCTACTCTGAAATAGAAACAAAATATTAAATTCAACTCAGACATGAAGTTTTTTTTTTTTACTATTCTATTTCCCACATTTCACTCTCTAGCCAAACTGGCTCTCTTGATTTTATTTATGGAACATTTCTCCTATTTCTTTGCCTTTGAACAACCTGGCCTGCATGCATTAGCAAGCCTTCCATGCTAACCTCGACTTCATGGAACAGTGTTGTTACATTGAAATATAAATGGGCTTCTAGACCAAAACAAGGAGTCTTGCAGGATGAATGGTGACTTAAAACAATAGTATTATTCATGTCCTAACTATTTTTTAAATTTACTTTGCTAAATATTTCCAGTTCTATAATAATCTGGTTCGGTCTATGCTTAGGAGGGCTGCTGACCTCAATGTCTAATATCTCTGTCTCAGAACATCCTGACTTGCTTGAAATCTCTGTTCAGATGCCACATTCTACAGGAAGCTTCTCCTGATCTCCCTTCCCCATATCCATTATCTCCAGACTAATACCTGATGGGAGATAGCCTGGAATGGCTTAGGAAGTCTTTCCTTTTTCATACATTTTTTTCAGTAATAAATTGAGAATTTATTTTTCATCTGTAACTTTTATTCTCTTGGACTAGTCACTTCTTTGAACATCTGGGACATAGTGTCCCTACTTATAAAATGACAGGAATAGCATAGAGGATGTTAAGGACCCAGTCAAATATTGAAACTAAAGGTTTTCTGAATGACCTCAAACAGATATGAAGCCCCATGGGAAATGGAACCAAAAAGGGTTTTGATACTGTTAAATATGTCCAGAATATGGAGGACAATGTATCAAAGTCTTGCATTGATCTTTATCTATCTATATTTTACAATATGATGCATTTAGTCTTGTGGAAAATGATCGTTACTAGGTAAAGTAATTGAAAGCACACAAGGTTACAAAATACCCTCCAGTTATCCTATTGGACAAATACTACTAGATATTGTGCTCTGTGATAAGTGTTAGAAATATGAAGATTATAATAACACTGACAGAGCCTTCAGGCCAAGGCAATATAATAAGGGGATAAAGATTACTCATAGAACCATAATATAAGTTTCTATAAATTAATTTTATTTGAAAAGGTCAAATAGAGTGAAATGAGTGAGACAAGGTGGGGGAAAAATTACTTGGAGCTCTGTGTGAACTTCCACAAAAGATTTAAAGACTGAAGTGTGCTTAATCACTTTATTTCAATCTATATAACCCTGAGAGGAAGTCACTAAAGCTATTGATGTCCCAAATGTACAAACTGGGAAACTGAGGCCTAAAAGGTTAAACCCAGAAAGCTTAGGGTCACAGTTCTATTATGTTTTAGCAACAAGATATGAATCCAGATCTACCTGACTTCAAATATAACACTCTATGACTATACAATGAATGGATTATTTATTGAAAGAGGGAGTCCCTGGGGAGAAGCAGAACAATCATGAAGTTACTATAATAGTCCAAGAAGGAGACAATAGTGGTCTGAATTGCAATGGTGGTAACCAGTGGGGAAGGGCATGAGAATATAAAAATAAAACTTGTCAAGAGTTTGTGTCAGAGAAGAGAGGGAGGGTGGCAACATGGGAAGAGCCAAGCTTTAGCAGAGGACTTCATGAAGATAATGTCACCATTCATTGAGGAAGAGAATTTAGAAAAAAAGAGCAGCAGGGCAGGTTTAGAAAGGTAACTGATGAGTTCAGTGTAGAAGGCAAAAATTATTTCAAGCACATACTTTCATGAATTATTCTGTAAATTTATACCATTCCATCTGTACACTTTGTTGTTTGGTCAATAGATTCCATTTATTTATTTATAATATTTTCCATGGTTACATGACTCATAATTTTTCCCATCCTCTTCCCTCCCCCCTCCCAGAAATGACAAGCAGTTCCACTGGGTTATACATGTATCGTTGTTTAAAACCTATTTCCATGTTATTCATATTTGCAGTAGAGTGATCTTTTAATGCCCAAACCCCAATCATATCCCCATCAAACCACATGATCCATCACAAGTTTTTCTTCTGTGCTTCTACTCCCACAGTTCTTTCTCTGGATGAAGATAGTGTTCTTTCTCATAAATTCCTCTGGATTGCCAGGATCATTGCATTGCTGCTAGTAGAGAAGTCAGTTACATTTGATTGTGCCACAATGTATCAGTTTCTGTGTACAACATTTTCCTTGTTCTTCTCCTTTCACTCTGCATCAGTTCCTGGAGGTGGTTCTGTTCACATAGAATTCCTCCAGTTCATCATTCCTTTCAGCATAATAGTGTTCCATCAACAACAGATAGCACATTTTTTCAGTCATTCTCCAATAGAAGGGCATTCCCTCATTTTCCAATTTTTTGCCATCACAAAGAGTGAGGCTATAAATATTTTTTGTACATGTCTTTTTCCTTATTATCTCTTTGGGTTACAAACCCAGCAGTGCTATGGCTGTATCAAAGGGCAGGCATTTTTAAAAGCCCTTTGGACATAATTCCAAATTGCCCTCAAGAATGGTTGGACCAATTCACAACTCAACCAGCAGTGTATTAGTGTCCCAATTTTGCCACATAATATATTACATTTCTATAATTCCCAATGTTAATTTACCATCTTTGTGACATTGGTCCCACTCATACAGCCATAGAAATTGTTTTTGGATTTGGGTCATGTGTACAGTCAATTGCATCCAATATGAGATAAGGCAATACTGTCAATATCATATGTGCTAGATTGGGTTCAAATCTAAACTCAGATGCTTCCTCACTTTTTGACCCTGGGCAAATCACTTAACCCCCATTGCCTAGCCCTTACCACTCCTGCCTTGGAATTAATATGTATTGTTGAGTCTAAAACAGAAGGTAGCAGTTTTGAAAAAGAACAAACCAACAAGCCTGCAGTACATTATGTTGAGTGTTGTGTCCAATATATAGTAGGCATTATCATAAAAGCTGGGGATACAATTAAAAAAAAAGATAGCCTTTGACCTCTAGGAATATAAATTCTAAAGGATGGCAGGGAGATTGCACACAAAAGAAGATAGGAACAAGATGTCAAGAAGTACTCAGATCTATGGAATTAAAACAAGGCAAGTTTTATTTAAATTAAACAACATTAAATTAAACAAATTAAAACAACAGATACAGAATGGAATGGGCCCCAGAGTACAGTTTGTGTACTCCAGAAAGGCAGGTACTGGTTGAAGCTTGGTAGTCCATTCTTGAGCTCTCTCATCAGAATGGAGAAAAGGCTGAGGAAGGGGGTAACAGTAAATACCTAAGTTAGAAGCATGGTGATGAGGTTAGAAGTGATCAGCTTTACTGGAGAAGCAGGCTATACTGTTCTTTAGAGCTGAAACTAGGCAGAGGAATAGATACAGAATGGGTGCCACATTTAGAAAGATATTGAAGAGCTGGAGAGTGTCTGGAAGATGGTAAAGAGGTTAGTAAATAGCCTTGATATCCATTTCTTATGAAGATTTTTTGAAAGAATTGGGAGTTTTTAAACTGGAAAAAATGATGACTAAAGGGACATAAGTGGGTGCTTGATAATTATTTGCTGACTGATTTTATGACTGATTTTTGTATATTCCGGATAGTTTGTTTAGCAAGTCTCTATCACAAACCTTAGTAGACATACTCATTATAGATGAAAAGAAACAAAAATGAAAGACAAAGAATCAGGACCATGGATCACCCTTCTTTTTCTTTCACCTTCAATCAGGAAAGAATGAACCTCTGTAACCATGACAACAAGACATGGCTAACTTCTTGGGTTAAAACATTATTCTTCACTGGTCAATGAGAGTGCTCCACTGGTTTCTCCCCTTAGATGTGCCTATTTTATCTGGCTCTTCTTGTAGCTTCCCTTTGACATACTTTGTTTTTGAATAAATCAGTGGCCTGCTAATATACTTTCAATTTAACCTGGAAATATCTTGACAGGAATGGCTGTTGTAGTTATTCAAGTTACAACAAAACAATTCCCCAAGGGCCTGATGGTTACAGAGCCAGCCTGAATTATGAATGGCTAACAGTCAGCGAAGATACTCAGGGGTTACCAAATTCATGCAGTAAGCCCTATTGCCAAACTATCTCTCTCTTGCCACATCTCCCCTACTTTTCCTTTCTTTCTATCCAATTCACCCCTTGAACTCTGCAGGCTTTGATTAAGTACCGACCATGTGCCAGACACTGTGCGAAATTCTGGACATCAAAAGACTAAAGTTAATCTCTACTCTCAAATTTTATAATAGGATGAAACTTGGTGCAAATGTAAACAGAGAACATTGTATATAGAAAATGAATAAAACTAAATTTGGAGTGGGAGGACATTAGTAATTGGAGGATCGGGAAGTTGGCATATGTGCCAAGCCCGGAATCAAGCTAGATATTCTACTCATGAGAAGAGAGTGAGAGGACATGCCAGGTAAGTCACACAGCCTAAGCAAAAGTACAATCTGGAGAAAGAATGTTGTTTAGCAGGTAGGCTCTCTTTGCTGATAACATAGATTACTTACAGGAGAACAATGTGTTTTCACCTTTAGGTTGACTTTCCGGATCCTTTTCCAACATCTGACTTTTACCAGAGCTTGGAAAAGGAAAGACAGACAGACAGACAGACAGACAGACAGACAGAGAGAGAGACAGAGAGAAAAAGAGAGAGAGAGAGAGAAAGAGAAAGAGAGAGAGAGAGAGAGAGAGAGAGACAGAGAGACAGAGAGACAGAGAGACAGAGAGACAGAGAGACAGAGAGGGAGAGAGAGGATTCCATTGCTTAGATCAATTCTGTATTCAATTTATCCCATATCAAGGAGTGCTCTCTCATGGTCTTTATTCCATAAGATGTCTTCTAGTTTCATGCAAGCAATAACTCTGTTGTTCCTTATGCCTCATGCATACATAAACACATTTAAAAAAATAAATCCTCCCTCATGAAGAAAATGTTTTTCATATTAAAAGCCTCAAACATTCCATTTCACTTATCAGCAAGTCACTGAAGTATGATTGACTAATATCCAGACCATGATTAAGAATTAAACAAGATTACCACTATTCCCAAAACACTTATTTATTAAATGTTGTTGTTGTTCAGTCATTTTTCAGTTGTGTAGTTTTCTTGGGAAAGATCTGGAGTTCTTTACCTTTTCCTTCTCCAGCTCATTTTATAGGTGAGGAAACTGAGGCCACTCAACAGGGTTGAGTGACTTGTCAAGGGAAATACAGCTAGTAAAGAACTAAGGAAGTTGAGTCTTCCTGACTCCCAGACATTTCTACCACCCAGCTGCCCATTTACTAAATGCTTCCTAGATGTCAGGCAAGAAGTAGCCTGACCTTCAAGTCAGGAGTGCCTGGTATCAAGCAATTTGATAGCTTGGTGAAGCTGGACAATTCACTTAAATGGGCCCTGGGATACTCTAACATGACAATTCCCATATGTGTCCATATTTACTTTGAGAGGGAGGAAATTCTTCCCTAAAAGATCCCTATATTCCAATTTACCAACAAACATGTATTTCATTTTTTTTCTAAGCTCTGGAGCTTCAAAGACTGAAAGGAGGTAGAAAATGTAATATCTTGATGGTGAAACAGCAAAGAAGTCAGTTAGGAAGGAACAGAAAATCCATGAAAGGGTAAATCTGGAATGGTTACTTGGAACCTGTCTATAAGGGGCTTTATATTCACCAAGGTCCATGGGGGGTTTTTACCAAAATTTTTATGTGACATGGATGCTTTTGACAAGCTTGGTCAAGACCTCTTTTTGAAATAATGTTTTTAAATGCATTAAATAAAATATAGAAGATTTCAAAGGAAACAAATTATATTACAATATAATCAATTTTTATTATTTATTTGTAATTATTTATTTGTGTATTATTTTATTAGTTTAAATTTTATTTTATTAATTATAATAATTAATAATTGCAATTATTTTTTTAAAGTTGGCTTCAAGGACTCCTTTTTCTAGTGTAAAATTTTAATTTTATAGTTAGGAAACTGAGATCAAGAGGATTCAAGAAATTTACCTAAGATCACATATGTACCAAGAAGTCAGTCAAAATTGAGCCTTCATTCATTCAACTCGAAATCTCATCCTCTCTCCATTATACATCAATTTCCTTAAATCCTTCTTAGCTTCCTTAATTGCCATATATTTTCTGTAGTGTTTTGTGCCTAGATGTATCAATTTGCAAGTGTTTATATTGTTTCATAATTCTGTTTTTCTTTCTTCTTTGCATTCATTCATATTTTAATTCTTGGTTAATTTTTTTTTTATCTTGAGGCTATACTTTTCCTTTCGTTGATGTGGGGGAACTACTGATGGGGAACTCTGTTTCTCAGTCCACAACATTCACTTTTCTATAACATACAGACTTGTAGAAATGTCCATGACAAATTATTCAAATTTACAAAGTGCTAAATCAATTGAATAAAAAATCAAGCCATTCTCCAATTGATAAATGGGCAAGGGACATGAATAGGCAATTTTCAGCCAATGAAATCAGAACTATTAATAAGCACATGAAAAAGCATTCTAAATCTCTTATAATCAGAGAGATGCAAATCAAAACAACTCTGAGGTATCACCTTACACCTAGGAGATTGGCTAACATGACAGCAAAGGAAAGTAATGAATGCTGGAAAGGATGTGGCAAAGTCGGGACATTAATTCATTGCTGGTGGAGCTGTTAATTCATCCAGCCATTCTGGGGGGCAATTTGGAACTCTGCCCAAAGGGTGCTAAAAGACTGTCTGCCCTTTGATCTAGCCATAGCACTGCTGGGTTTGTACCCCAAAGAGATAATAAGGAAAAAGACTTGTACAAGAATATTCATAGCTGCGCTCTGTGTGGTGGCAAAAAATTGGAAAATGAGGGGATGCCCTTCAATTGGGGAATGGCTGAACAAATTGTGGTATATGTTGGTGATGGAATGCTATTGTGCTGAAAGGAATACTGAACTGGAGGAATTCTATGTGAACTGGAAAGACCTCCAGGAACTAATACAGAGCTAGAGGAGCAAAACTAGGAGAATGTTGTACACAGAAACTGATACATTGTGGCACAATCAAATGTAACTGACTTTTCTACTAGCAGCAATGCAATGATCCTGGCAATCCAGAGGAATTTATGAGAAAGAAGACTATCTTCATCCAGAGAAAAAACAATGGGAGTAGAAACACAGAAGTAAAACAAGTGCTTGATTACATGGGTTGAGGGGCTATGATTGGGGATGTAGACTCTAAATGAATGTCCTAATGTAAACACCAACAACATGGAAATAGGTTCTGATCAAGGACACATGTAAAACCCAGTAGAATTGCGCATCAGCTACGGGAGGGGTAGTGGTAGGGGAGGAAGGAATAGAATATGATTTTTATAACCAAGGAATAATGTTTGAAATTGAACAAATTTTTAAAAAAAAGAAATAAAAAGAAATAAAAAAGAAATGTCCATGACACTGTAAACTTAGTGAACTTGTTCATCAATGCTCAAACTAATATACCAAAGGCAGAATTTTGACTCAAGACTTCCTGACCCTAACCATTTCTCCTCATTATATTTTTATTTATGGCAATTATAACAATTGCTAAATACATACTGGCCTTTCATTCAATTAATCCTTTTGGTCATCCTATCTACAAGTTAGCTATTTGAAAAAAAAAAAAAAAACCTGTCACTGCAGCATCCCTCTTGACACCTTTTCTTATCTTCATATATTGGCATTAACCACAAAATTCTATTAGGCAATTTAAATCCCAGGAAGAATATCAATATCAAATATATCTAGAATTAATATTTAATTAAGATTTCCCAAGCCATTGTGCTAACAGCTTTATCACAGTTAAAATAGAGGATATATCCTATATTACCACCATCAACTCATTTCCCAATTTTATCCACCCATAAAAGAGAGCAAGTTTGCCTGGTATGGATGGTTCTCCCATTCAAAAATCCATCATTCATTTTGACTGTCTCCATAAATAGCTTCTGCCTCTTCCTTCAGGACCAGGCCTGTCATTCTTGTCCTACTTCCATAATCTTTTTATGCGAAGCTTTTCCTTCCAACAACCACATCTGTCCACCCCCAAACACTTCATACCTTGGTGTTAAGTTTCACTCTAAAATCTCTGTCCTAAGTAAATTGCAATTATTTATACTCTTCTTTTTATATGTGAATTATAATTAAAAAGTTATATTGGAAATCCAGGTGTTTATCATTTATATTCATAATATGGGCACAGAAACTGGATAAATGTTAAGTACTTGAACTTCAAACCTTAAAGGTAATGAACAGTGGCATTCTATAGTACACATCCTTGAGAATATTGTTTTTTAAATGGGAATAACTTCAAATAAAACTGGGAATGGATTTTCGATAAACTCATTATTGACGTGTGTCATAGAACATCATTGTGGAAGGAATGTGAATGATTGGGTTTCTAACTCTCTCATTTTATAGAGAAATCCACTGAGAATATGTATTAATCAGTAGCCTTCTACTAAGCTACCATGATGGACAAGCACTTTGAAAGGTTCTAAGCATAAAAAGACAAAAACCAAAAAATCTCTGACCTAAATTAGATTGTGTTCTATTGGGAAACATAGAATATTTCCACAGGAGAGACAAAGATCAGCTCTAGATCTATGCCTTTTTTTGACATAGGGATCTCACACTAAAGAAGTCTCTATGAATTCAAGTAGCAAATTCTCTGCGAAGTACATAGAACTGGGAGATTACCAAGACTCAGATGTTGGTTAATTATTTTTAGTTGTATCTGACTCTGTATGACTCCACTTAGGTTTTTCTTGGCAAAGATACTGGAGTGCTTTGTCATTTCCTTCCCCAGCTAATTTTAGAGATGAAGAAACTAAGGCAAACAGGGTTAAGTTACTTGCCCAGAGATTCCCAAATAAGTGTCTGAGGCTAAATTTGAATTCAGGAAGTTTAATATTCCTGACTATAAGCCAGCTGCTCTATCCACTATGCCAACCAACAACCCCAAGGCTCATATATGCATTGTACGTTAGAGGACAAACTTAAATCCAGGACTTTTCCAGATTCTAAGAGTAGCTCTCATCACAATGCTGTGCTCGTTCGCTCTCTCTCTCTCTCTCTCTCTCTCTCTCTCTCTCTCTCTCTCTCTCTCTCTCTCTCTTTTAAACACACACACGTAGGTGTATATATTTATAATCAAAATATAAATATTAATTTTATATATATATATACACATAATAAATGCCAGGTAATTTCATGGAGAGAGGCAGCAGCCATAGGAAAGTTGGAAATTGTGTCATGAAGTCATTAAGGAATTTGAACTTGAGCTGAGCTTTGAGGATTTTGAGGAGTGAAGTAAATAGTAAATAGGGTCCAACTCAGTAATTTCAGTTCCTGATCCGGAACTCTTAACTTTGCCAAATGATTTTGCTTGTTATTTTTGTATTTAGCATTATGCTCTTCCCAACATAGATTTGAAACAGTCATGTGGTAAGAATGTTTGATTTGAAGTCAGGTGGGAATCCTGTCTCAGATCCTATCTGTTTGGCCCTGGGCATGTCATTTAACTTCTCTAGCCTATTATTTCCTCACCTATCAATTGAAAATGTTCAACTCAATGATGTCTAATGTCCTTTCCAAGTCTAACTATATATTCCTGTGTTCTTTCTTTTGTGGTTTAATTAATTTAGCACAAGTTAATTAATCATTCCCATATATATATTTACTTTTTGAACTATAATTTTTATTTTATTTATTTAATTTAATTTTATTTTATTTAAATTGTTCTGATTTTGCCCCAGATTTATCATGACCTTTGTTACCTGCCAGTAAGAAATACAAAGCTTGAATTTAACAGATATATAAATGTCTGGCACCGAGAAAGTTGACATAGAAGATAGTGTTCAACTTTGTAAAAGGACGAGACTTGAATCTTGGTTCTGACACTCACCTGCCATTTAGTCTTAGACAAGCCCCTTTTGAGAACCTCAGTTTTCTTCTAAATGAACATATAGATCTCTATGCTTGTAAAACATTTTGTAGACATTAAAATCCTTAAAATTCATCTGGTGTTATGCTTTTATAACATCCCTCAGCCTTTTCTTTCCCTGTAGAATCAACTTTCGGAAGCTGACAAATGAGCATCTTTAATTAGAAAACCCTCTCTCTGACAACTTTGCTAATAGTTGTCCATTTGGGAAGTTTATTCACTTGATAGAGATCACTATAGTACAAATGCAGGAAGAGCTTTATGAATTAAAACTAAATATGAATAAAATTGATGTTTCAAGAGGAATCAGGATGAAGAACTCCTAAGTCGTCCAAACATCACTTTTACTAGCCAGCTGAAATAAGTGAATCCAGTTAAATATTCAATCACAATACAGCAAAAAAAAAATCATGTTCCAGCAAAAAAAATCAAATATTTCTGGACAAAGCAACTCATAAGGATAGATAATTCACTTCTAGTAAAAATGAATATTACTGATTGCTTTTTAAAAAAAGGAGACATTACAGGGAACGATATAGTATGAAGGATTTAGAAAAAAGTTAAGAGGAGAGTTCTAGTAACTAGAAGAATTAAGAGATGAAAAGGGAAGCATTTGCAATTTCTTCATAAAGATGGACTCTGTGTGTGTGTGTGTGTGTGTGTGTGTGTGTGTGTGTGTGTGTGTGTGTGTGTGTGTGTTAGGAGGCAGGTGGGAAGGGAAGAGAGAGTAATTGAGAACTTTTCTATAAATTACTATTTTTATAAATTCAATTTCTACATTATCAGAGATAAAGTGCTAGATACTAACTCAGGGCTCCTTTAGACAAATTCTTTCATTTTATATAAAGGTACAGAAACACACAGAACATCATTTTTTTTTTGTCTGATGTCACGTAGGTGACAAGTGTTAGGCAGAGAATTGGGTCTTACATCATTCAATTCCAAAACTATTATCTTTCCTTGGAGCCACTCTATGAGTTTCCTTCTATTGCACTTTTGATTTAAAGGAAAGACAAACCTCAAGAAGGAAGAAATTCATTCCTTCTTCATCCACCTTCAAAAGAAAATGTGTTGCTTTCCAAGTGTGATTCTTTTGGTACCATCAAAGGAGAAAACTTTCCCTCATCTTTGATTGTTGTTTCCTCTGAAACCTCTAGTTAGGGGGGAAAATGACAATTTGGTGAAAGGTTGAGACCTGAGAGATTTATGTGTGATTTTCAATTCCAGCTCACCGCAGTAGATGCAGACGAAGGGTCAAATGGGGAGATCACGTACAGCATCCTCGTTGGGGATCAAGGCGACTTCGTCATCAATAAAACCACAGGTCTCGTTACTATCGCACCAGGAGTAGAATTGACAGTGGGACGGACCTATGCCCTCACTGTGCAAGCAGCTGACAATGCCCCACCAGAAGAAAGAAGGTAATTTATATTATAATACACATATAGAGAGTCTGTTTTTCAGGTCCTATATTTATCCTCATAATTAAATTGAGACACAGTGTGATTTCCCCTCCTCACCCCCCCACACCTAAAACATCTAAATTAGATCAGGAAGGCCCAGGGATTGGATTCCAGGGAACTGCCTGTACCACTCTTTAATTTACTAAAAAATCAGCAATAAAAGCAATTATTAAACCACAAAAGATGTGGAATTTAAATTAACTCCATCAATTTTATATGTGTCGTTGGATACAGGCCTGTGTAATGGATGGGATTTCAGAAGCAACACAAGCATGTGTCTGCATATTACCAAAGGGCAAGAGACAGATTTCTATGTCTCAAAGATCACAGAGCCCAGACACAGTTCTAATTTTGGCCTTCTAGTTGCATTTCTTGTTTATTTTCTTGTCAAGAAGTTGTAGTATTTGAAAATATAAGTAGTCCGAGAAGTTAGATGAATGACACATATGATGTCACATATATGAATGACAGTCACATGATAATAACATGGAGAAATTAGCCTGCACATATATAGATTTATGTAAAACAAAATTCCAGGTGGAAATTTTGGTGGCAAAATTTCTAGCATTTGAGGACATCAGGAAAGGCTTTATAGAAGAGTTTGTTCTCTAAGTCTTGAAATAGATGAGGAATTCTGAGAGGTAGAAGGGAGGAGGGAGTAAAGTTTAGATACAGAATCCAGCCAGAACCAAAGACTAGATAGAGTGTGGTATAGGAGGAACAGCAAAAAGGCCAATTTGATTAGAAAGTAGGATGAAGAGGTCAAATTTAAAACAAGGCTAGAAAAGTAGATAGAGCATACCTTCCGTGGCCTTGCACAGCAAATTTAGGAAGAACTAAAATAGCCTTAAACAGAGCTAATTAAATTGAATCTTTTAGAAAAAATATATATATTCATGTATTCTTAAGAAGGCAATGATCTAAGGCAGGCAAAAACATTTTTATTAAATAGGGTTTCCAGTGCGTTATGCACTGTGTTAAGTTCTGGAAATCCAAATACAAGCAACTGAAGGGCAAGGCCATATGTTCTAGGGCCTCCAATTAAAGATGATGTGCCATGCAGTTTTTCTGCTGATTGGCTACCAACTACACTGCTTTGGGACTTCTAGGGAACTTGCCTCCATGTTCTGTACCCCTTTTCATCTTCTGTTTTTCCATTTTCTTTTCTATCTAGTCTTCCTATTAGATTCTAAGATCCTTGAAGGCAGAAACTATTATTGTTTGATTGTTTTTCATCCTCAGCACTTGGCATAGAACCTAGTTGGTGTGTAGTAGGTTCTTGATAAAGGTTTACCGATTGATTGATAAAAAGAAAGCACCCCTAATTTTAAGGAACGTGTATTCCAATAGGTGATAATTCATGAAAGGAAGATGGATAATAGAATGAAAAGGAATATATTCACGTAGAAAAATAGTGTCCAAGTCATGAAAGTTAGAATGAGAAATGAATGAGATAAGGATGACTTCAGCACATCACAACCTGGAGATCCCAGGAGGAATTCACTATGATGAGAAGGAGGCAAGAAGGGGAGAGAGATCTTTCATGATGAGAAAGTCACAGGACATAAATGCACCTGCAGGTTGAAAAGGTAGCTGAGGCACAAACTCCAGAAAGTCAGAAGCAAATTTAAAATGGGAAAGCTTACACCAGTACATTAGATAGATGTCCCCTTGTGTAATTATGGAGTGAAAAGTCTGCCTATAGAAAAGGTGTCACAGAATTTAGTATGAGTATGTGAATGGCTAACCTTTTACTACCTATTTCCAATACTATTACCCCTTACAACACATTTTCTGTGGAAAGCCATATTTGGGTTAATTCCTGTGATTCATCTTTTGGTGGCCCTGATGATGATGGTTGAATTGATGATCATTAAATTACTTTTGTATCACTAGATTGAAATATAGATAATCCTACAAAATTTAAAGTAGTCCCTTCCAACTCCTAGGATATCAAAGATGAATTTGCACCTGGAGATCTACATATCAATCTACAGTTTCAAATCTATAGAGATGCTACTTAAAATGTTTCTACTTTACAAATAAAAAAGAATTATTTTATTTTTGAGTCTGAGAAAAATTTTCATGGTGCATCGGTCAGGATTCAGTCCTCATGATGTCAGTATTTCAGTTGAACCCCAGGGAAAGGTATGATAGGTTACAAGGTTAGAGAATGGTTGAATGAACTTTATAAAAGTTGACCTGAAGGACTCTGTATAGTTTTCCAGGTCTCAAAGGTATGCATACCAGGTAACTCTCCTGTTCCTCAGTCTCGGTGCATAAAAATGTCATTGGATTCAAAAAAATATTCCAGGTCTTAATGATTTAAAGACTTAAATAATTTGACCTCACAAGTCAAAGTGCAAGATTTACACTATCTAGCTCTGGCATTCATTTAGGTCCTCAGAAATTATTCCTGCCAATACAAAGTTCATTTCTTCCATAATATAATGAATGGTTAACCTAGATTGTTTGCTTGGTTATAAGACTGGCAAAGCACTATAGATAATGAAAATTAGAGCAGATTTATTAAATATAAGTTTATATAATATTCACTAATTATTTGGGACATATAAATTGAACATGGAGAAATTAGGGCTGGTTGGAAGGTCATACAGGGATACTGTAGTACACTTCTGGGGTGGAAGAATTAAAATCTCTCATCAAATCAAGCATTAAAAATAGTAATAAATGAACAGCTTGACATATAGGAAATACATGTAGCATAACCCCCCCAAAAGAAAACAATATAGAATGCCAGCAATAGAATAGGGTGCTCTATTGACACAAAGCTCCTCTTGACATTCAAGTGTACTGTCCTCAATGGTTACCTTCTATGGGTCAATGATTGCATATAATCATGAAAATTTGAGGCAACCTCCTGGTAGAGCAGAGAAACATCAGTTGCCTTCATTAACTTCTCATACTGAAGTCTCTTCAACACTGATTAATCAACCATTTTACAGAGCTCTACAATAGGAAGCTTCATGGGCTATACTCATGCTGGAAATGGCAGAGGTGGAGGGAGTAGAGACTTGGGAAATGTCCAAACACAGGAAAATGCATGATTCACTAAGGGACTAATTGAAAGCTATGCTATATGGAGATTCTACGATAAAATTGCAGAAGAGAAAAATGTTGAAATAACGGAAGAAAAGAAAACAGACCCAAAGACCCCAATGGAAAGTCTGGTGTTTGTTTGTTTTTTAAATGAAGGAAGTTATAAGAAGTAGAATAAATATCCTAGGTCAAACAATTGAGGGGTGGGGGACACTGTAAATAATTGATCATTATAAAGACCTTTGTCAGCAAGTGTTGAAAATCATTGAAATCCTTGAAGAAACATTAAGGAAGAATAACTCAAAAATCCAATGATATGAAAAAAGTATTATTGCAAAATAGAGACAAAAATTAAAAATATGTCTTCAGTCAAAAACATCTCACCTAAAAAGCAAGGAATGGAGAGATAATTCAGGTCTTATAGGTTTGACAGGACAGCAAAATGAAAACCAGAACAAGAATATTGTCTTTCAAGAAACCATAATAGAAAATTACTCAAAAGTATTAGAACTAGACAGAAAAGGGTAGACCGATAAGAATGTATGTTAAGACCAGAGAGCATCCCTTTATATATAAAAGCTATAAATGTGATTTTCAAGATTCTAATTTTTCAAGACAAAGAGTATTTTGGAAGGCTAGGAAAATATCAATCACATGTGATTCTCAGTTTCCTCCTTTACTCAATGAGCAGACTGGAAAATATTAGTGCTGAAACTCCTTGTCATTCTATTATATAGTTGGATGGCTCATTGGATTGAGAGCCAGGCCTAGAGATGTGAGGTCCAAGGTTCAAATCTGGCCTCAGACACTTCCCACCTGTGTGACCCTGGGCAAGTCACTTAAACCCCATTTCCTAGGCCTTACCTTGGATGATTTTATGATTTTAAGTAACTCTAGTCAGATACATGTCAAGCTTTGCATCAACTATGATTAAAAATGGTATATTAGAACATATAATATCAAAAAATAAAGAAGATGGCTTTTAAGAAGAACACATTATTTTTCAAAGTCAAATATAAGGTGTAGCTTAGGTGGCTCACTTCATTGAGAACCAGGCCTAGAGATAGGAGGTCCTGATTTCAAATATCCCCTCAGAAACTTCCTAGCTATGTTACCCTGGGCAAATCACTTAACCCTCATTGCTTTGTCCTTACTGCCCTCCTGTTTTAGAACTAATATATAACATTGATTCTAAGAGAGGAGGTGAGGTATTTTGTTTTGGTTTGTTTTTAAAGTAGAACACAATTCTCCCTAAGAAATAAAAAAGAAAACAAAATAGCTGTTTAACACAACTGATGACTTCCAAATTTTCCTGTTAAGAAAAGAAGTAGGAAGAGGCTATGAGGGCAAATATAAAATACAAAAGATATATAAAAACAATTAGCAAGTTTAAAGAAGTAGAAAGAAGAAAAGTAATTTCCTTTCAGAAACATTTAGTGATTAATATGGGGAGTAAAGAACAGGAGGGATCTTTGCTGGGAATCTAGGTTTAAATTAAAAGATAAATGGATTGTACTGTATTATATTGTAATATTTGAGATGTTAAGGGAACTCAAAGAAAGCCATTAACACATTGGATCAGCATCATTTGGTGAGTGTCATTGGAGATACAGAAGAGAAATGAATAAGATGGAAGGAACTTGATAAATTGTAATCTGCATTGTGTGAAAGAATATCCATGTTGATGTCAGCATTGGAATGTTTATGTATTACTTTCCAAACTTTGTGTTAATATCATCTTGGAGTACAAAGGTTATAATTTCTAGATTATAATCATGAAATTGTATCTTAATAATAACTTATGCTTATAATGTCGTTTTGAAATTAACACATTTTATATACCATACTTTATTAGTTAGTGTAAGTTTGTTCCTTTCAACACTTTTACATAAAGTAAAGTGATATAAATTGTTAGATTTAACTGTGGTTGGACTCTGAATATTTATATAGGTGATCATCAGGGATTTAATTTCTAAGTCCCAAATGAATTACTAAAGTAAATGGAACTTATGGTAGTTTATTTACAATAGAGGGAAGATATTAAGGAATGAGAGAGAAAGAGAGAGAGAGAGAGAGAGAGAGAGAGAGAGAGAGAGAGAGAGAGAGAGAGAGAGAGAGAGAGAGAGAGAGAGAGAGAGAGAGAGAGTGAGTGTGCTCTGGCTTCCTCTGATGATACCAGTTAGAAATTCTAAGCCCCAGCCAGGGGAAGAGAGTCTCAAGAAGATGTGCCTTTCCTGGCGGCTTCAAGCTGCCAGATAGGCTTGGTCACTAAGGGACCAATTGAAAGCTGTGCTATATGGAGATTCTACGATAAAATTGCAGAAGAGAAAAATGTTGAAATAACTGAAGAAAAGAAAACAGACCCAAAGACCCCAATGGAAAGTCTGGTGTTTGTTTCCTCTAGGGGTCCAGTTCCTCCAGTCCAACACTGAGCCAGAGAATCTTCCATTCAACTTGAATCTCAAATAGAATATCTTCTTCTGTCCTCTGATCCTCTTTTTAAGGATCATTTTCTCTTGTGTCTCCTCCCCTAAATTTCACATCTACCAATTAAAGCAGACACTTTTCTCCAGGACTGCCCACTCTTTAGTTCACACCTTCTTTGGTTAGATTATATTTTTTGGATTACTTAACATCTTTTCTGTTTAGTTCAGCTTTTATAGTTACTTAATACCTTTTTGTAGTTAAAATGGGTTGCTATACTTAAAATACTGAGTTATCACCTTTTGGGGATTAAAATCTAAAAATAGATGTGGATTACAATTCAATCTTCCCAGTAAAGGAAGAGATAAGTCTCTACATTGATACAATCAGGAAATAGCTTAATTCAATCTTCGCAATAGTCAATTAGTCTTATTCAAAATGACATTTATTAAATGGCTAAGTGGCTTAGAACTCTGGACTTTGAGTCAGGAAGACCTTAATTCAAGTCTACCATTAGACACCATTTTGTGACAACCTGAGCAAATCAGTTAGTCTGTGCCTCAGTTTCTTCATCTGTAAAATATGAATTATAATGGGACTAACCTCTTAAAGTTTTTATTGTGAGGATGAAATGACATAATGCTTGTAAAGCCCATTCCAAACCTTAATAAATGATAAGATTATTATTATTATTATAATGATTCATTTAGCTATTGATTGATAGATTGGTGAGTAAAATATCCTAGTTATTCTCACCATCTATGTGCATTACTTATTGCAAGTGCCTCACTATATACCTGCTTAAGACTAACTATCTCAATGGAAAAGTGCCCTTCTCCATGAATCATTGGATCACATGAATACTAAAAAGTAGAGACATTACTAAGAATTCTTTGGTTTTCTCTTAGGTAGGGAAAATGTTGAGAAAACTCATCTCAGTTAACATAAAACTCTTTGGAGAGTTCTGGAGCAAAAGGAATAGTAGTGGCAACAGATAAGATAGTGAGAGATTTTAGGGTTCTGATTCTTTTGAGAAGAACTCAACAATCCAGATGATTCCTCAATGAACTAGGCTACAAGAGTTCAAATAGTTTCCTGCTGGCTGAGTGAAGGACCATCCATTATATTAGTGAAACCCTTAGGGCAGCACACACTTCACACTCTGCTTCCTTTTTCTTCCTGTATTCATAAGACACTGGAAGTGATTCCTGTGAGACAGGAGTGATCTACTCACTTCCCTCATCCTCTCAGGTTTTAGACCACACTCCTTCCTTTTGGTTCTACATTGTCCAAATCTCTAATCTTCACCACCACTATAGCTTATGGAGGAACACTAGACTTAAGATTTAGATACCATGGTGTCCAGATGATCAAAGGTCAAAAAAGGATTTTTCCATAATATCTCTGTCTATGTCAGCATGTGAAGGAAACCCTTACCTGTCCTAGTTGAACAAAAGTCTTTACAATGAGCGGTAATTTACAGTGTCTTCCACCCCTTAATTGTTTGACCTAGGATGTTTATTCTACTTCTTATATCTTTCTTTGTTAAAAAAATGAACAAACAAAACAAAACAAAAAGAAACTTTACATTTATTCTTGGGGTTCTTGTGTCCATTTTCTTTTCTGGTATCTGAAGAATCCCGCTATATAATATTTATTTTCATCATGTGATATCAGTTAGATAAAAAGTCACCATCTTGCTGCCTTTGATGACAGAAAATTGGTCATAGGTAATACTATTTACTATTTCATAGTCATTGGTGGGCTCATTAACTACAAGAACAGTATTGTTGATTGGGTTAAATACAAGAGATCTTTTGAAGGAAAGTCTTCCTAATGACTGCCTTCAGAATATTCATATTTGTCAAACAACTTCTTCATAGACCCTAAAAACACTGAATTAAATTTATATAAACTATTGATCTTCTTAGGAATATGTTTATGAACCTTGGAGAAACTGATATCCTCTTAGTATTCAGGACAAGTTATTATTTTTGTGGGGAGTGGTACTATGATTTCTTCAGTAAATGGGATTCCTGGTGTGAAACCACCTCCACTGATGCTGATTGAATAGGTCACTCATGAATTATTATAAATTACTAAATGAGCCAGTTTCTTGAGATTTTACCTGAATCCATTATTGTATATATGCAAATTTTCTCTCATGATAGATTATACCTTCCCTGAGGTCAAGATCTATTTCCATTGCTTGCATTCCTAGTACCAAGCAAGTTTGGTTGAGTGATTGATAATCCATTTGTTTCAGAGGTAAGACTTGAACATTAGTCTTACTAGCTAACCCATTGTTTCAGTCCTACAAATTATTTTGTGTTTTTATTGAATCTATCTTGCCTGTTTATGACTGTCTTGAATACCAGTTTCTCAAGAAGTCAAGGATAGTCTTAATTTTGTTTTGTATCCCCAGCAATTCCAAAGTGCTGAAAAATGAGATACTTATCAAATACTTGGTGGCTTATTGATTATTTGTGAATCAGATTAAATTATAACTGAAAACTAATTAAATAAGGGGGAGGAGAAGGAGAAATATTATTTCCTGGGGGCATCAGGAAAATTATCAGAGATCAATCTGCAGCTTTCAGCACTCACCCCTTAAGTGGAAAGGAAGATCCTGTTACAAATAAATCCACTTACAAACTAATGTGTTATATCTGTCTGTGCATACAAAAGCAAACCATACAGAAAGGATTATAGGTTATTTAATCTTACTCCCTACCATTTATCATATCAGGATATCTCACTGCTCAACCAGTTGGCATCTATTTATTCCCACTTCTAAACAATCTGATTGCACATCTCCCACTTCTCTTCTGTTCACATTTCCCTTTGGTAATGAAGAGAAGCACCTTAAAATGATGATGAGAGATCCTGGGCTCAAAGCCAAAGTATCTGTGGTTGTATGTTTTGAAAGGAAGAATCCTCTTCACTGAGTCAAAGATCTTAAAGAATTTCAAATAAGATCCTGCTTAGGAAATATTTTATAAAGAATGATAGAACTCATTATATTTTTCCCTCAAATGCTCCCTTCTTCTGAATTTTGTCATCATGCTCAAGAATATCACTATCCTCGCAGGCACCTAGCCTCAAAACATAGATATCATCCTAAACTCCTCACTGGAACTTAGTTCATATTTTCTATCTGTGTCCAAATTTGTTGATTGTACTTTCCCATCAGTCATGTGTACCCTTTACCCTCTTTGTACTTCCACTACCCTGGCATAGCTCTCTACCTCTGGACTATATCAGTAGCCTTCTGGTTGGCAATCCTGCCTTGTATACCCCAAATCCAATCATTCTTCCATTCATCTCCTAAAATGATTTTAGAATATAAATTCCTTGAGCTCAGGGACCAAGTTTTGGCCTTTATTTGTAACTCCAGTACTTAGCCCAATGTCTTGTCTATAGTAGGTACTTAAAAATGTTTATTTCTTTCTTAATTTAAGTTATCATTATTATTGATAATTATAAATAATTTCAGCAATTTAATGGGTCTGTTATTTAATCAATATACATCTTTCAGTTGTTCAGCTTGACATTCATCCTATATGACTCCTGTTCTTGATTTCCCAATAATCAATCATAGAGATTCTACCTAATATTCTAGATATCTTGTTCTCATGGCAAGAGGAAGCTAACACTCTATTACCTTATTTTGGTTATTTCCAATTTTTCCTATATCTATATTGTTTTTAATGTAGTTCTTTGCATATTGTCTCTCTTATTAAATTTTGCACTTTCAAGGGCAGGTACAAATTTTTTCCTCTCTATCTCTCAATATTTAACACAGTGTTTGGTACTTTTTTAATGTTTATTTATTAACTAACCATGTAGATTGTCATTTCAGTTTCTGTGCTTAAAGAGACAAAGAGACTATTTAGGTACATCTTATTGGACACCAACAAAACTATGAGTGATTAAAAATTGATTCTGGATAATTTAAAAATTAAAATAATATTAAAAATGATAGAAAATACATGGACTAGCTGGCCATCATTTTACTACAGTTGCTTTCTCTGCAAAACCATAACACTTTTAGGACCTTACACAGTTTTCATGAGAGAAACACCTTACAAAGTATATGATTCTATAGAAATCTATGGGCAGCTAGATGGCACAGTAAATAAAGGTACCAGGTCATTTCCTTCTCCAGCTCATTTTACAAATAAGGAAACTGAGGCAAAGAATGCTAGTGACTTGCTCAGGGTCACACAAATGATAAGTATCTGAGATCAGAATTGAACCTAGGAAGGTGATTTCCAAGTTCAGCACTTTATCTACTACATCACAGCCGATATGTGGAAGAAATCCTCAATATAACATGCCTGATCATTGGTCATCTCAACTTTGCTGAAGCCCTTTAAGGAAGAGGAATTCCTCACCTCTGAAAGCACTCCAGATCATTTAGGGGCAGCTCAACTTGGATTTTAAGTCCATCTATCTACTATATCATGTTTTTAGATAGTCTTTGATTAACAATAAAAAGAGAATCCTTTGGCTTCAAAATTTGAGACCCTGAATATAATGTAAACTAGTTCCCATGTCTCCCCTACCTGCCCCCACAAAAAAACACCCCTCATTTTATCCTTCCATCAGCACTAACTGTTGTTGATGTCACTTCTACCTTTCATGACTAAATTCTGAAAAGTTCATCTACAATAGGAGTTCTAACTTTCTTTCTTAATCTCTTCTTAGTCTTTTATAATCTGGCTTCTGATTTTATCTTTCCATGATACTTTCTCCAAAGCTATCAGTGATCTCTTAGTGGCCAAATCCAATCACCTTTCCTGTCTTTCTTTTTGTTATTCTCAGAGCAGCCTTTGACAATATTAATTACTCTCTTTTCCAGGATGCTCACTGGTCTCTATGTTTGAGGGCCCACCCTCATTCTGGTTCACCTCCTACCTATCTAACCACTCCTCAGTCTCCTTTGCTGGATTCTATTTTGATCATACCCACTAATCACGCACCCTCTTCTCGACCCCCTCTCTACTACTTCACTTGGTGCTGTCATCAGAATGAATGGATTTAATGACCATCTCTGTGTTGATGATTATTAAGTCTATCTGCCCAATAAACATGTCAAAAACGGAACTCATTTTCCCCTTCATTCCCCCCCTCCCCTTCTAACTACCTTGTAAATACAGAGGACAACCCCATTTCCCTAGTCCCACTAGGCCTGCAACCTAGTAGTCATCCTGGTTTCATCAGTATTTTCCACTCTTCAGACACATTCTCTTGCCAAGATTTGCTCATTTGAGCTTTGAAACATCTGAATAAGCCTTCTTCTTTCCTCTGATGATGTCCTCACTGCTGTAAGCCCTAATCACCTCACATCTGGTCTATTGCAATAGTCTGCTGCTAAGTTTACCTTTCTCAGGTCTCAATCCATTCTGATCCATCCTCATCCAGCCATTAAAGTATCTATTTAATTTTTATAAAAAGAACTTTAACAATAAGCAGAACATGGTACCCAACTCTCTCACTCAAACTCCAGTGCATCCTGATCACTTTCAGAATCAAATACAAAATTATCTGGCCTTCAAGACCCTACCTTTCCAATGTTCGTACACATTGTTCCCCATTAGGTTTTCCTTGAGCTAGTGGCATTGACCTAGTGGCTTTTCCATGGACACATCGCTCCTTTCGTTGACTTTGGTTACCTTTAGCGGTTTCTCAAGCCTACATACATACATGTGGGTATATATTAATACAAATATGTAATATATTTATACTAATATATATACTTACAAATATACACATATGAATGTTCACATATGCATATGTGTATATCTATATGTGTATTTATCTTACATAAAATCCCAACTAAAATCTTATTTTCTCTAGGAAATCTTTCCAGTGCTTCTTGATGTTAATGCCTTCCTTCCTTCAATTATTACCTATTTTTAGCCACATATGTTCTTTGTACATATTGTCTGCCCTTTGTCTTCCCCATTAGATTGTGAGCTCCTGAAGTTCAAGGACTCCCTTTTATCTTTTAAAAAAATTCTCAGTTTAGCACAGTGCCTGGCACAAAGTACCTACTAAATAATGTTGGTTGATAAATTAATGATTTATGGTAATTAATCAACTTTATAACACCCTCACTTTAATGGATTTCTAAATTAAACTAAATGTGCCCTCCTAAAGAATTTTATGTGGCAGGTCTAGAGATAGGAGGTCCTGGGTTTAAATCTGACCTCAGATATCTCCTAGCAGTATGACCTTGGGCAAGTCACTTATCTCTCATCACTTAACTCTTACTGCTCTTCTGCCTTGGAACCAAAACAGAATACTGATTTTAGTATGGAAGTAAGGGTTGTTGTTGTTTTTTTTTTAAGAATCTTTATGTGGATTTAAAAAGGTATTTTAAAAAAATTTTTGAACTACCTTTAATCACATAATGATAAAAGATATACAAATCTCAACATCTAATGCCATGAGGAACAACTACCAGTTTAAGATTCAAGGATCAGCTAAAGTCCAACTTGAGGTGGGCTGGCATTACACCAAAGCAACTAGAACTCGCTGCCTCTGACAGAAGCAGCTGGCAAACCCACATTCACCATGCCGCCTTCACCTTTGAAGATAAGCGATGTCGAATCCTTGCCGCTGCGCATGAACGCCAACACCAGGCCACAACCACACCTCCTGTAACAACTGGCGTCCCACGCCCCATGTGCCACAAACTTTGCGCCTCAGTCTTTGGACTCCAAAGCCACAGGAGGGTACACCGTAGATGAAACTGCACAAAGACAATAGTCATTCTCGATTACTGAGAGACTACCAACTACTACTACTACCAGTTAAAAAAAAAAAAACAGATCAAAAACTTTCAAACATTTGATATGCCAATTTCTACATTCATTTATTTTGGCTCTACTTTGTTGCTGTCATCAGCATGGCTCTGATTGCTTTCATTTAGATAAAAACTTAAAACAAATTTTTAATGTCTGTAATCAATATTCCCTTTCTACCCTTTGTAGAAGACATCAATCTCTTGAGTTTAGAAAAGAAAAAAATATATATATATATATATATCACTGGAGATTTGCTAAGTTATCTCTTTGGCTTCATAAGTCCTACACATTAAGGGGGTTCTTAGGGAAATTTTGACATATTAAAATCTATCCACTGAAACAGAAATTGAAATAGAAAGAGGAAATAGATGATATTTGATGTTGTTCTTCCCTAGGCTGTACCCAAGACCTTTTCTACCTTACCCAGCTCTTCATAAAGCTTCACTCAAGCCCTGGACCTTTATTACTGAGCAATCTGTCTCTTCATCTGTCTCTGTCTGTCCCTTATCTTTCTGTCCTTGTCTCTTGCCCCCTCCTTCCTTCTTTCCCTCCTTCTCTCTCTGCCTCTCTGTCTCTGTTGCAGTCTCTTTCTCTCTCTCTTTCTCTCTCTCTCTTTCTCTCTCTCTCTCTCTCTCTCTCTCTCTCTCTCTCTCTCTCTCTCTCTCTCTCTCTCTCTCTCTCTCTCTATCTTTTTCTCCAATCTCAGTATCTTTTTTCCCCTACTCCCTTTACAGTTACATTTCATGTATTGCCTTCTCCCATCTTAATATAAACCCCTTGAGGGAAAGAACTTGCTTCATTTCTTATTTATTAAAATTACCATTAACACAGTTTCTGGCATATAGTGAGCTCTTTATAAATACGTGTTGACTGACCGACTGATGGGAAATGAGATTTCTTCCCTATGGAAAAAAACCAAATGCCAATGACAAAGAGAATGATCTGGTTATGTGACCAGAGAGAAATATAAGACCTCAGCAGTAAGCATATTTGACAAGGATCACAGATAAGGGACTGTAATGTGCATCAATGGCAAGATTAATAATCTTGATAATGCCATGGATTTGTAGATGTATTGGGTTAGGTAGAATACACATACAAATACACGTCCCATACATTCAATAGTTAAAGCTTAGGCAATGAGTTTATGCTACTCAGCAAGTGGAATTTTAAAAAATCTCACTAGATTATAATTAAAGAAAAAGCAGTTTGAGGCAGTAGGTAACATGCTATCTCTGGAGACAGGAAAAACTAGTGTCGAGCTATACTTTTAATATTCACTACCTCTGTGCCTTTGTACCTGCCACTTAACCTCTCTTAGCCTCAATTTCTCCCTTTAGAAACTGGATATTCATAATACCTGAAAGCTCCCACCTCACAGAGTGGTTATTAAATTCCAGTGGAATCATATGGGCAACGGAATTTGCAAATGTTCAAGTATTACATTAAGGTGTTGATTGATAAACCCAAAGTCTTTTAATGCATAAAATTTTAATCTACAAGAGGCATTTCTTGGAATCAGGAAGACCTGGGTTTCACTCTATTCCTGATAAATCCCTGCCCTGTGGGTTCTTGGGTAAGGCCCTTAACCTCTCTCTGTGACAGGTTTATCCAGGATCATATAATGGCGGATAATTTTAAGGGTATTAGATGGCCAAGCAAGTATAAAGGGAAATTGAGAAAGCAACTCAGCTCAACTCTTCCAATATTCCCCCCCAAGAAACTTTAAAATAATGTCTCAAATTAACAGTGGGAGTAAGAGTCAACAACACGTCTGGGTGAGATATTTTTCCTGCCCAAGTCACCTTAGATCAGCAAAATAATTTGGTGAAACAGAGGTGAAATTCAACTCAGATTCAGGCATTAGCACCAGCCATGAAAATTGAAGGAAGCTATAAAAGTGGTGAAGACAGTGCCTTCTGGGGTTCTCAGCTCACAGATGGTAAGGTGGTCACATAATTGTTCATAATGAGATTATAAGAAACCATTTCCTGTCACTGAGTACAGGACCCTGTCATTGCTGATACATAGTTTGGGGTCCCAGTTCTAGAGCAAAGAGGAGCACTATCATTTGTGGCCTCAGAGAACAAGGAGCCCTGGTCACAGTTCCAAAGCAGAAAGGAGCACTAGTGCTTGCAGCTACAAGGGAGTAAGTTCCCTTCCGAGGGAAGACCAGGGAACAAACAAGGAAAGCAGTGACCACCTTTTCTTGGGTCATATCACCTTAGAATGACTGAAAAAAAATATTAGAGATTTCTAGAATTAACTCTGAAAACAACAGCAAAAATGTGCTGTTGGAATGAATGTTGGAAAATGAAAAATGAAAGTTGGAATGGTTTCACCCCTACCTTGAAAGTAGAGATAAATTTTAAAATTAATTTAAAAATTAAGAAATAGGAAAAAATAACACAATTTTAAAAATAATTTGACCCTGGAAGTTACTGTAGTAATAGAGAAGAAAAAAAAAACACAAACCCAGAAGAAAACAACAATATTATAATAGCTATAAGCAAAGGCTAAAAGAAAACAAAAACAAAAACAAAATTTTAAATCAGACAGAAGCCCAACAAGAATTCCTGGAAGTTTCAAAAGGGATTTTAAAATCAAATAAAAGAAGTAGAAAAAATTTTCAGGAAAAAAATCCAAGATAATTATGAAAAGAGAATCATTAGCTTGGAGAAAAAGGCACAGAATAATATATTTAAAAGTAACTTTGTTAAGAACAGAATTGGCCAAATGGTAAGAGGATACAAATCCACCGAAGAGAACTTTAAAAAAAAGCAGAATTGACCCATGAATTTTTCTCTAGGTGATATATTCCTTCTTTCACATCATGATGAACATGGAAACATGTATTATATGATAACATATCAAATTATATCATGAGAATGGGAAGAAAGGTGAGAACATGGATGAAAAAAAAGTCAGAAAACAATTTTAAAAATTATATCAACAAAGATATTGAAAAAAATATTTAAAATAATTTTAAAATCAGAATTGGCCAAATAGAAATAAAAGAGGCACAAAAATTCACTGAAGAAAAGAAATCTTTAACAAGCATAACTGGCCAAATGGAAAAGAGATCCTAAATTTCATTGAAAAAATTTAATTCCTTGATAATTAGAATTGGGAAAGTAGAAAGAAATGACTAGATGAGACAGCAAGAAAAAATGAAGCAAGACAAAAGAAATGGAAAAAAATAGTAGAAAATGTGAAATATGTAACTAGAAGAAAAAAGAAATTGCTTGAAAAATAGATCAATAATATAGAATTTAAGAGATATTGTACTACATGGAATCCATGATAAAGAATATAGAGCCTAAATATTGTTTCCAGAAATTATCAAGGAAAACTGATTTGTTATTCTAGACCCAGATAGTAAATTAGAATTAAAAGAATATGTCAATCACTCCCTGAAAGACATCCCAAAAGGAAATCTCCCAGGAATATTATAGCCAAGTTCCAGAGCTTTCAGGTCAAGAAAAAACTACTGTAGTCAATTAGGAAGAAAGACCACAAATATTGTAGAGTCACTCAGGATTACATAAGATTTAGCAACATCAACATTAAAGAAATGTAACACTTGGGATATGATATTCCATAAGAAAAAGGAGTTAGAACTATAACATTAAACTAGCTGGAGAAACTAAGTATAATCTTGCAGGAAAACCAAGAAAAATTTAATAGACTAGGAGACTTCCAAGCATTCATGATATCAAAAACAAAAACAAAAACAGCAGAGCTGAATAGAAAATTTCAATTTCAAAATCAAGACTCAAGAGAAGTATAAAAAAGAAATTATGAGAGAAATTTTAAGAGATTAACAAGGCTAAACTGTTTACAAACCTGTATGGGAAGATAATTGGGCAACTAGTAGGCATGGTGGATAGGTTTCTTGATCCAATTAAGGAAAACTTATCTTCCTGATTTTAAATCCAGTCTCAGACACTTACTGACTGTGAAAATGAAATGAACTGGCCCATAAAATGGAAATGGATAGCAAAATGAATTAAAAAACAGAATGCAACAAGACTATTTATAAGAAGCACAGTTAAAATAGATTTACATAAAGTAAAAGTAAGGGACCAGAGATAAATCTATTGTGCTTCAGCTAAAGTTAAAAAAGAAAAGGCTATCAATTATGATCTCAGAAAAGTAAAAAAGGAAAGATAGACATAATTAAAAGAGATAAGAAGTAAAACTATATTTTGTTAAAAGAGTACAACAGAATTAGTATTAATAATGAACATATGTTCACCAAATGTCACAACATCCAGATTATTTTTTAAACCCTTACCTTCCATCTTGGAACCAATACTGTGTATTGGTCCTAAGACAGAAGAGTGGTAAGAACTTGGCAATGAGGGTCAAGTGACTTGACTAGGGTCACATATCTGGGAAATATCTGAGGCCAGATTTGAACCTAGGACCTCCTATCTCTAGGCCTGGCTCTCAATCCAATGAGCTACCCAGATTCTCCATCCAGATTTTTAAAGAAAAATTAAATGGCTTAGAGGAAAAAATAGATGATAAAATTACATTAGACATTGTCTTCAACTTTCCCCTCTCAGAAAAAAAGGTGAATCTAACTATAAAAGGTATCAGCAAAGTTAGGAGATTAATAGAATTTTAGAAAAGTTATTTAAGATAGACCTCTGGGGTGAATTGAATGGAAAGTTATATAGTACACACCTTCACAACAGTTTACTACTTATTAAATCAAAAGACAATCAAACAAAAACATTCAGAAATGTCAAAAAAATTAAATACATCCTTTTCAGATAATAATGCAATAAAATGATACCAATTAAAAGGCCACATCAACACAGATTAAAAAAGTAATTGTATATTAAATAATCTAATTCTAATGAAAGAGTGGGTTAAAGAATGAATCACAGAAACAATTAATAATTTTATTAAAGAGAATAATAAGAATACAATATAGCAGAAATTATGCAGCCAAAAAAGTTCTTCAAGGAAAATGTGTATATCTAAATGCTTATATAAATAAATTAGAGTAAATCAGATAAAAACAACTTGGGAATGCAATTAAAAACTACTTGGAACAGAACAAACTAAAAATTTCCAATTAAATACCAGATTCAGAATCCTGAAAATTAAAGTAGAGATTTTTTTAATGAAAGTAAAACAATAATAAAACTAAGAAATAAAAATAGAATCTGCTTTTACAAAAGAACATATAAATCATGGATTAATGTTGAAAAGAAAATCATCAAAAATAAAAAGCATAAGTAAACCACCACTGAAAACAAACAAGACATTTTTAAAAGATATTTGTCTTAATGAGGTGGTAATAAATCTAACAATCTAAATAAAATGGATAACTATTTGCAAAAAGTATATAAATTGCCCAGATTAATAGAAGAGGAAATAAAAGACTTCTATAACCTTGCCTTAGAAAAATAAATTCAACAAGCTATCAATGAGCTTCCAATGAATAAATACAGGCACCTTTACACATGAATTCTAAAAGCCTTTTAAAGAATAATTGATTCCAATACTTTGTAAACTATTTAGAAAAACAGGCAAGAAAGTCCTACAAAATTATTTTTGACACAAATACAGTGCTGACATCTAAACCAAAAACAATAAATCCAAAGAAAATGAATTAGAGGCAAAATTCCTTAATGAATATGTATGCAAACATTTTAAATAAAATGTTAGCATTGTGACAAGGAAATCACTTTAAAAGACTGATATATATTAATTTAAGGTCGCCAAGGAGTTCAACAATGTAATTCCTTAATGAAAACTCAAGTCAGCAGTCAACCTTTTATGGAGTTTAATTACAAACAGGAGGAAGAAAGGTATTAGAGAGAGAGAGAGAGAGAGAGAGAGAGAGAGAGAGAGAGAGAGAGAGAGAGAGAGAGAGAGAGAGAAGGGAATAGGGCTTAAATACCCCCTCTGTTAAGGCTGGGCCAAAAGGCCCAAGCTCTTAGATAGCTGAGGCAAAGAAAAGAGATCAGTCCCTATCACTCATGTGACCAAAATGGAGAAACAGTCTCAGGGGCCTCCACCTCCAGCTTCCTTCAGAGCAAGCTTCTCTGAGCACAACCTCTCAGAGCACAACCTCTCCAACTACCCTTCAGATCTCAGACCTCGCTATCTTTCAGGAAACCATCCAAGTTCCCTCCCCTCAGTTCTCACATCTACCAATCACTGTCCATGTCTTCCCTGTGCCAATGGTGGCTCTAGCTTAACCCAGGACTGCCCAGAGGTCTGTGGCTTTGCACATGTCTGTTGAAGGTCATATTCTCAAATAATTAAATCTTGATCCTTTGCTGCAGCCCTTCCTAAATCCTGTTACCCTGAGTAGGGTGGAGATTGGAAGTTCCAAGACCTGATTCTGTCATTCCAAATATCTCTATTGTATCAATTCTAAAATCAATCATGACTCAAAGAACTTCCTGTTCTATGCTTAAGCATAGGTCAAAGCCCTTTCCATTGTTCAGCAAAAGGTTTCTGTCCTAAAGTAATCTTAAGTAGGGAGGAGAAGGACCCTCCCATGCCAAAGGGGGTTCATATTCCAATAAACTATCAGTAGGAAATTTTTCAAGTATGAAATTTCCCAATGGTGAAATTTCCAACATTTATAAGTCTAAGAAATTTTAAGGTTTACAGCATAGAGATTGCAACAATATATACAAAAAAGCAGACACTGTGAATAGGTGAGATGATTTGTAAGAAATCATGTAAAATGAAGTGAGTAAAAATAGAACATTGTACACAGTTTTAGCAATATTGTATGGTGATCAGCTATGAATGGTTTAGCTATTCTGCTCAATTCAATTATTCATTACAAGTTTGAAGGACTTATAATGAATAATGCTATCTGCCTGTAGAGAAAGAAGTGATCAATTCTTAATGAAATATGAAGCATCTTTTCTTTTCTATATTTATCCACAATTAAAAAAACATGGTAATATGAAAATATTTTGCATGATTTCATATGGATAATTGATATCACTTTTCTTGCCTTATGTGTAGATAGAAGAGAGTTTGGAAAAAGGGAGGAAATTGCAAACTCAAAATCTAAAAAAATGAATTTTGAAAAAATTTAATAACATTTTTAAAAGACTATAATTTTAGGGTTTGTACCAGTATTGTAATAAAATTTCAGGTTTGTATTAAATAATATATAATGCAGATAAAATACCCCATGAATTTTGAATATAATGTGCCAAGGTTGAATACCTTTCAAAGTCAAGACTTTTATACTTGCCCTGATTTCAATTTTTATTTTGACTTTAGATTGTAATTTTGAAAGACTTTATTTTTTTTAATTTGGACACAAACCCAGTTCTTGTATACTCTAGTGATCTCTGGGCTCTGGCAACTGAAGCATCTGATACTAACCTACATTTATCAAAAATCTGCATAGTACATCTCATTTTTAATCTTTTTGGATCTCAGTGCTCTCATCTATAAGATCAGAAGGTTTGACACATTGGTATCTGAGGTCCCTTCTATCTCTCAACTTGAGATTCTATCCCAAACCTCAGAAGTCTACTTTAAGGAAGTCAAATTCTTAGCTTTCCTCTTTCCATGTAGATATAATCCATCACAAGAATTTAAATAGCATGATAATAGACTATCAGTTAAATCCTATCTTTTCAAAAAAATGATGGCTTAAAAAGAGTCATCTTTCAGTAACAGTAGATTTGCTCGATTATTTGGTTTGTATTTCGCCTTAAATTTTTTATGTGATTTTTATTTCCCAATTATTTATGCTCCATTATTTTCTTTGTGATGTCAAGATTGAAGAAGGCCCCCAACATATTGGATGGACCTTGGAATCATTTTCCTACAGTGAATAATGAAGAGGATTGATCAATAGCTACTGAAATTCCTTCCAGCTGGAAAGCTATGATCTATGAGTCCTGACTACTCAATAGTTTATTCTTCAACATGTTCCTAAATGTATTTGAGATTTTACTTCCCTTTTCCTCTTTCCTTTCAGGGATTCCATTTGTACTGTCTATATTGAAGTACTTCCTCCAAATAACCAGAGCCCTCCCCGATTCCCACAGCTGATGTACAGCCTTGAAGTAAGCGAAGCCATGAGGATTGGTGCAGTTTTGTTGAATCTCCAGGTATGAAGTTTGGTGTCTTTGGAAAAACTTTTTGCTCCTGAATGAAAGGCAGTAGTTTTAGTGTTTTATGTTTAACACAGGCAATTTATTGGAAATAAATCAAAGGATCTGGCTTTACAAATAAGGTCTTCTTTTTTTTTTTAATCTTTACTTTCCGTCATAGAATCAATACTGTGTATTGGTTCTAAAGCAGAAGAACAGTAAAGGCTAGGCAAAAAAGGGGGTTAAGTGACTTGCCCAGGGTTACATAGCTAGGAAGTGTCTGAAGCCAGATTTGAACCTATGACCTCCCAACTCTAGGTGTAGCTCTCAATCCACTGAGCCATCCAAGTGCCCCTTCAAACTCTTCTTATTAGTTTGATCTCCTCAAATGACTTTTCATCTCTGGGACTCAGTTTATTTATCAATAAAAATAAAAAGGACTATATCCAATTTCTTTTGAGTCCTTTTAGAATTCCAAATCTTTGATCCTCTGACCTGAAAGACATAATCAATTAATGTATGTCCATAGTTTTAAAAACTATGAAAATGTGTTAATTCCTATTGAATGAAAATTTAGCCTTGAGAAAAAATCTATAATTATGTCAGTGAAATGTTTTTGAAGTTATTTTTTTTTCCTGCTGATTGTAGCCACTGTCAACCTGCTCTTATCAGCAGGAGTCTGCTGCAGTCACTGACAGGACAGAAGATAGGGTTTGAAAAAAAAAAACAAATAAAAAATCACATTTATATATATATATATATATATATGTACATAAAGATTGAGGACCTTCATGATTAAAGGTAGTACTGCTGTGTCATTTCTGGACTTGTACCCATAGTTTTCATTTTAAATGCATCATAAAATTGTAGAAAAGCTGGCCAACTAAGGAAATCTTTCTTTCAGCAATACTTCTGCCATACATTTGTCTTGAGATACTGAACACATCTGGATCTCAAAATTCCTAATCATTAAAAAGAGAATTTTCAATTATATAATCTCTAAAGTCCTTCCCAATATAACATTCTATACCTTTATACTCTGTGTTCTATGGTCTTCCAGCTCTCAAATATATTCAACTTTCTAAGGGTCATTCTAACTCTGATTCTGTATGTTCCCTATTTTTCACCTCTGCAGTTTAAAAAGCCACTTAGAATCCTCCCTTCTTCCCTTTCTCCCTTTTCCCCTCTCCCTTCCTTCCTTCCTTCCTTTTTTATTCCTTCCATCCCCTTCCTGTTTGAATATCCCTATTTCACCTGAGAACAATGTGTAAAAGTCACTTAGCATCCCCCTACCCCTTAACCAATGAAGATGAAAACCCAAGATTTAACCTTCTCCATTTGTCCACTGGGGATGCTTTATGCCCCCTCATCCCTTAGACATTCCCATACTCCTACTCTCCTGATGGGACCCTTTTAGTGCTTGATTTAATTTGATATGATAAAGTTTGCCCACTTCAGCTGAGAACTTCATGACTTATGGGGTGCATCATCATGTCCTGCAACATTCAAGTTCTAAGAAATCTGAACTCTGGGTTCTAAAGGTACCTCTATCTTGATCACTTCAAAGTTCTGGCATTATTTATCCTAAGTTCTCCTGCATCTACAATGTTTCTTCTTTCATGTACTATTTCTAACAACTCTTATATTCATTATTCTAATATCCTTTCGTGTTCTATTATGCCATTTTCGTAAGGTTCTTCCCACCTCTGTAATTCTATGTCCTAAGAACCTTCTAAGCTTTTATATTCTAAGACCTAGGGTTTTTTTTATTCTAAGGATTCTCCTAGTTCTAGCATTCTGTCTCTGTCTTGTCTTTCATCCCAACTCTAATATTATTCTAAGATCTATTCCAGCTTTCACAATCTATTTTGCAAGGTTCTTCAAGCTTTGCCATTCTATGTTTAGAACATAGATACCTAGGTATAGAGGTCAAGTTATAGATGTAGGGATCTATAGAACTGTCTTTTCTCTATATCCAAAAGTAAATATCTAAGTTATCTATATATAGTAATAGCTGAAGATTTTAATAGATATAGAGTTAATTGCTATAGCTCTATAGATCTATATATAGGTGTGAGTATAATTCTATACATATAATCTATCTCTCTTCTTCCTTGACTCTCAAATATTAGGAAATGGAAATCAAAGATTTATTTGAGCTTAAGCATTTGTTTTTTTGTACCTAGCCAGTTGATTGTTTCTAAGTATTATATGTATACATATAGGTATGTGTGTTTATATATGTGTATGTATATATATACATATATGTATAAATTAATATATGTATATGTATACATATGTATAAATGAATATATGTACGTATATTTCCTAACTAAACAAAAGGAGAATGAGGATTAAATCAAAGAAAAAATTAGCTGGTATATGCTATAAATCATTTGCTTCATAAATGCCTTTCCATCACCTGCAATGCCTATGTGAGACAGTAACTATAAGAGGGCAGGACCTGAGAAAGTAGTCAGTCTATGGCCATCAATCCCAAAGTTAAAAGCATTTTATATTTCTAGGAAGCTTTTATCAGACAAAAGCCATGGGAAGCAGAATAATCCTAACCACTATGAGGGTCTTTTTATGTTTCTCTCATGCTTAAAAACCTTCTGTTTCACTTTTTTGGCCTTTAGAATGAAAGATACTACCTTGACTTCTCTCCTCAGTTATGCCTACTGAGCTCTTTTTTTCTTCTTCAAGGAATAGACTAGGTCCCATTCCTAAACCTCTCATTTGAATAATTCCCTCTTAAGATTTTTCTAAAACATTTTTCAAGCATCTGTTCTTTGACCCATCATAGTTTATCTGATTTGGTATTTTGTACCCAGCCCAACACCACCTCCATTAGATAATGACCACTTTCATCGTAAGACCTATATATGTTCTGGTCTCCAAATCTCCATATTTCTAGGACATGTTGTGTGAGGTCAGATTTGAACCCAGGTCTTCCCATCTCTACACCTGACTCTCAATCCATTGAGCCTCATAACTGCCCCCACACTCACTGACAAGTAACTTGTCTTTTAAAAAGGAAAGGATGAGAATATAGGGCCTCAAAAGTCTAATGATGATGTGATTGATTAAACAAAAATATATGTATAAAAGCAACAGGATATAATCTATATACAGAAGTCACATTTCTTTATTACAATTGCCATGCCACAGATTTGTTGTTATTGAATTATTTCAGTTGTGTTCAAAACTCTGGGGACCCATTTGGGTTTTGCTTGGCAAAGATACTGGAATTGCCTGCCATTTCCATTTCTTTCTCCAGTTTATTTTTCAGATGAGGAAACTGAGGCATACTGATTAAATAATTTTCCCAGGGTCTCATAGGTACTGTTTGATATCAGATTTGAATTTCGGGAAAATAAGTCTTCCAGACTTCAAGCCTAACACTATTTTACCATATAATTGCTTAAGTCACAGGGTAAATTAGCATAAAGAGAGAAGGATTTGGATAAAGGAGGGAATTAGGTCTGAATTTAGTACAAGACACTTATAAACTGCAAGACCTTGAGGAATTCAGGGAATTATAGAATTTTAAGGTTGGAAGGAACCTCAGTATCTACTTTGTCTGAACTTTATCTGAAAAATAATTGCATCTACAACATACCATTTTGGTGCTTGAAGACCTTCAGGTTGGGCTAACCCATTACCTCTTTATATAATTCATCATGCTTTTAAACACCCCCATGACTGTTCTCGACTTCCTGGCTCAGGTTCATCATTTGTCATAGGGACAAACCATTACTTCTACTACGTGCTTTTGAGCAGTGCTCAGAGAAAAGTATTCTGTTATCTTAAAACCCAGTAAAAAAGTGAATTCAGAAAGCTGTAGAAGATCTATAATAGTTGAATAATTCTAAAGAAAGGTAGTGAGTTGAAAGAAAATCCTTTTTCCCCAGGCATGGTGTCCATGGTGCTGAAGTTAAGAAAATAGTTAAGATGACATGCCTACTGAACCTTTATCCTCTTTGTGGAAGCAAAAGAGTGATGGTTGCAGCAGGCTGACTCTATTAGGAAGAGCCAGAAGAACCCATCAAGTCATTTTTGGGAGGCTACCGTGTACCTACTCTCATTCACAAGCCACTGAGATTGAATTTGAACCAGTGACCCCCAAGTTGAAAAGCTTCTATCAAATTACTCAACCGGAGACCTTGGATAATAATAGGAACCATTAGAGTTACTGAGAGCTGCCTGGAATAGGGACCCAGGCTACATTGCCTGATCCCTGCTACTGCTATCCTCAGACTCATCACTGGTCCATTTATACCATCAGTGTATATGGGACTTTACAAAAAGAGGGAGAGAGGGACCTCTTTGGAAGAACATTTAATGGCTTATTTTGGAACAATTGTTAATGTTTTCATTTTCTTTTTCCCCTTACCATGATTTGCAGCACACACACACACACACACACACACACACCTCACAGCACTTATTTATTGTAGAAAATATTTTTGGTCCATTTGATTTTCTACCCTGTAACATCCCATTTTTTGGCCTGGGCTACAATGCCCTGATAATGATGACTTCCTGCTGAGTACAACACCATTGGATTCCTGACTTCTCAAAATGAGTCATTCTTCACAGAGTGTACTTGCTCAGATTTTCTCTTACAATCAGTTCACTTTTAACACTATAGCATCAGGATGAGAAGCCCATGACTCAGCCTTAAGGTGCCACCCTCAAAACCTCAGAAGACCTGAATTCAAGTGATACCTGTGACACAGTGAAAAAAAGAGAATCATAAATATAGGTCAGAAAGGAACTTTAACAATCATTTAGTCCACTCCTCTCTTTTTACAGATGAGGAAACTGAGGTCCAAAAAAGTTAAATTACTTTTACAAATTACAAAAGTTGTAATACGCCTAGGTCCTCTGATTCAAAAGTCTGTGGGGTTTTGGTTTATTTATCTTTTATTGTGATTTAATACTCATCAGACTTTCAGAACTAGAAGATAGCACTATTGGGAATATTATAAGATTTAGAGTTAATTAAAAAAGATTAGTGCATAAGGAATACTGTTTCAAAGTATGGAGCCTAGTTTGGAATTTGGAGCCAGAGTTCCTGCTAGAATTCTGAGGTAGTGAAAAGGGTTGGAGTTTCCAACTGTCAGAGTCTCTGTGTGAGCTGACCTTGGCTCTGGGGGCTGGTGGTTTCTGGATCTCTGGGAATTTTCCTCTGAAACATTGGGAATACCAGATTGACCATTTTGAAGAGAGAAAGTGGGTTTAGCAATGACTACAGGAGAAACAAATAGGAAGAAGAAAGAAGAGATTTTGCCTTTACCTCTGTGTGCCTGCAGAAGTGAAAACCAGGTTTTTCCTAGGCCTAGAAGGTCCAAAACTGACTGAGCTGCCATTTGAAGGGTGAACTATAAAGAAACTTGGAGACAATATTTTAAGGATTCTATATTGTTATAAGTATGTTAGAAATAGGTTTATGTAGTTAGAAATCGGGTTAAGGTAGTGATAAGGAGAGAGAGCAGGTCTGCATTTTCTCAGACTGAACCAGACCTCATGAGGGGCCTTGAGTTGTGTGTGGTTTGAGTTAATACCCCATTAGTATTAGGGATCTTTCCTGCAAAACTTTTTACCTTTCCTTTAAACCTTTATAAACTTATTAAATATAAGGTTTGTTTCCTAAATCTATCTTTGAGAAGTTCACTCTGTGTAGGTCAAAAGTAGATACATGGACTTGCAACTCACAAGCGACAGCCAGTTGGCCCTTACCATCCAACAAGGACAGAGACTAAGAAACGCCATTTCCAAAAATATACTTAACATCCCTCAACATGAATTTGGGGTGGGGACATTTGTTATTAACATCTTTGGATATTTGTAGATAGCTGTCATATCACCTCTTCACATTACTCCTCCTCTTTTGGACCAGCTAATCCATAAACTACTTTCTAATATGAAAACCCCTGAGCCTATGACAGGAGGCAAGTGTTCTGAGAGAATGGGACATAGGAGGGTAGTTTGGATTGGTTGAAGATCAAGTGTATCACATTAGAGAAGGAAATTGAAGATACCTAAAAAAGTAGAATGAAGGAGGAAAGAAAGAATGTCTGTAATGTCAAAAAAAAGGAGTGATGTCAGAACTCCATAGGCAAGCACTCTTTCATTTTTGAGTCATATATGTTCTCTTTATTTTTGACATTTGTAATCCTCTTTCTTTAAGATACAATTCATTTTCCTATTCCTCTTCCATAAATCCTACCCTCATTCCCACCCTATCCCCATCTAACTGGCTAAAAGTCTTTCATCATCTTTTTCCAGGGAATGTTAAAAATCTCTCTTTTGCTACCAACAGCCCCTGCTATTTTGTGCATTTATGTTATATCCTTACTCACAGGCAGCTCTGCTCCCTAGGAGAATGTCAGTTTCTTAGGGGCAGATCCTGTTTCCTCTTTCATTTTTGTATCCCTAGTACCAAGCTCAGTGCTTTGCATGTTGTAAAGATTTAATAAATGTTCTTTGAATTAAAATACCAAATGTTTGCTTATGAACCTGAAGAGATGAACAGGAAATGTTATGTTCAAGCCTTAAACCTTCTGTGTTCATCTCAGAACGGCCATGCCAACCACTTCTAACACATGTTATTTTATATTTTAGTAGGAGCATAATGTTGTTTTTCTTATGGATAACCCTTGGTTATCTATGAAAATAGGGAAAATTTGCCAGACAAATTAGAGCTGTTGACCTTACAAAATTATATTTAGCCACCACCTTCCCCTTTGATCTTGGACATATCAGCTGATTGACCTTCTCTGAGAGATTATCATTTTTTTTCTATTTCATTGGTATGTGAGTACAGTCATTTTGTCCTAAGACAAATAACAGAAATGTAGTGCCTTGGGACAGCTGAGTGGCTCAGTGGACTGAAAGCCTGGCCTAGAGATGGGAGGTCCTAGGTTCAAATCTGACCTCAGATACCTCAGATACTTTCTGCTGTGTGACCCTGGACAAGTCACCTAACCCCCATTGCCTAGCCCTTAACACTCTTCTGCCTTAGAACCAATACACACTAGTGATTCTAAGAGGGAAGGTAAGGGTTTTTTTTTTTTTTTAAAGAAATGCAATGTCTAAAACATAGTAGGTGCTTAATAAATGCTTCTTGATTGATTGTAACAAAACAGAGTTATTTAATATTCTTTCAAAAAAATTTTGGCTTCTTTGCCATCTGGAGAGGAAAAGCATAAAATAAGGAGCCAGGAAATCAGTATTGGCATCTTGCATCTAACACAAACTCATTGAATGATTTTGGGAAGCCACTTTGTTCTTCTTCCTCTGATCCTCCTCTTTCTCACTTCTGCATGACCATCTGTGGTTAAAAATGAGAAACAATAAACTTTACTTCATCAGGATACATTATGGCATCAAGAAGCCCCTCATCAAAACACTTTGTGTATATGTGTGTCTATATGGGTGTGTATGCATTGGTATGCAGTACAGGAAAGATGCTTTAAGTCTCTTAAGACATTCCACTACCCTTTCAACCTTATGAACCTGCATAGTTTCAGTTAAAGTGATAGGGCAGCAGATTTTCTGCAAAGAGTGACCTGCCACCTCTTTCCTTAAGTTATGAATCTTTCATTTTGTAAGTTTTATATTCCCTTTCCTGATTGTGTTGGCTCAGCAGTGAGCCTAATCCTCATCTATAAAATGAATTACATGAGAAATGACAAGAAAACCCCAAAAGGGGTCACAAAGAATTGGAAATGATTAAACAGCAATAAAAATTTTCCTTCCTCTGTTCAAGTGATGGCATTGATAATTCTCCCTTATTGATATCATTGGCTTGCTTATTAATGGTCTCTGGAGAGACATTTCTTTTTCCTTGATGGGCTCCTGAATTCATGTATCCCATTCCCTTGCTCTTTTCTCTTAAGATTTCCATCCCTTGAGCCTGAAAATTAGCACACTACTCTTTGCCTCCAGGATCCATCCATTATTTTTACCCTGTAGGCTCTTCTCTTCCTTCACTCATTAGTCTCAGTTTGGTGGTAGCTTTAGGAATCCTTAGTCCTCCTTTACCCACCTTAGTTCCCTGACATAATTCATTTCTCAAGGCTTATTTCCTCATCTATAAAATGATTGACCTGGACTAGGAGATCGTTATTGTCCCTTGAGCTCTAAAGTTTTTTCTTCACTTCTCCTGTTCAATTCTTCTCACTTTTTCAAGGTCAAGGGATCTTAGGAGAGAGAGGAGTGTCAAGGAATTATTATTTTTAAGCCTTAAGACAAATTCATGCTTGTGAGAAATAATTGCAAAATTACAGAAGCTTTGCGGGAATCGCTCAATTATTTGGAAGCTTTGTGAAAGTCTGCCCTTCTGCCTTCAGGGCTTAGATCTGGCTGCTAATTTCAGGCTCTGGGCAACTTTGAAATGTTCTAGAACTTTTCTACAATTAGATCATATTTTTCCACATAAAGATGATAAGGAGGTTAAGATTTGACAATTACAATGTGCTGTACATATATGTTATGCCCATTATTGTATATGTTTCTATATGCCCTAGAGGTGAAATTTTATTTATTCATTGTCTCTCCTGGTAGAATGTGAGAATGTGAGCTCCCTGAAAGGAGGGAGAGTCTTACTTGTTTTTGTTTGTTTGTTTGTTTTCTGACAATACCCTACATGCAGTAAATGCTTACTAAATGATTTTTTCACTCATTCATCAACAAGCCAACAAATAATTATCCCACACTTAGTATGTTCTAGGCCCTGTGCTAAGCTCTGGGAATGGAAGGAACTTACATTCTAATGTCAAAATACCACACATAAAAGAGGGCCAGCAGAGAGGATGTGCCAGGTAATGACACAATAGAAAGTCTTGAGTGAAGCCTAGAGAGGAATGAGATTATGGCTGGCCTGGGTATCTTCCTTCAAAAGAAGTTATGGAAGGAAGTCATCAATTAGAGTGAGAGTTCATAAAGGCTGGAAGTACTTGCAATGTGTGAATTAGAGTTGGATTAATCTGTAGTATTATAGATGAAACCCAGAGTGCATCTTAGAGAAGAATTCATTGATTTCATGTTTACAATAACTCTTTGAGCTACATGTTATTATTTTCCTAACTTTAGAAACTAGGAAATTAGAGTGAAAGCTTAAGTGATGTACCCAGGGATAGGATTAAAAATTTAACACATAAAAGATCTTGAAAGTGACAAAATCAATTCCCTTTCATTATACAGATAAAATAACTGAACTGAGAGAGGTTAAGAGACTTGTTCAGAGTCCAACATCCAGTAGAATTTACCAGATGAATGCAGGTCTTCCTGAATTCCAAGTACAGTGCTCTATTCACTGCAACTGAATTAAAGAAGATAATTATCAGTGAGAGCAACATAGACAGTCTGTATAACCTTATCACAAATTACTAACAGAGATGGAATTAATAGAAGTTGCAAAGAATAAAATCAGTTTAAAGTAAGGAGAGATACTCTTAAAATTAAGGCACTCCACGATTGGAAGGGATCCTTTTAGAAGAAGTTCTCTCCACAAATACTGGAGGGTTTCAAGTTGGGGCTGAATGGCTATTTGTCCCTTGAATTATAATTGGGGTTTTTTTTAATATAGATTGGATTAAGATTCTTTTTTAAATCTGGGATTCATGGACCTTCAGAGCATGGCTATACTTCAGGAAGATTGATGTTGTATGAGAAAAAGTTAGACCTTTATTTGCATTCAACTTATAAATGAAATTTAGCATTTATTTAAAATTGTTTAAAAATCTTCTGATGAGAAGAGACCAATGAGCTTTACCAGATTTCTGAAGGTGTCCATGACATATAAATAGGGTAAGCATTCTTGGAGCTGACACTTGCCCCTTAAAATTCTCTGATTGCAAAATGTCTGGGAATTTTTATTTTTGAAATTTACTTTCCATTATTGTAGAATTATGTCATTTTTCATTCTTGATTCTTTATCATTTTGAGTCTAAATATTAAAGATTTAAATTTACCTAAGAGGGGGGTATATCACACCTGTGTATTATTTTCCCTCATCCCCCATACACATATCCCCTGGAATATGATTAATATTCATAATTGGTGATTCTGTACTTCACACTTGAGAAATGTGAATTTTGTTAGTTTCCCTTTATGTCCTCCTTTATTTTATGAAAAGAATGCATTTTCACTTCTTTACTTGAAGTGGATTTGTATACTTGCTTTTCTATTATTACATTATTTGGGGAAAAATACAATCATTAACTAAGTGAGAAAAATGAAATAATCTGTGAAGAGGCAAAACCTAGAGACGAGTAAATGTGTACAGTTAAATTAGCATTCAGCCTAATAGAATTAGGCTTCCTCAGGGAATACTGGGGGTTCTATCTATTCCTCTTGAATAGGAAAATTAAACTACGGTCCTCCAGAATTGTTTTCCAGTACAACACGGCTTCATAAAGGATTTCCAACAATCTCTTTAGCTTCAGTCATTAAGAGGCCGCAGAATTCTCTATTCAGAGTCTATGATGTCAGCATTTACTAATAGCCACCCACAAACATGAAGTCATGGATGCATTCTCTCATGTTTACTCTAGCACTGTATGACCAATGTATCCAAGGAAGACTCGGCATTGACTATGGCTATTGGGTATCTGTTTCCCCAAAAGCAAGTACACACATCTAATGGACACACACACACACACACACACACACACACACACACACACACGTACACTCATTGTATTTTCTGCTGCTCTTCATCAATAGAGAATTGACACTGACTTTGAAACCAGTCTCTGGGGGCCAAAGACAACAGACTTGTACAGAAAAACTATGGCTAGACAGTTAGTGCTAATTGTTAGAGAAACTGAAGAGATGAGTAAGAAAGAGATTTGGTGATTAGGGGGCTAATGTGGCTGCTTAGAAGTTGAGGGAATCAGGAGGTGGGGAGGCAGCATGGCTCGTTGGTAGGTTTGTCATGTTACCAATCCCCAGCAGTTCATCAAGTAATGGATGTGTCTGGGTGCAGATTCTTGGGGACTGGACTTGCCTTTAGAACAAACCTCGATTTAGCTAAACAATGGAAATTCCACTTCAGCACAGAGGCAGACCCCTCCAACCCACATGACTAGTTAGCAAGATTGAGGATAGTCTGAGTTTTGCTGCCCTTTCTGGGCAGTGATTCTAGCATTTGGAATTGCTGATAGAAGAGCCCTCAATGAAGTACTCAATTAATTACCAAATATTATTAAGTGCCCAGCGTCAGAGACAGTGTTGTATAGCATAATGTGTCCTGGATTTGTAGGAGAGGATCTGATGTTGCTATCTCAGTTATCTGTGACCACGAGCATTTGAACCCAGGTCTTCAGACATAAACAAAGTAGCATTCCTTTAATGATTATGGAGAAAGCATGTAAGCCTGTTTATGTAAACATGTAGATACATATATGAATGGGACATCGAAGAGGTATCTGGGAGGCATAGAGGAGAGATTGGGGGAATCAAAAGCAGGAAAACATGAGTTTCAATCCTACCTGAGACATTCACCAATGATGTGACCCTGGACAACTCACCTCATTTCCCTAGCTCTATTTCCTAACACATAAATGGCAAAAATAATAATACTCCCTTTCCAAGGTTTTATCAAGCAGATCAATTGAAATAATATTTATAGGGGGCAGCTGGGTGGCTCAGTGGATTGAGAGCCAGGCCTAGAGATGGGAGGTCCTAGGTTCAAATCTGGCCTCAGACACTTCCCAGCTGTGTGACCCTGGGCAAGTCACTTGACCCCCATTTCCTAGCCCTTACCACTCTTCTGCCTTGGAGCCAATACACAGTATTGACTCCAAGACAGAAGGTAAGGGTTTAAAAAAAAAAGAAATAATATTTATAAAACATTTTGTAAATCTTAAGAGTGTCATACAAGCCTTAGCTCTTCTCTTCTCAGCTCCTTTCTACATGTCCTTATACATAGAGGTAATTCAGAATATATGAAAATGAGCACAATGGTGATTAGGGATGAAAAGAGTCTTTAGTGAAGATGGCTTGTCGATCATAGACACAACCTGTGAGGGCTGAAGTCAGCTCTTTTCCAGTTTGTCCTCTACCCATTTGGATACTGACTACACTAGAGGAAGTAGAACATTTCACAGCCCCACTCCTGGTGACCACCAGGCCTCCCAGTGATGTGGGATGGAGGCAATGCCTGAGGTTGCTCTAGCAATTTGGATCTGAGGGATATTGATCAATGGGGATTGTGATGCTCTGGCTATTCCCATCCTTCCTCACTGAGCTTCGACTAGCAGCTCAAACTTTGTAAATGAACTGACCAGGGAGTAGTCAGCATTACACCTAAGGTGAGGAAATTCTTTCTGCTAAATCTTAACCAGCCCCTGAAGGGCATCAGGCTTCTCCTGCAAAAACAATCCCTTCCAACAATTCCCTGACTAACTTCATACATTTAATGAATACAAAGCTGAATGTAGAGGCTAAAAAGGCCTAACTCCATCCACTGCCTCAGACACTTAATAGTTGGGAGACTCTAGACAAGTCATCTAAACTCTCTGATTCCCATTTTCCTCTTCTGTAAAATGAGGAGGTTGGATTCAGTGACAGCTTTGGACCTTCCCAACTCATCTGTGATCAGAAGATTGTAAAGATACAGTTTGATGGAGAGATCTGTCCAATTCACCTCAATAAGGCAGGTGACAGGTTTTATAACAAACCAAGGGAAAGAACTGAGCTGCCCATACTCTTAGCTCCCCTTGGCTATACACCTTTTACTCTTACTTCTTCTCCCACATCTGGATTAGGCACGGCACTGCTTCCAAAGTCTAGCTTCCCACTAGGGAGTGTAGGATACAGCACACTCAGAACACTTCTAGGGATAGAGGGAGATGCCTTCCTCTCTCTCCACCTGCTGAGGATTGGCATGAAAGTGCTGGGTTCTATAGGGTCATCAGTAGTGCTGGGCTATATTGCAAGTCTACTGACAGAACATGCTGGGGAACAGACCATCTCTTCTGCTTTCATTTGGTGGAATCTATCCAACTTCTGTGCCTTTGCAGTCATGTTGCATTGCAAAGTCAGCCTAATGAATTCATTTCAATTGCACAGGCATTGATGAGTGTCTGTTGTGTGCCATTTACTCTGCAGGCATGTAATGGGAGTGCACCTGCCCTCAAGAGCTTTACATTTTCCTGGGAGAAACAATGTATAGATAAAGACACATGTCCATATCTATACATATTTATACATATGAGTGTGAGGAAATACAGATAAATACAGACAGACACACAAACACACACACAAAGACAGAGAGAATTCTTTAGTTTCTAACAACTAGGAGGTGAGATCAGGATAAACATTCTGACATAAGTGGCATTGAAATGAAGTTTCAAGGGAGCTAGGGAGGTCAAGAAATGGAGGTGAGAATGGAGGGTATACAAAACATGGAAAATGGCCTGGACAGTAAAATTGAAAATCTGTTACCCTTAAAAAAAAAAAACAACTACATTTCCCAGGAGCCCACTGACTTCTTGTCATTACATAATTCCTGTAGATAGGGGATATTAGGCAGGGACATTGAAGGTCCCACCTCTTTACTTCCTGTCCCAAGCTTGGTGGTGGTAAGGTAAGTGTTTGAATTGACTCATCAGCCATGGGCACTTGGTCTTTATTTTGTATCCTCTTTATTCCTTGATTTCTAATGATCCTTAATAAACCTCTATAAAATATATTTTTATTATTAGAGATTTAATTTTTCTAAAAGATACCATGATATGTAGAATGAACATCCAATCAGCTGGTGTGACTGGGAGCACATGAGGGAGAGTGATAGAAAATTGACCTAGAAAAAAATACACTGGAGTCAAATTGGCTATAAATATCAAATACAGGAATTGTCATCCAAGAAGCAATTATGAGCCATTGAAGGTTCATGAGCTAGAGATTGTTAGTTCTGTGCTTCCAGAATACGAGTCTGTCAACTGTGAGGATAGATTAGAGAATAAAGAAACTGAATGTTGTGAAAACTTTTGCAAAAAGTAATAAGGGGCTGAAAGGTCATGTTGAGCACTGTGTAAGCATGGAAAATGAAAAGGATTGAGGAGTGTTGTGGAAATATAAATGAGACTTGTCAACTCTTGAGATATGCATAATGAGATAGAATGAAACCTCAATGATGGCATACAAATTTCTAGGTTGAGTGACTAGCAGATGGTGATTCCCTTGAAAAAAGAAGGAAGAATGGAAGATGGGAAGAGGGATGGGGGGTGGAAGAGTTCTGTTTTTGACATGTTGAGTTTGAGATACCTATGGGACATCCATTACATAAAGCATTTAGAGATGGGCAACTTGGAAAGTTATATATCAATATCAGCTCTTCTTAATAGAGGGAATGACATTCTGGAATCCATCATGGCAGCCCTTTTGGACTTTGAGGTTTTGATGTAAAAAATCTAAAACATGATCTCTGCTGTTGGCCATGGTTTAGAGTCCTTTTTTTTTTAATCCATACCTTCTGTCTTAGAATCAATACTAGGGGGCAGCTGGGTAGCTCAGTGGATTGAGAACCAGGCCTAGAGACAGGAGGTCCTAGATTCAAATCTGGCCTCAGCCACTTCCTAGCTATGTGACCCTGGGCAAGTCACTTGACCCCCATTGCCTAGCCCTTACCACTCTTCTGCCTTGGAGCCAATGCACAGTATTGACTCCAAGATGGGAGGTCAGGGTTTAAAAAAAAATAAAGAATCAATACTAAATATTGGTTCCAAGGAAGGGCTAGGCAATGAGGGTTAAGTGATTTGCCCAGGGTCACACTGCTAGGAAGTGGTTGAGATCATATTTGAGCATAATACCTCCCATTTTAAGTTTTGGCTTCCTATCCACCAATCCAACTAGCTTCTCTTTCTGTTCCTTTCATGTAAACAGCTTTCTTATCCCACGTTCAGTGCTCATTTATCAACACTAGCCTCTTTGCAATTTCTTCTGTATTCATGGTGTTTAAGTAAAGAAAAAAAAGAAAAGAATAAAGGCAGCTAAGTGGCTCAGTGGATAGAGCGCTAGGCTTGGAGTCAGGAAAACCCATGATTCTTTTGAGGACCAAATAAAAAATTTTTGTAAAGGGCTTAGCACAGTTACAGGCATATAATAGCTGCTTAATAAATGCTGGCCACTTTCTTTTATCCCTTAGAAATTTTTTAGATAACAGAGTGTGAATTTTGCAGATACACTATAGATGACATTTTTCCCTCTTTACAAAGAAAATGCCACCCCTTCCAAAGTCACTTTGTATCTTCGCCCTTGTTTCTGATGTTTAGATTTTTTCATTGAAAATCCTCCCATTTCCTTTGATGGTTGGAATGTGACCAGGTCTCACTCTGAGGCCTACGTGGCACGTTTCCATGGATAACCAGTTTCGGGGGCTGAGGTTTTAATAGCAGGGTCCAGAATTACCTTTACTAACTTGGCAATAAATGATTCCCACTGTTGCGTTGTCCCAGAGTTTATTGCTTGCCTGGAAGCTGTTTATTACTGCACACACTGCCAGCTAGTGTTGATTAAAGCTTAAATATGCAAATGCTGTAATTTTCCTGAGATTTTGATAAATAGGACCTGAGCAAAAACAATGTTATGAGGTAGACTCAATAAGCGGCTAATAGGAGAAGGCCCTCTGAGGGAAACAGCCATTCTGTTGATCCTGAGAAACACTTTTATTTCTTTCTCTCCATTATATTTTTTCAGCTTAGGGATTAGAAGGGTGACTCTTTTACAAATAAGACTTAAGAAAAATGGAGGAAGCAATGGATGCAAAGAAGGGAAATAAAATGGAAGGGAAGGAGAGTCCAAAGCTTCACGGGTTCCTATACGTAGAGCCAAAGAAAATCTGAGAGCTTATTGGTGCTAAAGCCCTCATTTTGCCCATAAGGAAACTGAGGGTCAGTAGGATGAGTACTTTGATCAAGTTCACTCCATGAGTTCTTATCCGAGGCAGGACCTGAAATCAGGTTCTCTGCCCTTTGAGCTGGTGTTCTGACCACTTAGATAAAGTGGCAACTTATTCAATTAAGAAAAATGAGCATCCAATTCCTTCACTCACTTCCTACTTCAGTGCCTCATCATGGCCTGAGGAGGCTCTTGAAGCCATGCCAGCGGAGATAACTCCGATCAAGCTTTAGAGGCATTGCATATGGACCTGGTAATATCATCAGTGTTCATCCTCTGAAGATCAATCAGGTTGGCCCAGCTCAGAGGAGCTCAGCCTCTGAAAAGGCTTGATCAGTGGTCCTTTTGTGGTTTTCGTCATGAAGTCATCCACTCCATGTCACAGAAGGATTGAAAGCCTGGTCAGGGGAAAGAGGGTCTTTGCCGTAAATTGGGACAGTGTTGTATAGTGGATAGAGCCCTGAACTGTGATGAGGTAAAACCTCTGTTATAATCCAAACTCAGACATCCTTAGCTATGTTGTCCTGGCCTAGGCATCTTAACCACTCAGAGTCCATTTCCTTAACTCCAAAACAGAGGCCTGGAAACACTGGCCTCTAAGGGACCCTTCCAACTCTGAGTCTATGAACCTTCATAAATGTATAAGAGAATCACCTTGATTTCATGCATCAAAATATTCCTATGCTACGTTTACCCAACTAAACTGGCGGTTTTGATCCATGTTTGAGGAAATGAAGAAAAGGGCATTCCTTGCACATATTATTCTTTCATGTACACACACAGACATACGTATACAAACATATGTATGTGAACACAAACACAGAATATATATCTATATACATATATGTGTTTAGATATGTATAATAATTATATACATACATAAAACACATATATGTTAATGGGGGTCTTTAACAGGTCAGAATGAAATAGGGAGGTGGAATTCTGGGTAAAGAGTCAGGATGAATTGAGTTGAAGTTCATATTGAAAGGGTTTCTCATTGAGATCATTGAGTTCAATCCCCAGTGTATAAAGAGAAGGCATATTTTTATTAAGAATGCCTTTTTCTGGGGGCAGCTGGGTAGCTCAGTGGATTGAGAGCCAGGCCTAGAGTTCAAATATGGCCTCAGACACTTCCCAGCTGTGTGACCCTGGGCAAGTCACTTGACCCCCATTTCCTAGCCCTGACCACTCTTCTGTCTTGGAGCCAATACACAGTATTGACTTCAAGACTGAAGGTAAGGGTTTAAAAAAATAAAAAGAATGCCTTTTTCTGAGTTCCATCTAAGCAACATTCCAGAGCTAAGACCCGTGATCCTGTGGGATGAAGCTTTTTTCCACCTCCAATCTAGGCCCTATTAAATGGAGATGAAAGGGCTTAAATGGTTTCAGAAAAGATAAGTCCTGTCACAATAAAGGAACTGAATCCAGGGTAAGAAGACTTAATGAGGAGATGACACCACTAGCAAAGAGCTATGTTTATATTTGCAAGTCTAATTGAAATACTAATTACTCTCTTACCATTAACAAGATCCATGCAAATTGTACATTATTATAATCCTCTAAACTCTCCGTAAATACTCTGATTTACCCTCATAATCTTTCCCCCTCTCTTACTATACTCACTCTTGAACAAGGGAAAAGGAGCGGTTGTAACTCTCTGAGTCCTTGTTTGTGGCCCCCATCACTAATCTTTAAGGTTCTTATTACCATTTTCAGAAGCAGATTTTTTATTCAAAGGTTCATAGAGATTGAGGCAAAGTCTGGAAGAATTAGGCCTCCTGAATTGCTGATAATTTGTCCTGGTGAGAACAAAGACCCTTCAGATTTCTGCAAAAAAGAAAAAAATGTTCTCTTGTGGCAGAATATCCATTGACCCAACCCTTGTCCATGAGATTTGCAAAGAAATGGAGCTTGAGAGTTAATACCTACACAACACACACACACACACACACACACACACACACACACACACACACACACACACACACACACTCCTCAATATACTCTAGCAAGACTAAAAGCCTAGTGTTGTGGGAAGAAATAGATTATCACTCTGCCCTATCAATAAGATCTGAAGATTCTTATTATGATATTCCTGATCAGGTCCCCTCAGTGATACATCAATAATGTCTGCAAAAGTGCTTTATGATTATGATCACATCAGTGCTGTTATGGTAGGGGCTATTACCATCTCTGCTTTCTAGATGGGGAAACAGACTGAGAAGGGTTAAGTGATTTACCCAGGGTAACACAGTTAGTCAATATCTGGGATCTGGGGTACTTTCAGAATTCAGAATTTAGTTCTTCCTCTCTCCAAGTCCAAAGTCTTTTTTCAGTACTCCATCTAGTAGTCAGGAAACACTGGTATGTAAATCGACTAAAACCTCTCTCTATCCACACTTCTTTCCTTCTTCAATTAAAGCTCCAAGTTCCATTACCTAATGTTCGAATGACCAGAATCTGAGCCCTCCTCAATGAACTGGTCAAAATCTTTGGGACCCATCCGAGTTTATTAATGTCTGTACTAAAACTTAACATGAGCAAAAAGAAAGAAAGAAGGAAAGAATTCCTTGGAAGGGAAAAAGTGTTGATAGGATGATTTTGAGTCATATTTAGCTGGATCATGGACTCCTACAGAATGAGATGCTAATGAACTTGATTAAATTAATCTCTAGCCTTGACCCCCTCTTTAAATATTTCTAATTTTTCTTAATTGCTTTCTGTTGACTCCATTGTCTCTAAAGATTTTTAAGGTCATTTCAGTATCCTTTTTCTTGGCTTGAGAGATCCTTCCATCAATTTAAAGTTTGCCATAGGGGGCATGCCCATGGGACCGTATCTCAGTCAGCTACCATCTACTTTCACGTGGGCCTGAATCCCTAGATGCCTGCAAATTTACCCAATGTTCCTGGCAGACTCCACATGGGAACATATTTATTGAGTCTGAATCTCTAAGGACTCTGCCCAAACTAGATTAACTTCACAGGCCCAATGGAGGGGGAGGGAGAATGTTGGAAGTGGAAAGTTAACATTGACTGTTTTACTATTCCTCACCAAAAAAAAGGAGCTGACATTTAGAGAGTGCATTGAGGCTTACAAAACATTTTACATAGATTATCTCATTTAAGCCTTCCAATGTCCTTAGGAGCTAGGTATTGCTGGGATCACTGTTCCATATTACCCAAGAGAAAACTATGGTTGAGAGTGGGTATGCAGTTAGTAGGAGTCTAGTGTGTGAGGAATTATCAGAACTCAGGTCTTCCTGTCCCCAACATGTGACTCTCTTATGGTCCCATAGCAAGTAAATATGTGAAATAGATTTTGAGCCCAGGTTTTCTGTTTTCAAATCCAACCTTAATTCCAGATTACTCTACTTCCTATGGAAGACCCTTTTTGATTAAATACACCAAGAATAAAATTGTAAAATTCCTCTCGGAGAATGAAAGCTCCTTGAATTCAAGGGCTGCTTTGCAGAATCTCTATAGAATTTCAGAATTACAGTGGTCCTCTTTGGCCTTTTAGTCTACTTCAGATCCTAAAGCAATACATCCTCTTTTACATTCAACTCAGCTAGCATTTCAACTCAGTGTAATCTTTTTTTATTAGTCCTCCAACCTAATATCATATAATATAGACTCAAAGTCTTTCACCAGCTTAGTTGTTCTGCCCTGAATGATCTTTAATCTGTACCACAATTGAACTCAAAACTCCAAATTTGGTCTAATGAGGGCAGAATATGAATGAGCTATCATCTATTATCACTGCCTCTTAGAATGTAATCAACATTTGCAATAGTTTTTATTTTATTTTATAGCAATAGACATATCATACTTCTTTTTTAAAAAATCCTCTTCATTCTGTCTTAAAATTAACATCATATATTGGTTCCAATCAGAAGAGCAGTAAGGGTTAAGCAATGACTTACCCAAGGCCACACAGCTAGGAAGTATCTGAGGCCAAATCTGAATCCATGACCTCCTGTCTCTAGGCCTGACTCTCAACAACTGAGAGTACTTACATCATACTTTTAACTTGTATTAAACTTGAGATCCACTAAAACCCCCATATTTTTCTCAGAAAAATTCTAATAATATCTCCTCCATTTTTTACTTTGAAGATTTTTTCAACTCAAAGATAAGATTTTACCCTGAATATTATTCTATTCAGCTTTTTTTAAGATTCAACCTAATACTCAAACCTGTCAGTGTTTTTGGATGCCAACTATGTGATACAATTTTTTAACTATTCCTTTTAGCTGTGGGGTAGCCACAGATATGATGATATGAGGAGTATGTGATATATGCCTTTATCCAACTTACAAAATATTTTCCCATATACCCAGTGCCTGATCCAGTGAACTGTATGTATTTTACATTTAATCAATATTTTCCTTGCACATCTGAATTCATCCCAATCTACCTTTTTTAGAAATACCAAAGCCTTGTTATTGTTAAGTAGTTTTAATCATCTCTGACCATTTATGACCCCATTTGGGATTTTCTTGGGAAAGATACAGTGCTTATTTGGCATTTCCTTCTTCAGCTCATTTTTCAGTTGAGGAAACTGAGGTAAACTGCATTAAATCACTTGCCCAAGGTGACTAAGTTAGAAAGTGTCTGAAACTAGATTTGAACTCAAGGTGAGTCTTCCTGGCTCCAGGTCTGGCATTCTATTCACTGTACCAACTGTCAGCCACCAATCCCTTATTATTCTCATTATCATTCATTTCCCATCAAACATCCTTTCTTGAAGCTAGTCAATCAAAAATATTGACTAATTTAAATTCTACTTTTTGAGAACTGACTTGAGCAAATGCCAACATGCCTGGTAGAGTATGAGATCAGAGGAACACAGATTTCTAGGTGAAGGAGGCCTTCTTTAAGTCTCATGAGAGTACAAATATTTTATTCTATAAATTTGGGGAAAGGGACTCAGAGGAATTAGGTTACTTTCTAAAGGTCAAATGTGTAATAGATGAGAGAGCTAGGCTTTGAAACCAGGTTCTCTGACTCAAGGATATCAAGCACAAATTGGAATTAGAAGATATAAGTAAATCATTGAAGGAGAGAAGCGATAGCAATGAGAGAAATGAATAAAGATCAATTTTGGATTGGTACCATAGGAAAAATAAATCTTGCTCACATTTAAAACTACTCAAAATTCTGGTGGATTTCCTAGAACTGTTGTGGGTTCTCTCTCACTGGAGATCCTTGAGCCAAAGGTAGCTGATTCCTTATTGGAAATATCAAGGAAAAGCTTCTTTTTCAAATCTAGTTTGGCATATTCTATGATTATTTAAGTATCTTTTCCCAACTCCCCCATTTACTCAATACCTATTATAGATCTTAGTTTTGCTGGATTCCTTTAAGACTCAGCTCATATCACACTTTGCTGACAGTTAGAACATACTTTTTTTAAAAACTGTAAGATGAGGCTGGTTGTAGCTTAACAACTTTATTAAGTCAAAAGGAGGAAGAAGAGGAAAGAGAGGGAAAAGTAGGTACTTATCTGGCTAATCTGTGGCCACCATTGTGGGCCTCCTCAGTATACTCCAAGATGGGTCTAGTCAGCAACATCCACAGCATGCCAAAGGCCCCCACTTCCTTCTTGACTCACCTTATGAAGTCTTTTCTCCACCCACTAACTCACACTAACTCAGGAACCAACCATAGTTTCTTAATTTGCCTGGTCCACCCAGGGGAGCAGTGCCTGGGAAATTGTTCTGCTCTCTCATGATATTCTTGACTCCATTGCTTCCTGTCTCATGAGTCTTTAACTTCCATTGGCAGTGGCTCATCTATCTCAATTTGCTCACTGGTATTTTGCCTCCAGATGACATCAAGAGAGAGACAAGGGAGAGAGAGAGAGAAAACCCTTAACTTCTGTCTTAGAATCAATAGTGTGCATTGGTTCCAAGGAAGAAGAATGATAAGGGCTAGGCAATGGGGGTTAAGTGAATTGCCCAGGGTCACAAAGGAAACCTATACCAGTCCTCTTCTCCATTCTCTCTCCCAATTGCTACTGCCTTCCTCTATACATCTTTATTATATATACCTCATGTGGCAGAGATAAAGGATACAAGAGAGAAGAAGATAGAAAGGAAGGAGAAAGAGGAGTGGAGGAAGGATGAAGAAAGCAGAAGCATCTGAATGCCCAGTTCTCAAACATTTTGATTGTCTTTTATGCCTGTCCACTGAAATCTAGAATCAAACTGATTGAAATGAAACTTCAAAGTAGATTATTTCTAGAGTAACTTGAGGATGTTTCGGGGGATTAATTGCAATCAATATAGAATATGAATTCTGTGTTTAATTGTTCTTAAAAGCAACATGTTGTTAACATTCAATATTAAATAAATAGAACCAGAGTCACTATTCTAATATCCATCTAATAATTTTCTCCTATTTGTAGTGACCACTGTTCTAAGTCCTCCATGAGTCGCTGGTACTCCCAAGCTAGTAGGGAAAATATTGGAGTTGACACTATATGAGTTACTATCTCATTTTTGTTTGTGAGTTTATAAAGTTGCCAGAAACAAATATTTCTGATATTTGATTACTTGTAATTTATGTTAGAATAAAAATTGATCCTTTCTGATCAGATAGTTGGTGCAGCATGACATAAAATGCAAGTGTTTTCTTAGATCCATTAAAAGGTTTTCTAATATTACAATTCAATTTCAACACTCAGAAAGCACTTCTCTCCTTTTGCATGATGTATAATAACAGTCTAAGAGTAGGACAGAGGGAACACAATTCAAGAAAGGTACTTAGCCTGGATTTATAGCAAATATTGGCTTCTTTTTCTGACTTTCCTTTGTTTATACAAGCATTAATAAAAGAGATGAAATGGAGGGTGATGACTCTATTTTACTAAAATATAATGTGAGTTTTTAAAGAAAATGCAAAAAGGTTGATCTTGACTATATTTTCATAGAAGTAGATAAATCTTCAACATTCTTTTCCTAAAATCCTCCCTCTCCACTAAAAGATATCCTTCTCATCCATATTTTCTACTTCTATTATTCACTTGTTTTTTTAATTCAACTGGGCCATAGTAGAGGGTTTGTTTCGTTTTGTTTTTTAGAAAACCATAGAATTTAGATTTGGATGGAGGTAGATCTGCTAGTCCTAGAATGATAGACTCTCAAAGCTAGAAATGATCTCAGTAAGCTTTGAGTCCAATATATTGGAAACTCTGTCCAGCCTCTCATTTTTATAGAGTACTAAATAGCAAAATAATATGGTCAAGTTAAAGATCAAAGGTCATACAATCAATCAATTTATTAATTAATAAACATTTATTTAATTCCCATTATGTGCCAGGCACTATGCTAATTTGGGAGGGGATGCACAAAGAGGCAAAAGTTAGAATATGCCCTCAAAGAGGATTACTATCTACTGAAAGAGATCACCTAGAGATAAGTCAACAAAAGCAAGCTATAAACAGGATGAATAGGAAAATAAAAAGAGATGAAAGGCACTAAGTACCATGAGTTCAAGATAGGTCCCTTGGCTCAAAATGTAATTTCCTTGAGAGAAAAAATTGACTAATTTTTGTTTAAATATGACTTGTCTTTGTTCAGTTGTTTCTGTCTTGACCAACTCTCTATAACTCCATTCAGGGGCTTCTGGGTAGAAATACTAGTCATTTTCCATTTTCTTCTCTAGCTCATTTTACAGATAAGGAAGTGATCAAACAACATTAAGTGATTTGTCCAGGGTCACCCTGATAGTTACTATCTAAGGCCATATTTGAATACAGAAAGATGAGTCTTTTGGACTCCAGCCTTTGCACTCTTCTCACTGCACTGCCTAGCTATCCCTGATCCCTGACATGAAGTTCTTCATAAAGGCTTGTCAACTGATGATTTGTTTTTTTTCCAGAGCTATAACTAGCTGTCTATATTTCAAAGCAAGAACAACAAAGATGGTTTGCTGTCAACCCACACAAAAAGTGCCCTCAGATCTCAGGACTATTAAGAGGAAAAGTGACTGGGGTAGTGCTGAGGAGGTGAAAGCTTGGCTTATGGGCAGCAGTATATGGGGGAAGCACAATATCTGGTAGTCTCCTATTTTAACTAGTTATCCTCACTAATCACTAAGCTCAGTTGTTTCATGTTGTTGAAGGAGAGCAAATATTGAGAACATGATTTGCTGTCAGCAGAAAGGGCAAAAGTCCAAGTTGTCCTTCCCTTGCTGGGGCTCTGACTATGCACTATGATGTAGTCACTGAATATCTCTGAGATTCAGTTTCCTCCCTTGTAAAATAAAGCATTTATTCTAGGTGGCCTCTAAGATCACTAGACTTGGAGTCAAGAGAACCTGAGTAAAAGTACTGTCTTGGACCTTTAATATCTTGTGAACTTGGACTAGTCAATTCATTTCTCTGCACCTCAATTTTCCCATCTTCAAAAATAAGGGGATTAGACTCTGCTGCATCTTAGCATCCTCCCAGTTCTTAATCAAGATCCTCTCATCTGATAATATGCTACTGCTCACCTGGATCAATTCCCATCTTTGCATTTTCCCAACTTGGTTAGGCTTAAGATGCTCTCAGAGAATCAGGTTTTTCACATAAGGGAATTGTTCCTCTATAGGATCCCTGTATGTTCTTCAAAATGGAATGAATGGCTCTCCAGTGAGATTAAAGTGAAATTCCACCAACAACTTGGTTGGGAAAGGTGGGAATACAGGCAGGTAATGGTTCACGGGTCCTTTTGTTTATAATGTTATTAATGCATTTAACAACTGACACAACAATGGGTAACAAGTCCCAACCATATCCAAGTATTATAAAGAAAATTAATTACCCCAAACCCCTGAGACTCCTATAGATACTTCTTCATTTTCTTTGGCAATTTAATTGTCAACTTCCAAGGAATTGTAGTTTGAGTGATTCACATACTCAGGTCCAATGTTACATTGGAACCATATTAGTGATCCCAAAAGACTTGAAATTTTTATTTCCTTCTGCATCTCTTGATACCATCACAATACAATTGAAGTATGACCTATATTCATTCTTCACTCTCGCCACACATCTAGCTTATCTTCTTTTTTACTCACACACATTTTTAATGTCAACTTCACACTGCTTTTTAGACTTCGTTGTTGTTCATTTGCTTTTCAGTTCTATCCAACTCTTTTTGAACCCATTTGGGGTTTCCTTGGTAGAGATAGTTTGCCATTTCCTTCTCGAGCTGATTTTGTACATGAGGAACTAAAGCAAACCCCAAGTCACATAGCTAGTAAGTGTCTGAGACTAGATTTGAACTCAGGAAAACTGAGTCTTCTGGACTCCAGGCCCCACACTCTATTGAGTGCACCACCTAGCTGCCCCTACACATAGTTTTAAAAAAGCAAACAGATTGAATTTATTAAAGCCTAATATATAAAAGATTGGCCAATGAAATTGAGAAGTACAAGTTCTAATTTCTGCTTTGCTACTAACAATATTGATTATTCGGTATATGGATTTTAAGATGTCTTTCTGCAAAAGTGATTTCCTAATCATATCTCATAGTGCCTTGTGTGTAAAACAGATACTATTATAGTAATGGTGATAAATTATTATTTCTATGATTATATTTTGGTTGTGATCTCTTTTACTTACGGAACTATAATTGGTAAAATTTCCTTATGCTAATGCACACTGCTGATTGGATTGTAATCTGGTTTTAGAGAATCAGCTCAGGCAAAGAGGGTTTAATTACCCTGCTTATAGGTATATGGCTGGCATGTTTCAGTAGCAGAACTTACGCCCAAGTATTTTCTATTCTCTCACATAAATGATGAAAATATTTCATATAAAGTATATTCATCATTTCAAATCATTGTACTAGTAGCATCTTGGAGTCATTGGTGAAGTACATTAGTTTGGATTTGGAGAGCTGGGGGACAAATCATGACTCTGATACTTACTTAACCTGGGTAGCCTTAGCAAGTTTTTGGGTCTCTGTAGGGATCACATGTAGTTTCCTCATGGGCAAAATGAGGGTTTGAGACTAGATTGCTTTTGATATTCAAGATGTTATCCTATAATCCTGTTGAGTCTTAAAACAGCTCATTAAGTTGAAAAGAAGTATTTGTTACCACCATTTTAATTTCTTTTTCCTTTTAAAATATGTATTTTTATTTGAACTGGACTTGATTTAGTATACACATAAAGCCTCCTGCTATACACTAAAATACTGACACCAATTTCATTAAACTCATGGGGGCACAAAAAATCCCTCATTCATATTCAGGTTTGTGGGAAAGGGGCACAAGTAGAAAAAGGAAAGTACCATTATGTCTTTAACAATTTATGAAAACTAGGAAAAAGTATCAAGATAGAATACATTAAAAAAAACTTTTGAAGACATTTAAAAAGTATATAGTATAAGAAAGAAAGAAATAAAGGAAGGAAGGAAGGAAGGAAGGAAGGAAGGAAGGAAGGAAGGAAGGAAGGAAGGAAGGAAGGAAGGAAGGAAGGAAGGAAGGAAGGAAGGAAGGAAGGAAGGAAGGAAGGAAGGAAGGAAGGAAGGAAGGAAGGAGAAATAAAAAGAAAGGAAGAGAAAGAACAAGGAGGAACGAAGGAAGGAGAGAGAGAAGAAAGGAAAAGAAGGGAAGAATGAATGGAGTTTATTCAGTATCATTTGCAATACATGTTAGGGGCAGTTATTTAGCACAATGAATAGAGTAATGTCCATGGAATCAAGAAAAGTCATTTCCATAAGTTGAAATCTGACATCAGACCCTTACCAGCTGTGTTACACTAGACATATCACGTAACTCTATTGCCCTCAGTTTCATCATCTATAAAATGAACCAAAGATTAAAATGGCAAACCACTCCAGTAACTTAGACAAGAAAATCCCAAATAGGGTCATCAAAAGTTGGACACAACTAAAAAGCAATACAACTATAGTAAATAGTAGAAAATAGATTCTAAATTCATCTTATCATGCATCTATTGGGAAGGGGACAGAGAAGCCACTGGATCCAGACATGACTTTTGTGCTCAGATTGGACAGTGACTAAGATTTTCACTGTGTTTAGGTATAGACCTATAATTTCTGCATCCTGTCAGCAATGCCTGCCTATGTGGTCAGACCACCAGATAATGCTTCCTTGCCATATAGATCCTTCAGGGATATTGATATAAACTTTCTAATCAAGTCAACAATACTTTCATAAATGCCACAACATGCATTCTATTCCTAACACATATGGTTGGAAGACTACTTCTAAGTGTTGAACCCCTTATTACTAATGGTGATTGCCCAAATATCTGAGGTTTCATTACTTCATTACAAAGAAGAACTGAACTCAGCAGTAGCCATCCTCTGCTTGAAATCAAGAACAATGTAACTCAGCTTCTTCTTGATGTAATACATAATTTCTTTCTTAGTTCTATTAATAAATCAATAGTCTATGTCAAAATTGTCAAAAGTTGTTCTGTACATCTGGTCATAGTCAATGTGTAAGTGGAAAATCTTGAGCACTTGGACTCCATCTCCCAGAATTCTTTTCTTATCCCAACAGTCCTTTTCCCTTCATTCATGTTAGCATCCTTAAGTTATCGCTTTTAAACTGTGTATAACTCCTCCCTCACTCTCTTTTTCCTGTGTGCATGCCTGGGTGAGCTCTTCTCTTTTCCTCTAGCTTTTTATTTTTCCTTTTTGCTTCAAGTTATTATGAATATATCTTATTAAATATAATACTTGTAGTATTTTGGATTTAACGTGCATCGGCTATATTTATATGTAGGGTGACATGGGGAAGGGCATAATTTCATAGATGGACACAGTTTGGATCCTATCATTATCATGGTCCATCACAATACCAGTGGTACTACCAGACATATAAAAGGCAGAACAGCCAGGATCACCACAAACATGGCTGATGTATTAAAGGTCTCAGAATAATTTGTATCATCTTTTCTCTATTGGCCTTGGGACTCAGAGGGTGTTGTTTGTAAAGTACTTCTCCACACCATCTAGCTTGGTGACAATATCAGCTTAAATGGGGTTCTTGAGCATCAGCATACCTTTCTTTTTGCTCTTGACCTCATTCCCCATGTAGTGATCATCACAGACCATGTGGAGTAGAGGATAAGGTAGCTGGATAGGAATTATTTCCTACAGTGCCAGTTTTTGGACATTCTGGAGTTTTGTCAAAAATGAGAGCAACAAAATTATTGTATATAATTTTTTTCTAAACCCTTAGAGACCAGATATGGTACATCCCCTGGAAAAAATAGAGAGATCTAGTATATACTATATGGAGGATATCAGAGGTACATAGCCACCCCATCACACCCCCATTCCATAGCAAAGGAAAGCAAGACTCATAAAATTCTATAACTAGTAAATAGTAGTCACAACTAAAATCCAAGTCTCTATTCACTGATGACTATATAAGATGTTTTTTTCTGGATATGGCTAATCTATGTGATAATTACTTAAAGTTCTGCTCATATAGATCCATTTTTAGAAGAAATCATTGTTACTTAAAGAGATTAAATGGATCATTTTAGACCACACCATCCTGACAGCAGGGCTAGAATCAGAAATGAAAGTTTCATCCTATATATCTTAAATCTAAGCCTTCCATACCTGTCTCTATCTCTTCATTCCTTTCAGTCTCCCATGTTCCTCTTGTTTTCTGTCAGGTACAAGATATAGATTCTATCAATAACTTGATCATTTAATCTTATCTTTTCCCCAAAGGCAACAGATCGAGAGCATGACCCAATAACGTATGCGATTGAAAAAGGAGACCCTCAACGAGTTTTCAACCTTTCAGAAACGTAAGTGAAAATACCTATTGAATTGGATATCGGCTTTTATTTTTAACATTCACCAAGTAAAAATTACAGATCTGGAGAACAGGCTTCTAATCAGAAGCCGTCAGCTGTTTGTAGCTTTTCTCCCTTACATGGTAATGAGAGCTCTGAGAATGGTATTGAGCTCCGCAGTCATACACGGGGGACTATTTATTTATTTTAAACATTTTATTAGGTAAAACTCACTGAGGTGGAAACGTTCCATTTGCAGCCATGACCTGGGATTAATTACATCCCTTTAAAGTTGTCAGCTATTCATAACAACAAGGGCATTTCAGCTGAGAATAGCCTGGCCTTAAAATGTTTCATTAAGAAGGGAGCTCCGTTAACCAAAATTTATTATACATATATTTGAGATTTCACTATTCACAAGTTGATTTTCTGCTAACCTCATTTTCATTAGCCTGGATGGCTTTTTACCTTTGTGATAGAAGGTGGGAAACAGTGATATGGAAAGCACATCGACTGAGTAAATAGAGAAGGGGTTAGCCTTGGAGTTAGTGAGACCTGGGCTCTGATATATTGGCTTTATTACCCTGGGTACATGCTATAAATTCTCTATGAACCTGGCAAGTTTCTAAGACTATAACTGGCAGGGGAGTTGTTGAACTCTATATTCCTCACAGAGATGCCTGCATAACAGTGCAATCATAACCACATGTGCCTTTTATATGTTGATCTATGTATACACACATACATGTGTGTGCATATATGTAGACACAATTATATACCTTTGTGTATAAGCATATCTATAATGCATTGTGTACTTCTGCATATGTATATCTTTAGAGATTCTGCAGTCTAAATTTTTAATTTTATATGTAAGGAAACAGATCAAAAGTGAAGAAATCATTTGAGAAGTAAATGTTCTTCAGTCATTTCAGTCTTGACTAAATCTTAGTGGACCCATCTGGGGTTTTCTTGGCAATGATATCATGCAGTTTGCTATTGCCTTCCCTTGCTCATTTTGCAAATGAGGACACTGAGGCAAATAGGGTTCAAGTGACTTGCCCAAAGTTACATAGCTAGTAAGTCTCAGAAGACAGATCTAAACTCAGGAAGATACATCTTCCTGACTCCAGCCCTGGTGCTCCATCTGTTGTACTCCATCCACCAGTAAGTAGTAGAGTTTATATTAAAATCAATTCCTCTGACACATAATTTGATATCTGCGTATGAGCCTGCTAAAGAACATGTAAATGTGGCATATGTTGTCTTCATCACCACCAGCATGCAGATAGGGGTACAGTAGGGTGCTAAGCATGGGATCAGGAAGACCTGAGTTCAAATCTTTCATCATGAACTTTCTAGCCGGTGACCTGGTGTAAGCCATATAACCTCTATCTTTTTCATTTTCTTCAATTGTAGAATAGGAATAAGACTATAGCCTACATTCTGTGATTGTTGTGAAGAACAAATGAAATAATTATAAAGCACTAAGAACAGACCTGACACATGACAGGAGCTTAATAAATGCTGGTTCCCTCCTTTCCACTCCACTCTATCATAGCCATACTTATTACTTATTCCATTTCCCATCTGAAGAAAATGAAGATCTTTTAGATGAAATGCCCATGGTCATATATCAAGTAAATGTCTTAGGTGAGCTTTGAATCAAAGAATCTCTTACTCACCTCCAGTCAGTGGTATCCCTCCTCTACATTGCATCACCATTCCACATAGTGTATGCTTGTTTGCCATTCAGTTCAAGTCCACTGAGACATCCTGAGGACCTCTACCACCTGAACTATTTCTTTAAGCAATATATCAGACTCTTGATACCAAAATTTTCCGGGGATTTCTCTTCATATGCCTTTGGTGTTGGAGCCATAGAGTCAAAAACCAGATTGCCCAATGACTTGAAGAGCTGTTTTCCCTCAGAAATTCTGTGATCATATTTATTACCTGGTGATGCAGAAAGTCCTATTCTACATGGAACTAAATAATTGGAGAGAGAATAATTAGTCATACAACCAAGAGCATAAGTCTCATGATGAAGAAAGTCTACTAAATATCACAACCATTGGTCATAAAGGCATCTAATCATGAAACTCTATATTAAACACCCAAATCAGCTCAGCAATTAGAATTGTTCCATTTTTTCCCTGGGTTACTTGAGTATATATTTAAAGCCCTCAAATATCATTGAATAGCTAGGTTATATTGAAAGAGCAATTTCCCAATAAACTTGGTGGTTAAATATGGAAATGATTTATTAAACAAGGCTGATGGACTATTCTTGTGGCCTCTAAAAAGAGTGTGGATGTCTAGCCCAAAGGTAAATTGATAAACTTGGTGACTTCCCAAAGTCTTCTTTCTGCCTAGATAGAAATGTTTTCTTACCATTTATCTTCACTGGAAGCTTTGTTTTCTTCCACTGATGGCTAATTAATTTTATGGAGTTTATTTTGTAAGTTCATAAGTATTTCATTCTATCTTCCTTCCTTAAAATATGGTTGAGCAACTAACAGTCTCAGAATGTGATAAATAGTATATCATGAAAATGTGTTCATTTTCTACTTTCTTAATTTATCTGATCTCGAAGGAGGCAACCCAGGTGAAGTCTTAAGTGACCTTTAGTAAGTGAAAAACAACTAATTGATAGTCTTTGTGGTACCTGAAAAGAAATACCCACTAATGAATTGTAGGGGGCAGTGTGTGTATGGAGGGGTAGTGTTATAAGATCTACACCTGCTTACCAGAAAGTCTTCAAGTTAAAGTCAATTTCTGGGAAGGTATCTTTGTCACTAGACATGGTGATGGTGATGAGTCCCATCACTAAGTTGGCAACAAAGTAGTGAATTTACCCACCATGCAAATTATAACAATCGTACATTAAGTTCCTTCACCATCAGGAATCACAAGCCCTCTAGGTCATAGTCAATCATCTGTGTGTCAACTTTCCCCCAATGAAATCATGGAACTTGGGAATATTGAATCTTTCTCAACTTTCTTTTTCTCTTTGAAAATTTTAAGAAACACACACAACATAGGTGCATGCACACACACACACACACACACACACACACACACACACACACACCTGTTGCTTATAGTCTCCAAGTTTCCCATCACTTGGGATGTTAAGTGAATTGCCCACAATTACATACTTTTTGGACTGAGTTAAATGAATATTGATAGATAGTCTCAACTTTCATCTCTTCACTTCCCTCTTTTGTGCCACTTGGCTAATATCACTGCAGAAGCAAAAATGGAACATATGGAACTATATTGACTTTGCATAGGAAGATACTTCTTGATAGGCTTAGGAAATTTGGTCTCTGACCAGAGGTCTTCTTTAAGTTATCAAGCTTATTTGGAGCCAGAATAATTTGAGAGGTTAGAAAAAAATATGGCCTTCTAGCAAAATTCCTTCAAAAAGGAGAAAGAAGGAAGAAAAATCCTTTTCTTTAGCTTTGCTTATGTTTTCTCTCCCCCATACTCCTTATCCCATCTTTGTCTGGAGGATGACCTTGTGATCTTTGAAAGATCTGAATGAGGAGGGACTTCATGTCTTTCCATATATGTCTTTATATCATCTCCAGATCAACTGACTTCAGTATGTATATTCGAAATCAAGAAAAGGGTGCCCAAATATGCATAGATGAGCAAAGAAATGACACTTCAGGATATCTTCTGGTTTATATCACACAACAGGAGGATTTCAGTTGTAATATATTATATATGTTTTCTAATCTTGAACCCCCTATCTGTAGATTTTGCATATATCAATAAAAGAATTGGTCACAGATTTTTAGTGAGAACTTTTGCATCCATTGGTCTTACTATACTATGTAAATAGTCTGTTAGGAATAGGCCTGATGCCAACAACCTACTGGTTCATTTTTGGTGTTAGGATAAAATGAGGCACTCATAGGTGGATTAATAGTTAATGAATGGAGGTAGAATATCCACATAATGATTTAGTTGGACTTATTTTCAGTAGACACATAATACAATTTCCATATTAAAAAGTCTGGCCTTCAGGGCAGTTTATAGTGACACATCATCTTAGGACATCCACAAAGTCTAATGGTCACCAGAGCCACATGGATGAACCTTTTGTTCTCTTGAGTGACTAGGAAATAAATCAATACCAGCAGTCTACCAGGAAGTTGTCAGTGGAGCGACAACTGGAGACTTGGTCCATCCCTGAGACAATCAAGTCCCAGATTTATCAACTTTTTAGAGAAAAATATAACTGCTCTTGTAATGCAAGAATAGATTGGTCCTATCACAATTTATATCTTCTTAAAATTAGACTAGGAATTAAAATGATTCTCAACTGATAATCTTGGGAGGCACACCAATGGAGGCTTGAGTTGATAGTGATTGAGAATCACTGGTTTCCTCAAATACATTCCTATCAGCCTAGGAAGAAGTTATAGTCTTACTTGGAACCTGAGACTAATTTCAAAGAATGGGGACTAGGAAGCTGAGAGTTTATATGGTCTACTTGTGATTTAAATTTTTACAAGAGTGATTATATCTCTTTTCAACCCCCAGATGAACTTACCTACAATTTGACAGCCTAAAGGAAAGAATGAAAAAATATTAATTCAACATAAGGATAATAATAAATATGACAAATAATATTAATAATAGAAATAATATGATAACATCAAAAGGGAAATAGGCCTTACTTAACAGAAATCTGTTATTCAGAAATGTTCCATTTAAAACACCTACTATATGTGAAAGTTTTTTTTTTTCCTTTATGCAGCAAGGCCATTATCTTTAATGCTTCTTTCCAAGTCATATTTTTTATTCATTATTTTGAACTGGTTTCAAGTTGCCTTTATTTTTTAAATCAAAGAAAAGCACCAGTTAGATTATAAAGAATTGGGTCATGTCACTCATCTGAAGCAAAGGAAAATCTATCTTGAGCAACAAGCCATGAAAAACTCTGAATCTCTTTTTGACAGGATCCAGTGACAAGGAAAATAAGGAGGAAAACACTTGACATTTATCTCAGTAAAATACACTCTCATAGTTGATCAAGGAGATTTTTAGATGATTTGCTATAAAATCTAGGAGGAAGAAAAAAACACAGGAATGTATATTATCATTTCTCCTTTCTCCATCCATTTCTCCAGATTTTGTATCATCATTAGATTTCCAGGCTATGGGTTGAGTCTATTTTCAGAGGAATAGCCCAGCCAAATCTAAAGAATCTTATCACCAGTGGGCCTGGCTTTTGATGAAGAATTATTTGATTACAACCACCCATGGGAAAAAAATGGCAAAATATCTCTGGGTGCGTGGTCTTCTTCTACTGCTATAAAATTCATAGCAGAGAGATGGAAGGAAGTAGGGCATATAGTTCTAGTAATCAAGTGTTACACCATTTATAAACTTACAACTTAGTAATTGGCATTCTAAATGTTGAATTCTTATTCAATAACCAAAGAAAGGGCATATTGTGGGAGGAAGTGAATCTTACTGAAATTCATACTCTCAGTATAAACAAAGTGAGATAACAGAAATATGTTTGAATGGATATGGAAATATAAGTTCTTAGACAAGCAAGGGAGGGACTTGACAGATTTGACTTTCTCATGTCAAAAGCCAATAAAAATGTAATTTCATTGATATTTGGTCATCTTGTGTCTTTGCAAAATATCTATTGCAGAGAATAATGAAGATCATGATTAGACTCTCTACATTAAATCAACATATACTTTGATACTTGAAGATTTTGACATGAATTTAGGGATAGATGAGGTATCAGAAATAGATTTATAGATATGAAACTATTATAAATTTATGTAAATATATATAAGATGTATCAATTTATAATTTCATCCTGCTAGTGCCAACCTTATTGAGTTTTAAAGATGATCAAATTAAATAATGTGGGTAAAGTTCTTTCTAGCTATATAAATGGCTAATTATCAAATTCTGATAAAACTCAGAGTGATAAAGCAATTTGTCCAAGGTCACAGAGCTGGTAACTGTAACAGGTAAAACTTGAAACCAGGTTCTCAGGATCAAGAATGCTTTTCTTCACAGAAGTGACTATCAATATTCTTTTCCAAAAGGCAAATTTGAAACACTTAATTTGTACAAAAATGGAAAGTTATACAAAACTTACCCAATTAAGTTAATTTTAATAGTTGTTGACTTTTCTAATTATATGCATTTTCCCTATTGACTTTTTCTCCTACTAGCACTGGAATTCTTACTTTGGGGAAAGCATTGGACAGAGAAAGCACAGACCGCTACATTTTGATAGTCACTGCACATGATGGCAGACCAGATGGGGTGAGTGAAATTCTAATAAATATGCTTTAACAATGACCTTAAGGTTATTTAAAGAGCAGTTATTCTATGGGTAGACAATCCACATATTGGACTCTTTGTTTCTTTATCCTGCAACCACTTCCTGTTATGGGGGTTTATTTTAAAGGACAAGCACAATATTATAATTAAAATAGTGGGAGACATAAACTGTAATGATTAAAATAGTGGAAGATATAAATTAGATAAAAGAGTGGATGAGTAAATTGTGACCGCAGAAAATATGTTTTCCCTATAGTGTCTTGTTTCAAATCAAATATAAGGTGGTTGCCAGGGAAATATTCCCAATTGTGAATATACCCAAGTCAGCTGGGTTTTATAGAGAATTTAATTAATTAATACAATGAGGAATTAAAGAATGAGAGAAAGAGAGAAAAAGGAAATAATGAGAAAAGGATAGGCCGGCCCAGGGAAGCCCTGGCCAACCCAGGCCTAAGCCCTAAAAGAAAGATCAGTCAGTCCTTACTCACTCACCATAAGATCTGTTCAAGCAAGGATTCTAGTGACACCAGGCCAGCTTCATCATCTCAACTGACTCCACCAGCTCAATGCCTGAATCTGAATGTAAATGCCCCTCTGAATGTATCTGAGCTCCTATTTAAAGGGAATTTTCTCCTATGTCTCCTCCCCTAAGTTCTCACATCTACCAATCACAATAGACATTTTTGAAAGGACAGACCATTCTTAGTTCACACTTCAGTAGACTAATCTTTTGAGTAATTCACACCTGAGTAGACTAGAATCTCTGAGTAAGTTTTCACCTCTTTGCTCCTTGTAAGTTCACAAGTTGCCTGACCTTTAAAGGTACTTAGCACCCTTTTGTATTATATCCAAAAATAGGCATGACTTAAAGAACTTTTGTCCTACTATAAGTATGGTTTTAAGTATCTTTCATTGTTCAGCAAGGAGTTTCTTCCCCTAAAGCAGGCTTAAGTACGGGTGTAGTAGAGGTCTCAAATTCCTGATCTAAGTTCCTTCATTGTTTAAAATGGGGAATAGTCTTAACCCAACCTTATGAAGTAGGGTTTAAGCATTTTTAAGTTTCACAACAGAAACTACTTGCATATTGGCCATTTTGACATTTGAACTCTAAAATCTTTAAATGGTAACATCTAGGATGTCATACTAGTGTGTGGATATGAATTAAACACTATGACTATCTTCCCCAGTATACAGCAGCAGAGACATGCTTGAAGATTGGTTTGTTCGAGAGGTCTATGTATTTTAGTGCATGCAAGCTCAAGGGATGCCTTATACATAAAGCATAATTTAGATGCTCTCCTTTACCACCAATTACATTTTTCTGCCATGAAAATTATTTCATGTGCATCTTATGTTTACTTATCTCTACTCAAATTTATCCACGCTAGAATGAAAGCTTTTGAAGACAGGGTTGCTTTTGTCTTTGTCTCTATACTCCCAGAATAGAGCATGGTACCTGGTATATTGTAATTAGTTATAAAATGTTTGTTGAATGAGTCATTGAATGGATTCCACATTATCAAATATCATTCACCAAAGTTAATACATTTAATACAGTGTTGGGCTGTTTAAGAGAAGTATGGGGGGATGTAGCTCAGTAGCTCAGTGGATTGAGAACCAGGCCTAGATATAGGAGGTCCTGGGTTCAAAACTGACCTCAGACACTTCCCAGCTGTGTGACCCTGGGCAAGTCACTTAAACCCCATTGCCTAGCCCTTGTTGCTCTTCTACCTTGGAATGAATACACAGTATTCATTCCAAGAAGAGAGGTAAGAGTTTAAAAAAAAGAGAGAGAGAGAGAGAGAAGCATGGCCCAGGACTAGGGGAATGATAGTTCCACCGTACTTTGTCTTGGTCAGACCACACTTGTGATATTGTGTTCAGTTCTGGTCTTGATAGTTTAAGAAGGTCTGATAAATAGAGTGGTCAGAGGAAAGCACTCTCTTTGAGATTAGACCATATTAATATATTTTGCTGAAAAAAGGGCTATTTCTTCAGGAAAAGAGAAAACTGAGGCTAGAGAGAGAAGACCTAATTGCTGTTCAAATATTTAAAGGGCTCCTCTGTGAAAGAGGCTTCAGATCTCCCTGTTGGGGTCCAAAGACAGAAGCAGGAACTAGGGCAAGGATCAAAGAAGGTTTTACTTGGGACAAGGATCCTCAGCTGAACTTCAAAAGAAACTAGGAATTCTAAGAAACTAAATGAAGAAGGAGTGAATTCCAAGCTTGAGGGACAACTTGTGTCAAGCTCAGGAAATAGTTCACTGAAGAGTTTGAATGCACCATAAACTATATGAAGGAGAATCATGGGAAACAGGTGGGTGCCAAATTATAAATAACACAGAACTACTAAAGTAGTCAGAAAAATCAAGTCTTTAATTAGGAAAGAGATAGGTCCAGTAATAGGCCACTATCACAGAGCCCAGTGCCAAAAACTATTCAGGGCCTAAGCTCAGGGATGTATCCCTGGGAGAATGCATCCTGCTAGATGATTTCTCCAAAGGACAATAGAACTGGGGGGAGGGGGGACTTTGAGGCAACTAAGGTCAGGGAAGAATGATTGAATGGTGTTACCATGGTTACAAGGAAGTAGGAAGCCCAAGACAGGATTATCAGGGAGAGGATGATGCTTTACAATGGATACAAAATGGAAGGGTCCAGCCAAGGGCTGGGCTACCTGGGAGAGAACTTTGATACAATGGGGGAAACTACTAAGACAAAAGTGTATTTAGCATCTGATTAGGTTTACCTTTAAATCTATTATTCTGTCTGAAATGGGCAAGTCTAGGACTTCCCTCAAGGTGAGTTCTTAAGGGACAGGGGCAGCCTTGGGGTCTCCAGATTTAAAGTTGACCTCAGGAAAGGCTTGAACATCAAGGGGATAAAGTTTGTATTTTTTTCTTAATTCAATTGGCAACTGGGTGGAGAGAATTGTTTAGGGAGGGGTGAGGAGGCTGAAATCTTGGAAATCTATTAGAAGTCCATTGCAATAGTCCAGGCTGGTATGGAAGAGGACCAGCTTTGGGATTAGGGCTGTATTAAGTTTTATATCTCCTTCAGATTCTAGCCAAATACTTTATACATAGAAAAAACTAGAAATTGGTAGAATTTAAGATTTGAACCTGTCTCTAAGATGTTTTAATAATTTATCAATTTGTAATTTCAATGGACCAGGTATTCCTACAGATCTCATGCTCTTCATGCCACAGGAAATCAATCAGCATTTATGAATCTCCTACTGTGTTCCAGACACTGTATTAAGTGCTGAAAAAAGTGGAGATAATTTTGTTCTGCCCTGGCTCAGTCTTGGCTATACCTATTTTCAAAGTGATAAAGCCAGTGCTACCCCTGGAAAGTTGTGCTATTATTCAGAAATGCAATTAAGTGAAATGAAGGGAAAAATAATCATCACCTCAAGGTGTTTACAATCAAATGAGATTGAGGTACAATGACTATGTATAAACTATACACACGTGTGTATAAATGTACATAAATGTATATATTATTCATATATAATCAGTTACATATATTTGTACATAAACACATGTGTGTGTACATGTGTGAATACATATATAGAGAAACATTTGCCTATATGTAAATATGGTAAATTGGAGATAATCTGTGAAGGAAGACAATAGCATTGGGTTGGAGGTGTAGGGAAGGTGTTTTGATGTCAAATCCATTGTTCTTTTCATTGAACCTTTTAATTTCACTAGACTGCTTCTAAAAGGCTGCATCTGCAGAAGTGCTGGTCAACAGTCAGAGTCTTTTCTGTGTGCCAGAACCTACCCTCAGCTTGCTAGCAGGTGTCCTCCATTCTGTTTTATATGACAGGAAGTTTTCAATAGGAGCAACCACAGCAAATCTCCAAGAATTACTCTTAGGGACGATGTCTTAGTTCCATTCACTGCTTTTCTGAACTGCACAGCTTTCCTGCACTTTGAAAACTGGTATAGCCAAGGCTGAGCCAGGGCAGAACAAAATTATCCATACCTCCACTAACAACCTTTCCAAATTATCTGGACTATTTTTACAATCCAACAATTTAGATAGATTTAGTTTTCCTATCTATGGGCAAGGTAGGTTTCTCTGATCTTTCATTCCTTCACCCAATTAACTAATATTTACTAAGCACATTTACTATTAATAATAAGTTAATTAATCATACTTTGTATATTATTAATTTGCCAAGTTCCTTTCTAAATAAAGGAGGAAATACAAAGTTTAGGTTAATGAAAATCCAGACTGAGACTTCAAAGAACAGAGACAAAGCTTTACACTCAGTGGGTCTAATGACTAGAATTGATGGTTATGATGATGATGGTGACCTCAGGTGTATAAAGCAAATCATATTGCTATCTCATTTGATTCTTAGTACAATCCACACAATATGTAAGACTAAAAATGAATGCTCCAAATATTTAATAACAAGAAAGTAAGGGAGAAAGGGGTTCCTTCAGCCTAGTCAGCAGAACAAAGAGCCAGAGCCCAGAAGCCTGTAGCATTGGAGCCAAAGAAAAGCCCCCACAGTGTGGATTTCATCAAATTTATAAACAAATCCAAGCCTGGATATAACACAAGGACCTAAGAAAAGGAACCCTGGGAAGAGTAAAGAATGCTGGGAAATGAAGCCCCCAGGGTACAATTTTTTAAAACACACAAATACGTGGCACACATATATACAAAAAGAATATCTAGAAGTTTGTACTGCTTCCTGGATCTCTGTGTTGTTCAAGTATCCAATTTGGTTCTGGTCCCAGAAGCTGTTGGAAGAACTCATAAGAATCCCCAGAAATAAGTTCTGCCTGGAATTGCAAGCAGATTCTGAATGACCCAAGATGGTCAGGACAATCACTGATTTATATTCAATAAGACATTGAGGAGTTGGATCCCTCCCTTGACAAATATACCAATCACTGCTGAATTGGACAATTATGTTTAAGATTAGGATGGAAACCAGGGATCAGTGGGGGGAAAACAAACAATTTATGGACCCATTGGCCATTCTAGCTATTTCTGTCTACTTAACTCCTTATCTCCCTCTCAAGGAAGTCTGATGAGACTGCAGCAGAGCTCAGTCTAGTAGTTAGTTCCATTGTGAATCTTGATAAATCTCCCATTTGTTTTTGATGTTGGATACAGGTAAGTTATCTCATTAATGCAGGAAGCTCTCAGTGAGGCAACTTCTTCCATCCCTGCAGATTAAAAACAATTCAGTAATTTATAGCCTTAGAAAATTGCATAGATTCTTGATTGGGTAAATAACTTACTCAAGGTTAAACAGTCAATATGTGTCAAAAAATCACAACCTTGAGAGGTTAAAGACATTTGAGATGATATATTGAAAAGCTGGCAAATATAGGGAAATCATCCATATTTTCAGTGGCAGAAGTTCAACTATGAACAACATATAAGTGAAAGGCTCCTCAGTAGTATGAATCATTGTCGTAAATACATTGTATGGAAGATGATTTGCTGGGAAATTACTAGAAGTGCTTATGTCCCTCTTCTTAATAGCTTAGTAATGATTTTAAGATAAAGGAGGACTTGTTCCCTTATATAGCTAATATTTATATTATGACTATATGCCAGGTACTGTACTAATCTATTTTTTTAAACCTTACCTTCCATCTTGGAATCAATACTGTGTATTGGTTCCAAGGCAGAAGAGTGATAAGGGCTAGGCAATGGGGGTTAAGTGACTTGCACAGGGTCACACAGCTGGGAAGTATCTGAGGTCAGATTTGAACCCAGCACTTCCTGTATCTAGGCCTGGCTCTCAATCCACTGAGCAACCCAGCTGCAACCTAATAATCTATTTATAATTATCATATTATATGCATATAACAATCCTAAAAAGTAAGTGCTTAATTATTCCTATTTTATAGATGAAGAAACTGAGGCAAAGATAGGTTAAGTTAACTGCCCAGGGTCATATAGTAATTATTTAAGGCCAGGTTTTCTACTGAGGTCTCCCTGGCTCCAGTACCCATATGTAACATTTATAGTTTGGCTTATCTTAACTGTGAGGATGGCTGTCTCTCTATTCCACTATAATTCTTCTTCTGCTTATTCAAAGAAATCACCAAAATGCATGTAGACATTCTGAAATCTTCTAGTGTGAACTGGCCACATGCTCAATTATCCTTCTCTGGACTCAGTGAAGAATTTCAGAAATAAGTTATATAAAAATGTCACTCCGTAAATGATCCTTTTAGAATTTCTGCATATCTTATTTTTAATTTCTTTTCAGAAGGGCAAATCATAGCTCAGATGCCACTCCCTACAGGAAACATTTTCTAATTTTCTAGTTGTCAATGCTTGTCAATGCTCCCTCTTGAAGTTACATTGTTGGTAACTCCAAGTAATAAATCTTTTGAATTTACTTATCTATGTGCATTTATATGTTTTCATTCACCCACATCTATATACCAAAATATCCTTAAAAGTTAAAGTTATTTTGTGGGTAGGGGTGGTGTTTTTTCTTTCTCAACACCTATCACAGGGTTCTAAGAGTGGTAAGTGTTTAAAACATATATTTTAAAAGTAAATTGAATTGTTGAATTAGGTGATTAAAATAACAATAGGCATCTCCTCCCTGTAGCCACTAACCTGCCACAGACACCTGTAAATTTCAAGTGATGTCACCTATGATTCAATAGCCAGAATCATACAGTATTAGCATCCATAAAACTGAGAGATCAGCTCTGGGAGAAATGGCTAAAATGAACTACAGTATTACTTCCCTTTGCACATTCACTGCCCTTTTCAAAATAATAGACCTATGTCAGACACATGGAAAAATGAAAGAGTTTTGAGAATAAAATAATTGAAGAAATAAAGAACATGATTTCTGGTGAAAGGTTAATGGATAACCTGCCTGGGCAATGACTGACGATGGGGGAGATACCAAGCAGAGGGAGGAGAGAATCTTTGGCACATAACAAAGAGATAATTATAATGAAATGAAATTAGGGAGGAACATTGATGTAAGCCATCAGGAGAATGTAATGGCCACAAGAAATATCATAGTATAAAACTGAAAGGGAATTATAACTCCATTGTTGGAATAGTTTAATCATGGACATTCAATGCAAAGAAATGTGTTATAAAGAACAATATTCCATGGGAAAAAACTAACAAAGATAAATTAGTATATTGAATACATTATTCATGGGTCCCTCAAGAAGCTAGTCTTCTGAGCCCAAATGAAAATTTGAAAAAATTTTTTGGAGACTGAGCCATTGTTTGCATGGGGTTGTATACTTGTTCTACCAGATTTTTCTATGCCTACTTCTGACCCCAAAAACAGTTGTAGCCTGTCTGTGGTCAGAAGAATTCTCTTTAACTCTCTCTCAAAGATTAGACAACAAAATTGGCCAGTTTTAACTCACTCTGGTTGTCTTTCTCATAACTACTTTTGAGAGAAATCAACAATCACCAAGACAGAGATAATTAAAAACAGAATTATCTTCAAGACTTTAAGTTTGAGACCTCTTAAGAGAAATGATTGTCTTACTAATAACTATTTCACCTAAATATCTGTGGTGTACATGATATCCATTCCAGCTGATCACACTACCCTTATAGGATCACTAATTTGCTGAAAACTTCAAGGTTATCTAATTCGCATTCCCCATTTACCAAGGAAGGGATGGGATGACTTGACCAAGGTCACAAAGGGAATAAGAAGCTGAATCAAAATTTGACTCTAGATTATTCCACTGAAAATCCAAGACTTCATCCTGAATTTAAGAAGCTAATTTCTGAACATGGATATTAGTCATTTAATAGCAAATTTCATGGCCAATTCCATCAAAATTTTGAATTATGTAGTATCTGACTTGACTATGCTGCTAAAATTATGAAAGCAGAATTCTCCCATCCCCCCCCCCAAATTATGTATATAAGGTATTGAAAGGCAACAATGAAAGTTAGGCTCCAAGATGTTAGAGAAACATTCTGGGAAGCTGATTGTTTTAGTCTTTCCAAGCCAATTGTGAATATAAAGGACTCTTATCATGTTTTTAGAGCATAAGCAATAGTGAATCTTGAACATCAATGATTCCTCTTCATTATTTTAAACTTCAGAATAGATACAATATGAACTTTGATGATGTTTCTCTTAATGGTGTGTAGAAAAAGCTGATTCTGATATCTCTTATTTAAAAGTCTCACTTTTCCATCAACAACTGATTGGCCATGGTGCCCAGGCTCAAACCAATAAACACTTTTCAGGTTTCTTGGGGGAGAAGTTAATTAATAATTTACCTTTTGAATGAATCAGTCTTGGTACAAATTAAATGCTGAGAAGTCATAGTCTCAGGTGCCTGTTGTCTATGTGGGGGATGGACAGGTGACATACTAGTCAGTTTTGAATAATGAGTGTGAAGATGACACACATTTAATAGTGTTGAGAGATAACTATCATCTGTATCTAATGTATCTAATCAATGGACCTGATAATAATTATCCTGAGAATGACATTGGGGGAAGCTGCCTTTATTAAGGCTTTTCCCAAAAGCCAGAAAGAAATTTTTTTTTAAAGATGTTCTCTTAAATGTTGCCAACTAATACATGAAAACCAATTGACTGACTTTTAAGAAAACCAATGGTTCAAAGTGAAGAAAGAGATACTGTTCATTATACTTAATGTCAATATTTCTTCGTTTTATGAAGATCTCTCCCAACAAGGACTTCAGGGCTGATTTCAGTTATGAAATAACTGAGACCTAGTCAAGTCACACTGGTGGTTTCAGCGATTAATGGATCCATCCCCATGTTCTACTCCGTGACAGTGCTCACAATCTTTTTAATGCTAATATTCTACAATTGGTGCTACATATTCAAAAGAAGTAGTAATGCAAGGACATTACAAACATGGAAGAGTTAAAGGTAAGCCTCTCATATTGAGCAGTGGTGAAGGACATGGTGACTTGAGGAAGCTGGTACATATTTTTTAACAAGTAAGGAATTTCAAAAGAACTTTAGTAAAGTTTGTCATCAGGTCATATGTGTGTGTGTATGTGTATTAATGAAGAAATTAAATATTCTACTGATATATTCTTGATTTCAAGATAAATCAAACAGTCCCTAGATTATTGGGTAGACTCAGTGTTGTGAATCTATGGGAGAGTAGGAAAAACAGCTCACCCATATTAAACAATCACAGAGAATGTGGTGGGACCAGTATCTCCCCAGAAAGTTAAGCTACTTTTTTCTCAAAAGTCATTAAAACCATTCCCAAGACATAAGAGGGCTAGGGGACTAAAGCTAGAGCTATTCCTGTAGCTTCTTCATGGCCTAAGTCCAAAATCCAGTTCAGGAGGAGGTGATACTTGTTTTCTTTCATAAGAAGATTAGCACGTACAATATAGAGGCAGGAAAGCTGTACCTCAATGAATTGATGTTGCATTCTTATTAAATATCATTCTTCTAATGTGGCTAAGAAAATATCCTTTTTATAAAATTGGTGGATGGCCTGTAAATATCTCTTTTGATTCCAAATCGAATGGATAGTATGATGCTACTCTAAATCAAGTCCAGACTACAATAAATGGTTGACAACTTGCATTATGTTTTAATTTTTTTTAATTTTAATAATGAATTTCAACATAAATTTTCCAAAGTCATATGATTCATATTCTCTTCCTCCCTTCTTCCTCCCCCCTCCCAGAGGTGATAAGTAATTCATTCTGGGTTAGGCATGTATTATCACACAAAATATATTTCCATATTGTTCATTTTTGTAAGCAAATAATGGCATGGAATTACAATCTCAAAATATAAACCAAATAAAAAAGTGATAAATAATATGTTTTCACTTGAATTTCTACTCCAATAGGGTAGATAGCATTCTTTTTCAGAAGTCCTTCAGAATTGTCCTGGATCTTTAGATCACTGTTAGTAGCAAAGTCTATCACATTTAATCATTCCATGATATTGTGGTTATAATAATCTCCTGGTTCTGCTTATTTCACTCTGCATCAGTACATGTAGGTCTGTCCAGCTCGCTCTGAAATCATCTTGTTCATTATTCCTTACATCACAATAATATCATCAAACATCACAATTGATTCAGCCATTCCCCAAACTGAGGAGCATCCCTTTATATAACTTACATCATTGTAGTAAACATCCAAATCAGTGAGACCATAGTTCAGCAGTATGCCATTATCTGTTGAGTTTTATTCACTCCAATGGACATGACTATAGATGGGGCTAAAATATGAGGAAGATCAGAGAAAAAAATGAGAGAGAGAGAGGGAGAGAGAGAGAGAGAGAGAGAAATATTAGTAATCCAAGGGCCTTAGTCTTTTATATATACATAAATATATTAACATATATGTATATTTACCAATTACATATAATAAATACCCACACAAGTTTTCCTAAATTGTATGATCAGACTTATCTCCCTCCTTCCCTTCCCTTCCCTCTTCTGATCTGGCAGGCAATTCAATCTAGATTATACATGTATTATCATGTAATATATTTACATATTATTCATTTTTACAAATAAGTAATTTTATAAAACCAAAACTCCAAAACATAAACCCAAAATAAACATTGAAAAATCATATGCTTTCATCACCATTATGACTCTGACAGTTCTTTCTTTGGAGATTGATAGCATTCTTTGTCTTAAGTACCTCATATTTGTCTGATAATAACTAAGTCAATCACAGTTAATTATTCTGTAACATTACTATTACTCTATATAATATTTTCCTGGTTCTGCTTATACACTCTGCATCAGTGCATGAAGGTCTTTCCAGCTCTTTTTGACATCATTCTGTTCATTACTCTTTACAAGCAGAATAGTATTCAATCACCATCACATAACACAATTTGTTCAGTCATTGTCCAATTGATGGACAAACCTTCAGTTTCAAATATTTTGTCACCACCAAATGATCAGCTATAAATATTCTTTGTACAAGTAAGTCCTTTGCCCTTTTTAAAAAAATTTTTCTTGGATACAGACCCTAGGTCTTCTTAGAGGAAATTGCTTTTAATTATTTTCCCCAATTTATAATCCCTTCTGGATATAGGACACCAAATTATCAAACAAACAATCCTTGGCAGATATGCTGCATTCCCATTTTGTCCAATGTGTCATAGAGAAGGGATTCTGAGACTTCAATTTATCATTGCTGAGAAAGGACATGACTTTTCCTTTCAGTTCCAGGAGCATTTATCCTTGCCTTAATCTTATATCTAAACAGTATTGTTTAGTCCTATGTTCTCAGTGATGTCTGCTTGTTGAAAATATATCTTCTGAAGATAAATAACTTCACCCAATGAATACTAAAAACTTCCAATTTAAAAATAAAATGAATTGTTTTTTGCCATTACATTTCCCCACCCTCCTCAATGTTCCTAACATGAAATAAGCATCCTTAAAATAATATAGACATATAAATAACTTTTTATCTTGGGTTTATACTTGAGTGAGATAACTATTCTTAGAACAGATATAGTTTTGGCATTGGGATAAGGTATTATATCCAAGGAAAGGAGAGGTGTGTGTCTATTTTTGAGATTCAGACAAAGGGAGATTTTTTTTTTCTCCTTGAGAAAGCTAGCTGGAGAGTAAGCATCTAACATCTAGGGAGGGAGGCAGAACTCATTCCTAACCTTATTTCTAACTCTAAACCTAATTTTGATTCTAACTTCAAGGATATAGAGACATATCTGTCACTGAAGAAGCAAGAAGTGTGTGTGTGGGGGGGGGGAGGAAGCATCCCCAAGCTGTGCCCACTTCTTGAAATGCATTCAACTAGCCTTGGTTTCAATGAGGCCTCAAGGTCTCTTCTTGTTATTGAGTGTCATGACAGGTTTCAGAAATCTAGAGCTGCTTAATGAAAAGATATGTACAAAGCCTAATGAGTTAAATCACAGATTTGATTCCAAATCAGACTGTGTGTCAGGACAAAGGAAATACAAAAGGCTAATATTTAATTTTAAAATCCCTTTGTAAATTTAGCCAAAGCAGGTATAAAGTAAACGAGTTTTCACAGGAATAGCATTCTATTAAATTCCAGCATGGAGATATGGCTCTCCTGCATTTTTCACTTTCTTTTCAGTGAATCACATATTAATTGCCTACTGTGTTTAAAGCACTGTGTAAGACTTTGGGATAAAGAAAGGACTCACTAAAAGCTTTGTTGGCAAATTGACTTTTGGAGACACAAAGACACCAATAATAAATAGTCCAAGCCCTTCAAGAGATTATTTTGGAAGGAACAAGGGAAGGAAGGAAGGAAGGAAGGAGGAAGGAAGGAAGGAAGGAAGGAAGGAAGGAAGGAAGGAAGGAAGGAAGGAAGGAAGGAAGGAAGGAAGGAAGGAAGGAAGGAAGGAAAAGAAGGAACAAAGTAAGAAAAATAGGTAAGAAAAGAAGGAAGGAAAGAAGGAATTCAGGAAGGAAGGAAGGGAGGAGGGAGGAAGAAAGGAAGGAAAGGAGGAAGGAAGGAAGGAATTCAATATTAAATTTTGAATGTTTTCATTGTGCAAAACACCTTGTCAAATACTTAATGCACAAAATGTCAACTTGAAATCTAAAGACCCCAATTCTGCCCCAGTCCCCTGAAGATTCAGCCCAAGGGAAGTTTCAGACTCACCAGTTTCAGACCCTAACATACTTGACATCCTCTGTTTAGGTGGGGCAAGCAGCCCTAAGAAAATGCTAAGCACCATTTTAGTCTTAGAAGTTTCCCCCATTGTATCAAAGATCCTTTCCCAAGATCAACACCTGTGCTATTCTTTTAATATCTATTGTAAGTAGACTACTCCCTGATACCCCAGCCATTGGTTATGATTTCTTTCACAAGCCTGTCTGTATCCTGTCAGTGTAGTTTGGACCTCTCATTTCCTTTTAGCCATGGTAATGTCAATCAATCATTCTTCCCTGTCCTTAGTTCCCCAAATGGTATATAAATTCCCTAAATGATATAGTTCTTCAGAGAAATCATCTAGCACTGTGCATTCTCCCAGGGATACACCCCTGTAGCCCCAGAGTGTTGACCCTGAGTGGTTTTTGGAGCTGGGCTCTGTGAGAGCAGCCAATGACTGGACCTATCTCTTTCTTGATTAAAGGCTTGGTTTCTCTGACTACTTTAGTAGTCTGAGTTATTCCCAGGTTAACATAATGAAAAATAAGACAGTCCTAGATCAAAAGAAAGTCAGAGCCTAAAGAGGAGTGTGATTCTGGCTGTTAGATGGGAAAGTCCAGTGGTCCTAAGGGTGCAGCGACAAGGCAGATGATACAGTATGTTGTGTCATTTCCATTAGTCGTGTAATATCAGTTCCTGACGGTGAAGCATTTGATGATTCTGGGGACTTTAGCAGATGTTTAGGCATTGAGAACTTTCTTTTTGGGGGTCCTTAATAGATGTAGCTGGAAAAAGTACGGAAGTTGACATAAAACTTAACCCTTGTGTGGGTTTTAAAATTAATATCCAATAACTAAGTATTATATTTTATAAAGTTTTATTAATAATAACTAAAGTAAAAGAACTACCTGAACTCAGCCTGGTCACAAGTTAAAAAGGAGCTTGGGAGGAGTCACAGCAAACCTAAATATCCTCACATAAACATGAGGGTGCAGGAAAAGGGAAAAGGATTCTAGGTAATACAGAAAGGAATTTTGGGTAATGTAGTTTTAGGGGTTCAAGAATTTCTAACTATACCCTAGGGTACAGTTGATATTGGTAGTATCAGGGACGGTGGGGTTCTCCTTAAAGGTGTTGATGCCCTGGATTATGGCAGTGGTGGAAGGGGTAGAACCACAAATAGTGGGCTGAAGGCACTATTGTCCCCCAGAACTTTCAAGTTTGCCCAATGGACTCAACAATAAGAACTGAGCAGTTAATTTCAAAGGAATTCCTTGATTGCATTCACTCAGACAATCTAGAAACTAAATTTAAATTCTATAAACAAAAATCATCAATGTTTTGAATATTTTCAAATTAATGGGTTCATCTTTGTTCGATTACAGTGATTCCAGACATAGAAATCCAAGAGAAAATTGTCTCTGCCAGTCTGAAATATTCCTTGAGCCTTTCAATTTTTTTTAAAGTAGTTTCTAACTCTTTGTGTCTCCTTTTGGGGTTTTCTTCACAAAGATCCTGGAGTGGTTTGCCTTTTTCTGCTTCAGCTCATTTTACAGATAAGAAAACCAAGGTAAACTGCATTAAATGACTTACCCCCAATCAACTAGTTAGTAATGGTCTGAGGTCAGATTTGAACTCAATAAGATGAGTCTCTCTAACTCCAGACCTGGCACTCTCTCCACTCTACCATATGCCTGTCCTTATTCCTTGAGCTAATTTGATGCTTTAGCTAAATATTTTGATTGACAGCTCCAAGTAACCTGGCTTGCTTAACAAACAGAACATTTGCAATTGGATTACAAACTTCTTTCCTGTGGATCAGCTGCTATAATGACCTTTGTGTTTTGCAAGACCCTGGATTCTTCTTTCTTCTTCTTTGTTTTTATTTTAATGAAAAGCTGTCATGTGGAAGGGGGATTAGACTTGTTCTACTTGGCCCCAGAGCGCACAACTAGAAACACAGGATGAAAGTTGCAAAGTAGAAAATTTAGGCTAGATGTCAGGAAAATACTTCCTAACAATTAAACCAAAGACAAAAGTGGGCTTTCTGGAGAGCACGTAGACCCTCCCCTTCTTTAGAGTTGGTGTTCAAACCATTTGCCTGTTACTACTCCATTAACCAATAATCACATATTCAGTAACTACTAGGCTTGCAGCAATATCCTGACCCCAGGGAGCCAAAGATCTAAAGGAAAGTGCCTCTGCCCTCTGTGACAAAGAAAACACGTATAGATAGATAGATAGATAGATAGATAGATAGATAGATAGATATAGATATAGATATATACATATATATCTACATATATACAAGGTAAACACTATATGTTTATTGGGGGAAATCAAAGAAGTGGCAGGACTAGGGGTTGGGGGCAATCAGGAAAATCTTATTGCTGTAGGTGGTGCAAACTGAGCTTTGAAAGAATCTTGGGATCATGATGGCCCTTAAAGGTCAAAAAGAGGAATTTTCATTTTATCCTAGATGCTGGGGATATTATCCCTGAGATTTTCACCTCACTAGATGACAACTCCAAGGAACCATTAAAGTTGGGAAGCTTAAATACCTTTATAGGTGAAACATGGGGGCTTAGGATGAGGACAGTTGAGGGACTTTCCAATGGTAATAAAGGAAAATGAGGAGTTCCAGACAAGAATAACAGTGAGGGGTGCTTCACAATGGACCAAAAAAGGGATAGATCCAGCCAAGGGCTGGGCCACCTTGATAAAGGTTTTTTGTCTAAGGGGTTAAACTATTGGGTCAAAAGAGATACTCAATATCTGATGGGTTTAGCCATTCCCACCCAAGCTAACTTAAGGTCTATTGTTAGTCTGAGAGGCAGTGAAGTTGGACTTTCCATTGGGGAAGAACTCTCATGTGACAAAGTCAAACCTAGGGTTTTCACCTTTAAGCTAATTAAATTGGGGATAACTAAATCTTTCTAGGCCACAAGTTTGGGGACTTCTAGATTCCAGACATCCCTGGGATTTGGGTACACAATAGTGATATTTTCTAAACAGTATTTTGGATGTGCTTGTGTCAACATGGAAATCTAGAAATCCCCAGTTTCTTTAGTTTGAGGGTAGAAACCCCAGGTTTTGACCTTGTCACAGTAGAGTTTTCCCCCTGAGGGAAGGTCCCACTTCCCCAGACAATAGAACTCCACTTCAGCTTTGGCACAATAGGTAGTGCCAAAAGTCTCACAAGTTGAAGGTTCCATCCTTGGAAAGGAGGGTGTGATATACTGGGAAAGGCTTCTGGAGACAAAAGGCTTCTGTAGACTTGACTTCTGATGGGGTCTACCTCCCACCTGAAGGGGATGTCTATTGTCTGGCGAATTGGGACCTTCCCTCAGGGGGAAAACTCTACTGTGACAAGGTCAAAACCTGGGGTTTCTACCATCAAACTAAAGAAACTGAGGATTTCTAGATTTCCATGTTGACACTACTTTGGAAGTGAGATGGAAGATGACTTGAAGAAGGAAGTGACTTGAGTTGGGAATATCAACCAGAATCCTGTTGTACTAGTACTAGTACTAGTCTAGTGTACTGGTCTAGGTAAGAACTGCTACAAATTTGAACTTCAGTGATGGTCCTGGGAGCAGAGATAAGTGAATATAGGACCATAAATTCTGAGATGAAAGGGAACTTTGTGGCCAAGAGGACATGTGCAAAAGATGTTGGGAAGGTAGCAGCATGGGAATTGTGCCCCCAAAACCATAGAAGTGTTTCAGGTAAACTATAAGCAGATAAATTCCTTAGTTCCCTTCTATCCTTGTGACTCCTCACCCAAGAGCATTTGATAACTCCTATAAGTCCCTGAAAGGAATATCTTCCTTGGATCATCTTCTAGATTTGAGATGGACAGAGATATGGAAATAGGTCTTGATCAATTACACAATGGAATTGTTCCTTGGCTACAGGAGTGGGTGGGGAAGGGTTTGGAAAGGACATAAATCGTGTAATCATGGAAAAATATTCTAAATTAATTAATTAAATAAAATTTTCCAAAAAATTGAGATGGACACAAAGATACACCTCCAGGCTATGGCTTGATACCATAAGGTTGTATCTAAGATATCTCCCTGTTATGTCCCCTAAAATATGAGGGTCACCCTTCAGTGCCTTCCACTCTAGAGTCATGTCTTCAGCATGGTACAAAGTCATGTCTGCACTGTTGTAAAGACTATAAAGACCCCAGAAATCATGTTGTCTGGGAGAACAACTTTTCCACCCATGCTGTTCCCCTAGGAAGCTGTCTTCTACCTAGGCAGTCCTCCTGGCCAGAGTCAACATTATCTTGTAAATAACAAATTTCTCTTTTTATTTTTAAACAAAGTTTCAGAGTCTTGCATCCTTGCAAATGGTACTCTTCTTGAACCCCAGGGATTTACCTCAACCCCCCAAAAATATTAGAAGAGCCAAGACTTGGCAACTGAGTTAATGTGATAGAGCAGTGAAGGTAACCCTGAAAAGTGCTTTCAAATACAAATAGATACAATAGTAATCAATATTGTCAAATACTGAGAATTTAAGATGAGAACTTGGAAAATACCATCAGATTTGGCAATTAAGAGATCCCTTGTAACTGGTGAAAACAATAGTTTCAGTTAAATGATGAGGTCTGTAAAAATTAAAATTAATGCCAAATAAGAAAAATATCATATTTTAAGAGATTTATTAATGATCATTAGGAATAAAGGAATAAGAGGGATACAAAATAAAGACCACGAGCCCATGACTGATCAACCTGTTGAAAATCCCACTCACCACTATCTAGTCAAGATGCCAAAGAAGGTGGGACCATCCACATCCCTGCCTAATATCCCCTGTCTATAGGAAGTACATAATGACAGAAAGTCAGTGGGCTCCCAGGAAATGTAATTCTTTTTTAGGGTAACAGATTTTCAATTATACAGGTCCCAAGAGAGAAGGGTGTAGAGAAGTAAGGGGGGAAAGAATCAGAGATTAGGATTTTCTAACAATTTGAATGAGAAGAGAAGACATATAGGAAATTGTTTGGTTGTTTGGTTTCTGTCCAGTGAAGATATTTGAAGGATAAGAAAAACTTAGGTGTGTTTGTAGGCTATAAGGGAAGAAGTCATTAATACTAACAATATCTAGAATTCATATAGTTTTAAGATCTGCAAAGAACTTTATATGTTCTAATATTACCTTCACAATCACTATTCGAGTGCTAATGGTGGCATTCCTACCAGTTTGACTTGGAATCAGGAAAATTAGTTCAAATGTAACTTCATATACTTACTAGCTGTTCTTTCCTGGGGAAGTCTCTTCACTGCTCTATATTTCAGTTTCTCCATCAGTAAAGGCAGGATGATAATAGCACCTATCTCTCAGAATTCTTTTAAGGATGAAAAGGATATAATATCCATGAAGCACTTTGAAAAACTCAAAGCTTCATATAAGTGCTAGCTATGATTATTAAACATAAAGAAACTAAGTCTGAGAAAGATTAAATTATTTGCCTAGTGTCACATTGCTACTATTATACATCTTTGGCAAGTTTTAAATTGAGGTCTTTCTGACACTAAGTTCAATACTCTAGTCCTTCTTCCACCTAGATAAAGAGGTTTTAAGAGCTGGGATGAAGAATGGGATGACTGGAGGAGGCAAAAAAGAGAGAATGAGAAACAAAAGACACAAAACAAATTATCTAGGCCAGTGGTGGTGAACTTATGGCACACATGCCAAAAAGGGCATGTGGAACACTCTCTATGGGCACACATGCCATTCCATGCCAGAGTTCATCACTAAAAAGGCAGAGAGACTTGAGCACAGTTACTCCTTTTCCCCTCTCTACTGTGCCTGATGGCACTTTTTCACATTACCTATTTCTCTGCCGAGCAACCCAATGGGAATGCTTTCGCCATCCTCTGTGTGGGTCAGGCAGGGATATGGGGACAGGGGTAGAAGTAGGTCACTTGGCACTCAGGCTGGAGAGAGGTAAGGGACAGGGCACATCACACAGTCTCTCAAAGGTTTGCCATCACTTGTCTAGGCATAAAGAAGGATAACCTTTTCAGTAGAGACTGGAAGAAAGGAGTCCATAAAAGGGTATCATAACAGGGGACTATGAGATGTAGAAAAAGGGAGAAATGGGGGCTCTAAACTAAGGACTTCTTTTTTGTCATTTATATATGAAGTGAGGTCCTCTGTTGCTTGGGAAATGGAAGAATTTGGCATAAAAGGCTTGGGGAGAGTTGCTATGGGGAGAGGGAGAGAGAACTAGAGAACAGTAAAAGTGCTGACCCTTAAATAGGTATTTAACCCTTTGGGTTAAGGAAATGAATCTCTCCAGTGCATTTTAGCAATAAATAAATAAATAAATAAATAAAAGTAATTAGAGGGGGCAGCTAGGTAGCTCAGTGGATTGAGAGCCAGGCCAAAGATGGGAGGTCCTAGGTTCAGATCTGGCCTCAGACACTTCCCAGCTTTGTGACCTTGGGGAAGTCGCTAAACCCCCATTGCCTAGCTCTTACCATTCTTCTGCCTTGGAACCAATATACAGCATTGATTCCAAGTTGAAAGTAAGGGTTTAAAAAAAAGTAATTAGAACCAGAGATGGATGGGGAATATAGAAGTGGTACTTATTCAAATAAGCATAAGACATACTATATGTTCCCTCAGGACCTCTCCAGCTCTGAGACTCTATCATAGAAATGTAGCATCTTTGTTAAGATCTTGAGATAATATACACAAAGCACTTTGCAAATCTTAAAAGGTTGTGCAAATCATATTATTGTTGTTATTGCTTATTGCTTAGAAATATGCAATTCAGGATGGAGAAGGGAATGTTCTATTCGAAAAGCTTAGTATATTACTGTCATGTTCAAGAAAATAATGTGGACAATAATGTGGACAAAGTAATGTGAAGGAGTTTGAATTCTATAATGGTTTTTCATCATCTTTCCTGAGTTTGATTCAGGAAAGAGCAATTCTTAGCTTTGGTTGTGAATTCATCTTCTTGAAGGCAGGAGTCTTTCTGGTTATCTCTTGGGTTTCTAATACCACCCTTTCTTGCTCCTAAATTGTCACTTTCATTCTCATTGAAATGATGAGTATTTTGATTGGATCAGCTGCTTGTTTCCACTCTTTACAAAGTTCCAGTTATAGCAGAGACCGTTCATTATCAATAGCTTTCCACTGGGCTTCCACATCCAGTTTTCTATACTCGGAGCATTTAAATTGTTTGAGATGTCATTCTGAACTTCAAGGAGCATCATTTCTGACTTGTCACTTACATATTCCCATCCAAATCAACATTTTATAAATTGAGGCTCTTGACTTCTGTCATTGTTTCTATGAAATTTAGGAAGCAGAGAAATAACCAATAGAGATAAAAGGACAAATATATCAAATTAAAATATTTTATTTATTTATTCAATTTTATATTGCCACATAAGATTTTAACACAGTACATCTGGTCTAGAGAGAAGAAAATGTTAAGGACAAATGTGTCAAGTGCAAGTACTTTCCTTAAAAAAAAATCAGCACAATGTCAAATATTAGTTTAGCATAATAAAGCTGTTTTGAGAGCAGTAACAACACAAAGTAAATGTTTTAAAGACTATAATGACCCTGAATTTTATTTATGAATTTTTAAAAACTATTAAATTGGTAAAACAAAAGTTTAATTCCTTATGGGAGCAAGCAGCCTTATATAAAATAAATCAGTTCATTTGCACAGCATGTAATGTATATTATACAAGGCAGTACTTCATTGAGTCAACAATCATGTGTTAAGTGTGTGTATGTGCCAATCACAAGAGCAGTCAGCTGACATAGTGCATAGAATGCTGGGTCTGGAGTCTTGCTGACTTCAAATCTGGTCCAGACACTAACCATGTGATCCTCGGCAAATCACTTAATTATTTGCCTCATCTATAAAATTACCTGGAAAAGGATATAGAAAACTACTCCGGTATCCTTGCCCAGAATATCCAAGAGAAGCGTTAGAGTGTTTTACAGGACTGAAATGAATGAGCAATCACAACAACAATGTGCCAATTATTATGCCAACCATTGGAGAAGAAAAGGGCAAAAATGGAGGAAGTCTTTGCTCTCAAGAAGCTCCCTTTCTAATGAGAAAAGCAACTTGCAAATAACAGTTAATATATGAACCAATATAAATGGGATATCACAGCAGATGTTGGACAATTTGAGGAAGGAACTAGGAAAGGTTTCCTGCAGAAGTTGTTACTGAACTATATCTTAACGGAAGTCAAGGAAGCCAAAAGGCTAGAATGATTAGGCAGACAGATAGTGCAAATAATAGAGTGTGGAGACTGAATATCCTGGCAGTCAAGCATTATATATGTTTTATTTAAAGTTTTTAGTTAACAAGCAATTATTTTCTCTCTCTTCCTATATTCCACTCCCAAACCTGTAAGACAAAAAAACAACCACACTTAAAATTCATACTTAAGTACAAATGCACATGTGTGTATACACACACACACATACACAGAGAAATTTCTCAAATTGGCTACGTCCCAAACTGGAGGCCTCATTCTGTGTATTTGTCCATCCTCTTTCTATAAGGAAATAAGAAACATGCTTCATCATTGGTCCTCTAGAATTATGAAAGCTCATTATGTCAATTGGAGATTTCAAGTCTTTCAAAGTTCAATAAATATTTGCAAATATTGCAATACATGCCTGGCAACATACTGATAAAGATATGATAAAAAAGCAAAAATGGCTCTTAATGTGAAGCAGCATGCATTCTAATTGGGAGGACAATATGGAAAAAGAAGATGGTAAAAGGAGAAAGATAAAGAAAAAAATGAAAGAAGGAAGGAAGGAAGAAAAATGAAAGAAGGAAGGAAGGATGGAAGGAAAGAAGGAAAGAATGAAGGAAGGAAGGAAGGAAGGAAGGAAGGAAGGAAGGAAGGAAGGAAGGAAACTTTTTTATTTCTAAAATATATAGACCTCAATTTTAATTATTAAATCTAAATTTAGCCATCCCCCCATTGTTTTCAGAATAATGTACATATTTCTGAATATTATAAAATATAATTATGGAATAGATGACCTGAGAAAGTGGTGAGTTCTCCATCATTTGAAGTCTTCAAATAGGTTAAGAATGATTGCTTTTCAAGAACATCATATAAGGAATTTATGTTCAGATAGGAGTTGGACTAAATGGCTTGGGTTAATCCTTTCCAACCTTTTGAATCTGTGATTCTGAGATTTATGCAATTAACAGAGTAAATTGTATGATTTTAAAACATTTGTTCCTTTCAAAGGAACAAAAGAAATAAATGCTTCATTTAAGTAAGCTTTGCATTTAGCTGAATAGTCACTGAAATGAAAATAATTTATGTAGTTTCCCCAGCTCTAATTATTTCTACTTGTGGAATAAATGGGTCTGACAAACCATTTTGTCACATGAAAAAACTGTAGCCAATTCATCAATAACTTTCCAAGTCACTGAATGGCAAACATGTTCTAGAGGACCAACATGTCCAGGCATGAGTTAGTTGTGCACCTACAAAAGTTATGACCAGTGGTAAACCATTCATTTTCTTTGCAATCAAACAAATCAGCCACTCAGTTCCTTTCTTTGAAATGCATGAGGACTCTACAGAGGCAATTACCTCCTGAGGTTGATTTTAGGTTTAAAATTTAAGGAATAACTGAGATTTCTAAGTGCAGGAAAGAAAGTCACACAGAGAAAGGATGGAAGTTAGTGCAATCAGATGTGAAGAGGATGGGAAGGGCATTAAAGTATTTTAAAAAAAGATAAAATTTTTCCAAAAGGAAAACTTGAGATGGATGAGTTTTTACTAGTAAGATTGATATAAAATCGGATTATCTTTCCTCTATGAGAATGTGTTAGGAATTATTTTCAAAGTCTTTAGGAAACAGAAATATTATTTCTAAGGATGTTTCTCTTCCCACCCAATATTTTCACTTTTAGGTGTGAAAAGAATCTGTTTTGGTAGTTTTTTTTTACAATCATAGAATCAAAAAACTAGAGTGTGAAGGTCTATGAATAAATTTTAAAAAGACCCCAAATCTTCTCCAGCCAAGTTCCATTCAACCTAAGTAGGCCAGGCTCTGATTGAAATATTGGACTATGCCCAAGCTTTCTTGAAATGTAGCCAGACTACAAATAGCTTCCAGGGCTTGTTCTTGGCAGGCACTTCGGCCATTGGTGTCCAGCTAAGCTTTCTCTTTTTCACCTAATATTTATTGAGCAGTTGTCCAGATGTTCTATTACCTGACCTAAACAAATGTCCTCAAAAAAAATGAAGTTAATTAAGGACTAAATGTCTTCAGCTTTCTGGTGTTACTGTCAAGAGACTTGGTCTTCCAAATAATTACCATATAATATTGAGGGCTATGTCAATCACCTTTTAGAATTTCCTTGGCCCTTTCAGGTACCTCTTCACTTCTTCTGCCTTCTCTTCATCATTCCGAACACCTGAGTTCTGGCCAAATTTTCCCTTAACCTTCCTAGGGAAGGTTTAAAGACCCCTTTTACTCTTTTTCCTTCAATCCCAAACTTCTTTTATTTGGAAATTCATCACCATCTGTGCTAATCTTTAGTGCATCAACTTCCCATCAGGTTCCTTAGCGGTTAAGTTTACGCTACTGTTTTAAGCAGAGAGGCTATGGATAATGGATAAAATGGTCAACGTGAACTCATGAAGAAGCTCCAGCTTTGTATACTTAATAGCTCTGTGACCCTAAGTAAATGAGGTTACCTTCTTAAGCTTCAGTTTCCTCATCTGGAAAATGAGTAAGATAATAGTGCCAACCTCACAGCATTGTTGTAAGGCATGAATGAAATAGTGTACTTAGCAGGCTTCAGAAGCATTAAGATGATATATTTACAGAAGGGTTCTGGAGCCATCTCAAATGGGATCTTGAAAGCCAATTGTGAAACTTTCTGTGTGAGCAGCTAGGCTTTGCCAAACAGCAAACACTACAAGTCAGGGCTTTATTGATTGTCTGCTTGATTGTTTAGATTTAAGAAAAGGATGGAAAAGATGTTAATAATGCAGATTAAACTTAAAAGTGTGTTGTGAGTACACTTTCTTGAGAACTTATTGTTAAATATTTACCAGCATATTCCTGAATATAAATGTTAGTGTTGTGGGGGGTTTGGGGGGGAAGAGGTGTACCCCTTGGGTTCAGAAGGATACCTTCTGCAAGAATGCAAGACTCTGAAACTTAGTTTAAAAATAAAAAGAGAAATTTATTAATTTAGAAAGGAATATTGAAAATGGCCAGGAGAATAGTACAGGTGGAACAGCAAGATGGAAGGCTGCTCCTTGGTAGGACAGCATGGATGGAAAAGCTGTCCCCATGATGACATCAATTCTGGGGATTTTATACCCTTTACAACAGATGCTGTGTCATGGTGTGGACATGACTCTAGAATGGTAAACCCTCAGGCATTCAGTCAGGGGTTTGGCTATCTGACCGGGGTCTGCCTGGAGAGATCGACAATGATCCTCATAAAAGATTCTTTAGTTTTAGGGAACAGACAGATGTCTGAAATAGAGCCTGATAGTATTGCGGTATAGCCTGGAGGTGAATCTCCCTGTCCATCTTAAATCTCAAGGAGGATCAAAGAAGGACAAACCTTTCAGGGTCCTATAGGGGTTATTAGATGTTTTGGGTAAGGAGTCACGAGGATAAAAGGGAGCAAAGGAATTTCCCTGATAATAGTTTGCCTGAGTTTCTGGGAGTACAATGCCCATGTTATTAGTACACATTTCTGCAATAGCAAGAAAAACAAGAGCAGTAATAATGTTTTAAAAGCAATACCACCGCATAATAAATAGAGTTAGTTTGGGAGTCAAAATGACATGAGTTCAAGTCATGCATCCAAAATATACATACTATGTTGCCTTCCATCAGGAGATGGAATGTCTTACTCATGTCACAGCAAGGAGATTCATTTCACTGAATCCAAGTGTATGTGGCAAGTTAAAGGTGATAGAAGACTGTCACGGAAGGGAAGGCCAGGCTATGAAGATCTTTAAAAGCCAAGCAAGATTTATATTTGATCATGGGGATGAGAAGGAGCTACTGGAATTAACTGAGTAGGGAATGACATGGTCACACTGATTCTATGGGCAGATATTAGGAAGTGGAGGGAGGGAGAGAATATGGATTGAAAATGTCAGAAAACAATTATTAAACATTGCAGCAATTTGAAATTTTTTTTAAATTAATTTTGATAGGTAAGAGGAGGGATGACATATAGGGAAATATTTGAGGCTGACAGTACCACCCCCTAACAGGCTATTGTGTAAAAGTTAAATTAATCTCTACTGATAAAAAATAATATATTTTATGAGATTTATTAAAGATTATTAGAAATCAAGGATAAAGAAATACAAAATAAGAAATGCATGTGTCTAGGGCTGATTAGCCCATTCACATTTCACTTACTATATCTTGCATGCTGAGTAGAGAGATGTATGTGCTTAGAAGCAGAAGAAGAGAGAGCTTGGGAGGCAGAAAGCTCATTAAATACTAAATTGTGTTTTCGCACCCAGGTGAGGAGTCAGGTGAGATTATAGGGAATTCTGGGAAGTCCCAATGACTTCTGGGGATTGAAGTCCAGAGTTCAAATTTCCATTTTACAATCCCCCTATGATCATATTGGGAAACCAGTTTCCCCAAAAGGATCATGGAAACACAATGAACTTAACGATTACAATAGTTTGAGGATAAGAGGAAAAGAGAACAAAACCAATGATTGCTAGGCTCATTGACAAAAAGCCAGTTAGGGGGCAATATCCTTTGGCATGAGTATACATAGAAATTAAATGTTCAATCAACCACACCCAAAATTCATTCTTGATCTTTCTTATGCAGCTTGTGGTTTGTGGAGGCATCTTCATGGTGTCTTCTCCAAACAGTTCAGTTTCTGGATTCTGAGAGGTACCATGTTTCTTAACCTAAAATGCTCTCTCAAGGAATTTAAACTTTGTAATTTAAAATAATAATAATTATACATTCCCCCCCTGAAGAGGGTGATTGAAAAACACAGGAATCACTTAGGGATCCATGGCTGAGTTATGAGGTATATGAATCAATTGGTAAGAGAAATGAAAAAAAAAACATTTAAAAAATCTAAATAAAAAAGATAATTTCTGGATGAAGTATAGACTATAAAAGTCTCATGTGTAAAAATTCCACATAAAGGAAAAGTATATCTATAACAGGTCATTGAATCAGGGCCCAATTAAAATGATTTCAGTGTTGATGAATTTACCCAGTCAGTAGCCAGGACTACAGAAAGTTGACACATTATGAAAGACAGAATAGGGACTAGATTATAGGAGCCAGGTAGGAGCCAAATTTGAGATACTTTTTCTGTAAGTATTTTCAGACTATGGATACAAGGAAGGCCTATGTCTTAATGTATGTCAAGTGTCACAACCTTGAGTCTTCATGCTAGGTTCAAGTCCTTTGTATTGGCTTAAAATTTTCATCAACCCCATCATGATTGGTTGGTCTCTTAGACCTTGTGCTTTATTGGCATTGTGCAGGTCAACTTTTAGTATTATCTTGTCCTGGAATCAGATAGAATCATTAAGTAAAGTCCCATAATTTTTTTAAACAATTAGTGGCATCATTTTTATAGTCTCAAGCTTTTGGGGCATGCATTGATATTATAGCAAATGTATTTTAAACTCTTATTACTGCTAAATCTAAAAATTTTTTTAAAATCTTAATACTGGTGACATGTGCTTCAAATAGAAAAAGGAGAGAAAAAAACCCTGAAATAGTATATTGCACATGCAAGAAAAATAAAATAAAAGAGTTTTAAAATTTAAAAATATAGCTTATAATCATTGACCCACTGTGTCAGCTAAGGAAATATAGAATACAAGGTTTCTCACCAAAAATGAGATCCTTTTCCTCTTCATATCTGGCCATGATTCACTGTGAGTACAAGCAAATGAATTTTACAAGGTAACAGTATTTTTTTAAGACCAGTAATACTAATATGTAGGTATTAATATCCCCAAAATTCTCAATGGCCCATTTAAATACAATAGCAAACAAACCCACTATCATATTTTATATGAGTCTGCTGTATGACATTTAAAGAAAATGGATACTTGTCACAAGTTTTTAGGTGTAGCAAATCTTTCAACCTTGGTAAACATATTTAAACAAAGTAAAACTCATTTGGGTCTAGAACATCATCAAGAAATCTAGATATCATTAAAAAGATATGGTAGAGGAATCTAGGAAAAACTCAAAACTCTGTAGTGTTGATGTTGGATAAAGTGAGCTGAAGAGTTATAAATGAGAGATGCTCCTCTTTAGGGAGTCTTCTAGGGGTACTGTGCACTGGGATTAACTTCCCATCTCCTTTGGTATGAGACTGTGATGACCCATCCATTCACATTTTTATAAATGTGGAAGGTAGGGATTATAATTGTATTTCACCTCAGCTACTCAAATGGACCTTACCACATGTTAGAAGAGGCAGGCAAAATGATCACAGAGTTGTAAAAAAAATCTAAAAATCATGTCTAAAGACCCCTTAAAATCAATTTGAGATATTTAGCTCATTAAATTTTCCAAAGGTTGTAATACAATTTTAACCAGTTTTTATGAAGTCTATCCATCCTTTAGGTGACAATTTGCAAAGTCAAAAATAGAAAAGGGCTGTTTTTATATATGGGCTTATTCAATAATATTTGTTCAGTATAGTTATAGGGGAAAAGCAACAGAATATAACAGTAGTAAAAACCCATTACATTAAAACAATTCATGTAAGAATAATATTGAATACATTAATATATGAACTTAAAACCAACACAATTAAATCTTAAACAAAACAATCAGCAAAATGCAACAAAATACAGAGGTTTTTATAAAACATTGGAGTCTGAAAAGCCTTAAAAATATAACCTCCAGTCTCTTTAAAGGTCCTTGGGTTTTTATCCATTTAGATGCCTATTGTCAGAAGGCAGAAGATTGGTAAGGGGTAGGCAATGGGGGTTTAGTGACTTGCCCAGGGTCACACAGTCAGGAAGTGTCTGAGGACAGATTTGAACCCAGGTCCTCCCATCTCCAGGCCTGGCTCTCAATCCACTGAGCCACTGAATTGCTTCCCCATAGTGAGGGTGGGTTTTTGGAATCTCACACTGGGGCAAAGAATTACAGGGAGTTGAAATTCTCTCCTGAATCTCATGTGAAATAAATAAAAGGACCAGTGCACTAAAAAGATATCCTTTTAAATATGCCATGCTTGTAAGTTCCTGTTTGGAAAAGTCTCTTCTTTCTCCCCTTTCTCCCCCCTGTGGTCCTCTGCCCCCACATGGAGGCTAATTGTAGCCTAAGGAAAGATCACCCTCATTTTTTACCAGCTGGTGTTTGATTCCAAAGAAATAAGGGCATCTACCAACAGCCTGGGGCTAAGGCTGGAGCTGGGGCTAGGCCAGGGGTGGGAGCAGGAGCAGGAGCCAGAGCCAGAGCCAGAGCCAGAGCAGGAGCTGGGCGGGCAGGGCCGGGCCAGGAAGGGACTAGGAGAGCTATCAAGCAGGTCTGGATTGCTGGAGCAGAGAAGCAGGCAGCAGGCAAGCAGGCTTGAGATGATCAAGAGGCTTTTCTAAAAAGCCTTGGAGAAATGTGGCTTAAAAAAATCAAAACTTAGTCACAGTAGAGAAAAGACTTAGGAATGTTAAGAAGATTGATGGTATTTCATCACAAAGTGGTCAGCCAAACTGTAATGGGTGAAATTATGGCTGGGACTGAATGTATAATTAATTTAGGTTGCCAAGAATTTTATTTATAAAAATCCTAATGAAAAACCCAAATAATAAAATACCCAAGTCATCTGCCAAATTGTATCGTGATTTAATTGATATAGTGGAGAAGATTAAGAAGAAGGGAGAAGGAAAGGGTGAAGGATTTCTTCCCCCACCTGGATGATAACAGGCGGAAAGATTAGAAGATCTAGAAAGTAAGGGTTTGGAGTGTGAAGGAGGAAGAAAACAACCTGAACTCCAAAAGGGGCTCAGCTGAGATGCCTGAACCTGATTCAGGTCAAGTACAAAACTTACCACCAAAACACAGACAAATAACTGCCACTACTCCCAAGATATCAGAACGCCTAACACACTGCCAGCCAGTCACCTTTCCAGGGAAAGAGCAAGGAACAGCAAATTATGTGGCTTATGTAGATGTTTTTACATCACTTTTCTGCATCTCATCTCTACCAATGAGGACTTAGCTTGACTTAGGACAGTCCAGGGGTCTGTCCTTTTTTCTGCATATGTCTGTTGAAGGCCATTCCTTAGATAATTAAATCTTGAATTTGATGCAGACCTTCAAAATTTTGTTAAACTAAGAAGGGAGGAGAAATGTAGAGTTTCCAAGATCTGATTCTGTTATTCCAAGTATCTCTATTGTTATTGATCAGAAAATAGCTAAATAAAATCTTCTAAAGAATGGTCTGATTAGGGTGGAATAGTTTTAAAATTTACAACTCCCCCCTGAGGCCTAAGAAGACTAGTCTCTCTGATGGGGCATGTAAACATACCAGGTATGAAATTACAATAGTTATAGGAAAGGGGGAAATAGGAGAGATAGAGAGACACGTGTGCTTAGAAGCATAAGAAGAGAAAGCTTGAGAACCAGAGAGCTCTTTAAATACTAAATTGTGTTCTTGCACTCAGGTGAGGACTCAGGTGAGATTATAGGGAATTCTGGGAAGTACAAAGGACTTCTGGGGATTGAAGTCCAGGGTTTAAATCTCCATTTTACAATTGCAATAATCAAGTTCAAAATGATGACTATCAGTAGTAGCAATGTCCAATGAGAGATGCCTCTCCTTTAAGAAATTACAAATTAGAAATGACAAGCATTGGTATCTAAATGAATAAGGATGGTGAAAGGAAGTCAATACTTAGAGATGATATCTAGGTTGTTAATGTGGATGACTGAAAGGATGATGGTGAACTCAACAGTAAGAAGAAGAGAAGGTTTGAAGATGATAGGCATGAGTTCAGTTTCATATACGTTGAGTTTAAGATGTCTATGGGTAATCCAGGTTGAGCTGCCCAATAAGTGGCTGGAGATTATGAAACTGAAAGACAGGAGAAAGGTTAGATAGGGTTGAATGAGTAGATCTTAGGATCATCTGCATAGAGGTGACAATACATTCCCCAAATGGTGAGATTACCAAGCAAAATAGTATAGATGAAGAAAAAAGAGAGTCCAGAACAAAACCTCAAGGAATACCTCAAATTAGGAAGCAAGACCTGGATGAAAATCCAACAACAACAACAAAAAAAAACTAGGAAAAACAAACAAAAGTTAAACAGAAAGTAAAAAACTGGGAGAAAATAGTGTTATGAGAGAAGAGTATCAAGAAGAGGTTGATTGGCATTTTCAAAATCTACAAAGAGTTCAAGAAGGATAAGGAGAAAAAGCCATTAGACTTGGCAATTAAAAGAACATTGGTAACTTTGGAGAAAGCCATTTCAGTAAAATGATGAGATCAAAAGCAAGACTAGAGAGTTAAGAACCAGGTGAGAAGAAAGGAAATAAAGGCAATAATTGCATTTTGGCTTACCAAGGAGTTTAGTCACATGGGGTAGGAGAAATATCTGATGATATCTTACAGAAATGGACAGATCAAGTAAATGACTTTTAAGAATGGTAATTAAATCAGTTTGCTTGGAGTTAACATGGAAATAGAAATGTGATAGTATAGATTACAGACAGTTGGCATAATAGAGGGTACAATATATTGGAAAAGATATAATGAAGTGGGACCACTTATGCATGCAGAATGGTTTGTCTTGGATTAAAGGGCCACCTTTTAAGTGAGACAGGAAAAGTGAAAAGATATTTGAAAGATCCAATGGGGAGAACTTGGAGGGCTTGGCAAATGGCCAGTTGTTGTTTTCAGTGAAATGAGCCAAGATTATCAGATGAAGGCATATGAAGTATGGAGTCATGGGAGGTTGGATTAGAGATGAATCAATTTGAAAAATCTGTTGTAGTAAGTGGAATTATGTTTGAGGATGTGTAAAAGAATAGCCTTGCTGCAATGTGGATATATTTGAGATTATATAACCTAAATTCTTAGTGGACATAGGCAGATCAATATCATAGTTTTTTTTGTTTGTTTTGTTTTTTTCTGATTTCATTCAGCATTGTGTAAAGAGGGAGTAAAGGCAACAATTGTTGGGATCAATTTAATACTAGAGCCTGGCAGAGCAACACTGACAAGAGGATAAAAGGGCAAGAGATTCAAAAGAAGAAAATAGTGGTAACTCAAACTGAAGCCTTAGAGGCTAGATGGAGAAGGAGGAATGAGACAGACTGATAGACATATAGTGATAGAGACAGAGAGAGTCAACAGTGAAAAAATAATGGCCTTGACTAGAACTAAGAGATGGAGAGATTGGAGAACACAGTGAGGATGAAAAAAGGATTAGGAATAATAATGCAGAAGGAAAGATTAAATGACCAAAGATTGTAAGCAGAGAAATAGAATTAAGAGTTCACAAAAGAGGAAGTAGAATATGTATTAGTTATGGCTGAATAAATACTATGACTATCTCTGTAGTTTAAGTAGGGTAAAAGAGCAATTAATGTGAAATGGGTATGTTGAGGAAGTGGGAAGTGAGGGTATTTACAAGAGAATTGATGTGTGTTGAATTTACTTTTGAATACAGGACTTGGGAAGGAAGGAGACTACAAGGTGAGCCCTGAACTCATTCAGAAAGTAATGAGAATGACTTGAAAGTTTGCCATTTGCAGTTACCACAATCTTGACTAGGTCACAAATATGGATTAAATGGATCTCAAATGAGAAGATATTCCTACAAGGAAGAAGAGCCTGGAAATGGCAATAGGGAGGATGAATCACTTAATAAAGCTGTGTCCTTGATCTTGTTGATCAGGGAACATATTAAGGTCAAGACAAAAACTTACAATATTGTTTTCAAAAGGGGGACTTTTGATTCTGCTTTTTGCTCTACCCAATTATATGTTTTAACTTTATTTTCAGTTTCAAATTTTATTCTCCCTATCTTCCACTCTCTTACCACTGAGAAAGTGAGAAAAACAAAACCCATTACAAACATGTATAGGAAAGCAAAAGAAATCCTCATATTGGTCATGTAAAAAAAATATACAAATTTTAACCTGCACTCTTAACCCACCCTTTCTCTTTCTGGTGGTGGGTAGCATGCTTCCACAATACTTCTTTTTGAATTGTGATTGGACATTCTTTTTGGATCCTGATTTCTAAATCCTTCAGTATTATTTCTTTTAACAATATTGCTTTTATCGTATAAATTGTTCTCTGGTTCTGTTCATTTCACTTTGCATCAATACATGCAAATCATCCTAGATTTCTCTGAGACCATTTCCTCCATCATTTATTATAGCATAATACTCAAATGTTTCTTTACATAATAAACAATGAAAATCACAATAAAAACAACAAGCACAGCCCCTAAATGTGATTTATGAGGTTTCCAATAGATATTCAATATTCTCTGTTCATTAAATTCAATAAACATTTATTGAGCATCTACTACATTGGGCCATGTAATCTATTAAGCACCACATTCTATACTATGCACTAAGGACATAAATAAGAAAGAAAAAAAAAGAGAACCCCCCCCCTCTTCGCAAGGAATTTAGAATCTAATAGAGGAAGACTACACAAAGGAACCTGAAATGAAGGTTAGTTATCATGGAGTACCCATTGTGTAGACATGACATTTACACAGGTTCCAAGCCAAGCATTGCAGCTTTTGGAAAATAGAGTTAATGATGGGATAGTGAGACCTGTGTAAAGGAAAGTTTTGGAATAAATTTAATGTTCTGTCCTCCAGGCTTCAAAACAAAGAGGAAAGGCAAATGAGGTAAGATAGTGCTGAGTCCCCAAACTTGAGTTGATTTGAAACGCAATAAGATTTCAGGTGATCACCTTATCATGGTTTCCTGGAGTAGAAGTCAAACAGAGCTAATGGCATTAAAATTTTCATATTTCCTTCAAATATAATTTGAATCAATGAATAGGCTATTATCATAAAAATTTTATAGCAATCATAAAATTGCATAGAGTAATAATATTTTCAATGATCTTATCCACTTTCTTTGGAATCTTTCCATATTTGAAATATCATGAAAATTTATCCCTGAAACTCTTTAAAATTGTGTTCCTCTAATATTCAGAGTAAGTGATTTAAGTAAAATTAAAGGGGGCAGGATTTGGACTGCTCTAGAACCAGTACTCTTTCCAATGTCCCCACTGGCTCCTAGTTCTTTCCCTTTTCTAATCTATTTCTGTCTACCCAGTCTGTCTGTCTGTCTGTCTATCTATCTATCTATCTATCTATCTATCTATCTATCTATCTATCTAATCTTTACATACTAGTAATATAATGACCTTTTGAAGAAAAGGACTTCTCTTAACTTTATAGCTCTAGAAACTAGCATATGTCTTTGTATATTGAAGATGCTTAAACAACTGTTGTAATGCATTGAATTGGGCTAAATTATGTTCAATTAGATTAGACTGGGCTGGACTAGAGTTAATTAGGATGGACTAGACTGGGTTTTATCAATTTTCCTTTTACAGAATTTAAGGTTTTTAAACATGTATAGCTTGAGCTGCCACCATTACAAAATTTAAACATGTTTAAATAAATATTATGTTGTCTTAGAAGTAGCTATTAAATATTGACGCATCTTACAGAGTTCAGAAAACTGCTTAACTTTACCAAGTATTAAAATGACATCTCAATTTTAGCCAGAGACAATAGGTCATAAAAGGGCATCTTAGCATAACACTGAATTAATTTAAATAAATTGATAAATTTGATATAAGTAAAAGAAACTTTATCTTCAGCAAAGAAACATATAAAGGTAGAAGTAACAACAAGAATATATAAACCATATGGCATTAGAGACAGTGGGGCCACCTTCATGGACTAAAAACCGCCTAAGTAGAATGATAGGGAAATTTGAGCCCAATGCCTACAGATATTTTCCTTTGTTGCTTAGAATTCCATTACTTGAAAATCATTATATTAGGTTAAGATTTTTTAACTTTCCATATGAGACATTTCCATGAGACATTTTTAGTTAGTATTAAATAGTTTTCTATCATTTCCAAAGAACTGATGAAATCCCTTGTTTGAATGGTCTCCTCATGCTAAAAATTGTTCATAAGCAAGATCTCATACAGGATATCAACATGACAGAATTTTATTTTTGTTCAAATTCTCTGGAAAACCAGGAAAAATTAGCTCTTGGAATATAAAATGTAGAACATGCTAAAGCATTTGGAAGGGAAAATATTAAAATATTGGGACAGAACACTCTCTGGATGACACAGTGTCATCAGGACTCCATGTCAAACTCTCTATGCATTAAAAAAACTGAGCACTCCATAATAGGCAATGTATAATAGTGTGTAATAATGTATAATATTAGTATAATAATAATTATATATTTATATATGTGTATGTGTATATATATGTGTATATATATATATATATATATATATATATATATATATATAATATATGCACAAGGGAACTAAGCCTGTGGGAGTTGAACTGACTTCATTATAGGTCACTTAATAATATTCTGAAGCAGGATTTGAATTCATATCTTTCATAAACTAAGCCCAGCATCCATCCAATATAAACTTCCAAATCCAACTAAAAATAGTAAGTAGGTACCCTTTGAGAATATTTCTTCTTTATTATGCTTTTATGTGAAGCAATGACATATCATTTAATTTCAATAGCCAGACTTGAATTATCACTTTTTTCATTTCATGGATTTGGTGATTTAAACAATATAGACAAGGAATTGGTGGCAAATAAACTTAGAGGAAATATTTCCAAATATTTGCATTTTTCCAACTCCACAAAAATGACTTGAATAAATCAACATGGTGATGTTAGTCCCATTATAAATAATTTGGGGGACAGGAAAACACTTCTGTTCATCTCATGGCAATCAGAAACAAAGAACAAATATAGAAAAGGCAACAAATAGGATATAGTATTGCTCTTCTAAAATTCTATCTAAGGTTATATACTAGTGTAAGATTTAAAATAATATCAATAACTCAAAGTATTAATTTTATAAAGTTTGTTAATAATCACTTGAAGTAGAAGAAATAAAAAAAAAACAGAAATAGAAGTTCAAAACCTAATTTTCTAAATAAAGTAAGACAACTTGGGTAAATTCTCCTACCTGGCTCAAAGTCAGCTCTAGCAGCTGCATTCAGGGAAAGAGAGAGAGAGGGACAGGGTCACATCAAAACTATATCCTCCCTAGGTTTGCATTTAGTGTAAACATGCAAATGGGATGCTGGGTAAGAGAGTCCTGGGGAGAAAATTCTATTCACACTATTGCCCCTATGATTTCATTGTGAGGCGAGCATGTTGGAATCTCCCAGATTTTCATGCCTAATCTCCCCAATAAATCATTACACAGAATCACTCATATCTCTAAAGACCTCCTAATAAAGGGATATACAATATTGTACTATCTAAGGATAAATTATAATAATTTGGGGATAAGAGGGAAATAAAAGAGAAAGAGACCAAAACTAATGTTAGCTGGGTGCCTTAACACAAAGCCAGTTAGGGGGATAATTTCCTTTGTTTTAAGAGTTTACATTCAAAATAAATGTTTTCAATCTCTCACAGTTCAAGTCACTATATCCCAAAGTTCATTCTGGATCTTTTGATGCAGTGCATGGTTTCTGCAGACACCTACATGGTGCCTCCTACAAACAGTTCACTTTCTTGATTTGGGGAGTTAGCAAGTTTATTAACCTAAAAATTTCTCCAAAGGATTATATCTCTCTCCCTGGAAAGATCCAGGTCTATATATCTACCTCCCAGCTCAATAAGTCTATCCATAAACTGGGAGGGATTTTATTCCTCCTCTTTTTTAAAACTATTAAATTTTGTCAATGTACCAGGCCTATAAGAACAAGCTCTCGTTGCTCTTAGTAATGCCTATCTAGCCTGGCATATATTTAAGTATTCTTGTTCATTGTTGGGGGACCATTTGCGGTCTTCTGGGGCCAGTGAATTGTTTTCTTACCCTTGGCCTGACTGACAAGAAAGATGATTTCATTTTTCTTTCTTTCTGTCATAAAAGCCTGGAGAAATTTGTCCACATCTATCCATACAGGATCATAAGTCCAATGAATACTTTCTAATTTTTTATCACTACAATAGGCTCATCTTCAAATGAAGGAATATTTTTCTTGAATCTCTGAATATTTTGGGGGGTAAAGGATATATGATGCCTGAGGGAGACTAAATCTCCCCCTTTATTATAAGTGGGTACTTCCCTTAAGGGGAATAGACATTTAACGGAATTATTTGTGATTTCTGCCTCTTGCCTGGATTTTGCTATGGAGTAGGTAGGGGGAGGAGGATGAGTGGGTGAGCTAAGAGGGAGGGGTTGGTTTGCAGATGGGGCAGGAGTAGGGGTGGGTTGGGTAGAGGAGGGAGGAGATGGAACAGGGGAGGAAGAGGAAGAGGCAGGGCAAAGGGAGATTGGGCAGGGGTGGAAGTAGGAAGAGTAAGGGGTGGCAGCTATGGGAGAAAAGGGAGGGAGCAGGGGAGACAGATGGAGAAGTTGAGCAAGGGGTGGGGGGGAGAGGGTGGGTTCAGGGATTGGGCAGCCAAAAGCTGAGCAAGGTATGAGAGGATGAACTCAGGTTGAGGCATAATCTGATTGGATTTAGATAGAGAGGAATCTTTATTCTGAATCTTGAAATTATTCAAGTGTTTCTCAATGTTGTCAGTTTGAGTCTATAAGTTAATTTAGGTAATTTTCTGTTGATTTTTCTTCATGAGAAATAGATAAAGTGTAAAATATCCTATGAATAATAGCCCACCCAGAAAGAGTGCTAAACAAAGCCATTCTGAACCTATCAACTATTCGAACTCAGTTAAGATTTCTGGGGACAAAATCTATCTCAAACGGAGAGGTAACTGTTCCCTCAGAGTCAGCATGATTTTAAACACCATTGTTAGACATACCCCTCTTAACTAGTTTAAAAATAGAGGGTGGGCTGAAAGGCTTTAGCCAGAGTCCAAGTTAGTGAGGGAAAACAAAAGCTTTCTATTTTAGTACAATGAAATACATTGAAGGTAAAAAATCTTTGTTGCAGCTTAGCTGAGGTGGTGTAGGAAAGCAAAAGGGTTTTATGGGTGTAGAATGTAGGTTTAAGAGGCTTTGAAAGCTTCACAGGGTTAGTTTAAAATTGGCTTGGAATCAAGAGAGGGTTGGGGTTGGGTATCTGGAGGGGGCTGCCCTTGTCACTTTGGCTTCCCACACTGTGTTACTTTGCATGCAGAGGAAACACAGGTTGAGTGCAGTGATCTAAGAGCTGCCTCATCTCTGGAATTGCAAGCAGCTAGTGCAGGCTTGAGACCCACCTGGTGGGGGAAGGGGTGTAATTGTTCCAGTAGGCAGGGGACCAGCTACTCAGCTGTACTTAGTCACCCCAAGGGGATTAGCTTCTCACCTTCTGCTCAGGAAACTCAGGGAATCATAAGGAAAAGTGGCTGGACTGCCATATCTTAGAGTGGGATGCAGCAGGAAGTGGCTTATGGGATGTTGGGTAAAAGAGTCCAGAGGAGTAATTCTATCCACACAATAGGGAGGGATAAGTCAACTATGACAATTGGTAGTTCATTTGTTACTTAGGGAAATTGAATCATGTCACTGGAAAATGTTTAAAAAAGAAGTCTGGCAAGTCTTATTAGCGAATCTTTTCTAGCTACTGGTTTTGTGTTGTCTCCAACTATCCACATCCTTCTTTCATTGTCATCATTTGATTGTAGACAATGAAATAATAATGATGGCTTACAACAGGGAACAAGTATTTATTAAGCACTCACTATATGCCAGACCCTATGCTAAGCACTTTATAAATATTAGCTTATTAACATACAGTTGTGGAAGACATGCTATAGCCTGAGAGCAGAGTAGTCCATGGAAAATGTTTCTGAACCTTAATGTCTTTGGGATCTCTTCATTAATCATTCTTTTCAGAGAAAGATTATTTATATTGAAGTTTCTTTACTTTTTGTTTTGTTTTAGACCCCATGATCTGATGAAGCCTACAGACCCTTTCACAGTATATTTTAAAGACATATAATAAAATAGGGTTACAATGGAAACTAATTATATTGTAATACTTATTAAAATAAATTCAGGTCTGCATAGTCCTTTCTCACCTTCCTCCTTGTAAGTTGATTAATTTGTTGATTGGTCAGTATAGGTCCGATGAAGAGGTTACTTTTTCAGCAATTACCAAAATATGTTTATCTGCCAAGGAAACAGACACTGTATAAAAGAGTCACTCACCAAAATTCAGAAAACTTTTAGTCACAAGTTCAATTCCATTTCAGAGGGAGTTGAAGGATTGTGATATTCCTTTATGTTCTAATAATTGTTTATGGTCTCTGGTTCTTAACATCTTATGCATTTTCATCTATGGGATGAAATAAAATCCATTCCATACCCCACACCTATAAAATGTATATTGACAGTGTAAAGGATAATTTTATAGTTGTGACACTTAAAATCTAAATTATTTTGGTCACCAAGGAAATCCCATAATAAAACACCCAAGTAAGCTGGAAGTTTATGGTGATTTTAATTAATATAGAGGAAAGAAGTTAAGAAGGAGAGAGAGAGAAGGAAGGAATTAATTAAAACTGCTCTGGCTCAAGCTGAGCCAGGAAGGAGTTCAAGGTCTTGGCCAAGGGGGCCTCCCCTGAGAGCCAAGGGAAAAGAGTCAGTCTTATAACTCACCATATGACCGTCTCAAGGAAGCTGTCTGAAGAAGCTCCTCCAGGCTTGAGTTCCAGGATTGAACTGGCGCCCAGGCCTGATCACAGGAAGTGATCAGCCAGAGCCACTTCTCCAGGGAAAGAGCCTGAAGAGAGGAAGTGATGCACCCTATATAGACAGTTTTACATCACTCTCCTGCATCTCATCTGTACCAATGGTAGCTTCAGCTTGACTTAGGACAGACCAGGAGTCTTCCAGCTGTTTCTGCATATGTCTGTTGAAGGCCATTCTCCTAAATACTTAATGCTTAAGTATAGATAAAGACATTCCTGATGTTGTTAGACTAAGTATATTCATTGTTACAATCAGGAGATAGCTAAATCCAATCTTCACAACAGAACATGTAGGTGTCAAAGATTCCTTTGTCAACCTTTGGGAAAATTTAGACACAAGATGTGCCTTAGCTGTGTTTGGGGATTTTGGTTTGATTACAACTTTGGCAGTGGGGTAGTGAGCCAAAAAGAGAAATTTGCACTCCTTGGGTCAGAATCCAGGATTGAACCTAGTCTGTGTAAGATTAGGATATTTAGACTGCTTAAGACCTGTGATTGCATTTTCTTAACATTTATTTTGGTGTCATTATCTTCATCACCACCACCACAACCATTACCACTACTACTATCATCATCACCACCACCACCATCATCACCCCTTAGTATATTATTCTCCAGGGCAGTGTAGGTGGTAATGTAATTAAGCATATATGCATTGTCTTAGAGGTAAGTTCCTGAGACTTTTCATTATTACAAATGGTCCAGAAACAACTGATCATATGCTTCTAGTATACACTTAAAAATATTCTTAAATAGTTGGTAATTGATGCCTCAATAGCCCCTAACATTCTATGTGAAGGGAAATATATTCATTAGCATAACGTGATACATTAAGAATAAAAAATGTGGCTTATAGTCATGATAATGTAGCACAATCTCAGTGGTTTTAACTACTCTTCTGAGTTCCAAATGGTGACATGGATCCAGAAATAAGAAAATTATGATTTAATATATAGTGAGATGAGCAACTATTTATGGGAAAATAGGCTTTTTTTCCAGATTATTAAATAATGTGTTTAGGGTATATATCTAACTGACTAATTGTTAAGAGAAATTGTGACTTTAGTAATTAATAATGAAATATGGATGCAAACTCTTGTATAAACAGAACTATAGATAATGAGAATGGAGGTAATAATAAATCTAAATGTAGGATGAAAAGTGATTACCCTACGTAGTCTATATTTGAGCTTAATAGTGTCTAAGCCCACCCTTTCTTCTCCACCTTCTTTCTCCTCCTTTTCCTCCTCTTCCTCCTCTTTTCTTCTTCTCCTCCTTTTCCTCCTTCTCCTTCCTCTTCTACACATTTTAATTTTCATATGAATGTCATATGCAAATTAAAATATAATCTTTAGTATTTACATATTTACATGTTTTATGTATGAATGAGTATATGTTCATGTGTATACACATGAGATATGGGATTCATGTGGGTTGTTTTTTTTTTGTTCTTTTGTACCTAATTGCTGTGAAAATCTTTCAGCTGCTCCATTTGCCCTGTCTACAACTTTTAGGCATTGTTGCAATTCCTACTAGTCTCTGCTGATTCACTAGAATTCAGGTGAATGTTAACAAAAATCTGCTCTCAATAACTCAGCCACAGACATTTTCTGGAGTAAAAGAAATAATACTGGAATGTCCTGTTATTACTCTGATACTCCCAGCCAGTGTATGTATGTGACGTGTAACAGTTAAATTAGTTTCTCTACTAAAAATAATATATTTTAGAGGTTTATTAAAGACTATTAGAAATCAAGGATAAAGAAAATACAAAATAAGAAAGCATGTGCCTAGGGCACATAGCCCATTCACAGCCACTTACATCTTGCCTGCCAGGTAGAGAGACGCGTGTGTTTAGAAGCAGAAGAAGAGAGACCAAGTAGGTGGTACAGTCAGTTTAAATACAAATTTTCTTCTCGGCCCAGGTGGGATTCTCAGGTGAGATTATATGGCATTCTGGGAAGTGCCAAGGACTTCTGGGGATTGAAGTCTGGGGTTCAAATCTCCATTTTTACAGAGGGTATGTATGTATGTGTGTGGGGTGGGGGGATGTTGGTGTTCAGTACTAAGTATTTATAAATCTCAAATTTAAGGTAGTTCTGCTCTTGTTGATAGCCACAGTAGCTTTTTTGGGTAGTTGATCTTATGTGATTGCCAGTCAGTTACCAATTGTGGCAAATAAACAAGACCCACATTTGTCTGGAATTATGTGTGTGTAATGGGGTGAAGAACTGGTAATAATCTCTGTAGAGATTAGATTTAACAAATTGACGGTTATTCAAATAAGGTTTGTGTTGACTTAAATTGGTTTAAGATTTGGACATTGGCCCATAGACTCCCCAGTTGAACTGGAAATAAACCCTGAGGAGACCAGCAGGTATGCATATTATGTGGAATGTCTCCTGGTGATCCTGAATTCCTTGCTAGTAATTGATTTACAGACATACACTTCCATTCCCCAAGTTTCCGACCAGAATGCAATCCGAACATCCTTTCATGTTGGTATCTTATTAGTTTTCTTTCTTAATGAGTTCTTCAGTATAAAAGAGAAAATTACTGGAAACGAAGTCAAGATATGTATCTCCTAGTCTCTGTGATTCATAATTTGATACCTTATCAACTTTGCTAAAAAGGCAGGAAATTCATGTATTTTGGTTTTGTTCCTGTTGTGCCTAATTGCTTTGAAAAGGTTTCAACTACTGTATTCATCCTGCCTTCATCATTTATGCGTTGCTGTAATTCCTGGTGGTCTCTGGTAATTCACTAGAATTTAAATGAATGTAACAAAGATCTGTTTTCGATAACTCAGCCACAAACATTTTCTGAGGTACATAAAACAATAGCGAAGTGCCCTGTTGTCAATCCCCTTATGCTGCCAGCCAGATGTACTGAAGCAGGAGGACAGATTGTTCTACTCTATTCTGGCAGCGAGTGAACCCCAGTTATTATTTGGGTTTAATTCTCTTTGCCTCACTAAGGTTGAATGTAGGACATAAGCATGAAACTGTGATAGTTCATTGAAGTCCTATAGAAGGATATGCTATACATTCAGTATGACTCCTCTTTCAAATAATAACATAGAATAAATATTGTTCGTAACAATTACCACCAGAAACAAAAATAAAGGGGGCTTGTGTCATAGCTTCAACTTCCACTGCAAAGGAAGAAAGGCTATCTTTATACAAAGAAATGGAAAAATGTTTTTCTTTCTCCTTCCTGGGGGGAGAGGAGGTGGGTGGAAAATATTTAAAACTATTTTACAATTTTTTTTTCATTTTTATACCCTACTCATTTCCTGATCTATTTCTCCTATTAAAACTGTCCTAGTAAGAAAATAAATGGTTAAGCAAATGCAACCAATAAGAGAGTATATCAGATGACACAAGCTGCATTCTATACCATTATTGTGCTGAAGAACAGAGATCTCCTTCATCATTTGTGTTTGCAGACCAGAATTGATAATAACAGTGTTTGAGTTCATCTGCTTTTTCAAGTTGTTAAAGTAACTGGGATTATGTAAAAAATAAATCTCTAATAAAAATATTATATTTTAAGAGATTTATTAATGATCATTAGGAATAAAGGAATAAGAGGGATACAAAAAAAAGACCATGAGCCCATGGCTGATCAACCTGTTGAAAATCCCACTCACCACTATCTAGCCATGATGCCAAAGAAGGTGGGACCAACCACATCCCTGCCTAATATCCCCTGTCTATAGGAAGTACATACTGACAGGAAGTCAGTGGGCTCCTGGGAAATGTAGTTCTTTTTTAGGGTAACAGATTTTCAATTATACAATTATAGGAGTCTCATTTGTTCTTCTCCTGATTCTACTTATATTGTTTTATACCAGTTCATACAAAAATTCCTTAGTTCAGCAGAAATCCTTCCGAGTTACTATTTTTTGTCACACAATGTCATTTCATGTTATTTCTGTACCACAATTTGTTCACTTATTTTCTAATCATTAGACATCCACATTGTTTCTAGTTTTCTGGCACTACATAAAATACTGAGGTGAAGAGACTGTAAAAAATGAGTAATTTTTTGGTCATTAACCTCATTGGCCAGTATTGGGATATTGGGTATAGAAGGTATAAACTATTTAGAAATATTTGGAAAAGATATTTTTGTATTTGCTTTAGAGTCCACAAGTTTTCTAGTGCCCTATAAAAGGTAAGAGGGACTCTTTCATTTAGTTACTCTCCAGGCATTGTATATAACGTGTTCTTGGAGGACTAGAACCCCTGGTGAGAGGGCCACTTAACCCTTTCCAGGGCTGCTCATTCACCTTTGATGTCCACCTCTCACCCCAACTCTCTCCTGTGGTTCTAAGAAACTGTAGTGTATGCAGTGATCACACCACAGCAAAACTATCTCAGAAGACAGACTAAGCCAGATTGAAGGTAACTGACAAGCCCCAAATCCATTGATGAGTTAAGAGGATGTCCACTCAAAGCATGTGCCAGCTTCCTACTGCTGAATGGGTAGATGAAAACAATTTGTTCCAACAGCCATGAAGACAACTGAGGCAGGCACTGTGGAGCACTTAGAACTTGGTCACACATTGACAAATGCCAAGGTAATCCTTTGCATCCCAGGCTAGTGTCAGTCGTCTTCATTTTTGTCTTGCCACTGGGCTTTGATGACTTAAGAAGAGACAGGCAAATACCTTTGCAAAACTCTGCCTCACATAAATCTAGTTCATGTACAAGTCAAGATATCACCTTCATGATGTCATTGATCCTCTTAAAAAACAAAAACAAAGAATGAACAAGACGTCCACAATCACCTTTATGAAGCATGTGTTTAGAGGAACAGAATTTAAATTCACATACAGTGATCCCTCACCTATCATGGGAGTTATTTTCCAGAGACCCTGGCTTTATGTGAAAATCTGTGATGTGGGGGTGTTATATTTATATTATTATTTACTTAAATTTAAGGTTTTATAAATCCTTCCCACTCTCTTATAAACCTTTTCCACACTCTTACTGAACCAATCAGCACCCAGGATACAGAACACAGCTCTGTGGTTGGTTCCATGCTTTAGTAAAAACTCCCTGATACAGAATTAGATGTATAATTTTTAAAACCCATGATGCACTGAAGCCACGATAAATGAACCATGATGTAGTGAGGGACAGCTGTAACTAAAAATAATAATAATAATAATAATAATAAAATTAACCCAGTATAAGAATAATTAAAACCACCTTTAAATAAATATTTAGAAAATCATAAAAATAACCTTATCGATTCTGTAATTATTGGAGTATAAGATAAAAAATTATTTTGGACCTTTGCCTCCATAAATATGGTTATTTTTGGTTAAAATGGCATTGATAGTCAAATTATTCTTAATGAAGACATGGGTAAATGGAACTTTAAACTCTAAAGAATAAAACATTAATATAATAGTCTTCTTGTCCTCCTCTGCCACACCATGGATGAAAGAGGGAAAGAAAAAATAAAGAGGGAAAGAAGAAAAGAAGGGAAGAAAAAAGAAATCAAAGGAAGAAAGAAATATGAAGTAAAAGGGGAAAATAAAGAAAAGAAGAAATCAAAGAGAAAGGGAGGGAGAGCTGAGAAGGGGGAAAGGGAAGAAACAGGGGAAATCCAAGTTGATCATTGCTAAGAAATTGTAACGATTTTATGAGTCCATTGCCCATTTAGTGTCAGAATACTCCAGACTATCTCAAGTTAATTTCAATTCCAACTCTAAGTATCTCAAGTACTGATTTTTATTCACTCCAGGAAAAGAGGAGCAGTAATATGGTCAGAAAACTGACAAAACTAAATAGATTAAGACCCATTCTGGTAGTTCACTGGTTAGGGCAGATGGGAAATGGAGGAGAAAGAAAGATCAATAAATACTATAGGGATGGACTTGACCATTAGTTCTGGAAAGGTTCCTCCCCACAATCCAACTCCCTACATCACTGCCGAGTCAGTTCTTTCAGAGGGGATCTCCAGCAGTCGAGAAAGGGCATCCCATTTGGTAGGTGAAATCATGTGTATATCATCTGAGACCTCAGAAATATAACCTGGGCGAAGGAGTGGAATCCACTCTCTAGGTGTAATTGCTCTCGTGGTCTCATTGCCTTTTTGTGTCAACATCATCTCATAACCCAGAATTCAACTGCCCCAGATCAAAGATCATATTTCTCCTTACAACTTGGGGAAGCATGGCTCTAGTGGCATCATAACAACCACCACTGGTTTCAATGCAGTACAGCAACAATGCACAAGCAGGACATTTTCTAAGTACTGGCTTCACCTTGCTAACTTCAGTAATGACCCTGTGATGTTACCAATTTCTTATTTCATGGCTTGAAATTGAAGAAAAACAAGGGGGGGCATGATTAGAAAAAGGAGAGGGAGAGACAGACAGACAGACAGAGAGAAAGAGACAGACAGACAGAGAGAGACAGAGACAGAGACACAGAGAGACAGACAGACAGACAGAGACAGAGAGAGATAGAGAGACAGAGAAACAGAGAGAGACAGTGAGAGAGAGACAGTGAGAGACAGAGACAGAGAGACAGACAGACAGACAGAGAAACAGAGACAGAGAGATAGAAACAGAGAGAGAGAGAGAGAGAGAGAGAGAGAGAGAGAGAGAGAGAGAGAGAGAGAGAGAGAGAGGAGAGTTGTTTGCTGAACTACAAATGAGAAGCCTCACCCTGTGGTCTCCATAAAGGTGAAAGCAGTTTTTGAAAATATGCCTCTGGGAGGTGTTTGACATTTCTAGATGCCTTTTACATTCTAATATCACCATTTGCACTTTTCATCATTTTTAAAGGAAAAAAAAAAGATGGTTGCAAATTATAAACCTTTGTTTTTCCAAACATAAGTAACAAGGGGGATGGAGAGAGATAATGCTACTTTGAGTAACAGGGACTCTACAGGGACAAAGGCAAGAATCAATTTAATCAACACTCCATAGAGACAATATATGAGGATGGAAAGCTGGAGGCTTACTTGAAATGAAAAATCATTGAGTTCATTCACCAGGAGGCAGTGTGATTCTTTGAAAAGGAAGAACTCTGAAATTCACTTTACTTTCTGCATAACCTTGACAAGTTATTTTGTGTCTCTGGGCCTCAGTATACTCATCTGTAAATTGAGGTGATTGGTCTAGATGACCTCTAAGGGATTTTCCAGGTATGCATATTTAATTTGAAAACTCCCATGATCAGAAAGGAAAAATGAAGAAGTGACTTATTCAGAGTAGAAAAGGATAGAATTTAGAATGGATCACAGAGCTACTGATTTGTCCAAGACTTTTTTATAGTGAGGAAAGTATTGGAAGTAGACTGGAAGAGAACTGGATTTGAATCCTGGCGCTGACACTTCATAGTCATATGGCCTTGAGCAATTAACTTCACTTCACAGAAACTCAGTTTCCTCATCTATAAAATGTGGCTAATGAGATCTTAATAATTCAATCATGGGGTTGATAGGATAAAATAATAACAAAATTTACATATTCACATGTATGTCAGCTATCATAATTACTGCTCCTATATGGTACTCTCTCTGCCGTGTCTGCTCTCAGTTGATTTTGTGATGAGAAACATTCAGCTTTCACGTACCCATTTTCTTTCAGACTTCAACAGCTACTGTGAACATTGTAGTGACAGATGTAAATGACAATGCTCCAACTTTTGATCCCTATCTGCCAAGAAACTTATCTGTGGTTGAAGAAGAAGCCAATGCTTATGTTGGACAAGTCAGGGTAAGTGGAAAACATTAAAATATTTCATTTTGAACAAAGTCCCAATAATATACCAGCAGTAGCTTGATGTCTGCGGTCCTTTGGACATAAGTGAGGCATACTAGAGCATTTATTCATTTTTAAAACACTGAATGCTGTTGTTATAATTCTGTTTTTATAAAAGATTCATGATGTCATTGGATCCCTTTACTGTTGGAAATTGAAATTTACATCTTATTCATGGCAATTTCATGCCTTTCATTCCATATGCACTCCAAAGACATCCCACTCAATGCCTTGGAAGCTTTCACCAAAATCTTTTTAGGTTGGATGGAGGCCAGGGCTTCACTCACAACATCATAATATTTTTTGGAACATTAGTGAACACGCTGATATTCCTAAATGGTGTTCTACAAATGTCTTACTCTCAAAGAATAAAACATTCACACCTATAAAATGCAACTCAAGTCTATTGTTTAGGTCTCTGGAGTTTCACACAGGAAATATGTGCTTATTACAAATATGATCAATTTTATGAGTGATACATACTTTGATATATAGATTCCTTATTTCAATGAGGCTGAACACTACTTCTGTGGTTAAAGTTGGACCCCATATACTACTTATCTTATGTAATATTTATTCCTGCCTATCCAGTAATCATCGCTATGACATTTATTCCATGTGCCAAAGGCTTTCTTTCCTCTGGTCCCTTTAATATTTCACAGATTTCAATTTAGATCTTCAATAGTCCATCTGATACACACATACACATAGACATACAAACACATACACACACACACACACACACACAGAGTTTCCATTTCTGATCATTGATATGATCATAGTCCAAAAGAAAGTAGATGTCATCTCATCAACACTACCCCTTTTATTACTTATGAAACTAAAGAACTACCTGGGGCATAAAATGAGCAAATAGCAGATTGGGAATTCATCTTCCAGTCCTCTGACGTCAAATCCAGGGTTCATTTTCTTGCTGCAGACTGCCCTGGATGAACTACTTTTACCCTCATTATTCATTACCAGTCAGTCACCTTTACCAAGATGCTACATGTAATCCAGTGGTTCTTTTTTTTTTTTTAACTCTTATATTCCATATTGGAATGAATACTGTGTATTGGTTCCAAGGCAGAAGAGTGGTAAGGGAGAGGCAATGGGGGTCAAGTGACTTGCCCAGGGTCACACAGCTAGGAAGTGTCTGAGGTCAAATTTGAATGTAGGACCTCCAGTCTCTAGGCCTGGCTCTCAATCCACTGAGCCAACCAACTGCCCCCAAGTGGTTCTTTTTCAAATCATTATCATTGCATTTGAATATGATGCTTTTGGGACTTTGATCTTCCACAATCCAAAAAAACATATGAGGTCTACCAGAAAGCACTATTAGCAATGGGCTCCTTTCATTTATTTATTTATTTATTTTTTATTTATTTATTTATTTATTTATTTATTTGTGTATTTATTTATTTGTTTGTTTGTTTGTTCATTCATTCATTCGTTCCTTCGTTTGTTTGTTTGTTTATTTCTTTATTTCATTTCTTTATTTTTGTGACTAGGAGCACCTTGGGATGGCTAGCCTTGTCATGTTATTTCCCAAATGCCATTCAGTCTGCTCTCTTCCTTTCTTAACTTTGAGTCCAGGTCATTTACCATTTGAAGTTATGGTTCATTAGGTTCAAACTGATAGACTGACCCAGTAGGCTTCTATTTAATTTGGAATTTATACATGAGTATATGAATAACTTAAAGATAACAGCTGATCATTTTGTGATCTCGTTAAAAGAAGCCTATTGGATTTCCTTATTGTAAGTATACATATTGATTTTAAAAGGAAAAGTATACAATAGATACTTGCTGATTTTGACATGGAGAAATGTCCTAGAGTCTTCATGATGGCATTCCAGTGTCTGCCTCAGTGAATTAGTAACATCATGCTCTATACCTGTGTAAGGGGAAAAATTAAAGAATTGGACTAAATTCATCAGACTGTGGTCACCAGGAATTAATTAATTCCAAATGAACTTTTAGTAATTTATGTATAAAATAGAGAAAGAGTGAAAGTAGAGAAATGAGAAAGAGGGAGAGTTAGAAATCTAGATTACTGAGATAGACTATTTGCTCAGGCCCTGGCTTTACTCCAGCAGGACTCCAGAAGCCCCAGCCAGAGGGTTTAGGAGTCAATTAAAAAAAGGTTTTAGCAGAGGCTAGTACCTCTCAGAAGAAGCCAGGGACAGGAGTCAGCCCGTGTGGTAGTCCTAATGGAAGCAGTGCTCAGCCAGAGCTCCTCTGAGGTCAAACTGAAGGTGAAAGACCTCATCACAGGAAGTTGGTGGCATTTTTAAATACCTTCTTTTTTGTCACTTCCTTTGCCTTCCTTCCATTTTACGTGGACCAATTTCAGCTAAAGCTTTGCTTAGGACTGCCCAGCGGGAAGTCAGTGGGTTCTGATTCATCACCCACTTTCACACACGTGGCTCACAGACCTCCCCCACTTACGGATAAGTGGGATGTATACACTTCTGGTGATTAAATCTAAAAAATGACCAGGGGAGAGTTCATCCCATCTCTCTTGCATGATTCTTTATTTTCACTCAAGATTCTACTCAGATGCCACCTCCACTGAGAATCCTTTCAGGATCCTTTTCACATGGAAGTACTTTCTCTAACATCAGCTTTGATGTGATCTAGTAAATGTGTGTGTTTGTGTATGTGTGTGTGTGTGTGTGTGTGTGTGAACTCATTGACCAAAAAATCCATTTTTCACTGTGCCTTTATGATTCTAGTGCCTAGTAGTATAGTGTTTGCACAGAGTAAGCACTTCAAAACTGGGCACTGGGTTGGATTAGAATGTGCTAGCATGCATCAATTGTACACAGATCACCTAAAGCTGGTCACCCCGTCCCAGTAGTCTTGCACTTTATGCCGTATAGACATTGTAGCTGACCTGACTTTTTTAGTGTACTGTAACAGAATGCAGTCCTGAGTCAACACTGTGTTCTCTGAGCTTTGAGACAAAAGAGCTTGAATTTATTTAACCTGAGCTGCAAATATATTCCTGTGGTGAGTGAGAGATCTACATGCTCAGTTTTTGCTGAGACAAAGGGGTAATAACTCAGGTTGAATCCCTTAAAGCCATTTCAGCATCATTAGTAAACCAGGGCTTTTAGAAGAGGAAAGAAACTCTCATTCAGGAAGAAAAAAAATCAATGTTTCCTTCAACGATACAACTTAATATTAAACAAAATAAATCAAAACCTTGGTGGCCTTGCTCTGATTAATGGGACTGTCGGCTCCCTGTATGGTAGCCCTTAAGATGAAATGAGCAGGGTTTTTTTCAGGGATTTTTGGGTTTTTTTTTTTAAGCTCAGCACGGCACAGATCTGCGCCCGAAATAAAACCCTTCTCCAAGTGGGTCACAAGTAGTATCATTTATGGGTTCTCTCTGCAAAACCAGTATAAAACAAACACAAAATTATATTTGCTGAAGTCTGGAAAAGAGTTGGAATAATAATTTTAAGAGCAGATCTATTTCAATAACATTGATTTATAATTTTTTATTGGAGTTTCATCAACATGTGTGTATTCATAGGAAGTCCTTAGGAGTCATCCATACTTTTTACCAGCACGGGATAACTGAATTATATTGATTCCAAAGGCTATTGTAATAAATAAGTACTCCATCTATCCTCCATTACTATTTTGTGAAAAGTGAAAATGACAAGGGACTCAGTAACTGGATGTAACAGTAGTACCCAAAACAATCTTCTAAAGGCAGGATTCCTTTGGTAAAGGAAGCTGTTACTGATCTAAAGACTGACCCAGGTGAAAATTCAGAGAAACCCAATTGTTGGGCACCCAGGAAATGAATCATTCACTCATAGTAAGAACAACAAAAATGGTGGCTTACATTTTATCCTGCTATAAGGTTGACATATTCTTTCCTTAAATCCACTTGCATTCTCCCACTGCACCCTGCCCCAGCTCCTCAGATAAACTTTGCAAATATTGTTAATCTAGATTTTACTAATCAAGTGACTTAGCCTCAATCAAGCTAAGTGATTTGTCCAACACAGCTAATAATCAGACTTGGAATTCCAACCAAGATCTCCCCTGAGCCTAAGAGTCTTCCAGCTACTATGTAATAGTAATAGAGGCAGCTAGGTATCCCAGTGGATTAAGCAATAGGCTTATAGATGGAATATTTGAGTTCAAATTCAGCCTCAGACACTTAGATTTGCAATATAATTTAATCTCTTTTTAGTCGCTGTCTTTATTTTGTCAACTATAAAATAAGGATAATAATACCACCAATGCACAGGGTGATGTGCAGATTATATGGAATAATATTTGTAAAGCATTTAGCAAAGTGCCTGGTGCATAACAGGTGCTTAATAAATTATCATTTCCTTCCTTCCTTCCTTCCTTCCTTCCTTCCTTCCTTCCTTCCTTCCTTCCTTCCTTCCTTGTTCCTTCTTTTCTTACCTACCTTCCTTCCTTTGGGCCTTCTTTTCTTACCTTCCTTCATTCCTTCGTTCATTCGTTCATTCCTTCGTTCATTCGTTCGTTCGTTCCTTCCTTCCTTCCTTCCTTCCTTCCTTCCTTTCTTCCTTTCTTCCTCCCTTCCTTCCTTCTTTTCTTACCTACCTTCCTTCCTTTGTTCCTTCTTTTCTTACCTTCCTTCGTTCCCTCATTCCTTCATTTGTTCCTTCATTTGTTCCTTCGTTCATTCGTTCGTTCCTTCCTTTATTCCTTCATTCATTCATTCGTTTGTTCGTTCATTCATTCATTCATTCTTTCGTTCCTTCCTTCCTTCCTTCCTTCCTTCATCCTTCCTTCCTTCCTTCATCCTTCCTTCCTTCCATTCTTCCTTCCTTCCTTCCTTCCTTCCTTCCTTCCTTCCTTCCTTCCTTCCTTCCTTCCTTCCTTCCTTCCTTCCTTCCTTCCTTCCTTCTTTCCTTTTTTCTTTCCTTCCTCCAGTCTAAGAATATCTCTTACAACTAGAGGCAATGATTTCCTAGATTGGAGAAGATTTTTCAAGTCGAGACTAGCAGACTATATTCTTAGACCAAATAAAGTAGGTTTCTCTACCAACCAGTGCCAAAGCACACACTTACAACAGAGGCCCCCTGAAAAGAGGGGAATGACAATGAAAACTCTTTAAATCAAGCTTCTAACTCTAAACTGTAAAGCTACTTCTCCAACACCTCTTGCCTGTCGCTTTTCTGGTGATTTATTAAACTACCTAATCCTTTTTTTCCTATGAATTAATTTGTTGTTCACAATTTATAGAGAATGAATTAATTCACTCATCTTTTTTATTTTTAAAGAGTTCTATTTTTCATCCATGCCTGTGGAGAGATGAACTTGACATATCTGGAAATTCTAACAAAAACAGTCAGTCTCTAGAAGAATAAAAGTCATTTTCCTTCAACTATTCAACTTTAATAGAATCTATATATTTGTGTCTGGGTTAGAACCCATTAAAAATCAAAATATACACAAAACCATTTGGAATGAGGTGATTTTCCCTCTAATTTCATTGAAGTTATTTTTTTAAATATAATAGATGGGTATCAACAGAGAAACTTTTAATTCATTGCAAATTACATGTAAATTATGTAGTAAGGCCTTACTAAGAAATTCAAGGGCTCTGTACTTTTGGTTCTGAGCTAGCTAAGATGCATTATACTAGAAAAAGTCTGAACATGAAATCAGAGGACTTTTTTTCTTTTTTTTTCAAAACCCTTACCTTCTGTCTTTGAGTCAATACTGTGTATTGGCTCCAAGGCAGAAGAGTGGTAAGGGCTAGGCATGGGGGTCAAGTGACTTGCCCAGGGTCACACAGCTGGGAAGTGTCGGAGGCCAGATTTGAACCTAGGACCTCCCGTCTCTAAGCCTGGCTCTCAATCCACTGAGCTACCCAGCTGCCCCCAGAGGACTTGTTTTCTAATCCATATAGTTCCCTTTAATTATCATGCAGGCCTTTTTTGTTTTTTTTTTGTTTCTTTTCTTTTCTTTTCTTTTTTGGCTTATTTTACTTACTTATTTGAAGAATGCTACTTGCAATCCCAAAGAATACTCCATAGATCATATGGAGAAAATTATCAATCAGCAGAAATGCTAATAAGGGAAATAAAGTCTCCAAGCCCAAAATAGGTTTATTGAGAAAGGGCCTGTATCACAATAAAGCCAGACTCTGGTCAAGACCCAAGACCCTGAGCCTTAGGAGATGACCTCTTTTATGGACAGTGTCAGATTAAAGACAGAATACAGTTAAAATTAAAATGGAATGAACATAAATCTTCCATGGGGGCAGGTCTTAATGGCACAAGTGCTAATCTGCAAAGTACAGAAATCATCACTCTGGGTGGTAACTAATATCTATTATTGGGTTGGACCTTTGCTAGGCCTCTGCACAAGAAGGAGACAGGATCTGATTTTTGCTGACTATTCTTAGTCAGGAATCAGTCACCTCCTGTCTGTGTTCTGACCTAAAGTTGGCACCCAAGGATGACCGTCCTAAGCCACTGCACCTAGTAGATGGGCATCCTATACGCCTGCCTTATTTCAGGCACCTAAAGGCAGCCCTCCACCTCCTGAATGACTATCTTATGTTCTGCAGGCAGCAGGGTGCCGTAGGCTTGGTAGGAACATTTGTGTTACAGTCTTAAGGTCAGAGTGCCTGTCAGTAAGATTTAATACCCCTCTAAGCTAATTTTTTCTTAGCTAATGCTTATAATTCATAAAGCTAGCTATATTATTTGACTATTAATTCAAAACTAATGCTTGTGTTATAAAATAATCCTATCATAATCATAAAGGGAATGGGGGGTTTCACATTCACCATCAGAACTTTCCCTTCACCCACCCCAATGTTCCTTCTACAAGTATCTGAACTTATCAAGAAATTAGTCCTCACCCCACCTTTTTTCTCTATTTTAACATATTAATAATGACAATAAATAATCAGGCTTAGGCATTAGTGAACATCCAGGAAAGAATCACTCCCAAATAGCTGTCCATTTAGAAGTTTGATTACCCTAGGCCAGCCATAGTTTTATTGGGCAGCTAGGTGGTGCAGTTGTTAGAACATTGGGTTTGGAAACAGGAAGACATCTTCTTGAGTTCGAGTCCAAACTCACCCACTGACTAGCTGTGTGACCCTGGGCAAATCTGCTTGTCTCAGTCCCTCATCTGTAAAATGAACTGGAGAAGGAAATGACCAACCCCTGCAGTATATGTGCCAAGAACCCCATCCAAAATATGGGATCAGGAAGTTGGACATGACTGAAATGACCGAAAAAATAGTTTTGTGAAAAGGGAATGAACTCTCCCTTTGCTTTAAGTTAATCAGGACTTGGAATTCCCTTCCCTTTTAATTTAACCACTCAGGAACTTGAAGATCCTTTATCATTGATTACAATTACAGAAAAAGAAAGTTCACACCCTCAGAGACAGGAAATTGACCCCACAGACACTGCCTCCCTCAGCAGTCAAACAAATTAAGAAACTATGATTGGCTCCTGAGATGTGATGTGGAGAGAACTGCGTATAAGTGGGTGCCCAGAACTGCTCAGCCTCTGTTGCACTGGTGGCCCTTGCTGAAGGGACTCTCAGACTCATTTTTGGATTCCTGTGTTGGTGACTTGGACTTGAAGGGAGACACTTACTCTGGGGACTCTTACCGAAGAGATTCCTGAGCTCTTCTGACTAGAGATTGGAACTTTGTTGGAGGCCAACTTCAGTTTGTTGGAGCAGACTCCAGGGAGATGGGTTAGGCAATTCTCTACCTCTTTCCTACATTTCCCTCTCTTTACCCTCTCTACTTTTCTTTTTTAAACCCTTACCTTCTGTCTTGGAGTCAATACTGTGTATTGGCTCCAAGGCAGAAAAGTGGTAAGGGCTAGGCAATGGGGATCAAGTGACTTGCCCAGGGTCACACAGCTGGGAAGTATCTGAGGTCAGATTTGAACCCAGGACTACCCAGCTGCCCCCTCTTTACTCTCTCTACTTTGCTGTACTAAAGCTGCTAATAGTCTCAATTTAATTGTAATTATTACAATTTGGTGACCACCCTTTTTAACCCTTACAATTTGGCTCAGCACAAAGGTTTGATGAGTACTCTCATTCTCTCCACTTCCTTCACTTTTTACTCTCTAAAATTATCCTTAAGTAAGTTTGTTAGTGGCTAAGTCTGGAGTTTGGAACTCCCACTTACTGCTCTAAGTTTGTAGAGCAGTTTGAAATAGACAAAAAGGCAGATTAGCCTCATGGCTACAGCCTGGTCTGATACCATAAAGTGGTTTAGAAGCCCCTTGTTTCTACAGATATGGATAAGCTCCACTTTTGCTGCCTCCGACCATTGCTAATTCCCCAAGAGTTCTGTGTGGACTGGTGAGGTCTAATGCCTTTTCCCTTAAATTGAGAACAGCTGAGTGGCTGGCCATTGCTTGCTTCTGTATGGGAAGCAGGGTTTTGCTTTGTTTTTGTTTTTGTTTTTTGTTTTTTAATAACAGTCAGCAAGCCTTCAGGTGAGACACTTCTACTCCCCCATCCCCCCCAGCTACTATTCCATTCCAGTTGAGATCAGAAGAAAACTCATCAACATATTGTCCAAGCAGAAGGAAATTCTTTAGGTATAAAAACATTAAATGGCTGTATACAGCTATGATTCTCCTCATTTTCTAGATGATCAACCCAAGACTAAGTGACTTTTCAGGTTCACATAAACAGGAAGGATCTGAGGGAGCATGATCATTTTCACCAGTATCAAAATTTTTCATAGTTTTCAAAGTACATTGGTTATCTCTAAAAAAAATAAATGAAGAAAAACTCAGAGGATTCCTTCTCCCAAGTATGACGATACTGCTGAATATTTCATTGTGCCCAGTGGCCCATTGGGAGCTTTCTAGTCACACTGTTGATAAGGTTTTGTTATGCAGGCCAGTCCTGAGCAACTAAGGAGGCAGATAAGTGATGGTCCTTCCCCTTCCCTTTAACTTTTCTTTTAAAGTTTATTCAGCAAGGATCTGAAGTATTAGAAAATAAGCCTGTCAAATCATTTCTTTCTGGCACATATTATTGTCACCACATACGTCAGAATTCTTAGGACTCCTCACTTTGTGTGCCTCGGCATTATAACTTTCAGGTTTCTCACTCCACCAGGATCAAACCCTCCTCCGTAACATATAACCAACCTGTAAGTTCCTTTTCGAAATAGCTCATGGATAAATTCAAAGAGGGAGGTTACCGTTCTACAAATCAAGCTTCTTATTAACTTATAATTTTATAATGAGTACTTATTAGAGGCAATTTCCATACTTTATTAAAATCATTTATATAACACTCATTAAGAGTAGCAGTAAGCCAACAAATGTGGCTTATAGCTCCAAGAAGAGTGCTTTCTATCAAAATGCTTATTAAAACTATGGTCCCTCATAGTCCCTAAGAAACAGGCAAAAAATGTAACTTACAGACATGTCCAAAGTTCCCTCTGCTCTGTGACATTCTTTGGAACTAACTTCTTTCTTAATTACCTGACATTCTGGCATGACTTCCCTAGTCTCTTGTACAGGGTGTTGGTTTGGGCTAGGGCAGTGATGGTGAACATATGGCATGGGTGCCAGAGAAGGCACACAGAGCACCCTCCTTGGAAACCACCTCCCCCAGTTTGTTAAAGCAGAAAGACTCAGGCAGGCATTGCTGCTCCCTTCCCTCTCTCCACCATGCCTGATGACATCTTTTCTCATCACCCACCCCTCTGCGTAGCAGCCCAATGGGAGACTACAAGGGATAGAGTGGATGACTCACAGGAAACAGAGCTGGAGGGGAGCAGAGTGCTTGGGCCATTCCCTTCCCCCTCTCTACACTTGCTGAGGACATTCCTCACTTTGCCCATCACCCCTTGTCCCAGCAACCCAACTGGAGTGCTTTCTCCCTCCCCTGTGTGTGTGGGAGTTGGGGACAGGGCATGTCTAGCACTCAGTCAGTGGAGGAGCACTGCACATGATCTCTGGTGGGGTCGCCCAGCCTGGCACTCAAAAGTTCTCCATCACTAGACTACAGGATCTGTGATCATCAGAGGCCAGAGATCAGATCTTACCCTTGAAATACACTAGCTATGTTAACCATGAATATGGCACAGGAAGAGCAAATTTGAACCTCATCTTTTTCTATAAAATGGGAATAATGATACTTATAATATCTAGCTCTTGAGATTATGAGTCTGAAACATGAAATAATATGTCAACTGTTACCATAGAAGCATTTCTCAGATGCTATTTAAATTTAAGTCATTATCATTTGGCATTTGTATTTTGTTCTGAAACTGA